>NW_025063240.1:22262500-22956897 GCF_018153295.1 Drosophila grimshawi | reverse complement strand
AGCTATGGCAGCTCGAGCTCGAGCTGGAGCTGGAACTGGAGCTGAAGCTTCTGTGTCGCATCCTTATGCAAATCGCATTTTAATAAACTTGCGTTGCGTCAATTTTCATTTACAGTTGGTCCGCTGGGAGGCCAACAAAAAGGAAAACAATGCCCAAAAAAAAGTCCTAATTAAATTTAAATTAACTTTAAGCATTTGGGCTTTGTTAGCTTTGCTTTTCAATCTCTCCTAATGCTGAACAGCAGCAAGTGGCAAGCACGTGGGGCATATATATTTTTAGCATTTATAGCCCCAGCCTTAAGCTAGATTGTACAGTAATTTTGCAGTGTTTAAGATATATTTAGGGTATTTCATAGTCGAGCTGAATCTATTTTAAATTTGTTTTTATTTAAGCTTTCTGCTTTCTGTGGGTGTAATGTTTTTGCTTTTATTTTTGCTGCTTTGATGGCTCATTAAAATGTGAAATTTAATTTCTGCCATATGCAATATGGATGTATAAAAAATGTAAGCAACGAAATTGAATTGAATTTAATATTAGTTGACTAATGGCACACACAAACAAGCTGCAAGCTGCTCCATCTGGGAATAAGGTCTCCTCCAAAAACAACACCAACAACAACAACAAACCAATAAATATGCTAAACATATATGTGCGAAGTCAGATAAAATGACAAGGTTTTTTGGAAATCAACGCTAAACGCGTTAAGTGATATTTAAAGTACATTTAACAGCGCCAACCTGCTGAATGTTTTGAGAGACTCCTCCCTTGGCTGCCCTTGTCACCCCCTCCTGTTTGCTCCACATGACTCTGGCTTTTGTTGTAGGACTAAATCTTTTAGCATGCGGCTACGAATGCGAGGCATTTTTGGGCTCTCTCACAGGGATCAGAGAGAAATGCTTAACGCAAGGAAGCGGAAAAGGAAGCAGCCACTACGTGTGTATTGACAAATGAGTGGGGAGTGCATATATACACATACAAGTATATACATATATATACATATATACATATGCGTACACATGTTTGTAATTTCCTTGCTGATTGTTGCCTGTTTGCTCTTGGGTTGCTTGTCTCCTGATAGATGACTTGGGGGCACACAAAACGGTTCAGGAATGTGGCATGTGGTATGTTAGCGACAAATGTGCTGCAATTTGAGACTGAGCTGCTCTTTAAGTTGAGCTCTATGATTGAGGGCAACAGTTTTAGTCAGTTGCACTTAAGTCAACTTGGCGACACACTCTGAAAAAAAGCGATTTTAAACATTTTGTTGCGGACAATGATCCTTAGAAAAAATCCTTTCTGAAATTCAGATAATATTAATTAAAATTAAAAAATTCAGGTCGATTTCGTTTCAGAGAGCATGTGTCAAACTCTTTTGGCTGCCACCTCACTTGTCAGCTGTTTAACGTAGTGTATACGCAACGTTAGCCGGTCAAAGGCCGGCAGCGATAAATTAGCTGGCAAATACTTTGATTACATAATCAGGCAGCTGGGCTAAACGGGTTCATTTGCCGCTGGCTGATGAAACGAAACGAGCGCTTAAGCGTGCTTTAACTGTGCCCCTGAGTCAGCACGCACACGGAGCGAGGAAGCGTGGCAAAGTCTAGTGGCAACTGGCAACTGGCAACTGCAACTGGCGACTGTGCAGCGAGTAGCAAATTTAATTGGAATTGAAAGCACTTTAGTGTCCCTTGGCTTGACTTGACTTGGCTCTGGGTCTCTAGTTGTGTTGTGGATGCTGTGCTGCTGCTGCTGCTGCTGCTGCTGCTGTTGCATGCAACTAATTTGCGCCACTAATGAATTTATTTGCCACTTGTATGCTGGCAACATGGGCGTGTGATAAAAAGCGTGCGGTATAAAGCAAAATAAATGAAACTAATATAAAAATGGCGAACTGGGAGCAGAGAAAATGACACAATGGGGTGAGGGGGCCGTAAAGGGGGCTGGTAAAAAGGGGGGCGAGTTGTATGTGTGACATTTAACAGGCGTTGCGAAGAAAATGCGCCTCAAAAGGCTTCGACAAAGTCGAACTTGCAGCAGCAGCTGCAACTGAAAAGCGAGCTGCAAACGAAATTGTTTGAAAATTAATTTTTCCATTTCACAAGCAACTAAAGAAATGTGCTGGGCTGTGTGTGTATGGGTGTGTGTGTGTGTGTCTGTGTGTGTGTGCGGGTGTGTTGATATGTCTTTACTGAGCTGCTACTCCTTTCTGCTGCTTCTGTCGCTTGCAGCTCGTGTCGAATTACAATTTATTGGCTGCTAAGTGCCAGCGCCTTGCCACTTGCCACTTGCCACTTTTCACTTACAACCACCCCACTTCCTCACCCCCTCTCCCTTCCCCTTTCTTTCCAACATGAGGCTCATTAGCACTGAACACGCAATGAGCAAATCAGCCACTTCAATTGACCAAGTACCCCAATTAACCTCCTCTATTTTTAGCTAATCTATGTAAATATGCCAAAAGTATTTAAAAATATATTATGTATTATATATATGCCTTAAGTTCAGTGTTCAGATCGAAAATAAATACTAAAAGGTCTGCTGATTGTCAAACAAATGAATTAAGTAATTTTCTTCCTTCTACAGTTTTTTTGTTGACGCTTAAAATAAGAAAGGAAAGAAAAATCAGTGTGAGACTTACAATGGGTAGTTGACTCTTTTGAAATAGAAAAAGGGTATTTCAAAGTGAGTTTCTGGCAAGTTGCTGACAGCTACTAAAAATTCTTATCCAATAAATACAAAGACAAGTGTGAGCAATGTGCAAAAATACAAATTGCGTTTATGCTGCACAAGCTGGCAGTTGGAAATTGAACACGGCACAAACTGCAAGCCAGCAAATAGCTTTAGTTTTTTAATTAAAATCTCTTTTGTAGAGAGGTGGGGGGCAGGGGCAGGCGCAGGGGCAGGCGCAGGGGCAGTCGCAGGGGCAGGCGCAGGGGCAATGGCAGGGGCAATGGCAGGGCATGAATGAAATGTCTGTGAACTATTTTCAGTTATATTTTTTTGGTTTCTGTTTTTGGCTGATTGCTGGCATTTTAGTTATGGCTGCGGAACGTGCATTACATCTAATTGAATATACCTGTTAAACATGAGCCGTAATTAGGCTGCATTTTGTACGTGTATATTTACTACACTGAAACAAAAGTCTCCAATGGGGTCAAAAGGGTGCGGGGTGTCCCCGAAAGTAGCAGTTGCAGTTGCATGTAAATTGGCACAGTAACTTTTTGTTATTATACACTCGGAAAAAACTGAGATTTTTATTCGGCAAGTTAATTTCTAAAATTACATTATTTATCATTAGTCTAGGTTAGTTTAAGATGTCGCATATGCAAACACATTTCATTAGTATTTTCTGAAATTAAAAAGGAATTTTTTTAAGAACTTTGCATTTCTGCTCTTTAGAAATACATATCTTAATATTAAAACAATATTTCTAAAAAATATAAGAGACAGCAATTGGTTGGGATTGACGATTTAAGGCAAGCCTTTTTAATTTTTAGAAAAATGTTTTCTTACATTTTGAAATGATTTCCAAGCACGAAATAATTTCTAATATTTAGGTACATTTTTTTGTCTGAGTGTATGCTCTGCTGGCTGAGTGAGTGACTGGCTGGCAACGGGCAATTCATATATTTGACTGACACTCGTCGTAGGCACAGGACGAGTATTATGGCAGCAGGACTAGGACTATAGACTATGGGGCCATGGAGTATGGACTACACCTATTTGCGTTGAGTCTGGGTCTCGCAGGTCTTGCAGGTCTCCTCTCGTTGTTTTTTGTGCAATTTTCATGAGTGGCACTCGTGCAAAATATACTATTTATTTCGCTACACTCAGCGCAGTCTCTCTCTATCTCTCTCTCTCTCTCTCTCTCTCTCTCTCTCTCTCTCTCTCTCTCTCTCACATACACTCTCTCTGTCTCTGTCAGTCTCTGTCTTTCTTTGGCCCAAATGAACCACATTCCAAACTGACGACTGACTGATGCTGGCCAACTTTTTTGCGTATGAAAATAAAATACAGACACAGCAATACACACACATACACACACACACATACACACGCACACTTAAGCTGAGACAGAGATGAGAGGCAGCTGTGGTGTGGTTGTTGCTGTTGTTGTTGCACTTCTACACTTTGTTGCCGCTACGTAAAAGCTCGTTGAGTGAAAAACGTCGAGTTAAGTATGTGTGTTTTAAAAAGCGATATGATGCACTGCAACACACACACACACACCAAGAGACACACATACGCAGAGAGCTTACAGTTTCTCGAGTGGCACTCACCTTGCAGAGAGTCCGGACGACACACGCTGTAGTTGCTTGCAACGCGTTGTGGCAAGTGTGCAGGCATTTTGTCTAGCCCAAAAAAATATGCAGCTAACATGCTGTGTCTCTTAAACGTATGTGTGTGTGTGGGTGTGCATTTGTGTAGGTGTGTGTGTGATTTTCTATTTCTGTATTTGTTTAGTTTTGGTATTCGTTTCCGTGTCGTGCTCGCTGCTGCTTTATGTGTTGTTTTTAGTTTTAATGAAATGTAAATGTTTAGTTATACCCACACATCCACACATCCACACACACTAACACATACAGCTTGTGCTGTGAATGCTACCTGACATTATAGGTAGCTAGTTGGTTGCAGGACTGGCAATTTATGTTAAGCTGCTTTTCCGAGTTGTAATTTGCAACAGTGAATGCAAATCAGCGCCGGAGGCCAGCATCAAAAAAAAACATTTCTGAAATGCAACCCAATAATTTTTGGATTTTCTCAGCCTCATTTTATGGATGAACTCGACTCAACTAGTGTATTTTATATGCTCTCAAGGCCAACTGTCAAAGCTGCAGCTGATTTTGATTGTTATTACAATGCCTGCACTCAGGAAAGAATTAATTTCAGAAACTCACTCAATGATTCAGTAAGGAAATTTTTTAAAATTGCATTTTTTTGGCAACAGTTTTAGTTGCAATTGCGATTGCAATAAGCCAAAGTGCGTTTTGTGGTCGGCTGTGCATATTTATTAAAAATGTTGATAATAAAACGTGCTTTCACAATCCAGAGAGATACAAAGAGTCGCGCAAACAAACAAATAAAACAAAAGGGGGCTCAACAAACAAAGCACACACACAACAAACAAATAAGCAAACAAACATTGCACACAATTTGTAAACACTGACTGGGTGGGGGGAGAGGGGGGCAAGGGCGCTTAACACGCTTGTCAACGCTGGCCAAGGGGGACTGAAAGGGAGGGGGAGGTATTTGTAGGTGGTATGCGACAAAATAGCATTTCCTTTTTGGCTCTTTAGCTCTGCTCGTAAGCGTCGCTTGTTCGCATTTTCCGCCGGATTTTGTTTACAAGCCACGCCGGAGTGCCACGAAAACAAATTGAATATGCAGCAGCAGCAGCAGTGGCAACAAAAACAACCATTTGCAACGACAATAACAGTAGCTGCAGTAGAAGCAGCAGCAGCATCAAATGGTGACAACGCTGCCTGTTTGCTTTTGTGCGGCATTGTTGTCAAATTTATTAAGTTACTCATACGCCACGTTGCCGCTGCTGACCACATTCAGTGACAAGTGAGGGGGCAGCAATGGGGCGTGTGGAGGATGTGGCAATTTCGGTCTCCAAGTGGTCCCAGTTGCACATGTTTGGCATATCAAATGTTGTTTTCGTTTGTCACAATGACAAACCCAAATGAAAACCAAACGAAATAAAACGGAAAGCGCCAAAATTTAATTTGGCAAAAAGAGGCTGATTTCACGAAAATACACTTGCGTGGCATGGGTTGTTCAAGGTGCGAGTTATCTGGTTTCTAAATATAGTTAGACTTAGATCTGTTTAATCTATGAGAGAGTGAAGCTTAGAGCTATGCGATTACTAAATATAGTTAAGCGTGGATATGTTTTACTTATGAGCCTATATAATATGTGATTACTATATATAGTTAAACCTGCATCTTCTTAATTAAAGAGATTGAAGGATATGCGATTAGTAAATATACTTCTAGTATATATCTGTTTTATTGTTGAAAGTATCGCATATCATTTGTTTTCTGTATTATTTCTATTATTACTTACTATAAGGCTTGATTTATTAGGCATATTTGAATTATTTTTATATTTAGATATAAGTTCAATTATTCCTGCTATTTATACATTGAAGCAATAAAATTAGCACTCATCCGGCTCTGGCCATTTATTATTTCGGCCTTGCTTTCGCCATGCGCCCCATCAATAGAATAATAATAATGAGCGTCCCTCGGGACTCTTTTCACTTCGCTCCAATTGAAAGCTCAATTTTTTCTGGGAATCAGTTTGTAATAACTTTGAATAGGTTGTTTGTCTGCTTTTCTTTTCCATTCTTTCTTTCTTTTTTTCCACTGTGTGACCAAAGTTATGTAACATGTGAGCTGCTGCTGCTTGCCACTGCCACTTGTCGTGCCACTGGACATGAGCCTGCTTGTTGCGAGGGGGCAGCAACAACAAATTCAGCAGTAAGTATATCCCATTTGGCAGTCGGTTGGCTTTGGCTGCCGGTTTTGGGTCGCTCAGTGTCACTTTTGTCGGTTGTTGGCTGTTGTTGTTTGGCTGCTGTCTCTGTTGCTGCTGCTGTTGTTGTTGTCGTCAATAAACAGCAGACAGTTGGCAAGTGGAAGTTCTCGATTTGCTCGTGTTTGGGCTTGTTTGTTGCCGCCTCCACCCAAACACACACACACACACTCGCCCACACACACTCAAACACACACACATGCAATTGTGCTTATACACTCAGAAAAAAGATTACACTGAATTTTTGAAATTCGTCAAGGGTAACTCAACTTAAAGTAAAGTTTCTCGATTGTGGCTAAAAACCAGATTTTGTCTTAATTTCAATGATTTCAATTTCATACCAACATTTAAGATAGTTTATAAATTCATATAACTTAATTGTTAAAAAACTTACGATTTTACGGGAATCTGAAATACTTAAAATGCTTTTTAAGTTTTTTTTTGTGAGTGTAGCTCTGCGATTGCCACCAAGTCGCGTCGAGTAGAGTCGAGTCGAGTCGAGTCGGCGACGTCGTCGCCATTGGCCATAAATAATCGCCTAAATATGCTGGCCAGCTGCCCGACGACTGCCTAAGGCCAAAATCAGTCTTAATATGCTAGCCAGTGTTAGCTGTTGCACACACACACATACACACACAAACACACCTATAAGTAGATGTATGTGTGTGTGTGTGTTTAGGTTACTTACCGCTTTGTTTGTGTTGATGGGATTTATGTTTGGCCATGTTGGAAGCGCCAATGTTTTTTATGTTGAACTTAAAGACGTTCTAAGTACATTTTGTGCCAGTTCTTTTTCGGCTCCTTTCTCTCTCTCACTCGCCTCCGCAGATTGTGTTGCTGCCACACTGCCAGACTGCCACACACTTGAAGCTTGCTACTGGGACCGCTTGAGGACGTTCAACTTGCTTCCATCTGCGTTCTTCATTATTTGTTGTTCATGTTTGCTGTTGTTCTTGGCAACTGTTTGGTTTGTATTTTATGGTCATTTCTAATGTGCTACGTTTTCTCTCTCAGTGTGTGAGTATTTGTGTGTGTGTGTGTGGAAGCAAGTACTTAGTGTTAATAAACTTTTATAAATATTCTCTTTGACACTTTTAGCACGAAATAAAACTGACAAATAAATCTGATTAATCATTGCACTTTGTGCTTGGTAATAGCATTTTCTACCGTGTTTCATTTACACACATACACACACCTGCAGCCACACACACAAACACACACATACACAGAGTGTGGCAAGTGTGCGTGACCTGTGTTTAGGGGCAGCATAACTGAATTTCATTTCTGATGTTTTGTGAGATGTTTTAATCCGGAACTTGATGGATGACTATCTGTAATGCTTAAAATACACACAGCAGAAGGCACAAGTCGAAAAGCTGCTTAGACCTGTCGTCAAAAACAAGATGTTTAGCACGATAGAAAACACATATAAATATCTATATATATATATATATATATATATAGTCTATATATTTATATCTACAGTTGCGAATAAGATAATAGCACCATTACAAACTTTTTATTTTACAAATGAAAAGCAAACCATTAGTTTGCAATATTTCGAAATGTTTATTTTTAAATTATTGTCTAGTGTTCCCCTTGTAAATTAAATTTATAAAGCTTTTTTATTTACGGAAAAAGTGCCAAAAAGTAGCACTTTATATAAATCGTTTAGTTGTTAATTATGATTTCTTCTTGCTCACCATTTTTTGGAAGCCTTCTTTCACTTTTCCAAACGATATCATAATTTCCGTAAATTGTTTTATTTGTTATTTTCATAATTAAGGGTTTCCATTTGTAAAATGGTGTTATTAGTTGTGTTAACTTTCCTTTCCCATTTAATAAAATTTAATTTTCAATTTAAATTAAATTTGAAAAAGCTGAAAATGCTGAATAAAATAGGTGTATTTTCTTATAGCTTTTTATTTTTTTAGTGATTCCTCCTCTATAAGCGTATTCAAAAGTTAAGCTTACAAATTGAAAAGGTATTGTTTTAACTTTTTTTTTATGAGAGTGGTGCCATTATTTTTTTACGCATCTGTAAAAATATGTAGAAAGGGGGTTTTGTGTTGAAAGCTATGGAAAAACAATTTCGTCGTCCGTAAAATCAAAAATGAACAATTGACGAATTTGAGATGAGCGAATCAAATTGGATTACTTGATGGCATTCGAATGAGCATTCTACGAGCTAGTTGCTTATGCTTTCGCTGTGGTCCAATGGCTTTATTACATCGCTCTCGGCTCTCTCATGCCAGTTAGCAATATAGCTACCACTCTATGTAGTTATATTTTTGGAGTTTTTAGCCAAAAACTGAAAGCATTTTTTGATAGCTAAAAACAGTTGCGACGCACTCATCAAATCCAATGAAAAAATCAAATTGCCCCAAAGGCCAATTGGCTGCTGCATGCTTTCCTGCTGCTGCTTCTGCTGTTGCTTGCAACCTTGCCGCAGCTCCAGTTGCGTCCACATTCACAATGCTAGGCAAATACAATTTTGAACGCATCACAACACGCAAACACAATCACCGATGGGTCCCAGGCCAAAAAAGGTCAAAAACTCACCCGCCGACCTCTCCCCCAACTCCGCCCACCAACTGCAAATGGAGTGTTGGCGCTGCACTTGGCAAATATGTGCAAATGCCGTCCGTCCACCCGTTCGTCCAGCTGTCCAGTTGTCCACCCGTCCAGGCAGGCATTGATATGCGCGTTGGACTGCATACTTTTTGCGCTCTTTTCTGGCTCTGTTTCCATGCCACGCGAAGAGGTCACACTTAATTTCCGCTTCAAGTTCGCACAATGCAACAGCAACAGCAAAACAACAGCAACAACAACTACAACAGCAATAACTACAGCAACACCTACAGCAGCAGCACACTCAGAAAAAAATATCATATTAAAAACTAGAAAGTTTTTCTTAGTTAGAAATAATATCTAAATATAGAAGAAAAGATTTCTAAAAATTAGAAAGGCTTGCTTTAAGTTGACAATCGAATAAATCTAGTGTTTTTTATTTATTGTAAATTGTAATTTAGTGTTTTTGATAAATGCATTTTTAATGCATCTTTAAGTAAAACGCTTTTCATTCAGTGTAATTTTTTTTGGTGAGTGTAGCTGCCAAACGTGGCATACTATTTTGGGGCAAGAGCTGCTGTTGCTGCTGTCATTGTTGACGCTGGCGACCTCGGCCTGGCCTGGTCCGCCGCTGTCAGTTTCACTGAACTTTCAACTTCCGCTTTTCATTTACACACACACACACAGAGACACACACACACGTACATGCGCACTCCTCGAGATAGGCATTTTTTTGGTTGCTTGCTGTTGTTTGCAACATCTGTTGATTATTTTTGGCGTTGCTTGTTTTTTGCACTTCACTTTGCTGCACAATGCATGTGTGTCTCGTATGCGTGTGTGTGGTTTGTTTATTGCACTCACACACACACACATACACACACACACATCAACACACACACACACACCAACTGCCACATGACGCACAAGGTGGCTAAAGATATATCTCTTTTATGTTTGGCCATGTGCCGATCACGGTTCTTTTATTCCGAGTCGCCTTTTTGCATCACATAGCAGGCACACACACGCACACTCACACGCACACTCAGCCATACACACATGCACACACAGTGAGAAACATGTCAGCGGCAAAATTGATTATGAAATGATTTATTGGCCTCAAAAGCTGCTTCAATATTGATTAAAGTTGCTGTCTTTCGTTGCGTTTCCGTTTTTTCTTGCCTCTTTTTTAACATCCCTTTTTGTTCATTCACTTCTCCTCTTTCCCCGTCCCCCCACCCACACCCTCCTCTACCCAGCAATTTCAGCCACGTTTTTATGGCTTTTATTTAAATGCATTTTTTTTTGGCTACCAAATATCCGCTGCGTTGTTTTTGACAATTGCCAGGTTATTTATTGAAATCGAAAAACGGAGAATAACAAACTTTTTTTTGGCAGACAATTCTATGTTTTATTGTTCAAATGTGGGCTAGACTTTTTATTAAAATAAAAAAAGGCGAAAATGTATAAATAAATAATAATAAATCTAGTAAAGTTTTAGCACACTGGCAATAATAATCACAATTTATAAAAGCGTAACTTGAACTGAAAGTGGAAATGCGTAAAAAAGTTATGCAAATTAACTCGGGGACCAAAGCATCTCGGATAAAATAAATATTTGTGCATTTCCTTATTTCTTTTTTTTGTTTTACATTTGCTTTATTCAGCTTTGTGCTACATTTTGTATATGATTTCAATCGCATTTTTGTTTTGCTTTGTTTTTTTTTACTGCTTGTCAACACTTGTCATCACCGAATGTTCTGAGTTGGGTGTTGGAAAAGTTTTGTGAAACTGCATTTGTAGCGTTAAATCATTCATGTTGATTTAATTATTTTACGTTGTTGATACAATAACATTTTTGCTTTTCTTTTTTATACTTGATTTATTTATTTATTTATTTGGACGTTGGACGAGCTTGCAGCATGGGTTTAATGTTATTATTTCGAGTATTTCATGCGCCGCTTTAAGTGACATCATCAATCAATCAATCAATCACGTCATTTGTGACAGGCGCAAACTGCGCTGAAAACAGAAACTCGATACAACAACAACAACAAATACAATATATTAAAAAAAATGGTACATGCAAATGGCATTAATAAATAAATAGTATGCATTTAAATCTGCTTTAATTAATGTGAAACACGTGTGTAGAATTTCAATGAATAAATTAAGGTATTTTAATATTGTGCTGCAACAAACTAGAGTCTGATTAAATTAACAATGAAAACAAAACAAAGGCGCTTTATCACCAGTCAATGCAAAAAATACAAATAACTTAACAAAACACGACCTAAAATCGATAGAGCAATAGTTTTGAGTGTCAATATAATTGTGCCATTTGCTTTTTCAGAATTTTTCCATTCATTTCGCTAAAGTCCTTTAAAAATGCCCAGCAGAGTTTTCTCTCTCACTCTCTCTCCCTCTCTCTCTCTTAGCAAAACAAAGAAAAGTTTTTTTGAAATTCAATATACTGAAACTCGAAAACTTTTTAATGCCAAAAATTGTGCCGCCTGATTAAAAGTGCATGGCGTGAAATGCAGCGCACAATAAATTTAAATGATTTTCATTCATGCAAAGCCGAATGCCACTTGAATTTTCACCAGTTTTCCCCATTAAATGCCACCCCCCCTCCATTGTTGTTGTTGTAATTTTGTGGCCCAGTGCCGCAAGCGCTTTTTTAGAATTTATTATTATGATTTGAGAGTGCATAAAGCACTCGAGGGTGATTCGCGCGCATTTCGCTTCCATAATTGGCACAATCAGCCTCTGGGCTGGCGATAAAATCTCCAGACTGCCGAGCGGAGGGTCTCTCCACAAAAAGCGATGCCCACTTCAGACCCAGATCCTCTCTCCCGTTTTCCCACCCCCCGCCTCGTTTTTCCATTTTCATTTCCATTTATTTGGAGCTCAGCGGCAGCCCCCAACAAAAGTTGGTCGAAGCCATGAAGAGGCGCTTCAATTTGAAGTTCTATTTCAGCGTTCGGCTTGTGTTGATTTTTCAACGTTTTAATTAAGTGACAGCCAGGAGCTGGACTTGGTTCTGATGCTTGTTCCGGGCAACAAGTGTGCTTTATAATGACGCTGAAAATCGGGCGTGTCGAATCACAACAAATAAACAAACAAATCGCTGTTAAGTACACAGACAGGCAGACAGGTAGACAGACAGGTAGCCAGACAGGTAGATAGACTGTAGAAGCAAACATGTCTCTGATTGAAAGAAGTCTGCACACGTGTCAGAGAACCCAACCTCAACCACAAACCACTTTTCTATATCTCTCAGTGCACTCATTAAAATGCAACTGTGTGCAACTTTGGACGAAAGGAATTGTGCAATAAAAACCAGCAACGTCAGCATCAGCAGCCAGCAAATACACGTCTCGCTTTATGCAAATGCATAAAAAATGCCACAGCTACCCACAAAAAAAGGGCAGGCAAATAAACAACGAAAAGAAAAGAAAACCCCTCCAATAAAATGGAGCGCAGTTCTGCGGAAAATAAAGCATACAAAATCTTGCTGAAAACTGTCTGCCTCAACTGCTGACTGCTGAGTGAGTTGAGTTGAGCTGAGCTGTGTGTTATGTGTTATTTGTCTATCCAAGTGGTGAACAGCGATGCTTGTGTTTAGTAACTGACACCAGAAACTCTTACACATAGAGATGCACTTTAAAGCAGTGGAATCCTAGCAGAATATTTACAGATTCGAGGCCTGTTTACTGACCGAAAAACAAATTTCGCTCACAAAAATTTCGTCTCTTGAATTTGGAAACAATATCTTCTATTGAGAGCCATGTAAAAACTTTACTGACTTATATGAACATAATCATCAATCATTATTATTCCAAATTTTTTGTGTATTATTTGTTTTCTATTATGTACCATAAAAACCAAGGTTAACGAATACCGTAAAAAGAGTGGAAAAATAACGTGGAGTCTTTATCGGAATTTTTAAACCATACGTACAGAATCGGAACCTAAATTGCCTTGAAGGTTCATTCCTTGGGGCCAGCAGCCGTATGAGAAAATATAATTATTGAAGAATCTGCTGCTGGTTGTTGGTTGGTGCTGTTGTTGTTGGTTGTTTTTGATGGCAGCTTTGACAACCAGTTTCTATAGCGAGTTAGGTGCGTGGTAGTAATTAGCTTTTGTTTTGCGTCAATTTCTTTCAAAGCAGAAAGCCGCCGAGATCTAGGCCCAGAGCTCCCAAGCAATGGCAATTTTTGTTTTCTCTCTTTTTTTCAAATTTCGCGCTTGGCTGCCGAGCCACAACAACAAGAAAGGCAAAACCAAAAGCCTAAGCCAAAAGCCATAGCTAAAAGCCAAACGCCGAAAACAAGTCCTGGCAGCTAAATCGCCTGCATTTCAACTTGACGTAATCCAAGTGAAAATCTCTTTGAAGTTCAACTTTAAATTCTGCGCCAATTTTAAGTGTACACTCATACAAAAACGTACCTAAACTTTAGTAAATCGCATTTCTCAATTCGATGGTGAATTTTTCTAAAACTTTGAAAGATTTGCTTAATTTCCAGGAAGTTGCTTTCTATGTGTGTAGAAAGAATTCTGAAATTAGCTTTTTTTTTATTTATATTAATATAATAACATTAGTATTTCATGATTTCACCAAACATGTTTCGTACTTATTTAATCTAAAAGCGAAAATTACTTCATTTTGGGGCAATTATTTTTTTCTGAGTGTAGAGAAAAAAAGTTTTTACGAACTTAATTATTTGATTGGTAAATGGGCTGAAAGTTAAATTGGGAACACATTCGATTACTTTGAGCTCTTTCCGCTGCCTCCACTTGGCTCGGAGAGCATCTGGCAATTGGCAAAAGCGTTTTCAGTATCAGCATCAGCATCAGTTTCTGGTACAGCTGTCTGCTGGGTCAGACAAACATCAATAAATTAGAAAATGAATAAATAAATAAGCTGTAAGAAACGCAGACTGATGAACAAACACACAGAGAGAGAGAGAGAGAGAAGAGCTAAACATAACTACAGTGGAAGGGAAATAAGTAATAGACAGTGTAAATAAATCACCACAATAAATCTATTTTTGGGTGGGGGTCGTCGCAGTTGCTGCTGGGCCAGAAGCACACCTCATTCCACTCCTGCACTCCTGGCACATTTTTCTGCTTTGGCATAAATATCTCCACTATAAATACTTGTATATTTATGCATGCATGACATACGCTCCCCGAGTACCAGAGAGCGAGAGAGAGACAGAGAGGGGGAGGATATATGTTATTCTTTCGAAGCGCCCTTAGCAATGCTGGGCGAATCAGCCTAACTGCAAATCTGGAAAAGTTTCCAGGCTAACCGCAACTCAGTCAACAGTTAACAGTTAACAGTCAATGGCTGGGGAGGACAATATGCATAGCTTTGAGCTACTGTTATATTGTTATACTATTATACTGTTATACAATGGGCTGAACGAAGGTCTCAAATCGCATTAATTTCCACAAATTTGACTGGCAAAAGTTTGTCCAGCGTGAAACAGTTGAACTTAAATGCCACTTAAAGACAATGGAAATCAGACCGAACTCAGGATAGCAGCAGCACCAACTGTGGTTGCCAGGGCGACAAAACTAGCAGCAAAACTCTCGATGGCTTTCTATTTGATGTAGTTATTATGGGTTCAGTGTGGGGAAACTTAGGCATTAGTCTTAGAATTGTAATATTCGCTGTATGGCCTACTATTAAGATTATTTGCATAATTAATTGGCTTTAGTCTTAGAATTGCGATCTTGGCTTACTATTGGGAATGTGCATATAATATACTATATTATAGCTTGTAAGATAAATTGTATGTAATTAATTGTGTTAGGTTTAGTGTTAGGAGTAGGCATTTAATGTACCATAATATATTATATTACAATTAATTGGCATTAGTCTTCGATATGCTGCGATCTTTGCTCACTGGTTTATTATTTAAAGTATGCTTTTAATATTTGTATTATTATTTATTTCTTCAATATATTTGATTATAATATAAATAAACGACTAATGTCAATTGTTAACAGTCGAGACAGCAAATTTCATTACTATTTTTATGAATTTCAGAACGGTTTTTTTGGTGTAATCATCGTTTGCATTTCTGCTTGTGCTTTACTTATTAGCTCTTTTTAGTGAGTAAATTATTTTAATATATTTTATCAAAGCTCATAAGATCTTTTTATTAATTACTGATACTATGGAGCTTACATTTAAAAATACCTAAAGTAAGAAGCTGGTCACACAAATGTAGGGATATTAATCATACGCAACGTAGGCAAAGGCGAAGGCAGAGGCAATATTCAAGGGGCAACATCCATGTGGCAGCAACCGAAGCAGCAGCTGGCAGTGTGTTGCATAGTAAATTTACATTTATTTGCCAAAGCCACTCGTTGAATATGCACTCAATTGGAATTTATGTGATTTGTGTGCTCGGGGACCTGTTTGGGTTATCAACAACACGGCAGCAGGCTCTTCTCGCCCCTCCCCACCCACATCTCTGCCAGCCTGTTAGCCTGGCCATGACTTTGGGCTTTTGGCTTTTACTATATGTATGTATATTTATATTCATAGAGCTCGAGAGTTTCAGTTCTTTTAATTAGCACCTGTGTGTGTTTGTTTGCTTTTGGTAAAGTTTTTTAGTAGCCCACTTTTAATATTGTCATCATCATCATAATTGAAATAAAAGCAGCAGCAGCAGCAGCGGCAGTCGCTACTTGGTCTATATCCTTCAGGTTAGGCCCGAGGCGTAACCGAACTGTTTGTTGTTTTTATTTGTATTTCGGGTTTCTATTTTTTGTTGTTGTTTCTTATTTATGAATTTTTGGCGTTGCTGTGCTACTTTTTCGGTTTTGGGTTTCATTCTTTTTTTTCTGGCTGCGCCACACTTTGGTGTGTTAGTTTTGGGCCCCAAAAAGTATTTTGGCCCGCATTTACCTTTATAAGCGGCTTTCAGCAATTTGCGGCAAGGCGAAGTACACTAAGAAAAACAAACGTTTTAGCTCCAATGGTTAGTTTCCCTATTATTCAGAAAGTCATTTTCTTGTTAGCGACAACATCTAATGATATTATCTAAGAATGAGGATTTGAATTTCGAGTTTTAGATATGTATTTCCTAATAATATAAAATATTTCTATAAAATAGAGAAGTCACCATATTTTTGTGACTGACGATTGAGAGCAAGTTTTCCCAATTTTAAGAAAAATGTTTTCTTATTTTTAGAATAATTTAAAATTTAGCTCTTTTTTTTCAGAGTAGGTGTGGATATGTGCGTGTGTATGGGTGAGTGTGCGTGCCCACGTGGCTGTGGATTGCGGCTGGTTTTCAGGATGCGTGGCTTTTACCTTTCGACGGCGCCTGTTAGCCAGTTTCTGGTTGTTTTGGCTGTCTGTCTGGCTGGCTGACTGGTAAAGCGGTTTATGCGGTTGCTTGTTATCATTTATGGCTTACACATTTGAGTATTTCTTGTTTGTCATTATAGCTCCTCTTGTTGTTGCTGTTGTGCTTGTTTTGTTGTTATTTGCCATTAACTGAGCGTAATGAAGTTTTGTTAATTGTTCATTTGGGCCGTTTGGCTTTAAAAAGTTGAAAAAGCGATTATTTTTTAAAACAATTTACGACAACATTAACGAAATTGTAACAAATTCATAACTCTTACCTCAGTTTTCAGCTGCAATTTTCTGCATTTATTAACAATACTTTATTCTTTGTAGCTAGGCATAAATAGTGCAAAATAATTACAATCGAATGAATGCAAATTTAAAAAGCAGCTTTAAGTTTTTTTTTTTAATGGCTTTCGAGTTTTGGACATTTATTTAAACGTTCAATTAATTAAATACATGAGTATTTCTAATAGTTCATTTTTATAACTGAAATTTAATAAATAATAATGAATATTTCTAATCACAATCGAATGAATTTCATATTTAAAACGCTCTTTCGAGTTTTTTTTTGGAGTGGAATTTGAGTTGTGTCGTTTATTTAAATGTTCAATTAATTAATTAATTTATATTTCTTTTAGCTCCCCCTTTAAGCGATTTTGCAATTTTGCTGAATTTTATAGTAATAATCAATATTTCTGTCTAAACGCAATCGGGAGAATTTCAAATTTAAAATGCACTTTCAAGTTTTTGGAGTGGATATCTAAACGTTCAATGCTGTGGCACAGAATTTCAAATGCCAAATTCCAAATGCGACCCACAAAAATGTGCGGACGACAACGAAAATCGCAATTTCCATAACACACACACACGCACACACACACACGCATACACGGGGAGGGGATGGGAAATTATGGGCTTGTGGCAGCAGTAGAAGCATTTAATAGCTGCAACGACAGAACTCAAACAACTGTTGTTTAGAAAGCTGCGCGAATGTCGAGCATTTCGTGTGCTTTATGCCCAAGCAATGAACTTTTAATACACAAAAACAACAAGAACAATAAGGAAAATAACAAATAAAACGACAGTGGACCATATATCAAAGCTAAGTACTCAGAAACTCACACAGATAAGCGACCCACAGCCACACCCACATTTAGAACTCAAACACACACTACTCACTTGTTTGCAAGTTGTTCCCTTCTCATTTTAATTTTTTTTCTTTTTGCCAGAACTCGCGCTTCACAAGTTGTGTGAAAAACAATGCCATCTGTCTTTAGAGCAAGCGAAATGGACAGCAAATTGTCACAGCTGAAAACTAAACAATTGAAAAATATGCTAACGCCGAAAGTTTGATATGTGAGCTGGGCTTATTATTATCATGATCAAAGCTGTCGTAAAACTTTAAAGCGTATTAGGCAAACCTCTGCTAATAGCTGCTGTATTCATGCATTGAGTAAATATAAAAAACGGACTGAGTTATACAAATGACGAGAAGCAAGTAAACTTCTAAAATTTAGAATTTTATTAGCATCTTTTCAGAATCGAAAATATTAAAAAAAAAACGCTGGAATTTTTGGGATTGTCGATTTAGGCCAAGCTTTTCTAATTTAAAAAAAAATATATATACAAGTTATTTATAATAATAAGAAAAACTTTCTAATTTTTGGGAAGATATTCTGGATTAGTAAATTTTTTTGCTGAGTGTAGCTAGCCTCCATTTTGAAGGCAACATTGCATGCATACACAATAATCGTGTGGTGTGGTGGTGTGGCACAACACACATTTTCTCAACTGCTGCTTGCTGCTGGCCACATGTGTACCTTGGCTTGACTGCCTGTATGTGTGTGGGAGACTAATTAATTGCCACCACGTTGAAAATATTATTTTTAATTGTGTGTTTATGTACGAGGAAAATTAGAAACCAGCAGAAGTAGAAGCAGAAGCAGAAGCAGCCACACATTTCCCAGTACTCACTAAAACCAGGTCTGCTGCTGGCAACCAACAAGCCTCAGATACAAAAAAAAGAAGATATTCACACACAGAAGCACACACACACACACACACACATACACAGACACACTAATACACACAGCATTTGGTTTTTCGCACTAAGCTGTGCTTTGCCTGTGCTTTTCAGCCCCGTCGCAACTCTAATATTTATGAAAATTATCCTTTCGCTGTGGCTTTTTAAGATGCTCATAATTTATATTTAAGTTAAGTTTAGTGTGTCGCCATGTGAGAGAAACCCGAACAACAACCCAAAGAGCAACTGCGGCTTGAGTTATGAGGCAAAGCGAAAAATATGCGTCCTTGTTTAATGGCGGAAGCTGTTTAGTGTCGCGGCCTACACGATAAATCTCAGTCAAAGCAGTTTGCTTGAGGGTTTGTGGGGATGGGGAAGGGGGCTGTGCAAATGTCAAAGGGTGTCGAATTTCGTTTGGAGCATGCTGAGGAGTTGGCCTCGCCTTTAACGTATTTAATTGGCCAACTGCACTCAGAGATAAAATCGACTCGGACTTAAAAAAAATCCCAAAATTATGATTTTTTTTCTTTAGAAATAGAAATGCTTTTTCAAATAGTAGAAAAATAAGCCCTGATTTCTAGAAAAAAATCCTTTCTAAAATTCAGAACAAGTAATGAAATTTACTGGCTCCGCTTTTAAACTAGAGATCGAGTAGTAAGTTTTTCAAATTCAATTATATAAATTTACTTACTTACTTTTTTCTAAAATTTTAAACACTGGTTTATAGAAATATACTTTCTTGTCAAATTTTTAATATTAATTTCGATTTTATTTCCGTGTGTAAGGGTTCTTTAAGTACACATATACCTGGCCCACAGCCAAAAACCAAACTGAGTTTAAATGCAGCTCAAATATTTAGCCATCATCAGCGACAGTGACTTTCAGTAGTTAGCTGACCAAGCCAAGTCAACGCAATGTAGACGAGGCCATTAGATAAACGCAGTTTAGTAGTGCGGAGTGAAAAGCGTTTCAAGTGGCTTTGCAGCAAATGCAAAGTAATTTCCACTTTGTGCCACCAAAATGTGGAGGCATGTCGGCATCCTTAGTCATGCATGAGGTTAGCTGGAGAGGCAGGAGGGAGAGCAGCATGTCTCGGTCTCTTATCGGTTAGCTCCTTGTACGCCAGGATATGAGTATTTCAATTTATAGCAGTTACCCTTCGATGCTTCTTGCCAGCTAACTCTGTGCACATAAATTAAGCTAGCCCATATGCTCAGTTCCTGGCGATGTCAAAGCAAACCAAATAATTGACTGTGGCGCTGGCACTGTAAAGGCCTCGCAATGTGATGGTGGGAGTATTGGTGAAGGGAGCTGCTCTATAGCCTCAGGAAATTTCACCAGGAACTGCGACCAATATTGGCTCATGTGCAAGCCACGAAGGGTTAATCAAAGCAATCATCTTTGGAATATATCAGCACTTGGTAAACTTACAGCGCAAAATGATTATGTTTGCTGTTTGTGTGACTTTTAGATATAGAATATCATATTCCCGCTATAATTTCAAATTTCAAAACAAGAAAGCTTAAATTAAATTCAATTTTGAGATTTAAGTGTACTATCATCCTAAAATTCAAACCATAATCAAAAAGACCTTGCCTTTGAAATGATAAGTTTAGAACTATATCTATCAGATATTTTTGAGCCATGATATTGGGACAATCACGTTTGTAGATTTCAATGTAGTAGTGTTTTTGAAAATCATTTCAGTTTTGACAAAGTTATGGCACTGGGAAGATGAGATTAGCCCATTATTTGGGATTGATTTTCTGACATGATTTTCGACTTCAAATCACGTTTTCCACTTTAGATGTGGGATTGTTCTAGAGGCCCATCGATGATCTTAACACTTTTTCTTTTAAAAATCGATTTAATATTGACAAAGTTGTAACTCAAGGAAGTTTTGATGCATGTCCTTCAGCAATTTTGGGCTAGGATACTGATATAATTTTCGACCCAGAAATTCGTTTTGAAATTTAAATGTAGTATTCTTCTAGAGGCCAAACCATGATCAAAACGGCATTGCTTTTAAAAATCTGATCAGGTTCGACAGATTTATGGCTGTGGGAAAATTATACCTATTGTAATGCCTTTTTTTAGGTTTAGAATTTTGATATGATATACAAATATTGATTACGCGTTGCACAGCAAGGATTTCAATAAAGCATTTGATTTAATGCTTTGATATTCGAAATATGCCACTCTGCTCTAAGCTGCAAGTAGTTTTTAATCCACTGCGGCGAACACATCAAACAAACAAGTCCAACAACAAATGGAGTAAAAGAGGAGAAAGAGAGGAGCAAAAGCTGCGGAAAAGTGAAGGAAAAGTGGAAGAAAAAGTGGAGGAAATGTGGAGTAAAGGCGGCGGAAAAGGTGGAGTAAGGAGGCGAGGTTGATTTTTGTTTCAAGTAAAGCTCAAGCAATCAACACTAAGCGGATCAATTCGTGAGTAGTCAGTGTGAGTGGAGTGAGTGTGTATTGAGTGTCGAGTGTAGAATGTATTCATGTTGCGTTGCGCTTTTGTTCCCTACTCGTATTGTTTTGCAATTGATGTTGTCTTTAATTTGCATTGCACAAAAGTTTTGCTTAATGAAATAAGCAAAGCAGCAATCGATGCAATTGTTCTTGTTGTTGTTTGTGACTTAAACTAAGCTCCTTTCTTTGCATGCTTTTATTTGACGTGCAGTGTTGCCTCTAACGAACTCCCCCATCCACTCCAACCCAATCCAATCCTAACAAAACCCAACTGATCCCAATTCAAACCCCCATTTTCTTCATTACGGACTGATGTGTATTTGCTCAAGTGTCGCATCGGTTGCGGCTGTGGCTTAGCTGGATGCCTTTGCTTATATATATATATATATATATATACATATATAATTATATATCTACATCTGTGAGTGAGTACTGCGGTTAAAAAACGGCAATTCAATTAATTTCCGTTGCTGCTTAAAGTCGTAATGAGCATTTAAATTGCTTTCGAATGGGGGCTTTTGCGGTGCCGCCAATTGAACAAAAGCAAATTGCAAATGCTCTTTATACAATAGTTATCTATAACTAGTTTAAACATAAAGTGCATTAAATGCTATTAACAAATGAACTCGAGGCAAAATTGAGGTTACCACATACAGCATAATAATCTGTAATTATGTATATATCATCAATAGATTGTTTGTTTAGATGCGAGCTAGATTAAAAGTGGTTTAAAATTAAACTGAATAATTGCAAAGCGGAGTCCTTTGCTAAGGGTCCTTCAATTATATCGCATTCCACTTAGATGCTGACAAATGAGCCATGGAAGGGGAGGAGGAGGCGGGTTAACCCCTGTTAACCCCTCACCCCAAATCAGGAAAGAGACCAACTGAGCAATTTTATTACTCACTCACAATCAATTGTAATTGTCAATGGCAAACTGTTGATCAGCTTAATCCAGGAGGAGCGTAGGGGGCATACTTTGGGGCGACACCTGTCAACGGCCTCGAAAAGGACAAAAGCAAAACTTCAATGTCCAAAGATTTATGGGCGTCAATGCGAAAATCCATTAAGTCAAAAGCGGCTGCTGGACGATGCGTGCATAACCTTTTAACATTTATCCAAGTTTATTGAGGCTCGGCGGTCGACTACAGTAACTGCTACGAATACTCCTATTACGATTACACTCAGAGAAAAAAAAATACCCTGAATTTGAGAAAATCGCCTTGAAAACTAGAATATTTTTCTTGCTTTTAGAAATCATTTCAAAATGTAAAAAAATATTTTTCTTAAAATTAGAAACTCTTCCTCTAACTAACTAATTTAGTTGTTGAATAATTTTGCGCTTAATTAGTTTGTATTATTTTCAGTTTTTCCTCTCAAATTGATTTACATTAGTTTATAAACAATATATGATAAGAGAATCAGATGTTTCTTATCTTATAGATAAGATTTCTTCTATGGTACACACATAGATAACAACAACCTGGAGATATTTTTCAAAAATTTTAGAAAAATCTACCCTGAATTTAAGAACTGCAAAGACCGGTGTTTAAAAAGCCGCAAACTTACATTTTACAAATTTACTTTCTGAATAATTTACTTACCTTTGCCGCCAACATTTCCTTGATTTTCTAAAATTCACTTACATTTTTTTTCTGAGTGTGGGAATAGCCTTAGTGCGACTACTGCCAACTACTACAAACAGCAGCTGGCATTCGTCGCAAATGCTGCAGCTTTATTTGGTATGCGGCGAGCGGCGCGTTGCCATTATTCAATAGTCAAAGAGATGGCAGGCGTTCGAATAGATAAACGCATTCACTTCGTTGTGTGTGTGTGTTTGTTGGTGTGTGTTTGTGTGTATTGTCAACAAATTAATCAATGTTTATTTGCTAAGTAAGTTTGCCCTTAAGGCTGGCATCTATCCAGCCAGCCAGACTGAAAGGCAATACTGTCTCTTGGCTGTCAGGCGACGCGTCGAGCTAATGTTTTGTTTCCTTTTACCATTTCCTAGTTCCGGTTGTGTGCGCGTGTGTGTGTGTGCTTGTATTTGTGTGTATTGGTGTGGTGCTTTGTGCCTTTGAATTTGTGTAACTAATCGTGTTAATAGAGTGGATAATACGCCTCAGGTATGTGAGCTGGCCGCTGAGTCCTCGAATGCCGTTGGCTAAAACCCATTGAAAGTGTTTGACAACACATGCCAAAGTGTTAGTGTGAATGTGTATGCCTGTGTGTGTGTGAGTGAGTGTATCTGATTAGGTGGTGTTTGTGGGTTTGGTGGAGAGGCTTTAAGCGTGCCTACTCGATATGTTAACGGTGCGTATGCGTAATATTCAATTTAAGAAAATTACAGAGCTCAACAAGCAACCAAACAAACAATTGGGTTTCTTCTTATTGAGTTGCGTCGAAAGGTAATTGCGTTCGATTAACACAATTGATTGTTATCGATTTGTGTGGCCACCTACCAAATGCCACGCCCCCCTCACCGGCTCTCTCCCCCCCTACTCAAGAGGGTCGCTAGGGAAGCAACTTGCGTGTAAGAGAAAATAAAACAGGCTAATAGGCCTTGGATAATTGAGTTATAAATGCTGGCCACATGTGTTGGCAGCTAGAAGCCTTGTTTAAATTATCATTTGATATCATTATTAATAGATAAGCATGAGGAAACTTTTATACACAAATCAATATTCTCTATCCTGATGGAGGATGAGGATCAAGAAGAGGTATTTAAATTACACAACTTATTAAGAAGAGCGTAGCCCAGAAGAGCAACTTTAAAATAGCGAAATATTTTGGCAGGTTTACTGAAAACTCTTAAATGATCTTAAATCAAGTACAATTATGCTTTGAGAACCTGCAACTGCAAATGAGTTTAAGCTCATTAACCTGAATCTATATTTGCTTTTGGGATCTCTTTTATTTTTATTTTATTTAATGGTTTTATGCCTCTCTCTTTTTTAACAGTGTATGCAGATTGTACTTTTTACACGGAAATCTTGAATCCGCTTTAATACCCTTTAGTAAGTGGCATGTCTTCCTAGTTGCTAGTTGCTGGTTGTCAAAGGGGCATCAAATGACGCAGCAACATTGTCAAAGCAATCGTAACAAATGAAGTCAACAGCAGCCGCAGCGGCAGCAGCAGCAGCGAGGACATCAACGTCGATAGTTGCATCTACCCTCTCTTCTTTTTAGGGATTCATTTTGATACTCTGCTGGCGCAGGTAACAAAATATATATTGGTTTTGTGAAGGCAACTTCCTCGACATTCTTAAAGATATAGTCTTGAATCTTGCAACATATACTTGTTTGTGCCAGCATTAAACAAAGTCTCGACAAAATCGTTAATTGCAAATCGATTAAACAACATATTCTCTACAGTTTAAAAGCTATAGCTCTGAAATTTATTGGTAGTTTGTTGGTGATGTTCTCAAAGATCGGCATAAATGTGAACAAATCTGAAAGCGTATGTCCCCCGAAATTTTAGAAGGAGGATTACTGGTAGATTTCTTTGCAGCTGCTGCAGAAACATTCGAAAGATTAGTGACAAATATTTCTTGGCTAAGCACAGCCTGTATTAGCTGTTATTACATTGTTAACAGAGTATTTTGCAGTCGTGTTTTGTTGCTCAGGTTTTGCCAGCCATTTGATGCAAGGTGGCTGCGAATGCCACAATATTAATATGTAGCGTAGGTGACTGCATGATGGAGGCTCCTCCTCTGGCACATCCGGGCATTGGATTTCCTGTATATGTGTGCCACTCTGGCAGGCCAGCATGATGGGGTGTTCAACTGCAGACTGTCGACTTCTTCCCCAGCCCCCTCTTCCCTTGCCAACTTCAAGTGGCTTGAATTTATGGCTGACACGGAAATGCGAGTCGCCTTCAATGACAGTGCACGCGCTGCTTGTGAAATGCGCCTCATTAAAAAGCATCCCAAGTCCCGCCCCAGCCACAGATCAGCTCTGACCTAATTCTCTGTTGCTGCTGCAGTTGTCAGTGGCAGGGGAGAAGGGTTGCTGGTGGTGTCTATCTATAAGTGTACCCTAAAAAAAGTTTGTCGCATAACATTCATGCTGCGGTAAAAAACATCATCAACACTCACCATTTTTGGGCGACCCAGGCTCAAATCTCAAACGACTCGCAAATATGTATTTTGATATGCAGCAGCTGCCTCTGGCAAAAACCAAAAAAAAAAACACAAATTGGCAGAACACACACACACACATATCCACACTTCCACACACACACATCCACTTTTGCCACAATATTTTTACAGCTGCTCACCAAAAACATTTGGTGGCCCACATATGATTGTATATATTGGGACTCATGTGCTATCAACTAATTTAGGTCTAAGGGCTATCAGGCTATATATACACTCAGCAAAATATATTGTCTTGCATTTTAGAAACTCTCCATACTTTTAGTGACAAGGGTAACTCACTTTATTATTCACAGTGTAAATTTGTAAAATGTATGATTGTGGTTTTGTAAAAAGTAGACTTTGCTTTTCTTAATTTCAGGGTGGACTTTTCATATATACAAACATTTTACACAGTTTATAATTTAATATAACTTAAATTGAGAAAAAGTACGAATTTACGGCAGGATTCAAATGAAATTCAGAATTTTTTCTACAAATCCGTCATTTGTTGATAACAGAAAATATTTCTAATGAAATTAAAAAATATAATATTTTCGGGATTTCATTTCTTATTAAATTCAGGACGATTTGTTTCTCAGTATATATATGTAATTGAGGTTAATTTGCTATCAACTAATTTGGGTCTAAGGTTTATTGGGCTGCCTAAATAAAAGTATATTAAATATGTACACAAATTATGTATGGGTTGGTTGGAATTAAAGTATCGACGGCAGTTGGGCTGTGCATACTAATCTCTGCGGTTGGTAAAACGAACTTAAACTGTTCTGCTCATATAATGACCCAATTGTGTCAGCTATATATATCAGTTGGCGACTGACATTAAGCACAATAAGGGACAAGACTAACAGGGAGACTAAGAGATATAGCCTGGATCCCTCCTTCCTGGCTATTTAACACTTTCATATTTCGTCGTCAGGTTGTTTGCCGCCTTGGGACAGACTTTTACTTTACTACAGCCATACATACACAACACACACATGTGTGTGTGTGGCATGTGTGTCTTGTTGCCTGGCAGGGAGCCGCGCTTCGTTTATAAATTCTGCCTGGCGGCGTCTGGCAAAAGGCGCTGCCATATTTGTGACTCCCCGGGCGACCATTTTGGGGCAATGACAGCGGCAACAGAGAAGGTGTTGCAGGAGGGAAGGCTGGGGGAGGGTTATCGCATAGGGAGTTGCAGTAGCAACTATAGCTATACATGGCCCACCCACTGTTTGTTTCGCCTTGGAACGTGGGAAAACAATTTATCAAACAAAATATGTACTTGAAATAGATGGTAACTAGAACTACAAAAACTACAGCAACATTTTTGCTGAGTGCATTTTTATTCAATTTTTAGTTGTATCTTACCATCCTCCTCCTCCTTCTGCTCCACCTCCACCACCTCACCATTCCTGTGTAGTAATAAAGTGGGAGGTAGTGAAATGAATTCGTTAGTGTCGAGCAACTTAGAATATGGCCCAGTTGCCTCAACGAATTTAGTGCAAACGATTTAAGTTTAAGGGGGTTTTAGCTAAAACCTGGATAAGGATAAAGATAAAGATAAAGTTAGTTGAGGCGGGCCAAATCGAAGCACATGCAAAACAGCTTGGACATAAAATGGATTTTCTTTATTATCATTAGAGCATTAGAAATAAGAATGACAAATTTACATGCAATGAATTAAAACAAATAAAATTAATAAGAATTATACATTTATATGCAAACAAATAAATAAAATTATATATATAGCAATATTGCACTTATAAATTGAACAATCTAGCTTGCAATAAATGTTGCATAAGTCCATTTAAATATCCCTTAGAAATATATATATTATATATTTAAATATTAATTTTTATTTCTAATTTAATTTAATTTAATTTGTACTTTGTCGATTTATATGAGTTGACATTAAATAAAAAAAGGAAAAGCTACGCAAAAAATATAAATATGCAATATTTAAACATGTAGTGAAACTTTCTTGGTTCGTTTTGGTGTGCGTAACTCTACTTAAATTAATAATTCTATGTGCTGTTATTAACTCTAGTTTGTTGACACATTTTTTATATTTTAAGCTGAAAGTTGATATGAAAATATTTAGCAACAACAAACGTGTCAACTTGCAGCTCAACACCAATTAAAAGTTAAATTATTCCAAGTATTTGGATTTTGTTAAATAGCCGACCGACATGCAATGCACACACTCCTTTCACCTCCCCCTCTGCCACCCCCTTGCACTCCAAAACGAACAGCGAACATTTTTCACGCTGCGTATACTTTATTTATTTATTTATCAAGCGTGCTTAAAGTTCAGTTTCGTTACGGAAGGATATGTTTTTTTGTTGTACCTTTAAGATACACTCAATTTGTGCGGCTCGCTGCACACATTAATCGTCGCACACACACCCACACAAACACACCCACACACACACACAAACATACCCACTCACACAAATATACTGACAGCGTTTTATTGATTTCCGCTGCGCTAATGCAAACCAATAAATCTGCCGAATGAGCCGATTTGTAGGTTCACATGGAGTGCGCACAATTTAGGCCTAATATCGAGCACAGAGCCACGCAACCAGGCAGACAATAACAATGAACTGTTGCTATTGTTTGTTATTAGTTTTTATGGCCCCTCTCGATGTGGATGTGGATTGGTGCCTCTTGGGTGACCTGCTACCAAATGTAATTTGTCTCCATTTTTATCATTAAAATAACAATTAAAGCTTTTGTGTATTGTCTGCGTGTGCAGCCTGCAAATGTGAGCAATATTTGCGGTCTATATATCATTATGAGTGCGTTTGTGCAAGTGTGTGTGTGAGTGTGTGTTCGAGTGTACAATTATGTGTGGCAGTCATTTGGTTTGCTAGTTTTATTGCTTGTAAACATTTATACTTATTGTTAGCCATTTACACACACAAATACACTCTGAAAAAATCACACATAAACTTAGATTATCGTCTTGAAAATTAGAGCGGTGTTTTTGTTTAACGAAATATTTTCTAAATATAAGAAAGCATTTTTCTTAAAATAAGAAAGGCTTGCCCCAAATTGACAATCCCAAAAATATGGTAATTTTTTCGATTTGCTTTAGAAATATTTTCTATTTAAAAAAATGCCTCTCTGATTTTTAATAATAATCTAAGTAAGAATAAAGCGAATGTAAGAATTATTCTACGTACATATAAAGAAAACAACAAACAACTCTGGTGTTTAGAAACCCACAACATTCAGTTTTAGAAATTTATTTTCGGGAATAATAAGGTGAGCTGCACTTGGCGCCAAAAGTATGACGAATGCCTACAATTGAAGCCCACTTTTTTTCTGAGTGCACAGACACAGATATAGCATATATGTTTGTGCATTTGTACAGCGAGTTCCAAGTTTGTCAGCCAGGTGCATAGCAAATTAAGTCAGCGAGTTGCCATAGTCAATCAATACGTTACTTTATTCATGTGCTTTGGTGTCCTGAATTATGCTTATAACATTAATGGCAATGCCAAATCTTAATGAACCAAAAAGGGTGGATAGTAGAGGGGGGAAGTGAAGTGAGTTACAAGGTTCAGCTGAATCCTAATGACACCCGAGAGGCACATTTAATTACTGGGGGCAACCGAATCCCCGAATGATTCGATGAGGCCTCTTTCATAAGTTTGCATGTTCAAAATGCATAAAACTGTATAGACATATATAAATATAATTACATATATATAGATATACATAGTATGTATATTTGTTCATTTGACATGCTTTTAGCAACATGAAAATGCTTTATGGCTATTAAAAACGACAATGTATAAATTGTAATCTCTACAAAAATATATATGACAAAAAAAAAACACACACACACACATCATGGTTTTAAAGTTTTATTTGATTTTTCATAACTACAAAAAAACAGAAATACAATACAGAGGATCTAAACGAAAAGACAAATCTAAACGAAATGGCAAATGACTTGTGGCCAATCCACAAATCGATTTCGACCCATCGAACTTGATAGACAAAGTTTGTGCTTGGCTTGTGTCTAGTTTACTACTTCAACTAGTTGTATTTAACAAAGTTGTCAGACAAATACAATGTATATACATACATATATATATATATATATATATGCTTATGTTGTTTATAAGTTTTGGGAAATTGTGCGGAAATCAGTTCATGGAATGCTGTTGTGTGCAGCATAAAATGTCAATTTGTGTGTAGGTAAAGGCAATCGGAATTAAGTGTCAAGCAAATACACACACTAACACACATACACACACTAGCACCGAAGTACACTCAATATTGAAATTGGTAGTATACGCTAGACGACATTTAAATGTTGTAAATTTTCTATGTACTTACATATGCAAAGTATTTGTGTAATGCCAACGATAAGCTCATCTATTGATCCACTGTGTGACACCCTTGGGGGATAGGTTAGAGGAAATTACGCTGCTTATAATTCCCGTACACAGCCCTCTCCAACCCCTCAATACACTCATCAAAAATTGTCATTGGCATTTCTACTTTTTGTAAATGTTTTGCATAGCTATAGAATATATTTCAAAAAAATTGAAAAGATCTGTATATTTTGCAATTGTCGATTTAGGGCAAGCCTTCTTAAATATGGGAAACAATTTACCTAATATTACGAAACTATTTCCAAGAAATGGAAAGACTTCAAATTTTTTTCTGAGTGTAGTGAGTTCGATCAACTTTATGGACGGTGGCGCGACGCCATTTTGGATAATTTTCATAGACCATTCGAGAGCTTCTAAACAAATGAAGCGACAATTTGTATGTGTGTGTTGAACAAATACAAATGCGCTGCCAATAATGTGGACACATAGATAGACAGACATACAAAAAAGGCAGAGAGCCAGCGGGGCAGGGGCCTAGTTGCTACTTGACAGCTGCAACTATATGTAAAATACTTTGCATAATTTGACTAGCAATTAAGCTCGAGAGCATACACAGAGAGAAACACACACACACACACACACATACACACTGGCCTGTGCTTACACACACTGACTGTCACCAATACATTCACACACACACACACACACGTACGAAAAGGACGACAGTCGAGTTAATGAAGCGCTTGCAAAACTTGTTGTTTTTTCTGTTGCCTACTTTTAAGCGCAAGTTGAGTACGTTTTTAGAGCTAATTAAAGAAAATAAGAAAAACTTACTGTATTTTCATTGGAAATCTATATTTATTTAATAAGTAAAAGTGTATTGAGATATGGTTCTTAAATAAATAAATTTCTACATTTATTTCCAGATTTTTGACCAAAAGTTTACCGTAAAAGAAACTAAGAATAGGTGAGTAACTTATCAAAATTGAAATGGATTTCGTTTGTAGTTTTCCGAATGTGTGTGTGTATATGTTTGTGTGTGCAGTTCTTTGACAAAGTCTAGTCCAAAGTCCAAAACCAGCAGAAACAGTTTTTGCAATTTGTCAAATAGTAAATGCTCGAATATGCATTTCATATTCAATAAATCATATTCAAACGAAGGCTTTTTGTTTTACTATTTGCCATTAGAAATATTTTCATTCCTGCCTCTATATACTCATATATGCATAAATATAGATAGATATATATTTATGCTTGCTGCAAGTGTTGTTTGCCTGCTGCCATTTGATGTTGATGGTCCGCCTGCAGTTGCCAATTGAATTTACAAATTGCAAATACATTTGCCTGAACAAGACAAACAGAGCCCCCCCAAAAATTGCCGGGCATCAATCGAAGAAGTGTTCATAAATATTTTCTGATATATTTATTGATATGTAAGTCCATATTCAAAAACTAATTGAAATTCGAAAATTTTTCGTCTTCCATCCATTTTTATTGACACTGTAAAGCAGCTTAAAAGCTTTTGCACAAAAATTGTCATACTACAAAATTGTGCTTGACTGAATTTTGATGCGTTAATTAGCCAGCTTAGCCAGTCAGCCTTTACTCCTATTAGACTTTGCATGCCAATACAAACAAAGGAAAAAAGGCATCGCATCGCTTTGCTTTGTAATGCAAATCGTACGCAAATGTTGCCAGACAAAAATATGAAATAAAGTCATCCCAAAAACACCTCAACTCCTACTCTGTCTGGATGGGAGGGGTTGGGATTGAAGCCATTACTCTGAGTGGGTTTTGCATGCAGAAAAGGGGTTATGCAAAGTCAAGCAACCTGAAAAAGACACATTTGTGATGCAAATTTAGATTTTCTCCCTTTTTTTTTTGCTGTGAGGCTCTCGAGGATGGTATTTCGAGCTTGGGTTTTGAGTTTTGGATGCTGATGGCTGCTTTCTATGGCAACGTGTAAATCAGGCTAAGTACGTGGCCTTTTTTGCTCTTTTGGCTGTCATGGTGGCAGTGCTTTGTAGTAGCGTGATCTGGTAAAAATATAAATATGTATATATCTATATATATATATGCAACAATTTTTGCGTTCACACCAGTGTTTGGCCAAGTTTTGCAAACGGGTTTTTAATATGTTAGCCCCTGCACAAGCTGGCAAGCAAGTGAATCACACTCAAAGCTTGTTTACACGGCGCAAACACTTACTCGACATATGCTCGCTCTCTCTCACTCACTCTCTTTAGGTCTATTCCTCTCTTTCTGGCTCTGTGAATCGCTTTTGCTAGCCATGGAATAATTACATATGCATGACATGACAGTCAAAGCCAAAGGGTGGGCGTAACCAATACCCACATATATATATATTTATCACATACACAAAAATACTCACACGTATGTATATATATATATATATATATAGGTGTATATGCGAAACACAGTTTTACAAGGTATTTAAATTGCGCATACGCAATTGACGCCCCAAGCATTTACTGTCCACGTAGCGAGTGCCCAGCCAGCCAATTGTTGTTTTAAATTAATTAATTTCATTTTCATTAGCAGCCGCATACCAAAGACAATACCAATAACAACAAAAAACAATAACAACAATGAGAAGAATAACAACAATAACAACAACAAGAGCAGTAATAATGTTCGAAGTTAAAAGCTTTTTTTTAATATTATATGGTTTCATTTGCCATTATTTTTGCGCTATTTGCAAATTTTGACAGCCGTTGTTGCCATTTAAAGCGATATTCGCATCACTAATTATTATTTAAATTTTTGATATGCAATGCATCGACCGACAAATGGGATTATTTTAATAAATAAATGCATGTGTGCAAAATCAAGAAGTTAGCAATACACGCATATAAAAAACATTGCGCCCAATTAACGGCTTACAATGGCGCCCAAACAGATATATAGTTGTGCAGCTGTATTATTTTTGGAGCAACTCAGCTTTGTCACTAATATTGTAACCGTTTAAAAATTTATCGCTCTTAGGAGTTTTAACTTGCTGTGAATAGGAATTTCAATAGATAAATAGGAAAACACCGCAAAGAGGTAAGCTTTTGTAGTAGAGTGACGAAGTTTCCCTTTAGAAATTTTGCACACTCATATGTCAGCATGAATGAAAGTGCTCTCATTTCTTATGGAAGAAGATATAGATGGAGATGTAGATATAGATATAGATGTTTACAAGCGCGGCATGTATACAGATTTTGGACTATAATTTGGGTGTCTCCTATCCGATCTTGATGAAATTTGTGCAGTTGATCAACAATGGCTATATCGACTCGACTGCTGATGCTCTTGATCAGCATTATCATTTAAAATTATTAAATTATTATCTATTAGTTTGGTGGTGCTTGCATAAAATCATTAAGCCTCTTCAGGTTACAAAAATGTTAGTGTATCTTTAGCGTCTGCTTATGAGAGCTTTGCATTTAAGTTGGTTGTTTAATTTTTTTTTTGGCTGTTGCGCCCATTCAATTCCAATTATTTTTTTTATCGGTTTTTGCATTGGCGTTGTCTGCCTGGCATTGTTTATAAACTCATTTCATGTTGTAATCCGCCCAATTGGCAAGTGCCCTCATGCGTGCCTACTGAGTGTTAAGCTACACTCGCAGAGGGTGGTGGGCGTGGGTGTGTGTGTGTGTGTGGGGGGGGGGGGATGGGAGGCGGGAGGTTTGTGGGAGAATGCTTGCATTACAACGTAATTACAGTAAATGCAACTTTGTCTGTGTATGAAAATTACAGACAGAAAAATGCAGCAAGCTTCATTGATGTGGATAGAAAGGGGTGTAGGGAGAGGGGTGCTGGGAGGAAGGGTGGTTGCAGTTGCTGCTGGGTAGGCGAAAATTTGTGTCAGTTCACGCATCAATTCGCTGAGAGTTGGGCGAATCTGGCCTTAGTTTTTGGCTAATGCTTGCAGCAAAACAACAAAGAGAAATTTTAACGCAAACTAATGCAAAATCTTTCGATATAAAACAGAACAACAAAACAAGAGCACCAAGAACAAAACAAGTGGCGTGCCTGGCAGCATTCAGCACAAATAAATTGAAAAGCAAATGCAAAGTGCGCGCCTGGCATCCTGTTTGCGTCGCCCGCATCCTGCCCCCAGCTGCCGCTTGCCGCATGCCTCCGCACCTCAATGGCGCAGCGCAAGACAAATGAGTCTGCATCAATCTTAATTAATTATTTAAACGCAGCGGGCATGGAAATGGCTGCCACGGCATTAAAGTAGTGACTACAACGCCCCTGCAGCCAACTTTTGGCATCGACTCCAACTCTGACTACGAATCTGACGCAGAGTCTGACTTGGTAGCTGGTTGTGAAGCCGCAGCTTTTGACTTGCCTCTTGCCTTATGCCTTGTGCGTTGTGCCACTTGCTGCTGCCATTTTCATTTGGGTGTTGCCTCTTGTTTCTGTGTGTTGTGCGCGTAATTAAAACGAAAGCCTTTTGATATTTAAATTATTTTTCATAAATTGCATTGCACCAGCAGCTAAAGTAACAACAAAGAGCAAAAGCAACAGCAGCAGCAATAGCAAAAGCAACAGAAACATCAGCGATCGTCTGCCCAAGATTGAGAGCTATATGCACACCCTAACTGTGAAAGGATTCCCCTTAATGGCATATTTAAGAAATACACAAATAATTTATTACTTAGATCGGAAACGTTTGTGTGTCTCAAGTTCAGAGTGTATCTTTTGTGCACATTTACTTAATAATTTATCTAGAAAGTGATACTTTTGTAGCTCTATATAATATATTTAATTTCGTAACAGGTGCTTAGGCATTTTTAGTTTTCTGATGGTATCCAAACTGTTGGAAAAAGTAAGCACATATTAAATTTTGAAACAGATGATAAAGATACAAATTTATTTTTGAAAGACCATTTTTAAGCATACGCAACTCAAGAGATGGGTTCTAAATCATCGTTTTTAAATAACAAAAAAGGAAAAAGATACTTTTGGATTTGTAGTTTTAAGACAGGATCCTTAGGCACCCGCAGCTCCAAATTATAGTAGAATTTGTTCAACAATTGAAAGCTAATCATTTATGAAATTTTCTAACAGATACTTTTAACTTCAGAGAGTATCTCCAATCAGATTTAAATTGCTGCGGCTTGCGTTTAAATTAAGTCTCCTGGTAGTAAAAGTGAGACACCATCAAAAACCTGGAGCGCAACCTGCCACACATATATCATGTATTCGGGTGTGTGTGTATTTGGCAAGTGCCAATCAATTCCAGACTAGCACCCCCTCTTCCCCCACCCATCCTTATAACTGACACCCTTCCATCTCAAAAATTTGTGTACAGTTTCTTGCCAGCTTGGTGCTTAGTAATTATGATTAATATCATTTAAATTAAATGGCTTAATTGTGTGGCGCGCGAGCTTTGTCATTAAATGATTTTTATCACCAGCATGGTGGTGAAAATACAATTTACCATTTGCAGCCGGGTGGTGCACCGGGTGGTGCTACTGGTGGTTCATTTTCTTTTGTCTTTGGCACCTGGGCCTTGGTTGCCAGACAATTTCATTTAATGAAGACAGTGTTTTTGTTGTTGACCAGTTGTACAGTTGCCCTTCTCTTTGTTGCAAACTGTTGCTCAGATTTGGGGCACACAATGCAAAGGCTAAATGATATTCATGCTTCTAGTATTTAATCCCTTAATCACTGGTCAGTCCGTGCTACCTTCCACTTGTTGTTCTAGTTGCTGCTGCTGCTGTTGTTGCATGCCACATAAAGCCGCATGAAGCGCATGCTGGCACGTCAACGAATAAGTAAATCCGATTTGAAGTACTCACATTTTACACTAAAAACGTGCAATGTCATTTCCACTCCCCTCCCCCTGGAATGAAGCCATTAGCATGGCAAATATTATTTTATCAAATTAAAATGGCAAACTTTGCGGTGCATCACGTAGTAGACACCCCCACTTCGCCTCCCCTTAACCCATTTATTGCACGCTTGCCAAAGCTGTTGCACATTTTCGGGGGCAAGCGCAGATATTTCGCCTGTTAATGCAGTAATTTGCTTATGTATACCATAAATGTGACACGATTGCCCCGCTTGCTACCGTCCCACGTTTTTATGCGCTTGATTTAATGCAATTCTGTGGCAAGTGCCAAAAAAATAAAAATAAATAAAAATTGTAGTAATCGTTGAAAATGTCACAAAAAATGCATGCCAAAAATTAAGGCTGCCAGCATGCATAAAAATTATTCGCAGAGTGAACGCTCTAGAGCACGAGTATATAAATAAATTATGTATTTTTTTATAATACGCTTTGTGGCATGGGAAGACACACAACACGGGAACTACTAGAAGAAAAATATTGTCTACAATTGAGCTGGATAAAGGCACCATAAAGTGGTTATAACCAAAAACGGAACTCTTGAACCAAAGAAGATGCTCTGATTTGTTGATTTAAGAGCTATGATCTCAAAAGGTGGCACAATATATCTAACAGATTTCAATGTCTAGATACCGCAATTGAACCAAAAATGAAAAAAAAATAAAACATTATAATTGTATCTGAATGCTTAGTTTCACTCTTGTACTTCACTCAATACACATGCCACTATATCACATAGTCTAACTTCTCTATTGTTCTCTGTCTTTTTAACGTTTTACTTACTTGAGTGATTGTGTTGACTTAACTCTGCTGTTGGCAAACATTTGTATAGTTGTATAAATGTATGGGTGCAATAATATGTTTAGACGCCACTCAACATATTGCCATGTTTCCATTATGATTATTTATGTATATAATGAATTGTTATAGAGTCTGGCTAGCTACCTAAGTCTAGACCCATTGTGAATGATGTCTGAGCTGCGGGGGCATCTCTCTCTCTCTCTCTCTCTCTCTCTTTCTCTCTCCCATTCCCTTCTCTCTATCTCTGGTTGCATACAACAAAATTTATGACGCGACGCAAATCGGCTGAAAATACTCGTAATTGCACAATGCGACGATCTTTTTTTTTCTTTGGGTTCGAGTGCGGACTGTGGTTCTATTTTGGGCAAACCACTGTGAGGAGGGGGTGGGGTGTGGGCTGGGCTGGGTAGCCGACAAAAGTGGATAATATGTGGATATTTTTGGTCACGTTTGAATTTATTTGATTGCTAGCACTTTTAGCATTGTTGTAGCTGACGTTTTATTTAATGCCCTGCCAACAGCAGCAGCAACAGCAGCAGCAGCAACGAGGCCAACAACTGTGGCCAGTTCGCCGGTTAGGCAGTGCATGGAAATTGCTCGGGAAACGTACAATTTATTTTAGTTCATTTCTTTTTGCCACCATTTTGGCGACACGCCCCACCCACACCCACCTCCTCCCGACCACACAATTGATGTTGATGTTGTTGCCTACTTTCGATTTTGGCATGTCGCGCCACACACGTTCCCCAAATTGTCCGTGTCCCGTGTCCATGTCCGACAACTCCATGTGTATGTATTTTTGTTTGCCTTGGCTGCCATTTGGCGGTCGTCGTCCTCGACATAATTTGAACAGTCACAGCCAAAAAAAAAAAGAATACATTCGAGAGCGACAGACAGACAGAACACAAGTTGGCAAGTTATCAGCCAGACAGCAACTACAACAACAACGAGGTGGAGGAGCTGCCACCTGGCTAAGGGAAAGCTGAAGCTAAAGCCAAACAAGCCATTTGATGTTTTCATTTGGTTGGCCCCATCAACTTTGTGGTCGCTCAACGACCAGACCAGGTTGGGGGAAGGCACCCCACAGCTCGCGCAAGGACCCTTTTGTTTTTACCCCAAATAGCTGACAAAAAAAATAAACAAAAAAACAAAGGACAAAAATAAGGGTGCAGCTAAAAAAAAAAGAATCACACACACTCACACACACACCGAAGCGAGTGTGCTCTATGTAACTAAAAATAGTCGAAAGGGTTTTGCATTCAGAGGATTAACTTAAAAGCGAATACATTTAGTGATCTCTGTAAAAGAAGACGCAACGATTTCGTAACCCTTGGAATAAAAATTGAGTACGAGCAGGATTTATATAATACCTATTTCAAACATTTGCTAATATTTCCGACTATGTTACATTTGTAGATCTCAGTGAATGGAAGGAGTGCTAGTAATTTAATATTGATTTCGACAACTACACACAATGAAAGTACCTTCAAGTTGTCAGAGATTTATATAGGTATATATTTATATATATGTTAATATTTCCGACTAGACTATATTTGTTGATCTCAGTGAATGGAAAGAGGGCTAGTAACTTAATATTGATTTCAACTATTACACAAAATGAAAGTACCTTCGAGTCAGTGTATTTATGTAGGTATACATTTATATATATTTGGTAATATTTCCGACTGGCCCCCTCCAAAACTTTGTTCAGTCTTTAAGTCGTATCTTTAGGGGCTCCGTTCGTGACAACAGCAAATAAATTGCAGCGTTATTTGCATAAAAATGCGATGCGCCTTGGTGCGAGTGACAATGAAATTTAAATATTTATGCCATACGCTTAATATTATTAGAGTTGCTTAAAACTTTCGGGGAGCGAAAAGCTTGGCAGCAAACTTATATTAAAACATATTTTCCGGATTTTTGTGTGGTGCGTGTCAGGCAGGCAGTTTTTGCTTATTGTGGTTGTTGTTGATGTTGCTGTTGTGGCATGAAACAAGCATTAAAATACCATGAAATTGAGTCACAATGACTGGGGCTGCTCTTGTTGTGAATGCAACTTTCAAATTTGAATTGAGTGCGACGTGTCCGTTTAATGAGCAGCCAAACGAAAGTAACATGCACAGAAAACGAAAGCAACAAAAAAAAAAAACTAGGACATAGGGAGAACAGCAGCAAAAGCAACAAAAGCGACAAAAAGAGCAACAACAGCAACACGAGCGACAACAACAGCAACAAGAGCAACAACTAAGAGCATAAAAGTCAAAGCGTCAAAGCAATGAATCACCAGACTGCCTCTGCGAATGGGAAGGCAAAGTGAGGCAAATGTTGCACACTGCAAATGCTGTGGTGCCCCACTTGGCCCTAGCCCTAGCCAAACAAATTCAACTTGAAGTGAACTCGACTTCGAGTTGACTTTTGACCGTCAAACAAGCGTCGGCAACTTGGCGTTGTCCGCGAGTGGAAAGTGTGCAAAGTGCATGCAAGCAAAAGTCGAGTTTTGCAAGACGCCAACTGACCTCCCACTTTGATACCAAAAACCTGCAACCCTTGAACCCCCTGTTGCCCCCTGAACCGGAACTCTCCTCAGTTCAAAAGCAAGCGCGTCATTTTAGTTTAGCAAAAGTTTCGAAAAGTATTTTGCACGGTTTTGCTTTTGTAGCACACCGAATCAAAAAACTGCAAGCAGATAGCAGACGCTTAATAAATGGTCCTTGGAATACTATGGGAAATGAAAGCAATGCCATACACTTGGAACAAATATTTAGACATTTCTAACAAATTAAAAAAAAGCGTTTTTTTGGCAAGCCTTTCCAATTAGTAGAATTTTATTGTTATATTGTAATTATTTCTACAAACGAAAAAAATATCCTAGTATGTGGTGAGATTTTCTAAAATTGAGTTTTATTGCTTTGCTAAGTGCACACAAATAAAATGGAATCTGTAGGTCGCTCTTTGATTGCCTTGACTTAGATTGAGGGCGGACTGCGGGAGGTATTTGGCAATTGGTTAAAAGTTAACGTATGAAAGATGTTTGCATTCTGTTCAATGCAACAGGAAAAGAAAAATATTCGAATTTTGATTCATGTTGCAGCTGTTGGATCGAATCTTGTCTTACATTGCCCTGGAAATGTCCATCAATTAATTTTTGGTTTCTAATTGGTAGCAGTTGGCAAGCATTTCTGGTGATATCCAGTTAAAGCATGCTTGTAATAAAGAACACACTTTGAGCCAATTTGGCCTAAACGATTAAATTGTCGACTAGAAACTACAAATTTTGCTCAAATTATTATTTACATAATTTCGAAAATGGAAAAAATAATATTTAATGCGACTCGCAATTGAGGAAATATAATATATTAATGTGTCTTGTAAGTAGTTCTGTAATTATAGAATGAAGACTCAATCTGTAGTTCAAGTTTTAAATTTCATGTGCAGCTCGTTTCTATCAAAAGACTTCAAGCCAACTTCCCTAAGGCAATTTTCAAGCGTTTGCTTAATAATCATGTTCAAATTATTTTGAAATTTTAATAAATTGTAATTTAATAACTTTACACAATTATGAAAATATAATAAATTAATATTAATCTGTGTGGCTTGCACATAATTCAATAATTATATAATTAACACTCAATGTGTAGTTCAAGTTACCAATTTTATTTTCACCTAATTTCCATCAATAGGTGCTCAAATTTCTATGGTTACTTCAAAAACCATAACCCATTTTGTGGTTAGCTTATTTTGTTGTTTTTGTTGTTGCAACCGCAGTAATTAATCATTTAAAAAACAAACAAAAATACTCGTTTACCATTTTCTCAGCACAATTAATTCTGATCAAATGAAATGTGTGCGATATCAAAATATTTAATATTTCTGTTGAATAGCTCGATTTTTTTGTGTTGGGCTGTTAATGTACTGTGTCATCAACTTACAACGTCAATTCATAATTAACATGAGCATAAATAGCTATTAAATGGTTTAAATAACTGCTAGTAATTAAAACAAAAATAAACAGCAAGCAACAAAAAAATGCGTGCAAAAAAGTGAAAAACCGTTTAGAAAAAGGTAAAATTTTATAACGGCTGGAAAAAAGTAAATAAAAATAAAGGTTGTTGCTGCAGCAGCAAAATAGCTGCCTGAACTTTGAGAGGGCAAACCATTCACAAACTCACACACACGCTCACTCGCACACCCAAAACACACAAATGCAAGCCGCAAAAGTCACTCACACAACATAAAAATGCTTTTAAAATGTCAAAGCGCGTAAAAAGAAAGCCAACATGTGCGAAAGAGACAGCATGAGCGGCTTAATGTGAGGGGATGAAGTGGGAGAGGGGGTGGTTGGGTACGTAGGATGGGGCGGCAAGTTAAGGGATTGATGGCAGCAGCGCTTAATGCGCAAAAGTTCACATTGCGTATACGCCGCATTTTGCCAAAGTCAAACACGAAATGCGCCTAATCAAAAATGCTTTGCGTGCCGTTTGAAGTTGCACACAGCCCAATAAACACGACCACACACCCACACACACACACACATATACACAAACACATAGGGGCAGTGCTTTGTGCTTTGACTGCCTTTGGTTTTACTATTTGAGTTTTATTAATGCTAAGCGGCTCGCGCCATATAATCTCATGATGATTTAACTACTCTATTGATGAATTTACCAACTCTGCTCGTCTCTCTCGTTTCAACTTTATCTCAAGTTCTTCGTTTTGTTGTCCTTTGCTGCAGTTTACGACTGGCCACAAAGATTTCTTGCATACACCCAAAATGAAAATTTTGTTGCTCGGCATTTATATAAGAGTTAAGCTGTTGTCTGTCTGAGAGGCTGAGCAGGAAATCAGTAGGAAATCACTAGGTCCTCAAGTTCGTATCACCGTTAAATCGTAAGTTCCTAAAATATAGGTCTATGAATTTTGTAAGCTATGTCAAAAGTTTTTGGGTATAAGTCTAAAATTACTAATGTTTTATAATAAATATAAGTAACCAAAGAGCTTATATAACAATTCTTCAATCTACTCACATAGCACAGCACTCTGGAAATATTTTTGTAAATTTAAAAAAATTCACACCGAAATTTGGAAATGCAAGTAGATTTTAGAAAATTCAGAATCATAAATTTGAAAGATTAACTTTTCTTTGACGCCAAAAATATGGCGGATTTTCTTTTAATGAGTATACGCTCAGCTTGAGCTTCAGCTTGAGTTTGAGTTGTTCTTCGCGGAAAAGTTAAGCTGTCAGAAAAACGCCCAAAAAATTATTCATGCAATGTGAAAGCGGCGTTGACGCTGCTGCCATCAGCTCATCAACCCATTATTTCAAAAGCAGACTCTGACTCTGGCTCTGGCTTCCCTTCAGCACCAGGCAGGCTGGCAGGCAGGCACCCTGGTCGTGAATAATTTGGGTCACTTGGCGGCAGTTAGTCAGTCAGCTGCATTGTTGCTTCTGGGGCTGCTGTGGTCGCGTTTTTCATTGTCGGCATGCGGCAAGTGGCATTTTTCAAGCGAGCCCCCATCCTCGTCCCTCGTTCCTCGTCCCACGTCGTGCCTGCTTAAAACGCCTTTAAACTGAAAGACGACATAATTAATTAAGCAAGTCGGTCTGACTGATGTCCTGCGTTCGCATTCTCGCATTGTTATGCGTGCCGCGAAAGGGTCGTCACTTTAGTTTTGGATGGCGCCTCGCAAATGGTCAGTGTCGCAGTCGCAGTCGCACTTGGAGTCGCAGTCGCACTCAGAGTCAGAGTTATAGTCAGAGTTGGGGTTCCATTCGTGTGCCTCATTTGCCGTTGAGACTCGGAAATTTATGCGGCCCAACAGGCCAAAACTGTAGGCAGCTTCTGACATCGCTGCCTCAACCCATTCCCCCTTCAAAAAACCAGCCAGTGTGTGTAATAATTTAATAAAACGCTCTAACAGCAGCGCTGGATGTAAATGTGAAAACTTTTCAAATGTTTGCACAGCCAGCAGCTAAAAACCATACACTCACAAAAAAAATCGCCAATTGTAAATAAACTTATTATTCAGAAAGTAAATTTCTAAGATTGGATTGCTAAAAAACAGAGTTTTTTTTTCTCTTAATTTCATGGTATATTTTTGAAAAATGTAGAAAAATTGTCTAATTTTCGGTGTTTTTCTGCATATGCTTACAAGCCACTCTAAAAAAAAAGCATTTATGTAGCTTATATTATTAATAAGCATTTTAAGATTTCACAAGTATAAACATTATAGATATTGTATGAAATTAATATTATTCAATGTGAAAACACCTAAGCTCCAATATATATGTATAATATAAAAGAAACACTTTATTGTGTTCAGGGCGACTCAGTGCGATTGTTTTTCTGAGTGTAGAAAAAGCAACAAAGCTAAAAAATGAGCTGCAGCTCTAAAAGCCAGGAGAAGCCGGAAGTGCTTCGAGCGCTTCTCGCTGTGATTGCCAACATGTTGTGGCTCTGCTCATTTCTATACATGTCTGCAAGTGTACACGTGTGTTAGTGCAAGTGTGTCTCTGTGTGTGTGTGGGTTACTTGTTGTTGTGTGTTAATTTTTAAAAACTGCCCAACAGCCAAAAACTCACAACTTTAGCGCGCTGCAAATGAAATAACACAAAAGCCATTGCTGTGATTATTTTGGCTAAACTAACTCGCTGCCTGCCTTAGAATGAATGGGTGGAGAGAGAATTCTGAATAGTACCAATTTGGGAGCTAGGAAACAACTGGACATGAAACTATTGCAATTTTAATGCATTGCCCGGCTACTTAGCCTTTTATGCTGTGGGTGCAATGAACCCAGCACACAGAGTCCATCACGGCACTACAGAGCTCAGCAATTCAATTCAATTCAACAGAGAAAATGCTCTCAGAGAGAAATTCAAGCTGGCAAAACACAGGGCTCCGTATTTGATTTAAACTTGATTAACGCCTTTTTGGGCTGACAGTGGACTTAAAATGCAAACTGCTGAAAAGCGATGGGCTTTTTTGTTGTTTTCTGCTTTTTATTAAATGTCTGCTTGAAATGCCAGGCGAACTTTTAACATAACAGTCAATAAGAAGTTTAATTATGGCTGTTATTGTTGCCATCGTTATTGTTGATATTGGCCAATGGTCAATGGTCAATGGTCAATGCGATTACAGTGCTATTTGCAGTGATTGCAGTCGCTCAATTCAATTGACAGCAACTGTCAGTTTGGCGCTGCTCCCTTTCCGATTTTATGTATATTTATTTTAAGCTCATAATGTGCTGACAGCTGACACGGACAGAGAAGCGACTGTGAGCATGGGATATGCTTAAGTGTAAATTAATTGCATAAATTAAGTAAATAAATTAAGTAAAAGGGCGGCTGGCAAAGAAAATAAAACGATGCATGCGGCGAATGCGGCGTATGCGTAATGCAATGTCAACTGAAGTCAGGCGTTAAGTGTTGAGAGTGGCCGCCATGTTTGCTGCCAACTTGTAAATGTGCAAATAATTATCGAAATAATTGAAAAGGGATATCCCAAAAAGGGGAAGGAAACGAAGCGCAAACAACAAACAACAAGACATCAACGGACGAAAGGGCGAAAGGAGGACGAGGACGAGAGCGAAGAGTAGGTCAACACTAAAGTGTCTTGAGCGTAATGCTAATGCGCTACTTGGGTCCTTTTGCTTCAGGGTCTATCTGTCGGCCTGTCCGGGCTGTCCAGGCTGTCCAGGCTGTCCAGGCTGTCTGCCTGCTGTCCTTGCTACTATTGCTGTTGCTGTTGATTCCTTTTTAATTATACGAAACAACAGGTCGAGCCGTGAAGGATCTGCTTGTCTCAGTGTCTCCTGTTTGGCTGCTGCGCTTTTATTTCTTGCGATACTCTGTTTACGGAAAGTAAAAGAGTATAGCGGAGTTGTGCCATGGCTGTCATGCTGTCTCTTCGTCTGTGCCCTTAAAGCTAGAAATTTGAAACTTCTAATAAATACTGGTGTTAAAATTTGTGTTGAAGCCACTCTATTCTTTTCCGCCTGTTATTAGCTAGTATAACATTGTTATTGGAGTATTTGGCAGTCGGTTACGCCTGACTGCAACGTTCTCACTTGTTTTTTCTTAAGTTCTTTGCATTACACCTCTTTGATTTCTTTAGGAGCACAATTGGGTGGGGGTGTTTTTTTTTATGATCTTTGGCTGAGCGAGTTACGCGCAAAGTTTGAAGTGAAAGCGGCTTTTAAGTTGTCTTACCTACAGCAACGGCGTCCGCCTCGTCTTTTAATGGCTGCTTTTGGTTCTGTAAGCCAATTAGTTCTTAATTTGCAATTTGCTTTGCTGCAGTTGCCAAAAAAAGAGGAAGAACAAGAAGAAGAAGCAAAAACCAACCGTGCCAAAGGAGTTAAAGTTGAAGGCAAAGCCAACGAGCAAACGAGCATATTTAAAAAGTTTGCCTTCAAACTTTGCTACTCGTTTTCTGTTTTTTTTTTTTGCAACTTTCATTGTTGTTTCACTTTTGCTGTTGTTGTTGTTGTTGTTGTGTTTCATCCTTTTGCTCAGTCTCTCTGTTTTAATGTGAAACTTTTAACTGAATTAATTCCTTTTACTGGGCTGCTGCTTATCTCTAGCGAAAACAAAAAAATGAGCAGCCAGCCGTTTTGTTTAATCTTTTCAATTTTATTTCAATTTATTTATTTTTTGTTGCGTCTGCAACAGAGCTTTTAGAGTACAGCTTTGAATTAAAATGCCTGATTCTCTAGCAAGACGAAAGTCCATTGGAATCAATATATATTGCAATTGTTTGTTTGTTACTTCTATGTTTTTAATTTTGTGTATGTAGCATTCACATACATATGCATAAATCATTTCGGGCAAAGCGCGGCGTATACGCAATAAAATAGGAAATTAATATTTCAGTTGGTTTTCACGCTTGCAACGCACAAGAAAGAGGCACACACACAAAATACCTGCCATAAAAGTAAATGTCATAAAACGTCTTGTGGCAGGCAACTTTGGGAGAAGAGGAATCTCTCTCAGCTCAGGTTTATCAGGGCAACAAAAATGTCAGAGCAACTGGAAATATATACCCAAACAAATATATAAGGAAAATGGCGCAGGCCAAACAAAAGGCAAAGTGAAATAAAACGCAGAGCAAGAAAAAGAAAAGGTAACATGACATAAACATGACATTTGACTTTTGTTCTGCTGCGTGCCGCCTCCTGCCTGCTGCCGCCTCGACTCGGCTAGGACTCTGACAGCAGCACCTGGGCGCTGTGGCAGCAACTGGAGCTGGATCCGTGTGGCACGTGACTGGCCGCTAAAAGCTGTGCAAATTATATGCACCTTTGTCAAGAAATTATAAGCCCGTCACCGCCAATGTGGCACGCAAATCAAAAATGCACGAAACGCTTTCCCTTTAACATTTCAACCCCCAGGGGCATATATGACTAGCTGTTGAGATTGTCATCATTGATATTGTTTTAGAGCTAATTAAATCACAACTCTTCCTGGCTTAGCTTAGTTATTGTTATTTGGTAAACTTATACCAAATATATTTGTATCTGATTTTAAGCACTGCTTTGCTTAAAGCAAGTCAGAAATTCGACTCTGCTGATTTTTATTTTAAATACCATCTGAATTTATTCAAAATTTACTGTAATTAATTATCCTGTTTGCATTTTTATGGTATTAGACGACATTAAATAAAATAAATAAGTTAATAAAAAATTCATATTTCTTATGAATTTAATTTTTGAATTAAAATTTACATTTAATCGACCGATATTAGGCGTCATTTTATAAAATAGATAAATAAATAGATAAAGAAGTCTAAAAACCAAATAAATATAGATTGGGTAATTTGGGAAATTGCTAAGCCCAAAAAAAAAAAACCAATACATATGGTGAATTGAAATTGATTTACTTCAGAACTGCAACCCAGGAAATGAGCCCAGCTGGGCAAAAGCTTAACAATTGAAGAGGTCTCATCAAATGACCAATTGAGCCATGTCCGCGCTTCCCTCGTCTAGCCCATGAAACCAATGCCCATTCAACTTGAATGCATTTCGATAAGCAACCTAAAACCGCACCCAAAGTCCAAATAGCCCCTGCCCTCAACCCAAAACACACTTGTACAAAATTGTGAAACTGTCGACATTCGGCAATCGACAGTTGCTATAATAATTTGCCACATCATTAACAGCTGAGTGCATAAAAAGCAATGGCAATGGAAATTGTGAGAAAATGGGGAAATCGCAGTAGATGGGCGTCCAAGATCAAAGCGGGCAGCGACTTTATTAAGTCAGACAGACAGTCGGAGAGGCAGAAAGTAAGTAACTTTTATACATTTTTGGAGTACAAATTAAAATAGCGTTAAATATGTCAGGGTCAATGCGAGAGAGAGAGAGAGAGAGAGTGGCGAGAAAAGTTGCTGAAAAGTGAAAGTCGCTGGAGACATTAGCATTTTTAATTTCCAATAAAAATGCAAAAAAAATATAGCCGCACAAGTAGGTGATAAAAAATTAATAAAGCTGCGATTATACAGACACAGAGAATAGACAGACTGTGTGTGTATGTAAGAGAGAGAGATAGGTAGCTAGCTCAGCTGTCAGTTGTCCAAAAGGGGCGTGGCAAGTTGAGTGGGAGCTGTGAAAATAATTTGAAATTCAATTTTCGACAATGGCACACAAAGGAATCGCGCCATACGATGAGAAACAAGGAGATGAGGCCACGGCTCGTTAGAAACTGGCAACCAGGCGGCAGGCAGGCAGGCAGGATGAGGCACCTGTGGCAATAGCCAGGCCAGGCCAGGACACACAGACAGCCACGCCAGGCCAGTCAAGCATTCAGACAGAGTAAGCATTTTCAGCGAGGAGCGCTTGTTGAATGGGCCAACAATTGCAATGCCCGGCAGCAATTCACAGAAGATAGGTGAGAGGAGTGGAGCTGAGGGGCGTGGAGGGGAGTGGAGGGAGGGCAAGGATTGTGGAGGTGTTTGTTGCTGGCGCATTCACTTGTAACATGGCACGGAAAATTTACGATTTTATTACTCAATAAATGCAAAAAATTGAGAAGAAAAAAGAGAGGAGCAAAACTCGTAAAACTCGTTGGCTGCTGCATTTCAGCTTTCAGCGTTCAGCGTTTCTTAAAGCTTCAGTTCTACGAATTTAATTCGCTGAAAAGATACTCAAAAACCACCCACCAAAACCCGCCCATTCCCCGTTTAATGTGGGGCAGGTGAAAATTTCGAAATCCCTGGCGGTTAGCGCACAAAGCGTCATTCCACAGTTTCTGCTCCAGAGTTCCCGATTCCGTTCCTGTTTCTATTCTTGGTCATGCATAATTTAAAATTAATTTTCAGTTACAGGGGGGTTGAATGAACAAAAGGCTGAGACTCTGAAATATTATGTTTGGTATAGATTTTTTGGTTTTTTCAGCATTCTGTTATTAATAGGGCTCAAATTGAAATTTGATGCCGAATTCTTTGGGGGCTGTTTGATTTTTGATTTGCTCATCAGCTGAGAAATTTGTTTTGCAGGCCATCAAATGCCAAAAGGTCAAAGCAGTTAAGCCCCCTTTGAAAAAAGGTGACTCATTCACAAATATTTGGGGATTTGCCTTGGCATAAAACATACACACACTCAACACACTCACACATATGCAGGAAATAATTATGAAGTTTGCGAGCAAAAAGTTTGCACCCAAAAAATTGCAGTTGAAGCTCGAAAATTTGTTTGCAGCAACTCGTAAGTTTTGTTTGGCTCGGCAGCCAATGAAATTTTACGACTAGTTGGCAAAGAAATTGAAACCGGGCTGGGTCTCAAATTCAGTGTCAGTAGCTCTTAATTGCAACGAAATAATTATGGCGCCCCCTACCCCTCCCCCTCTTCCCCTGAGGCAAATTGCAAATTGCAAGTTGCAAATGGCAAAGTCTGCGTTGCTAAACAGAAGCTGCACTTAAAAACTTGCTGCGCAAAATTAAAAGCAAATAAAACATTAGAACCATAAGGAAAAATCCAACAAAGTTGCACAAATGCCAAAAGTGAGGCACGCTTCTTAATACCCTAAAAAAAAAAATTTTTTTTTTTTTTTTTGTTAAATAGAAAACTTTAAAAAAAATATATATGTTGTTTAAGTTTAACTGTGACTTGATTTTATGATTTGTAGTCTGTGTTACCCGAGGAGGGCTAGCTGCCCTTTGCAGGGTATAAACGCAAACAATAGCCCAAAAAGTGGCAAAAGGGTCGCAATCGATAGTTGGTTGTGTGTGTTTAAGCACAAGCCAAGCCAAGCCAAGCTATTTTCAACAGCTCGGCGAGATCTTAAAGCAAACTCAAGGCCAGGCAATTTATTGGGCCAAGTTGTTGCACAGACCCACAAAAACTGGCTCAAATGTTGCGTACGGAAAATTGTTCAGTAATTTTTAGTGCGCACTTTTGGGGCCATGGCTCCAAAGAAAACCATTTTGCAGTTAGTTTGCTTTTTTTTTACACTAGTTCTCTTATTTTTATGACTGCGCAAAGTGTGGCCAAAGTTTGCCCCTGCCTTGAATTTTGAAGACACTGCCACTTTAGGTTTGGGTCTAAAACAAAAGGCCGGAATGAGGATTGGGCGAAGGACTGGGCGCTCTGTTCTATTGTGTGTTGCCACAGTGCGTGACGCATGTTGCACTCCAAAAGTTGACCGATTCTCTCACTAAAACTTCTGCCACTTTCTGTGGACTAAGGCAAATGTGTGCTTAACAAAAAAGTAAAGTTAATATACAGCATTCAAAGGCAGCAAAATGTATATATAATAATATTAATAAGAAGAAATTGGCCAAAACTTCATTTCACACAACTCAAATGAAATAAATTACGTGATCTTATTAACTGAATTAGCTAGAAGGTTAGAAGGCTACCAGTCTGTGGCTTGCTTGGCACCAAATATAAGTTTATTTGGCCTGACTAATCGTAACTAAGATTAACTGTTGCGCGGCATATAAATGTTGCACCTTTTTTCCTTTTTAAGCGTCGTGTTGCACGTGTGTATTTCTCTACGCTAAAAGTCAGTTGGAGTCGTGGGACAGGGGCAGGAAATTAAGTGCCTGCCTGCCCAGCACCAAAATGTATATCAAAAAGTTAACGCGCAGAGACCCAAAATCGAGCCAGTTGCTGCCCCATGCCACATTCCACTGCTGGTGCTGCTCGTTTCCCTTCTCTTGTCAGTGCTTCTTTCAAGTCCGCTTTGTTCTACACGCAGTTGTAGTCCATTTGAAAGTTGCCCCTGAAACACAGGAGCTTCCTTCTGTTGTTGCTGCCACTTCCTTCTTACTGCTTGCCACAGCTCACTCTCTCTCTCTCTATCCACCGCTCTATGGTCTCTGTGGCGCGTGTATAAATCTTGCGCCGGTTTTATTTGGCTTAATGACCAGACGTGCACGGCTCCATAATTTACGGGGCGGCATGTAGATGAGCGCCAGACAAAGTAGGCGATGTCTAGTTGAGTCTCAGCTCTATCTCCCTCTCTCCCCAGTCTCCCTCTCTTTCGCTCTGCATGTGCGTGTGCTTGAGGCAACATGTTGCGCTTTTAGTGCCACAGGCCATAGCGCTCTGTGCAAGGGTATGCTCTACTTTGTCTTACTTTGCGGTACTTTGTTGCGGCTTTTAATACAAAATCCTTTGTACAGTTTAGCTCACCTGGACACACGGGGCACGCACTTTGATTATCCACCAGGCTGCTGCTTCTGCTGCTGCTGCTACTGCTTCTCCATACACTCACAGAAAAATATACCTACATTTTGGCTATAATGGTTAGTTACTCTATAGTTCAGAAGGCAAATTTCTAAAATGTATACTTCTAAATTTCTATAAATTTCTAAATTTCCATGTGGATTTTTCTGATGTTTTAAAAATCGTATCTAATTTTATATTTTTTTTTTATAAATGTGGGCTACATTGAAGAATTGATGTGTTAGCTTTAATGTTACTCATGTTATTAATAAACTTTATTATTTTGAGAATTTTGATAAACAATCATTTTATAAAGTTTTTATCTAATTTTCCATTATATTTTTGAAATTTTAATAAGACAGCTAAGCCAATAATTTTCATTGCCTATGCATTTTTCAAAATATTTTCGATTTATTGCAAGCCTTTATAAATTTTTGAAAATGTTTTCATAATAATTAGAAGTTATTTCTAAAATATAACTTTCCATTTTTTGTGGTGACATACATTTTTTTCTGAGTGTAGCAATTACCTAAGCGGTTGGAGGGGCATCGCATCCGCTGGGGCTTATTCAAAAACAGAACAAAAAAAATGAAATGAGATGCTTTTGCTGACGGTGGTTGGAGTAAATCTCATAATTTATTTAATTGTATTTTAGTATGTTCAATAAATTTCTATTAGTGTCGGTGACACCAACTGGTCGACTCTCAGTCTCAGTCTCAGACCCCGTCCCAAAGACCGACTGACCCGCATATGTGGCAGGCCGGCAGGCAAACCGCAGGCAGAACGAGTATAAAAGAAAACCCAGAACCAGAGGGGTGTCAACAAGGGGAGACAAGCAAACACAGGCAGGCAACAACAACATCAACAACAACAACGATTGCATAGAAATGAGGACACCAAGCGTAACAATATAATAAAGGAGATTTCAACGGAGGGATAGATGGGGGCGAGGATTTGGCCAAGTGCATGTACGAGTGCGAACAATGACTGACCAAATATTGACATAAATGTCAAACTCAAATTAGAGCTCAGGGTCAAGGGTCGAGCGAGCAGCAGCAGCAGCAGCAGCAGCAGCAATAGCAACAGCAACCAGCAACAACCACCACCAATTTCTTTTGACTCACTCACAATGGGCAGCAAAGGGTCGTGGCAGGGGTTGCACAAACCAAAGGCAAACATGCGAGTTAAAGTTTTTTGGACGGCGCCACTCTAATCCTAAACAAACAGACCCACGCACATACAGACGGACAGATGGACAGAGACACAGAAAGTCCGACGGACACTTGAGCCCATTATGCAATAAAACAATGAGAAGAGCTAAAAACGAATAGATCGCATATACCATATACACTCGCAAAAACAACTGACTTGAATTTTAAAAGGTTAACTCCTCTCATGAAAAGTATTTCCAAGAATCAGGGTTTTCTTTACTTAATTGAATGTATGAATAATTGTTATTTTAGCTTTTTTATATGAATCATTAATTTTGTGGTTATTTTAATGACTTTCTATTATCTACTTGTGCTACACAAATAACAGCTAAATTCTAAATAAAACTAAATTCTCTCAAGAGATTACATTTCATTACTATTTTCCAAATGTCAGAAAGTGTTTTTCATAGCTCCAAATTTTTTCTAAAGTCAAGAAAAACTGTCTAGTTTTCAGAACGATTCTCTAAATTACAGGGCTCTTTGCTGAGTGTAGTGAAGGGAGAGTGTGAGTGGGGGAGTAGAGTGGATTATGTAGGTAAAGCATATTGAAATTGTTTGATAAATAAATGCAGTGCTGCTGTCTCGCTAAAAGAGAGAGAGAGGGAGAGAGAGAGGGGAAAGCGCGCATAGGATTAATGCCAAGTACGCAAGTGTGGGTATGTCTGTGTGTGTGTGTGCAGCTGGGTGGCTTACAGTGGTTGCTGCTGCTGTTCCTGGTTGGGTGGTTTGAGTGGGTTGGGTCGTAAAATAGCTGCCTGCAAATGAGCAAATTGCACACTAATGCCAAGCATTATGCCAGCAACGGGATCGGTTTAAGTGTGCTGCTTTACATCATGCGACTTTGCTGGTGGATGGAGTGGGTGGTTGGGTGGTGCACTGCGTTATTTTACCTTTAATCCGCACTTAGCCCCAGGCAGCCACACAGATGGCTAAAGCAGCATAAATAACAACAGCAACAAAAGCAACAACCAAATGCATTTCATTCAATATGCGTGGCACTGAGTTGCCGTTAAGTCGATTTCATTGCCACATGCCACACACATGGCGGCTGCAACAGAGCATGATGATCATTGATATGTGTGTGGCTTGTCGAAAATCCTATCTGGCATTCACATAATAAACTTATTATTTCTCTAATAGAGATAAGCGTATTTCTAATTAATTTTGCACCAAACAATAGCAACAACGGCAAATGCCGCAACAATAAAGTTGCAACATCAATTGTTAATGCAAGTCGGTGCAAGTCAATTGCAGTAAATATTTGATGCGACTTAAGAATTAAGTCTTAAGTATGCAGGCATTGATTGAAATTGGTCGAGCCTTAAGTTTACTTTGAGCGTCAACTGACTGACTGAGGGACAGACTGACAGACTGGTGACTACTCATCACAATTGGGCATAGCAAATTAAATGAGATTTATAACCCTAATGTACATAACGCAAAAGCATCAAGTGGCACTAATGACAGCAACAGCATTGGCCAATAACAAATGTCATTAAGTGAAAACTGAAATATTTCACAGCACCAAATACAATAATACAATAATAGTGCCAGCAGCAAACAGATACTTAGATACACACACACACACAAATATAGGCTGCAGATACAGGTACAGATATAGATACAGTTACAGATACAGATGCAGATGCAGATACAGATACATACATTAACATGTACCAACAACAGACATGCTAAATATTGCAAACATGAAAGCATTGTGTTCATGTAATATGGCATTATAATTATGGCATTAATATTCCAATGCAAATATATGCAGTATGCATTGTTGCAATCCCTTCCCTTCATCCACCCCCCTGCATCCAGAGCAACCCCCATCTTGCATACATTTCATATTTGTGCTTCTATCTACACTTGGCAGGAAATTTGAGCTCAAATCTGGAGTTGCCAAGGGCAACTCAGCTTATTATGCAACATGTTTCTGAAAGGCAACCTTGCCTTTTTCTTTAAAGCAACGATTTTCTTTCCTTAATTCTAGTGATTTCGCTCGGATTTTAATTATCAAATAGAGGTCGGAAGCGAACATTTTATTACTTATTTATAAGTTATTTTTGTTGTTGCTTTTAGTGCTATCGGAAATCGAAATGTCCCGATATACGTAACACGGATGCCTTTATCGATAAAATGAAATAACCTAAATTGAAACGTACATGTGTCTATGCTTGTATCGAATCGGCTGTTGAACCTGATCAGGAATATATATACTTTATGTAGTTCTTCCTACTTGTGCAATGGTTCGATGTATAAAAAGACTTTATAATATTAAGAAGTTCATTTTCCGTTTAACTAAAAATTATATCTAGAACCCCTTTCAAAAGCTAAGGACTATTTTTGCACTGTGTATATGTTTGTGTGTGTGTTTGAGTGTTCATTAATATAATTGTACTCGGTTTGCTGCTTGTGAGTTAAGTTGCAAATTGCCAAAGATTGCTTCAAGCAGTTATTTCACTTTTGAATTTTCTACCTATTCAATTTTCTGTACTGAAACTGTGAATAAATGAAGTAACTGAATAACTTCGGCAACTGGGCAACAATTGAGCTGCTTATGGTTGCTTTTCAAATAATATCCTGTCGAAAATGTTGAACATTCGATTTTGGAAAACTTGAGGGGCATCAGCAGCAGTTGAAGTTGTGTTACGGTTGCAGTTGCAGTGGCAGTTGCATGTAGTCCATCCCAACTCCCACTTCAGTCTCGCCTGCTGTGCGGCTGTAATTAACCATGTGTCCGTTGCCAACAATTAGTAATAGATATTTGGCAAGTTAACAATGTGCAACAGCAACTGTGCAACAGAATGAGGCGCCGCTTGTTGCCTTTGGCGCGCTTTGGTTATGGATATGGTAATACGAGTATTATGTGCATGCTGCCGCTGTTGTTGCTGCTGTTGCTGCTGTTGCTTCCTCCGATTGCGCTGTTCTCCGTTGTTGCAGCAGCTGTGTCTGTGCTAGTGTTACGTAAAGTAAAATTAGTTGCCTGCGGCGGCCTGATGTGCTTTAATTACAAATACAAAATACCCAATGCAAGGCATACGAAAAACCATGCCACAATTTACAAAAAAAAAAATGCGGGGCAGACAGCCAATTAGAAGCCTATTATTGTTTGCTGCCTTTTGTGTAATTGCAACAGACAAATGGCGCTAATTTCGCTGCCTGTGCTGCCTGCTCTGCTTGCCCCAAAAGCTCATGTAACAAATTATTGCGCCGACTAATGAATAAATATCTACACGAGCCGCTTGCACCTAATTAAATGCATTTTTGTGCACCGTTGGCAACGCTGCAAACTCTGGCTAAATGCCGGCTGTCAAAAAGTGTACTTCATTATTTTAAGTGTAGGTGTGTGTGTGTGTGTGTTTGTGTGTTGTCTGTGTATTTGAGGCTCGATATATCTCGATATTAAATTCTGTTTTCAGACCGTTGTTACCCATTATTATCTAATGTTGTTGTTGCTGCCGATGCTTTTGTGGCATTGCTGGCGTTGAAGCTGCACTAATAAAAATACAACATACACCCAGAAATTGAATGTGCGTAAGTGCGTGCAGTTTGCGGCATGCCACATAAACTTGGCGCCGCTATTATTGCAGTTTCTGCTGCTGTTGCTGTAGCCTGATATTTGAGCAGCATATTTAAATCCATCGAAAATGTTGTGTGGATATTTGATGAGTTCCTTTAGGAGGGGAGGGGTGGTGTAGGGGTTGTAGATGAAGATGGAGGAGGGGCGTATGGGGTGGCACTGCGCTGTTGGCTTTTGTATGCGCATTAATGCAACGACTCTCATGTTTATTCACACACAAATTTGCTGCACAAATGCAACGCACACCAACTGCGGGCTGTAATAAGCGCTTGCGAATGCGAATGCGGATACATTTGCAGTCAGACACACACACTGCACACACACAAACATATACACAAACACAAACACACAATTGACAAGCTGCTTTGCTCTGTGTGTGTGTGTGTTGAATCAGCTTCAGTTTGAGCTGGAAATGCGCTTCACATTTTGCACACACTAATACAATTTAATGCTCGCATTAATTTGGCGCATCTGTTGCATTTTAAAATACACACACTCCTACTTATACACACACACACACAGGAAGTACTCTCACCCACACATAGACACACAGAATAACCGCAATGCCTTTGTCGGGGTTAAAACATTTGCCAACTGCGCGTAAAGTTAAATGCATTGAAAAATACAACTAAATATTAATTCTAGCAAATGGCAAAGTGTACAATAACTATACACACACATACATACACACCCAGAGACATCACCCTTATAGCCTGGGCGTGGCAGCATCCCCGCCTCCAATCTAGCACCGGTTTACAAAATGTTTTGCTAATAACTTCTGCTTAAGCATTAACCACGGCTATAAAAGCCAAGTATTATTAAAATTAATTTTAAGATTTTAAGATTTACTTAAAGAAACCCTTTTAGAAGAATATTTTTTAGAACTCTTGAGTAATTGTGTTCGGATCAGTATACTTAAAAATTGGTCTACACTAGTCGGTACATCTCTTTTGAGATGATATATCTATATATTTCCACGAACCTTAACTTTGTCAAATCTGATCGAATGCTCAAAGGTGATTTGAGCATGGCTTGACATCGAGAAGAAAATTACATTCAAATCTCAAAACATTTCCTTTGGCTCGAAAATAAAAGTAAAATCTCTTTCCAAAAATAGTCCTTCGACATGGGTCCAATCTTTCCAGCGCTATTTTATATAATAATTCAAGAGTTGTATAATTGGCCTTTGACTTACTCCTAAATATCTAATTATAGTTATTTCATTCTAGTTGCAACTTTGATATAAATTACATTAATATTTCATAAGCAAAATAAATTAATAAATTAAATTCGCGTTTCCCAGCGATTTTTGCCGATAATACAGATAGATATATTTGAACACGTTAAATTTGCCGTCAAAAAATTATAATTGTGAATGTAAAATTTGTGAAAATGCTGCCAATTACGCTGAATTCCGATTTTAGTGTTAATTTTCGCATATTAATTCTGCCCAATTTGATGCCGCATTTCGACGACATCTGCAGCCACCAACCTGTAACCCACAACTACCCACTTTGCCCCTTCCCATTCCAGATTTTAGTCTGTTGTAATGCGCAGTAAATGTCAAAAATTAAAATATTAAAAGTGGCAGCCAACGAACTGGAGTCCATTCGACTCCACAACCCAGCCCACACCTCCTTTACCAGAGTCCGCAATCCGCAAACCAATCTCACATTTTTCCCTACCTTTCTCCTCTCTGCTATCCTCTCTCTATGTCGCACTTTCTGTGTTGCATGGCAGGCGTTGCACTAAGCGGATAAGCGCTTGTTAAATTTTTAATGCGTTGCATAATTTTTAGTTTTGTGCGCATATTTGCCACAAAATATTTTAATACAAATTTGTGCTAGCGTTTTATTGTTGTCTGTGTGTGTGTGTTGTGTATGTGTGTTGTGTTTGTGTGTTGTGTATGTGTAGCATATGCTACAACGTGCAGCTGCTTTATGAAATTTGCTTGCATGCATGCCTCATGGCAAGTCATGCACCACGTTTAGTGCCTGTTAATCCTTCGATGCTGATTTTTGCTGATTTGCATTTGATGAATAAACAACGAATATTCGTATACCCTTGAAAACGATATTAATTAAATATCAGCAATGGTCTTCTATAAGGGTACAAAAATTGGCAAAATATATGGAAAATTAATCGCTCTAAAAATTAGCAACATTTTCTGATTTTTATAATTCATTTCTAAATATGTATTAAATATATATATACAAAATAAATTAAATTAAAATGTAAAAATAGGAACTCTTTGTTTAGAAGAGAAAAATTTTATCTAAAATTCAGAAAGAGTTAATAATTCTGTGTACACATATAAATATACAGTACAATATATATGTTTACAATACATACAATAAAACCAAAAAAGTAGACATACTTTTTAGAAATTGTAGAGCAGAGAATTAAGTAGAGCTAAATTCTTATTTTCATAACGACACAAACTTGCGTTTTGCCATTATACTTTTTTACAGTTTTCAGAGAGTATAGAAAAGCTGTTCCTGCATGGTTTTTTCTCAATATTTCATTATGTATTTCCCTTTGTTTCCTGTCTCGTTTCACCCGATGTGGTTGGCTCTTTTCTCCCAATGCTGCTGTGCTCGTTGTGCATGCTGCATTTTAATCATAAAGTCCTTGATAAACATTTTTCAATTAATTTTTATTTGCTGCTGACGACATATCTCCGTGCGCTCACCCACACACGCACGCAGACACAGCATGTGAGCCTCTTTCTCACATACACACACACACACACACTCGGAAAAGTCCTGAATTTTTTGTTTTTGTTGTTGTTGTTATTGCTGTTGAGTGCCAGCAACAGCAGCTCCTTTATCTGTTTCACGTATTTCTTTAACGGATTTCCACTTGTCTCGCTTTTTGAGAAAACTCGACGAGCTGACGTACGCACTGTCAAGCACATCTACACAGACACACACACACACATAGGAGAGTACTATATGAGCAGGAGGAAAACATTAATGTAATCGAGCCTCAAGAGCATTAAGCAGAATACGCACATTCAAAATACCCTGTACAGCAAGCAAAAATATCATAAATATTTGAATACACTTTTCAAAATGTCCAAAATATCTGGCTTATCGATTTGTATGGAAATCCACCTGTTACACACATGCACACACACACACTTCACATTTGTAGTAAGGCCTTAAACAACAGGTCGCATTTCTTCTGCTGAGTGGCACTCACACACACACACACACACATGTGCAAATTGAATTTAATGTTCTGTGCCAAACAGCAAATAAAATGGAGAAATGGTGAAATGTAGAATTGGGACCGTCTCAGAAAGCAGTACATAAATTTACATTATTCTTCGTGGTTTCATTTGGTCGCAAGCGTTTTTTATTTATACCTTCTTATTTTATTATGCCCTGTCTTTAAATTCCGCCTTATCATGCAATTCGGGATTCTATAGGCTACTTTCTCAGCCAGCATCCGCAGTATATTTGTATCTGTAGCTGCCGCTGTAAATGTATCTGTATCTGTATCTGTCCTTGTATCTGTAACTGTAACTGTATGCTGCATATATGCGGTTGTCTCTTAGCCAACTATGCGACCGCAGCAACAAACTTACACACACACACAGGTATACACACACACTATGGGTCGACCTCATCTTTTTACGTCTCCGACTCCGGTTCGTTGTCTGCATAAAGCATGTTAACTGGGATTTGACAGCTCGTAAATAATATTTCGCTTGTTTGTTGCGCTGCTCTCTGCGAGAGCAACGACTGACACAAGGACAACACAGCACTGTGTACAGTGGGGCCAAAACACATAAAGTGCAGAACAAAAAACTACTCTATTATTAATTCAGCGCTTTCTCTACAAAAAAAGGAAATAATCTCCGTTATCGGAGTTATCATATCATAAATTATCAAATAAAAAAAATAATAATAACATAAAAACTTTCTGTTAAAATATGATCAGTTAAAATATAAATTAGTTCTTTAAGAACTTTAGTTAAGAATTTCTGCAGTTAAAGACACATCGTTAACACAACATCTGTTTTGTTTTCCCAGGCACATAGATAATTTTGCAATATGGGCGTCGCGAAAAGTATTTTTTAATCTTAAAAAATGGAGAAATTAAAAAAAATGTACAAAAGTCAAGTTTTTATTGTGGTGCTATTTTTCTTCTATATGCAACAGCAATAAATAATATATTATTATTTCATTATTTATTTCCAATAAGTGAAGTATTATGTGTTTATTTTTATTGTTAATTTTTATTAAATAAATTAATATTTATTTACTTTTATTATTTATTTTCATTAAATAAAGTAACTTGTCGTCGAAACCCATTGTGCAAACACTCACACCTGACACTCAAAACCAAGAAACGCATTTCATTTTTAAGTTTGCTTTTTTCTCTTCTGCTTCTTTTTCTTTTTCTTCTTTTTGACTCTTGTTTAAGAATCTTTTTACATGACACATGAGCTGCGACGGGGCATGGGGACAAGAGAATGCTGTAAATGTCCTGACATGTGCCCGGACGGGCTTTGGAGCCTCATCATGGGCACCCACACACGCACACACACACACACACACACACACACACTTCCACACATTCCCATTGAGCTACTTATTAAATTTTCATGAGGCTGGCTGGAGCGTAGGAGGATCTCATTTGTACTCGTACTTATGCGGAAGTGGATTAAAATTAAAGCGCAGCCGCAGCTGGGGCAAAAGCGAAGAACTTCAAACGATGAGGACGAAGACATAGCCATTAATTGAAGCTGAAAAACTGGCTAGAAATTCGATTGCCAAACTGAATTAAAACGCGGCAAAGAACAAGCAAAGGCAGCAGAAACCTAAGACAAAATTCGAGGCGAGGAAAATTGTGGAAAATGGGAAACCACAAGCGAGAATGAGATAGCAAGATTGAAAAAGGCAGCCAAAAAACCCGCAGAAGTGCTCAACTGGAACAAGATGGCAACGATGCCAGCTTCGAGATATCTTCTGGTCGTATTTAAGGCGGCATTGTGGGCGTGGCCTATGGCAATCTGACATGCGGCAGCTGGAAAATGCTTGTGCAGTGTAAACGAAACGAAACGTAGACGATAAAAATAATACGAGAGGCAATTTCGATTTATTGACAGGTGCTCGACTTTATTGAAACGTTTAACTTGAAAACCCACACACATCACACATACACACACACACATACACTCACACACAGATTTACATAGGTTAAGAAAAAGTAAATAAGGACAAATGCAAAAAAAAAGAAGAAGAATTGTGTAAAGCGTTAAAAGTGATGGGAATCTGTTATGATTTGCACACATCAAAATGTTACCTGTTTCTGTCTGCCTGACTGAGCAGGAAGCGATGTTTTTACTTTATCCTTGGGGATAAATTTAATTAGAGTTTTAGGCGCACGCATCCTGTTGGCCGGTTGAGTCAAGGACACGCACTATTTGTCATGAACTGGACTCGTGAGTGAGTGCTGGCTGCGTACGTGCATTTCATTGTGGCATGCGGCACGTGCCACATGCCACGCCAATAGTTTGTTAGATTGCTTTTATCAATTTGGCAGGCATTATTTAATAATCAAAATTGAATAGTCCTAATACAGAGCAATGATGACAGGCAGCAACAGCAGCAGCAGCAGCAGCAGCAGGTAAGCAGTTGCTAGTCGCATATGTGATGGCCACACATACGCACACACACACGCGCACACACTCAATTGTGGTTTTTACTTTTGTCGCTTCCGTTTCCGCATAATTTGCGCAAACGGAAGACTTGAAAGAGTCTCGCGTCAACAAAACATTTGTTAAATCGGAAGACGACAAACGCAAACAAAAGCGAAACCAAAAAGGAGACAGTCTAAGAAAGAGATATATAGTTAGCGAGTAAGAGAGAGAGAGGGCCACACTAATTCCGCTCTTAAGCTTACATAATTTTGTACCTTGAGCAACCTTGGACGACACAGCAAGCGGCAACCCAAACTCGACCCGCACCTGTCCAATTCGGGCACGTACGAGCACCAAAAATGCGACCAACCTTACACTCAGAAAAAAATCGCACTGCATTTTGGAAATTCGCCAAATTCATATATTTATATATATTTCTAAAAATTAGATTCGAACAAGTAAATTTTAATATTTACCTTAGAGCGTTAGAAAATAATAAAAAATATTTTGTAAATAAAAAAAAAAAGTTTTTCTGGGATTGTCGATTTAGGACAGGTTTTTTCTTATTTTTAGAAAAATTTGTTCTTTGTTTTAGAAATTATTTCCAAAACAATGAAAACTCTCTAGTGTTTAGAGCGATTTACCAAAATTCAGGGCGATTCTTCTGCTGAGTGTACACAACCCAACCCACTTTGCCCAGCTGGGTGAAAAAGGTTATATGTGGCAGGCTGGCAGATAGTCAGGCAGACCGTAGCCAGGATGTGGCACAGACTATATATTATGGTGCCAGGCGACAGTTACAACAATAAAACATTACGGATGTCTTGTCGTCTCCTCGACTCGTCTTTTTGGGCCACGCACCTGCAGAAGAAGGAGAAGGAGAAGCAGAAGGGTAGTGGTGGGGGGTGGGAGAGTAATGAACGATGCCAGGCATTTTCTTGTTATTTTTCTTTTACTTGCGACATTATCATTGTAGTTAATGCGAGTCGGCTGTCCCATCAGATTGCAAGCCTTTTCACAGGCAACGCACGCACGTACAGTGGCAGCCAAAGTATTTGCACTATGTTCAAATATTTCAATAATGTGGGTGTGTGAGTTTAGTGTGTTTGTTTGTGTCGTTTTCTGCTATCTGCGATACTATCGAGAGTAAGTAGTCGAGTTAGTAGAGATATCAGTAGAGTATCGATTCATATTGGAAGAGCATCGAAAGTCCGCCCGCTGAAACTAAAATATCATTAATAACAGACATAAAAGACAATAAATAAATAAACAAATAAAATAAACTATATAATACTATATATAATAAAAAAATAAAAATAAAAAACATGATCACTTCAACTATATAGATTTTCGACTAATTGTGCCACTGTCCCTGCTCTGCTGGACAATGACACTCACACACAAGGATCTCTTGGTCCTTTTGTATCTAGTATCTGTCGGCTTGGCTTCGCGGTTGACATGCAAATATCACGTTACGCATACGCAACGTTCGGCAGCCAGCCAATAAAAATAAGAGCGAGGAAGAGAGAACGAGGCAGATTGAGCGAGGGAGAGAGGAAGAGAAGTGGCAATGACAATGCAATTAAAATTCATTAATTGAGCGCATTTTCCATCAAGCCGCATTTATTTTGGGCACATTTTGCCATTGTAGAGGGTATTATAATCTTGAGGGACAGCTAGTCACGGACTGAAGGAAGCGTCTAAAATAAGTAAAATTAGTTTCTGTTTGAATAAGTGTTTTATTTACCAAGTAATCTAATCCAAATTCCTAACATTTTCAAAGAGATTAATAAACATCGGTCTACAATTACATTTAGCTTATTGTTAAACTTCAAATCTCGGCATTTCAACTCCGATCGCGAAGGGTATTTCAACTGCGGCGTTCTTTCTTTCAGCCAATTCATTTTGAGGTAAAAAATGGCGCGTGGGATTTCGGGATTCCATTTGAAATGCTCACAGCTAGCAAAAGTTTACTTCACGCCGCATAAATTAATTGAGTGCTCAGAAACAAGAGACTTTGGCTGGCAGCGCTGTCTAGCCGGGACTTGCAACGTGCTGCCAGCTGCATGCTGCTTGTTGCAACTTGAGGTTTCGCGGTTGAGTCTGTGGCCAGCCGCACTATCAAAAACTTGCCAGCCGACCCGATGTGCCACATGGATGTGTCCATTTAAGTTGAGAGTTCAAAATTGGGACTCTCTCTCTGTCTATCTCTAATGCATTTTTCATGACAAAGAAGTGCGTCCTGCTCCAACTCTACGTTGTAGTTGTTCACTGATGCAATCGAATTAAAATTTATGAGAAAACCATTAACAAAGTTGCCGCCGCCCTCAACATTGGCAGCCAGTCAACTATTTGCCAGCCACATGCAAAAACTTTGTCCTCTCTATGTGCCCAAATAGATCTCGAGTGGAGTTGGCAACTTTATATAAATCGATGCTCGCAGCGATTTAAATGTCGACTGCAATTAGCTTACGCAGAAGTAGTAGGTGTTTTGTCCATGCATACTTCTCTTGCCTCCCTTTATTTGCAACTTGCAAAACTTACCCTTGCAGCAAAGTTTGTGATTGTGATTCAATTGGCTGCTGATCGGTTGGCTTACTTTCAAAGCAGACTGTGTCGCGTCGGTTTTTAAGGACTTGCCCATAAATGGCATTAATGTTTAAATGCTTTTAAAAAAATGTCTAGTCAAGGGTGCCAGCAGCAGCAGCAAAGCAAACTGTTCGCGTGTGCTGGCATTTCAGACATCTCAAATTCTCCTCCTGCTCTGTCCTGTGTCCTGTGTCCTGTGTCCATCGTCTGGCACAATTGTGATAAAATGCTTCAGTGTGTTCTCTCTTATTGGCTGAGCGTGAGGAATTTTTATATTAATTTATTGCTGTGACTGCTGCGAAGGATGCCGCTTGCCACTTGCCGGTAGCTGGGGCAATCGGTTCAGTCTTTTAAATTATGAATGGTTTGGGCCTTTTGGCCAGGTTCGGTCGATGCCTTTTGCGGCTGTTTCCTGTGTGCCGCACAAGTTGCAAAAGACCGCTCAGTATTTTTATTTTCTTTTTCATATTATAATATGGTCTTATTTTTTTCACACAGTTTGTTATTGCATTTGTCGGATTCGGTTTTAATGGGGTTTTAAATGCCAGTCTGAGAAATGGCAAGCTGCATGACAAATGAGATTTCCGCTGCAAAGTGTTTGCCAGCATAATTATTTATGCTTTGCTGCTCAACGGATTATTAACTTTGAAGCTCATTAATAATTTGGAAACGGGTTAAACTGCAGCAATTGCGATACATCTAAACCTAAGCATAACAATAAATATATACAATTGCGGTCATAATGATAGAAGTGCTGCTTCTCAAAGTATTTAATCAAAATATGACTCATTTTATGGTGATCAAATCGAGGGATCTTCAAAATCTTCCATATAAAGGAAAATTCAATTCAGCAGAACAATATATTTTTGGTTTCTCTTCTGGGAAAGTTTTAAAAAACTATTATTTTCCGAATACTAAGCGTTGTAAAATATAGTCACCCATCATGTATATTTGGGAAAGCTGAAAAGTCTTCACTTTTATTCCACTATTTTTAATGATTAATTTAAATAATAATAAATATGAAAGTAATTAGATTTATGGACTTAAATTTATTTTGTTGTTTTTAAGGGTTGTAGCTCTGCGAACCTTTAATGTTTTCTTATCTGCAGTTTGGATTGCTTAATCAAATTTTCATAATTTGTTAACTAAATTTAAGTATTTTTTTTAAACATTTATGTGCACTTCTATTATTTTGTCCTTAGCTGTATTTATCTGCTAAAAATATGCTGAAGCCAAAAATAAAAACGAACATACAAATAGCTCATTCCCAGCGGTGGCAAAGGCGTTTCGGCATCAAAATAAAATGGCATTTGTTTCAGCAGGCCAGCAACTAACAAGCTGCCAGACTGACAGCCAGCCAGGCCACTAAGGAGAGGCAGTAAGGCAGTAAGGGTAGCCCTACAAGGACACACATTGCCATTCAGTGCCTGGTTGGGCTCCCTTTTTCATTCCCAAAGGCTTTTTTTTGGCGTCGCCTTGATGTAAACATTTCCCCGGATAAAGAGGTTGGTTGCGGGGGGAGGGGAGGGGGGCATGGCAGACCGAGAGACGAGACAGATCCAAGCTTTCGCGTAATTTCACGTATTTTGTGCAAATACACTCAAATATGCCACAACAACAGCAACAAGAACAACTCTGTCCAAACAAAACAAGCAATTTTTTGCGCATTTGTCTTTGTGCCTGACAACTTGATATTGTTGTTGTAAGTCTTGTTGTAGAGGTTGTTGTTGCTGTTGTTGCTGCTGTCGTATCGGTTTGTAGTTGCTTCTAGTTATTCTGGACCGTGTCTGTCGCCTTCTCCCGACTGGGGACTGTTTGTCAGTTTTTATGTAAAATTAAATTTTATTTATTCATAAATAATATTATTTTATTAATGAGTCGCAACAGTACAGAGCAGTACTAGAAACGAGTGTCCTTAAAGTTAATGTGCAAGGATAACAGAAAAGTAGACCAAGTTATTAGAATGAAACTAAAATGTCTGTTGCGAAACTGTTTAAATATTTGTAGAATGCAATATTGACTGCATGACAGAGTGAGAAAAAAAGGAGTGACAGAGACAGATACAGAGATAGAGAGTGGAAAGAGCTTTCAAACTAATTGGGTCAGTCGCTCAGCAGGACAATCACTTCCTTCCGTTTACTTGGCTCAAAGCAAACAGCAAATGTTTTGCGATATGTCTAAAAGAGCAACTTCATGCGTATTTGCTTTGGTTTCTTTCGCATTGTCCTGCGAAGACAAATGTTCGCTTTTAAAGGGGGGCTCAGACAATGATGCTGCACTTTCCTGCAGACTAAAGTCCATTTGGAGGAGTGGGCCAACCCTGATTCAATATTGATCACATCGCAAAAGGACCCTTTAATGAACTGTTACGTGATGCTAAAAAGAAAAATAAAAAAACACCAGCTATTAAAAGCGAGCACGTGTTCTATTTGGGCAAGTTGCAAGTGCTTGAAAGCCACATTGCTCATAAGCGAATCGAAAAGTTTCTCATAAATACTGCAGCGAACCGTATAAGCAGAAATAAATATACATCTGAAGTCGAGAGTGCCTGACTAGCAGATGCTCTGTACCCTACTTTTAAATATATTATACCAAATGTAAAACAGCCATAATTTTGTCAAAACCGATCGCATTTCCAAAAGTAAATTCATGGTTTGAGTTCTAGATATACACAGATTCAAATCAAAGCATAAAAATAGCTAAAGGATTTGGGTGACAACTCTACCGATGTCCAAAACCCAGGCCGATTTGGAATTGGTTTGAACTCTAGAACAATCCTACATTTAAATCTGAAAACGTATTTCTGGGCATGTAAAATAGTTCGAAGCTTCCGCTAGCCATAACTTTGTGAAAGCTGAACCGATTTGAAAAAACAAAGACTTTTTGTTTATACTTTGGACTCTAGATTGATGCAACATGTAAATTTAGTAGAGCATTAACCCCTTTCACTAAATTTTAATGGATACAGTATAGAAGAGCCATAAAATGAGTTGTTCGCTTGTTTGGTCTTTAAGCCGAATTGCGAATTTCAATTCGTATTTTAGCTGTATTGTATTTGTATTGGATATAGTCTCTAAGCTGAAAGTGATTTGAAGTAACGATTGTGGCTCTCAATTTACTCGTAAAATCGCTGACAGCCGACAGCCGACAGCCAGAAAAGAAAAGAAAAACCCATGAGAAAAAAGAGAAATTATTAAGGATAGTGGAAAAACTGTAGCATAAATCCAAAAGCTGTGGAGCAAGCTTAAACTGATTTTTGTGCCAGGGAATGGGACTGGGACAGGACAATAGTGCGTTGAGGTGGGGCAAATTGTCTATTTCGAAAAAGGGATAGAAGGTCAGGTCAGTGCACGTCCAGCGAGGCAACAACAACAGCACCAAATACGAAAAACAACAGCAACATTGGAGAGACATTTCCAGCTCAGAGTCGACTTAACGACCCTCAGCATTTTATAGACTATAGACAAACTCTGAATAATTTATGCGCCATAAAAACGAAATCGAATTGCTGGCGCTGCTTTTGGTCCTTTTTAAAGGAGTCATCAGGAGGCAATTTATGGGCAACTTGACCGCTTCAGGGCCGCTCGACATATGTGGCTTTTATGGGCCACAGGTAACCAAAATGAAAAAAACATTCGACGCTCATTTTATGCAAATTAGTTTCAAATGACAACAGCAACGCAGCCAAAAACCACCAACAACAAAAACAACAATAATAACAAAACCAGCAACGGTCAAAGTTGTTACATAAATTGTGTCACTGCCGAAAAATAAATTAAATTAAATGAAGTTTTAAAACTGCCGCAACTCAACAGGAACAATCCTCACCAAATTTCATTATTGGCCCATGACCCAAAAAATATTTGTTTATTGCCGGAAAATTTATGCAAAACAGCTTAAAATGATACGCGGCATACCCTGAAAATGCAATGAAAATATTTGTAATGCAATTTCGTAATCAAATTAAGCTCGCAAATGAACAAAGTGCAACAATGCTTTCAGTTACTCATATATAATATATGTATATACTTGTGCACATGTGCACCTTTTCGGGCAAATTGGTTTCAATTGGTTTCAATTTTTTACATACGGCTCAGCTCACCTTTCTATTCAGATATTATATTTCTAAATCGCTATCATCTGTCCCTCTTTAAACAACGGTTTATCTTTCCTAATTCAAGGTTCAATTTTATCTAAAATTAAGTAAAAGACAATATGATTTTATAAAACATATTTTCGAAGTAGAAAGAGAGAGATGCATCAAGATAACATTAAGGTTGATGGAGTTGTTGGCATAGAAGCAGATAAATTGGCAAACAAATGGATTTATAAGGAAGTTGATCTAGAATATGTATACATAATTTCTTCTCTTCCAAGATGTTACACATTGCACAACAAAACTGTGCTGCTCTCTGTGAGGGCATAAATATGAGTCTGATTGGAATCGAAGCAACGCATTGCATGCACTGCATCTCGTGGCATCGCATTGCAATGGGGGCATTTAATTGAAAGATAGTTTTCCGATACGAAAGGCACATGAAATTGCAAAAATCTCGCGTCGCAATACGTGATCTCGTTTCCAATGCGTTTTTCTTTATACTTATACTTTGGGATAGGTCTGTCTGTCTCTCTGTCTCTCTGTCTGTCTCTTTCGCTGTGACTAGCTGTTGACTTGGCCTGTTTTGCAGTTGCAGCAGCAGTTGCAGCAGCAGCAGTTGCAGACGCTGCCAAAGGTGACGTGACTCGACTGGAACGTGTGGCCCATTAGTGACATCCAGCGGTTTCTGGAGAGGAGAGAGAAAGGGTCAGGGGGCAGGGGTAAGAGTTCAAGGGGGGTCGACAACGTAAACATGATCATCATGCATGCTGCGCGCCTTTGCACGTGGCCGCATGAAAAGTGGAAAATCGGGTTAGTAGTGCCAAAAACGCAGACAATGGCAACAGCAGCATCAACAAAAGCGGCAGCAACAACAATAGCAGCAACAACAATAGCAGCAACAACAACAACAGCAACAACTTTAACAGCCACATCGATAAATCAGCAACAAAGCATTCCCCAATTTTATCCGCTCAAAAAAAAGTCAACAGCGTTGCGTGGCATGCCACAAAATATAGAGCGCCCAGCTCGTTGCGGCTAAAATAGATTTAAAATTTATAAATTATGAGCATTTGTTGCAGCAAATTGAAATGTTACGTTTCCAGCGTGCCAGCGATACACAAACATTTCTCATTTCTATTCGAGCAGCTATAAAAATAATAATAATATCATATAGTTGAGGCATTACCCAAAGGCATAACATATTACTAACAAAGACAGCCCATATAGAATTTATCTAATTTATACTCTGATAGTGAATGTAAATGAGTTTATTCATTGTGTGCAATGTTTGTCTGTCCGTCCGTATGAAAGCAAACTTTTACGACACTTTTAAATTTAGATAATTGAAACTTAGAATATTAACTTGTCTGCATCAGACAAAGTGTTGAAACTGGGGAGCGGTAGCAAAACGATAAAACCACATATCTATCACACATTTGTTGACTAGATTTATCAAATTTAATTGGCAGATTGTTGGTGATGTCCCTTGAAAACCACCCCGATATGACTAGTGACTTACAAAGAAAATGATCGGTAATCAATGTATAGCCACGCCTACTCTAAATATGTAATTTTAAATAAATAAATCAATAAAAACTCATATCTACCACAACTTTAAGGTTGGAATCGCCAAATTGGCAGGAAGATAAATAGGAATAATCTGATTGATAACACAGTATTTCACTGCAAAAGTTCTCACTTGTTTCAGTTATCAGTTTAAATTTTCAGTTTAACAACTGTTTAAATAGTCCTTGGTCTTCCGATTAAATCATATATATATATTGATATATTTATAGATTTATACACATTCAAGAGCTGTATATCGCTCAACCATTTGGCAGTATTTTATGGCTATGGCCAAACCGATTGTCGTATATCAAAAACCATTTTGCAAATGCTTTGCGGTGTTTAAAGCATCATAAAATGCAGATAACGGCAATCAAAAGGGGGCGGAGCAGGTTGGGCAGCTTGATTTATACAGTAGTACAGTGCGTATTATGTATATAGATATATTTTTCAGCAAATATTGGTCAATTAATTAACTAACGAAAATATTCTAAACTCTTTCCAGCCACACAATCCATCGCAGGTGAGTTTGAGGCGACGTTTCGGGGAATCGATTCAGAATTTGTGTTTTTGTGTTTTCCTCCACAGCTAATTAATTTTTGCACAAACAGTTAAGGAACAGGAGAAGCGGTAAGCAACAGAAACAAACAAACAAACTGGGGCAACTTGGGGTATTTTCCCTTTTGCTGTAGTCGTATTTATGCTAATCAAACAGAATCCTGACCTCAGGCAAAATGTGCTCCAAAATCAGCAAGACAAACAACTTGCAGACACAAATCGACGAAAGGGGGCGAGTACGGGCGTGGCTACGCCCCTCGGGCCATAACGAGTACCCAGGGTAGAGCCCAAAAAAGACGTTGGAGCCGCCGTTGCGTTGTTTATAAAAATAATTAAGAAATATTTTCATGTTTTATAACTTTGGCGCATGAAGCGCAAAACTTTTTAAATAGACAAACTTTTGTTGCCGCTGTTTGTTTACTTATAAAATGTTTTTTTTTTTTGTTTTTGAGCCCGCCTACCGGCCAACTCCATCACACCAACCACCCCCCTCATAACTGTGTATGGTGGATACATTTGAGAAATCTCGAAACAGCTAACAACATACTTCATTATAATATTTTCACTTTTAACTTGGCAGCAAGTGTCCTACACTTGCAGAAATTAAATCGGCTTTTGAAAACTAGAAAGTTTTTCCTTCAGTTTTCAAAACAAGTAAATTTATTTCTAAAAATTAAGATCATTTCAAAAACATTATGTTGTTATATTTTCTATAATTAAGTAATGCATTTCTTAAATGCAGAAATACAATCGCTGAATCTTACAAAAAATCTCTCTGAACTTCAGACGCAAGTATTGAAATTTAGTGGCTCCGCTTTTATATGAGAATTTAGCTCGAGTAGCTCAGTGAAAAGTCGATATAATCGCGAACGAAAGGTTTCATGTTCACTTTTTTTCAAATTAATTTCTTATTACTATCTAAAATTGTATACATGTAAAATCTTAAAATACAAATCGTTATTAATAATGTAAGCATTAAAAATATAATTTTGTCATATTTTATATAAACTGAAATTAAGAAAATAAATCGCTGCTTTTTATAAATAATAAGGCGAGTTGCCCTTGGCATTGTTTCTAAAATGCAATCCCATTTTTCTCTGAGTGTATACTCACCCACCCAATTCGACTTCTGTCTTGTTATGGTTGCTGTTATTGTTGTCCCTGTCGCGGTCGCAGTCGGCGTCTCAGCCGCCGTTGACGTCGCAGTCAGCGTGCAAGATGAGTGTTCCCTTGACAAAATGTCTAATTTCCGTGCAGGAAAGCAAGAAATTACTTTATGGTTTGTTAATAGCAGGCGGCCTTTTCAAAGCGGTCGCCTTTTGTTGTATCTATCCCCATTGTTTCCGCTTCCCATTGTTGTTGTTGTTGGTTGTCTAAAACGCAGCTTAAATGTTGTGACATATTTTTGCGAAGGAGCTTCGACTTCCTGACGGGCCCGCGGCAGCCGCATTCAGATCCATTTTTGCCTAGGCGCGTCCTTTAATGGAAATTTAAACGGTAACAATTACACTTGGGTCCAAGTTATTGTGAAATGGGTCTCCATCTCCCACTCCCACCTTCTCTGCCCCCACCTGCGCATTCAGCTGTCAAGTCAGTGAAACTTTCGAAGCTCTATTGAAATTTTTGGCTGTGTTTCTGTGTGCGGTCCAAGCGACACCTGCTCCTGGAGGGGGGTGTGTGGGGCAGCCGCCACCTCGATCATAACACGTGCTGTATGGCAAACTTGAAGTAAAGCTGGCCAGGGGAGCACACAGCAGCAGCAACAAACAGCTTTGCCTGCAAGGCATCTCAAGAATTTTCATCCTGTCGAAACGCCAAAAAAAAAAGAAAATTCTAAAAAGAATGGAAAGAAGCAAGAATCTTAGGCAAGCCGAAGGTTAGATACGCTTGTAGACCAATCGATTGAAACTATTTATTCTCGCAGTCCAATGTTGATCAGTCTTTGAACAACTTTTAGCAGTTGTCAGAATTGGGTTTAGATTTTAGTTTTCATTTGAATATCTTGTTAAACGAAAACGGTTTCCATATAAGAACATATCCTTCAACCGATCGTTACAACGACAGCTATATGATATAGTGACTCGATCCGTCAGCATCCGACTTATATATTCCCTGCAGCAAAAAGACGGACGCATGCCAAGTTTCAACAATATAGCTTAAAAACTAATAAAATAACTTACATAAAAACAGACAGATAGATAAACTGACTGACTAAATCGACTTAACTATCGTTGTTGAACAAGCATATATATAATATATAATTCCGAGACTTCTGCCTTATGTGTCACAAACTTCTTAACAAAATGACAGTGCCCTGTATTCTTTGCGAACAGTTGCGGCATTGGCAGGAGGAGTGTAAAGCGTTTACCTATGTCTCTGGCATATTCATTTATGCCGCTGGGCTTTGGCTTGTTTTTTGGACAGGATAATGTATGTAAAAGTAAGAAACAGCCCAGGCCCAAGCCCAGAACCAGGCCCGGGCCCAGGATTCAGACTTGACAACATCATGTATTTGTATTTTGTATTTGCATATGCCTGGCAGAAGATTACAGTCAGCTTTATGGCCAGTAAACGGCAACAGAAGGTGGCTGTTCATCGACATACCGTAGGCACTGTACCAGGGAACCCTCCCCCCTCTCTACCACCAGCACAAAATGACTGAAGTACTTGGCCATTTAGCCTAACATGTTGGCTGTGGATACATTTTCATCTCACAGCTGCTTTGAGCTAAGAGCCGACATGCCAAGCTAATAACTCAGCCATAACATATTACATAATAATAGTAAATTACTCTTTTTCCTGGATTCTGTTTAGCTTTGGGTAGGGTTGAGTTTTCGGCTTTAACAAAGCTCCACACAAATATACAAATATATTTTGCATTTAAAACATAATTCTTGCGGGCAGCTTATTAAACTACCACTGCTGCTCCCCGGCCCCGACAACCGCCCCCAACTCACCCAACTACACCTCAATTGTATTCCATCCGATTCCTTTGTGGGTATTTTTTTATAGCCTGAACCCATAAATAATGTGTAAAATGGGTATAATGGAGTTGGGCTAAAGTATGTAACATGCAGAAGGAAGCCCATAAAGTATATATATTCCATATCGGGATCAACAGTCGAGTTGATTTAGCCATTTCTGTCTTTAACTGTTTATATAAGTTCTGTTCTACCCGGGCATTTCACCGTTTCGCGATTTCCGAAAGCAATAAAAGCTACACTTATGGAGGCAGACGCTTCTAAGCGATTTACATTAAAATACATTGGCATCTTCTTGATCAGCTACACAAATGTCATCCAGATCGCAAAAAAGGGTATATCCCAGTCGAACTCACCCAACTAAAGCATTCTTCCCTCTTTTTTCTTTGCTTCTTTACGCTTATCTGACTTGACTCTCGTTGTTGTTGTCTACGAATGTTTGTGGCTTGCATAGTTTTGCTCTTTTACATCGAAAACTAAGCGACTTTTTGCATTGCCATTTTTCACAAACACACACACACAGAGAAAATTTGAATTTCTTTTGCTTTTATTCGCAAAGGCATTTTCCGGGGAGAGAGAGAGAGAGAGGAGAGACCTGCTTTCTTTGTTGTGTGTGTGTGTGGGTGTGTGTGTGTTTGCATTCGTTCTGCTCTTTGGCAGCTTTGCACCCGCAACAACAGTAACAGAGAAACAAGAACAACAACAACTAGGACATTGTTCGCCAGCGAAACTAATTTCTTGCCGCTTTTCTCCCTTTTTTGTGTGTTTTTCCTGTTTTTGCTCGCGGCTCTTAAGTTTTTACCTCCTTTCTCCCCCTTTTATTCCATTATTTGGATTCTTTTTTTTTTTGCCAAAGCACGCATTTTGTTGTTGCTGTTGATGCCTGACTTGTTAGCATGCCGCAGCTCAAATGGCATTTTCTGTTTTGTTGCTGTTGTATTTGTTGCTCAGGTTTGCTGGAGGCCAGATATTTAAATTATTATTCGGCGTAGACAGACTGAATTTGATTGGGAAAAACTAAGTAAATGCAGCCGCAGGCATTTTATGTAACTGCCCCCAAACCCCTGCCACCAAACTTTACCTGGCTTGCAGCTGGCCCCCAAAAAGAAATTTTGGTTTGGATTGCGCATTTCTTGTTAATTAGCTGCCGTCGCTGTTTATGCTGCATTATTTATGGCATCTGTTGCATCAGCACCAGCGGGGCGTGTAGAGTTCACAGAGGCGTGCAACATGGCCACGAATCGGAGTCGGGAGGGGGAGAGAAAGGAATGAGACTCCCCCTACTACTGCTGTTCAATACAATTCACATTCAATTGCCATTTAGCAACTTGTGGCTTGTCTGCCGAGGGGGCTGACATGTGCGTTGCATCCCAGGCGTATATACAGCTGCGGTCAAAATAATAGTAGTGCACACATATGTTCTGGAAAATGTTAAGAAGAAATAGATTTAAAATACAGTTAAAAAATTATGAAAACTTATGAAAAATTGAATTGAATTATTGAAGATTTATAAGTGATCTTGATTTGAGCACCATAAAATGAGTAACGTTTTTATGAAGTGATTTGAGAAGCAGCACTTCTATTATTTTGACTGCTGCCGTATATATATCCACACAACATGTTCGCACACCCACGCACAGCCCGGAGGCTGGGACATTTTGGGGAGGGGCGTGGCAAAGGCAACCCCTTGTCAGCTGCCGTAAACAAAACATTCATCAAAATTTTATACACTCAACATGTGCCTGCATTGCATGCCACCGCCACTGCACCCGCCTTTGCCACAGCGTTGCACAGCCCGGAGCCGAGTTTATTTGTTTGTGTTTTTCACTCGGCTGCCTTCGATTTGAATGTTCTTTGAAAAATCACAACTAATTAACTTTGCCTGCGGCTCCCAAAAAAAAAAAGAATAAATTATGACATGGGGAAAAACTGTTGCCAGCCAGATGTGTGTTGCATTGTTGCTATAAATAGAAAACATCGCTTTTTCTCAAAACCATTTCCGGTATCTGCTAATGTGTAGTTTATGGCGACGACTACGCTAAATGAGGCCCATCGAAAAAAATTCAGCGAATATATCACAAAAAAATAAGAGCATAAATAAATATAGTAAATGAATATGTATACATGAAATCAAAGTTACAGCAAACAAATAAATAAATAATATTAATATGTATGTATAGAGTCAGAATTATATCAACTACGCCAGACAACGCCTGCAGCCGTGAAAAAAATGTGATGTGATTTTGTTCTGCCTTTTGTAAACAACTCATTCGCCCTGCAGGCACAGGCACAGACAGCGTAGACAGAGAGCAAGTAGAATAAGAGTGTCTATATTTAAATAAGGTACGCATTTATTTGCAGCTCAAACTTGAAAAAGTTTTGCTTAATTGCAACAGGAATAACAACAAACGAAAACAACAACAAATGGCAAAGTTCATGCTATTAAAAAGAATTGAGTAATTTTTGCATTTACCATCGTCTGCGGCTGTTGATGATTGTTTCCCGCCGGCTGCACATCTATTGTCAACAATCTCAACTTTGCCAAAGTAATGTCGATGATGAGCAGCAGCGAGCACTAAATTCTTAAGAAACTTGCCCGTCATCAACAGTGACAACCTCTGCTCCACCTCCCCCCAATCCCTTCCATCTCCATCATTCTCCATACTCTTAAGACACTATCTCTTCATCTGACTCAGCTGGAGGCAGGTGAGGATGCGGTTGCTGTTGCTGCGGATGCTGAGGCTGCATACACAATGAAAGTATTTATTAAAACAAACTTCGCCCTGTCTCTGTCTGCCTTTTCTCTCTCTCTCTCTCTCTCTCTCTCTCTCTCTCTCTCTCTCTCTCTCTCTCGCTGAGGTCGCTTGACTGTATCTGCATTGTTGAGCAAAAGTTTGAAGCGGTTTCTTTCACTCCTGCTCACTGCTACACTCCGCAAAGAAATCGCCACAAGACTAAAATGGCCCCGAAAGCTGGCAAAATATCATGGTTTCTAAAAATAATTTCTAAATATATTAAAAAGAAATCAAAATACATAAATAATAATAATATATTGAAAATAATACAAATATATAGATATGAATGATATAAATGTTTTCTCAAAACTAGAAAAGCAATTCAATATTTTAGAAAATTAATTCTAATATTCCCAAAGAAGTAACCAGATTGGCTCTGTTTAGTTTAGTGGAAAGTTCGAAAAATAAAATGAAGAGCAATTTTTATAAATGTGAAATGTTAAAATACTAATGCATAATAAGCTCAGCTGTATTTGTCAGTATATTTCAAGTCAGTTGTTTCGCTGAGTGTAGATGCTGGCGCTGCAGAGGCTGTTTGCCGTCCAGGCGCATAAATGTCACTTACGCGCTCCTTGACGCGCACCATGCGGCAAGTTGCAAGCTGCTTGCTGCCTGTCTGCAACCGACAATTGTTTCCCGCACCAACTGAGCAAATTGCGAAAGTGACAATTTCGACAGCCTCTCACAGATCCTTTCTCTCACTCTCTGTCTCCCTCTGTCTCGCTCTCTCTATCTCTGTCTCATCCTGTCTTCCTCTAAGGAGCTAGTGCCGGCAAAGTGTAAGTGCAAATTTAGTTTGGTTTAATTTCGACAGTCTGTGGTTGGGTTTTCAAGCAATGCCGCTGACCAAACAGTGTCAGCGCTGTGTGTGGCCTGTGTGTGTGTCCTGTTCCCTTTTCTGGCTGCCTCGACGCCACCGTCAGCTGCGATCTTTATTAAGTTTTCGCTTACTTTTCGCCGAGTGCGACAAAAACTTTTGTCGCCCAACTCAAGTTTGCCTTCAAACAAATCTGTCTTGTTTTTCTACATTTCAGCTTTTGTTTTCTAGTAAAGATTTCACTAGCTGTTTTGGCAACACACACACACACACACCCGCACCCACAATCCAACATACAGACGGACAGGCAGACAGACAGTGTCTGCATTTGTGTTTTGCCAAGAGTCCTCCAACTATTTTTGCTTCAAGTTTTTTTGTTGGTTGGAAAATATTCTGAAGCCTATGTGCTAACTGAGAGAGTTTTCTAGGCTGTCGCAATTAAGATTTTGTTCAATTTCCAGCAGCAGCAACATCAAATATTTTATTGTTGTGGGTTGGTTCACACATTCCTGGTGCCCACTGTGGCATATATTTTTGTGTGTTGTGGCTTGCATGTAGAGGTAACTGGGTTTATTTGTTCGCCTCTGCAGCAAATATGCTCGATTGCATTTGAGTTATTGTTCGTGGCACAGTTGATGGGACCTGGGCAGATGGGCCAGAGAGAAGGCCAAGGAGAAGGCCAGGCAGGGAAGGGAAGAGGGGAAGACAGACAGATGTCTTGGAGCGAGCACAGAATGCTGGATGGATGGACACAGTGTAGCCTGCCCGAGCAATAGGAGAAATACTATTTATACACTACGAACAAAAATGGAACTGAGATTTTGAACATCTCTGAAAAGTGAAAATCATCTTGATAACATCAAAAGCTTTCTGTTAATAAGAAAAAATATTTAAGTTTACGTAATAAAATTTCCTAAAATTAGAAAGGCATTTCCACTTCTGGGAGATATGCTTTCTAAAATGCATAAATAAGATATGATAGAATTTATCTATTATCTATTATTATATTTGATTTTCTAAATTTCAATTATTTTTCTGAGTGTATTATTTGCAGCAGTCTCTTTGGCTGCCGCCTGCTGCATATTCAATATTTTGGTATTTATCTTGTCAGACAGTAAAATAAAGCAAAGTACGCACATTGTGCCCCATGCACTATTGGACATGGAGACCAGAGTAAGCAAACACAAAGAAAGAGATGGAGATGGAGATGGAGAGAGAGAGAGTCTCATATGGGAATTGCTGCAGTCTAGAAATGGGTCACTGGTGTCAAAGTTCTTGTCGGGTTTTGTACGGGTGTTTGGGTTGTTGGTTTTCCTGTATGCCGCATGCCACATGCCACAGGAATTTGCATGTTCGAGTTTTACTTAAGCCGGCAGAGCACTTGGCTTAAGGCAAACGTAAGTCAAGCAGGCGAATATCAGCTCTCAATACGCCAAGCTCTCTCAAAAAGATAGAAATACAAATTTAATATATATATTTTGTATAAGATATGGCAGAGCGCGTCTATTCGCAGGTGATTGAGCGTTATGTACCGCAGCTGGTGAAAGTATTACTGGACTCCCCGGAGGAGAATGAGGTGTACACGAAATCCTTACAATATGCAATGAACATGATTCAAATCTATTCCGAAAGACCCAGGACTGAGCCCACTGCAGTCTGGCTAAATCTGCGTGAATTTGTGAATCGATATCGGGATGAACAGTTGCCAGTGCTGGCGGACGCAATCAGAAAGTTATCGAATGTGATAATCGATGATTTTCAGATTGGCGAGCAGCTCAAGTGGGCAATTATCGATTTTATGTTATCGGTGAATTATTGTCCATTTCGTGTGGCTCGCTTCTACAAGCAGGCGCACTTGGAGTGCAGCGAGCTGATCCTCAAGGATCTGGCACTGGCTCACAAGACTGCGCAACAGATCTCAATTAAAAAGCACTTAAGTTTGAACAGCTTAAAACGGTCTCTGCACTTGGAGCTTGGCATGCGCCAAAGTGAAGTGCAGGCGGGTGAATCTCGCAAGGATTCAGTTAGTCAATCCCCTGATTTAACAGCGCTCAGCTCAGCGAATTCAACGCCTGCTCGAAGTGAGTGTGGAATGTGGCAGCTGCCGCCGGCTCTGCAGCAAGTTAAGCAAATGGAGCTGGAGTTGTCCAAGCAGGTTGGCATCAAGGCTCAATTTAGCTACAGATTTGCCAAGTACTTAAGCCGTAATCTTGCCGAGAAAGGGAGCCAGTTTTGTGATTGCGACGAATCCTTTTTCATCCAAGAGACCCTTCAAGTGTTCTTTCGCCCCGCAGAGTGTCATCATTTTGTGCTGCTGAACGAACTGATTCAGCTGCGTCCACAATCGCTAAATGTGGACAACATCGACGATCAGCAGCTGGTGGAGCAGTTGCTGAAGCCAGTGCAACACATGCAATGCCTCTACGCCTACATCGATTGCTATAACAAAGCGGAGCAGTTGGAAATGTTGCACAGTTTGACGGCCGCCCTGAGGCGACTCCTGATGCCAGTTGTGGAAACGTTGACTCACTACGCAAGCAGCATCCGAGAGGGGCTAGTGAAGGCGACACTCGCCTCCTTCCGCCAGGCCACGCAGAACAGCTTTAAGCGTTTACAGCCACTTTGCAGTTTAACGGCGGCCAATTATGTATCCTATAAGCTGCAACTTAAGAATTCGCCACATTATCGCAGTCAACACATCGTCACAAGTCTCCTGGAAGTGTTGGCCACATGGCCACACGCAGATCATCGTCGCTATGCCGCAGCTCTGCTGTTGCAAGTGCTGCAGGTGCCTTGCCGTTGCTTGGATAATTTGTGGTTGCTCGGCGACTTTGAGGACGGCTTCAATGAGTTTCGCTTTAAACGGGTAAAGGTCAAAGGTCACACGGCATATCTGATGCGAGAGGCTATTGCTGGCGTGCCACTCAAGCCAAATGCCATTTATAAAATCATTGAGCAGCATATTCAAGAGGCAGGTGCAACAATTGCGTGGCTCTGTGACTCGCAGCGATTGTCACATTTTGTGGCGCAGCACGAATTAATGTTGCGACAGAGTTTGCATCACGCGCTGCTCAAATCGGTGCAACTGCAGCAGCCACAACAACTCGACCAGCATAAAATGGAGATGCCACAACCAACTGTTGCTGCCCCAGAGATATTTCAACAGTTAAACTTAGTCAGCGATTGGGACTTGCGTTGCATCTACTTCAAGTACGTCAAGGAGACGTTGCAGGATCTCAAGCAGTCGGGTTACTGCAATATTGAGGCGTTGCTAAAATGTTGCCAGAACTGTGATCTAAAGCAGATCATTTGCGAGACGTTGCAGAGGCAACTGAAGCAGCGTTTCTTCTGGGTCAACACTTATGTGTTGCACTTGCTGTTGCAAGAACTGAAATTGGGCAAAGTTTTACGGCAACTGCGTTCGATTTATTTGTTGCACAATTTTGATTTGTATGCCACGCATCTTGAAATAGCTTTTGGCTGCTTGGAGCAGGGATTTGCCATAAAGGCAGCTGAGCAACTGCAGCAGATACTCCACATTCAACATGCTCCACTGGATTTAAAAGTAGAATTGCCAAGCGCAAATTTGGCGCAACTTTCCCTAATCTTCAACTTCAACCCGCAGCTGCGTGGCATCATCACCGAGGCGCAACTGCAACAATACAATGAGATCTTTCGTGTGCGTTTGCAGCTGCATACGACAGTGCATCGCTTGCAACAGTTGCTGCAACTCAATTGTGACCAACAAGAAGTGGCAATTGTGTTGCAACTAAAAACAGATCTGCTGCTCGAGTTTGGCAAACATTTCCAGGCGCAACTATTGCAACAGGCAGCACAGCATTGCGATGAGCAGCTGCAACTCTGTGGCACACTCGACCAGCTGCAACAGTTGCATCAGGAATATGTGCAACTAATCTCAAAGTCATATCTAAATCGATTCGAACAGCAACTGCAGGATCTGTTTAGCTTATCAGTTATACTCTTATCAAACTGGCGACGATTGGAATTCCTATTTGAAACAGGAAGCGGAAACGGAAATAGCAACTTGGAGCGGTTCGATAGACACTATCAAGTTCTGAACAGGCGTTATTTGTTAAGCATAACCCACTCCATGCAAGTGTTGCATGCAACGCTGTGAATGACACTCGGTTTTCGGGCTTTTGAAATTGTGTTGTTTCCCCCAATGCACCATTTCCCAATCAAGCTTTTGATTTAAATTTATTTTCAAACAACTGCGAAATTCTCAACTGGGTTTCTATCAATTTTGGTTGCGTTTGTGACAAAAACCGCAAATTAAATCGCTTTTTGAGTGCCAACGAAATTTATTTGTAGTGTGTTGCCAAAGCCACAGCCCCACACAGAAAAAAAGAATAAGTAAGCTGTAGTCGAGTGAACTCAACTATGAGACATCCTGCAGCTAGCTGTTGAATATACTATTCTAGTTTTATTGTGAAATTTCGTTCTAAAAAGTTTTGCTCACTCAAATGTATGCATGCTTGGGTATGCTCTTTTGTCAGGCACATTTAGTGAAGAGTAAAATACAAAGTAGGGCAGTGCTTTTTTTTATTTCGATCTTGATTAAACTTGTATCGTTGATCAACAAGATGACAATGTACATTATACATGGCTTAGTAGCTTTTGCCTCTAAAATTGAAGCTCTTTCCTATCGGAAATTGATTTATATCGATATACGTTAAACGGCTGCAGCTATCGATAAAATGAAATAAACTATGAGAGTACATATATTCAACATTAAAAGTCTCTAGCTCTTATTGTCTCTGATATCCGCGTGCTCATATAGACAGACAGACGAACTTGGCTAATCGACTCGTCTGTTAATTCCGATCAAGAATATATATACTTTATGAACTACAAACTGCTTTCCTTTGCCTGTTACCTATTATTGTACTAAACCATTATACCCCTTTTACCCATTTCCAGGTTCAGGATATAACAAAGAAAAAATAAAAGCAAATCACAACCAGCAACCCACAATTATTCAACGCATTTTCCGTCTGAAATGGGTTTGAGTAGGGGAGGGAGCAGGGGGCAGCTTCACACTTTTGGCCATAAATTTGACAGCGCCTTGTTGGCCAATAAATATACCAAACTTGATGTGCACTGGACGAGCGCCAAGTGTCATAAATTGGCAGCTCGACTCGACCCAACTCGACTCGACTCGGACCATAATTAAAGTTCATATTAAAAATTGGTACAATTTGAAACCAGAAATAGACAATGTGGTGTTTTTCTCTATGTGTGGATGTGTGTGTGTTGTCTGACTGTGATTTCAGACTCTGGTATTTTGTTTTTACGATTTTACGGACAACGGAGAGATCGTCTGCTTTATGCGTCTGTCTGGCAACAGACGGCGACGAGCTCGTAAAATTCAAGTGGAAAAATAAGAAGGGTAAGGGGTGTGCCACAGTAGACGGGGGGGTGGCTGGTTCACGGTTTATGTGCGCCGGAACTAGACATCGTTTTATGCGTATGCATTTTTCTCATTAACTCGCGACCATCTAACAAATAGATAAGCGTCCCGTAGCGCTCGTTAAATATCAAGACTAGAGCTATAGCTTTAAAGCTAAAAAAAAACAGTAAGATGAGCTGCTTTACTCTGATTTTATGTTCATGGAATAAAAAACTTATACCTCAATTTGTTGCATTCAGTTTTAAATCCTTATCGCACGGACCGTAAAACACAAACGGCAACAGTTGACACTTTCTATCAAGCTTTTTAACGCTGAAAATTTTATGGTTTTTGCCATTTCACAAATTAAATATTTGTGCCAAAATATTTAAATAGACATTAGGCAAATCTTTTTCATTTGATTTCTAATCAATTTTTTTTTTTTTTTTACGCTAACCTCTGATTTTTAGCTTACTTTAATAAATAATTTATTTTACATTTGGCGAAACAATAACCAAAAATATGCGATGTGGAATTATTTTCATTTACTTTGTGCCCACATTTCAACCACTGCAACCACATTTGCAAACTTTTTAAATACCTTTTTAAATTTTTGCCATTAGTTTCATTTTGATTGTAGTTGTTGGTCGCCTCTTTTTCTATATAAATATATATATATATATATATTTTTTTTTTTTTTGGGATCAAACGCAACATTTTTGTGATTTTTGTGTGTAGAAGTTGGCAGAGTTGTTTTCGTTTCGCTTATCCAGTTTTATGTATTTGATTTCATTTATGCGGAAAACTGGCTGAGCGGACTTCATCTCCAACAGACACTAACCAAATTTCAATTTAGTTTATTTCACTTGTTTTTTGCTGTGCTAGCTTTTTGTTTGTTTGTTGATTTTCCTTATGAGTGCTTTTTTTGTTTAATCATAAAAATTCTAATTACATTTTTGATTTTTGCAATGCAGGCCGTGATTTATTTCTTGCGGTCTGCTGGTACCTGTACCCACTCCAGCCAAATGAGAAACGGGTTTCCGCTTGATTTAATGATTTTCTCACGTCGCCGCAAAAGTAAATAGTAAATATTTACATTTCATAGCTGCTCCGACACCACTGCGCGGCACGTGCTGCCTTTTTGAATAAAACAATCAGCTGTTAAAAAAAAAAATATTTATATATTTAAACACAGCTGTGAAAAGAACGTTTTGCTGGCCAGGACCACCCGAAAGCTTGATTTGCATGTCATTAGCAGGCAGCAGCCAAATAAAATCGAGCCGAAAACCAATCGAAACCAACTGCAGCCAACTAAAAATAAATCCCACAGGAGACGATGGTGGTGCGGCAGTTGCTGTGGCTCTGTAAACAAGCTGCCACTAATCATATCACATATCCCAACCGCCACCGAAAGAGGGGGAGATAGAAAGAGAGGGAAATCTCTGTGTCGCTGGGGTGACAAACTAATTAGTCGCTGGCAATGATAGCTCAACGAAATATCGAATGCATCTACGATACACACATATATACACAGACATATATACATACATATACTCAATTCACGATATCTGTGGGAAATTCGGTATAAATATTTGTTCCACAAGCAGCACAAGAAAAATGATTTGTTTGAACTCTGTGTGTGGGTTGCATTCTAATTTGCTGTTTTGATGTTCCTATGAAATAATCATAGCATGCCGCTGATGGGGAGGCAACTGAGAGCACAAGCTATAAAAAAGAAAACAAACAAACAAACAAGCAGTTCAAAATGTAGTTCGATTTAAAAAAAAAAAACTAAATTTCTCTAAATGGTTAAAGAGGTATTCTGAATTGCAGTAAACTTGAACAAACTTGTTTCTTGGCATTTAAAAAAGGTTCAATGGAGTAATCGAGTATTCCACTTCATCATCAAAATGGTAATGTCATTTAGCGTATAAAAAGAACAGCATCCAAAAATGCAGATCCAAAGCAGTTTATTAATTTATTCTAAATTAATTGTTATATAAATGATTAATCAATTTTACTCAGGTTAATTTCAAACAAACTTAAATAGTTCTTAGCAAATCTTTGAGACTGCTAAAAAAGCAGCTTTGTCGAGAATAAAGTATTCCAGTGTATACAAACAAAATTAACTAATAGTGCAGTTAAATCACTTTAATTTCAGTAAAACTTGAATTGTACTTGGCTTGTATCAGAGTCTGATAAAAAAACAGATGAATGAGTTATTCCACATTATAATATATTTATAAAAGGTAATAAAAAAGAAGGGAAATTCTAGTCTTTCTTACAATGTTATGAAAATATCAGCAATTAATAACGCAACTGGAATCAAAAATAAACTTAAGAAGATATTCGCTATTAAGTGAATTCCAATTATTTTTAAATCAGTTAAAGTAGGCATGGCCCAGAGCCTGATAAAAACAATTTTATTCGAGAAAAGTATAATACAAACGTATAAAAGATAGGAAATAAATCCAAGCACACTTAAGAGCACCTCTGCAGTAAGGCCCAGAGAATTCAAGGATTTAGTATTTGCTGCCGATTTCTGGTTAGCATTGCAAATGTAAACAGTGTCTGCAAACTCTGAACGCACACCCAAAAATAAAAAGAAAAGACAAGGAAAAAAAGAAAAAACAAGTCGGTGAACAAGTGTAACCAAGGATTACTTCTGCTCATATTCGAGATGGATAAATGTGTGTGTGTGTGCAGTAAATGTTGGTTGTAGAAGCAGCTGCAGCTGCAACCTGCAAGTTGTTGCGGTTGTGGGGCAAGTTCAAATCCCAACAAAATTATTAATATGACTTTAGGTGCCGAGTTCAGAAGCGGCTCCTGTTGCAATGCAGCCGACAGACCTCAATGTAAGTCTGCTTCGTGCAACACTACCTCCCCCCCACCTCTACCACACACCCACACACAATATTATCTTGCCCAAAATATGCCTAAGCTGGCAACTTGCCTCTTTTAAACAACTGTTTTGCTGCTGCTCAACGAAAAATTATCTCAGCTGGGCTGCCATTGCCATGTGTGGCATGCTGCTTGCTGCTTACTGCTGTCTGTTAGCAACATGCCCCCTGCCACTGCCAGTTGCAACTGCCCCCATTTTGTGCACTAAATTTTGTGCACATTATTTAGTTGTTAGGAGGCGTCTTTTGTCTGTGCAACGAGATACGGTTATCTGCTTGCGGTCTCCGGATTAAGAGGCAACAAAACACAAACACACAAGTTGAACACACTAAACCGACCTCTTCTCGCCTTACCTCTCCTTCCTCTATGGTTGCCTAGGTGAACTCTGCTCAATTCTCTGCCCAGATTTACGCATTTGCTTGGCACCAATTTTTTTAGCGCTCTTCACCCTCAACAAGTTTATCGCCGACTCTCGACTGTGCAACTGCAACTGCAACTCTAATTTACATAACCACGCAAATTAGTTTTACGTCTGCTGCACTTTTTATCAGTACGCAAGAAATGGCAGCAACAACAACAACAACTAAAACACAACCAGAACAACTGGCTCCCAACTTTGTCACGACTGTTAGGTTGCTGGGCACCTCGCTTCATCTCGCTTTCCACTGCATTTCCAACCCTCACCCCTTGCAACTTAAATTTAGTTGAGAAAGTTATTTAAACTTTTTTTTTAACCGCCACGAATTTTGTTTTCATTTTTTTTAGTATTTCTCTACCTTATTTTGGACTTTTCCAAAAATGAATTTCACTAACTTTTTGGGCTACTTCTACACCCTCAATTTTTATAGATACACGTAAAGATACCCCTTACCCCCTCCCTCCACCCGTCTCCCCTTCTCAGCAGTTAAGACAACAATTCGTTTAACATTGAAGCGCAGTTTTGTGATTTTTTTTGGCTTTGTTTGGTTTTTGCAACAAAGTTTTGTTAATGGCTCATGTGCACAGTGGTAAACTCGAAATGTTAAACAAATATGGCTACTCACATGCAAATGCCACCCAACGGCAAAAGATGTAAGGTAAATAATATGTTAGAATGTGTTTGCATATTGTATTAGTAGTAAGTTTGTACTTCAGTTTGACTAAAATTCTAAAATTTAAATATTATTTGTTATTTTGAATATGGTTCCGCTTATACAAAATAATAAGTATTGAAACAGATTCTTCCAAAATCTTTGAATCACTCAAACAACTTTTGCACTTGCGATCATGCATTTTTTACCTCTTTCTCAATTAATTTTAATCTGGTTTCTCTTCGGTTATCGGTTATTTATTTCTTTTACTAATATACATTTTTGTTAATCCTGACATGTTATGATTTTTTTTTTTATTTTTATATTAACTTATAATTATTAACTACACTAAATTTATTTCCTAATTATAATCTAGCATCTCTCCAGTTGTCTTATAAATCCTTTTGCTGTCTTATCTCTATAATTTATTCATTTACCTCAGATTCGTATCTATTTATAATTCAACCACTGTGCCCCTGGGCTAAGCATTGTTGTAATTTTCGCTCAGTTTTATGTGGGCTTCCCTTAACTGGTTAGCCAGCTAGCCAAACTGACTGACGAACTGGCTAACTGGGAGACTGAGAGACTGAGAGACTGACACACTCAGCTGCCCGTTGGCCATTCTCGGGCTGATTGGCAGCTGAGAAAGTTTATTTTGTTAATGCGACGAGGGCCAACCAACTATTGGCTGTGTGTGTGTTTTGGGGCTAGTTGCGTCTGGTTGGGGCTTCTGTTTTGGACAGCGTGGCTAATTGATTTTTTTTTTAAACAAATTATACACAAGCATAAATAGATACACCAGCCAAGTGAAGGGAGGGGGCTATGGCGGAGCCTATGCATAGAGACAGATACATTTTGGTTACTTTGCTTAACCTTAACCAGGCCTTGTGTCCTTTTTGTGCCCTTATTTAAGTGTGTCCTTGATAGCAAGGAGGTGTGGGTGGTGGCTTAACTTTGGCATAGAACTTTAAATAGAATGTTTCCTGCAATTTCGCAGCGAGTTGACTAAGGCGGAAAAAAATCAGGCAGCCAACGTCGGAAGTTATTTTTGGGAACGTGCAACGGCAACACAAAATGTTGCAAATTGAAAGAAAAGTCGGCACTCGACAGTTAGACGCATGGCGCTTTGGGAGGGTCAGAGGGGTAACTTCTTGTAGCCTCTCTCCATATGCTTTGGTTCGGGACTCTTCGAATTTTTCTTCTTTTCTACTCATTTCTTTTCCTTTTTTTGTATTATTTTTTTATTTATTTTTTGGTGCTGCCTTCTAAGCGATTTTCTGCGATTCACTGAAAGTTCTTGCGGCATCGTGTGTGTTGTGTGTTGTGTGTGCGGAGTTTGTACTTAAAGTTGACTATTTGCTAGTTGTTGTTGCTGTTCTGATTCCGATTCTGATGCTGATTCTGTTTCAGTTGCTGTCGCTGTTGGTCTTTCTGGGTCTGTTTCTAGCACGGTTGTCTCTCTCTCTCTCTGTTTGTGTGCCAAGAGCTGCATTGAAAATGAAAATGTTCGCACAGTTTTCCGCACAGTTGCATTTTCACTATGCAGCTCGGCGCGGCTCACTTACTTGATACAGTTTCAGTTACAAGGCTACCTCTTCCTCAGCCCCCGCTGCCCTCTCTCTAATGCATCGAGCATGTTTTTAGCTGCATTTTATTTTGATACTCTACACCCATTGAAAATGTGTAAAAAAGGGTAACAGACGGTAGGAGGCATCTCGGAACCCATAAGGCATATTAATTCTTCATCTGGTTCAACAATCGAGTCCGTCTGTTTAAAGAAATCGATCTCAGAGATTGTTGGAGGTAGAGGGCTGAAATTCGGAACATAAATTCTCTTTTACTTTAAGCAGCTAAATTTGATTCAATTAATTCGATAGCTTTAATCATTTTCCTTACATCGATATAAATCGTACAGATAGGAATTTCTTACTGATATATAACTGCAAAAGGTTTATTTAGATCGTAAAAGGAACAAATTCTTAGTACTATCATTATTGTATTTTATATATAATAGTTCAGAGTATCTCCCAGCCGAGCACTCTCGACTGCAGCCTTCTAGCTTGTCTCCTTAGCTTTTTTCTGTGTGCAATGTTTTTGCTGTTGCTTCTGTTTTCCTTGCAATGTTTTTTTGTGCTCATCTAGCCAGTCGTGCGCTGTGTGCTTTCTACTTATTTTAAATGCGCTATCTGATTTTTTGTGCGCCGGCTCATGCAACATTCAAAAGCATGGGGAAAATATTTAAGGGCGGAGATTTTAGATATGCCAGTTGTATGGCAGAAGGGGCAAACGGATGCAACTACCATATAATTATGACAAATACTAAAATAACTGGCATTACTGGGTAATGCAATAAGCACTTCAGATAATCCCTCAGGATTTGTTCAACATCAACTTCAACTCATGGCTGGCTCTCGACTGGTAGTCGGCAATTAGCTCACAAACATGATGCAGCATTAATCACAGAAAAGAAGCAGCAGCAATTGCAACTGCTACAAAATGGCAAACACAAACTGGCATTGATGGCCATACTGTAGCAGCTACCACGCCCACTCCCCATCATCCGCCTCTCTGCTAATCCGGCAAGCGCATTTGCCAACGTCATTCAAGCAGCTAATTTGATTTTTTCCTTCTAGAGCCAAAAAGGGGACCTGGACTGAGGCGGCAGCCAAGAATCAGAGTATCCGTTTCCAGCAAAATACTTTCATTAGACATTTTGTTAATATGAGCGACTTACTCACACAAATTGCCAGCTCAGGCAATGGCAAATCAAGCCAAACATCCCATTGATGTTGACTTGACTTGACGATGACAAGACATTGACTAGACAGACTCTGACTCTGACTCTGACTCTGATTTTGAATGTCGAATGACTTCATCTTCCTCTACCTCTACTTCCTCTTTTTCTTAGTTAAGCATAACAGGAAGAGAAAGAGGGATATATATATAGAGAGAGAGAGAGCGAGAAGGCATGTTTGAATTTTCAACTCACCCATTCAGTTGAACATGTATTTAATAAATATTTTTCTAGAAAATATTTAATTATTTCAGACTCAACGGCAGACTCTATTTAAGCATTTATTAAATATAAATATTTCTTGAAAATAAATTGTATAAAGTAAAAAGGTTTTTACTTTTTCGTATAAAGAAATATATTTGACTTGACAACACTTTGACTAGGCAGACATCGTCTTCTTCTTTATCTTTTAGGAAGTATTTACATAAAATATGAAGTCATTCAGTTGTAAACTCCGTTTTTTATTAAATTTGCTTTGACAGACATTCTATTAAACATATATATATATAATGAAACAATGACTCTTTAAAAACACACTCCATTGAATATATTTTTATTAAATATCTCTTCAGAAAATATCTAAACTTTGTCTGCAATATGTTTTTGTTATTTTTGCAGTCAATTTATTGTATTTGCTTCAGCTAACATTCCATTGAAGATAATTGAAACTTTTACTCACTAAATACGTACTCAATTAATAAATGAATTTATTAAATATGTCTTTTGACAATGTGTAAGTTACATAGTTGTTGAAATTCACTTTCTCGAGTATATAACTAATTCCATTTCTGCAGCGTATTCATGAAATTCTATTAAACAATTTGTTTCATCATTGTCAAATGCTTAAGTGAGGGCAAAAAGGGCTTTATTCATTTAGCTGTGAATAAAGTTCAGTTTGTTTCTCATCTTAAATAGGAAAACCCATTCGACCTTAAACTTAAGACCCCACAAAATAACTGCAGCAAACTAATTGAAGTACATCTCTGTTCTTTTTTCATTTTCATTGCAGCTCTCCCCAAAGGACACACCGGTGAGTGTGTGTGCGTGTGTGTGTGTTTGAAGGGTTGTATGTGTGTACGAGTGTCTGTTAAAGGGTAAGTCTCTGGTGTAAAGATACTGTTGTGATTATCCCCTGGCTGCCAAACTCTTATCGAGGGCTACTCTACACACATTTTTGGAACTTTTTGCTTTTTAATTACCACGTGGAAAACGTAGAAGGCTGTCAAATAATCAAGTTGGCAGCTGTATAGCCCGAGTTTCCGTCTTTTTCATAATTAAATGAAAATTTTCTGTAATTTTTCGAGCGTACAAAACGTACAAAAGGCAATCTCCCCTCTCACTCTCTCTCGCTCGCCCTGGTCTGGGGTGTGTGTGTGTGTGTGTGTGGGAATATTTTTGAGATTTCGCACGTGTTTTGCAGTTTGCCGTTGTTCTTACAAATTCGTAAATATTCATTACATTTGTGTTTTGTTACAAGACTCTTCTTATTTTTCCTCCCTCTGCTTCCATTGCTTTTTTTTGCTACGCATTTAAAGAGTATTTGCATAAGGTTGTTGGCTGTGGCTGTGGCAGTGGCAAGTTGAAAGCTGTTTGTAGAATAACTTGTTTTTTGCATTGTTTACTTTTTAAACGGCGGCCATTGCATTTTTAATTAGGCAGCTGCGAATGACCTTCAGGGCACTTGAATTGAATTGAATTGAATTGAATTGAATGGATGGCTAATTCGCCTGCCTGCTGCCTCTTCGGCCCCGTTCTTAGATGCCACGAGCTTATGGATCATGCTCTTGCTGCTCTGCTGAGAATGCAGCAGCTGCTCAGCAGCTCAGCTCAAATCTTTTCTCTCTCTTTCAGAGTGCAATAATGTCTCATAGAAAGCAGTCATTATAAACACTTTTGGCCAGCACACTCAGAAAAAAATCTAACTCATTTTACAGATTCACAATGATAGTTAACTAAACTACTCGATTTTTCTCATTTTCACAACCGCATTAATATATTGGATTCTCAAAATCGAAAGCGTCCAAATATTTGTCAACACTTCTTTATAGTTTACTTTGTATAACCAGAATAAAACCAGAATCCAGTTTTAAAAATACACACTATTGTTGCTAAGTTTTACAAAGATCACATCTCGAAATATGAAGAAAATATCGTTAGTTTTTGAAAAAATATCCAAGCTTTACTTTATAAATGAAAAGCCGAGCTGCTCTTGCCGATTTTCTACATTTTCAAGGTGTTTTTTTTTTTTTGCTGAGTGTAGGTCGAATCGCAGCAGGAAGAAGCTGGCCGCTCATCAATGATATTAAGCGAACCTAATCCTTTTACATGCTACAGATGGGCGCGTTTCACTTGACAACGACGATGAGGCCGAGGATGAGGATAAGGACGGGGACGGGGACGAGGAAGAGGATGAGGTGGCCAACAAGCAACATTCAACACCAACACCAACACCAGGCACTCGAAAGCACTTTTGCTTCGCCTTGTTGTTGCTGTGTTGTTGTGCTTGCAATGGAGCCGCGACAAGCTTTCACATACAAAAATATATATGTTTATAAGTATACATGTGTGTGTTGGTGTGTGTGTGATTCACAGCCACTCATAACTTTTTGCAGCAAGCGTCGCCTTTGGTGACTGGCGGCGAATGCGCTTGAAAAACTTTGTAGAACTTTAAGCCGCTTACAAGCTTTGCGCTCTTAGCACGCGCCACACCCGCAACCACCAGACCCCCACCCATCCCTACAGTTGTTGCTACACGACGCCCACTCGTTTATAGCTAGATGCCATGCATCTTGGCCCTGGCCAGCACTTGCTGCTGCTCCTTGCCTCACGTTGCATTGGTCAAATTCACGCCCATAGATTTCTGACACTTTCTTTCCACACTCTCTCTCTCTGTCTGAGTGTGTGTATTTTTGCCATTAATTTCATTGAATTGTTTTAGTGCAAGTGTTTGCTTTATTTCATTTGTTTTGGTGGCTTTGTGCACGTGACCCTTGCTGCCACACAGTGAAATGTGCAAGAAAATCAATTAACCAACTCCTCTTTGTGAACCCCATCAAATAATTGTATTGCGGTTTCGTACTGATCTCTTGCAAATACAATGTGGGATATTTTTACGGTGCTAAGCACAATTATACTTCAAGAAATCCTTCATAGAAATGGAATCATATATATCTATAACGTTAGTAAAAACTCAATCGATTTTCAAAAGCAAAAACGTTTTAATCAATGTGTGACATCTAATTGAAGACTACTTTTAAATTTGGAAACTTAAAGCTGTTTTTAAATTTAATCATTCATCAATCAAGACAAACTGTTTACTTTTCAACAGATTTTCGCAGATATGCGATTTAATTGCTTACCTATTTTCAAATGTATCTCGAGGGCAGACAGCGATTCAAACTCAAACACAAATTGCGCCCAACTCTTTGAGCGTTTTAGTCTGAGAATGTGTGTGTGTCTCTGTGTGTGCCTGTGTGTGTGTGTCTTTGTGTGTGTGTCTGTGTTTGTTTGTTTGTGCGTGGTCCAAAAGTGAATTCTACACATGCCGCACATTGCTCGGTAACCTTTTTTCCACTTTGATTTATTGGCATCCTTAGGCCAACCGTCTTAAATATTTCGCCAAGTGCGGGTGGGGAGGGGGTAAGGGGATGTAGAAGGGTTGGGGGGTGGTTTAGTGAGGGGGTTGTTTTGTTGACCGGTTGGTTTTGTCGGGTCGTATCGGGTGTCTGTCCAAAATCACGCTTATTGAATTTCGTTTTAGATTTTTCCTTTATTATTAATAGCCTCACACTTTGGCTAACACATTTATGCCAACAGCCGAGAAGAGAGAGGAGCAAAGAAAAGAGAGAAGAGAAGAGGAGTAAAGGCATTCTAAACGTGGCCAAAAACATTTTGAGCCGCTGTGCAAAAGAAAATATTTTAAATCATTTTCACTCACAAATCCCGCTGTGGCTCATATATAATAATAATATTTTGTGAAGCTGCTCAGCTCAGGGGATGTGCCCGGCAGATGTGTTTTATTAAACATTTTATGTTAAGCAAGCACACACACACACACAATCACATACATATGAGAATATTCCTTTTGTTGCTGGCCATTGATTTGGCTGTAGTTGCATAAGCAGCGATTTATCTTGGGGGGGTCTGCCTTGGTCCGACTTTGAAGATGTGCTTTGAAGTTGTTTTGGCAACTGAAATATGAGCTTTACTCATGAGCAGCAATTTGTTGCTTACAGCTTAGCCGCCGCTCTGGGAAAGACCAATGTGGGTCATATCAATAGCTTTAGGGTCTTCAAATACTCAGCAAAGAATAAAATATATATATATATATCGAACTGAATTGTATATAATCGCCAAGAGCAGCTCAGCTTTCTTTCTTAAAAACAGTGTTTTTCTTTGCTTAATTTTAAATTTGTTCGGGGTTTGTCTTTTAATTGTTGTCTATTGCAGCGAACTAACTAACTCTAACTTCTTTTTATTATATTATTATGAAATATTCGTATTTTGAGATTTCGCAAATACAAAATCATTTAAGATAGGAGAAGCCTTTAATATAGAGTGTAACAATAGCTTTAAGCTTTCCAACATTTCGTTCTCTGCATTTTACCGTACTTCTCAAAATTTACCTTTGAAAAACAGAAAATCTTTTTAGTTTTCATTTCGATTTTTTCTGAGCTTTTCGTTATTGATATTCATACACTCAGAAAATATTGCACTGTAACACTGAAAGTGCAATGCTTTAGGTTCTTCAACCGACTACAGCCATTTCCTTTTTTTTCGTTCACCCAAAAATGATTTCGAAATAACAATATATCAAAATAAATCACGTTGAACTTTTGAGTGTAAGTTTGGGTTCTTCAAGCCATTGCTGCTCTGTGCCACGTTTCAATCTAGCACTTAAATTGTCATCAGCAGCATCCACAAAATGCAGTCAGCTTGTTTTGCAATTAAACGCTGCAACAGGTGAAACAAGTCTACCCTTCTCCCTCACCCAGCAACCCCCTTCAACCCTCCCTTAACAGGCACACGCATCACGTTGCCAGCGTTGCGTGTTTTATGGGCGCTGCTTCTGCTTTTGGCTGGCTTTTGGCTGGCTGCGTTTTAATGCAATAAGCGAGTACAGGCAAAAGGCCTCAAGAAAATGTCGACGCTCACGCACACAACGTTGCAAAGTCATTAAGTACAAATGACGTTGTCAACTGCAAAACGCCAGGCAGTCAGCCAGTCAGCCAGTTTAAAGGCAGCGAGGCACTCTGCAGGCAGTAAGGCATTCTAAAGGCAGCAAGGCGGTAGATCGTTGCTCAGGACCTGAGCTGTAGTTCTCTCAGTAATTGCACCACGTTTGCTAACTGCATATTGAGCACAGCGTGTGTGTATGTGTGTGTGTGTGTGTGTTGATGCCTGTATTCCACTCAGCTTGCATTATTTATGACAAAGTGAGCCCGATTAATCCGCCCTCAATAGCGAACGAGATGATTCCCATTGGCGGCACAAAAGCACACTGCAAAAAAAAGGAAGAAAATCAGAAAAAGCCATTCTGTTTTGGAATTGGTTCACGCTTTGACTCCGCTGAACCAGTTCTTTTTGTGGCACAGAACTGTTAAGTCGTTAGTCACTTCGTTTGGCTTTAAGGATCTTTTATTTCAGTATGCAAATCGTTCAAGTGAATTTCTTTTGTTACTTTTGTGGCCAAATTAAAGTGGTTAAAGTTTATGTATATAGGAACTGTATTTTTAAACTTAAATATTGAATTTAGTACTTGAAAAGCATAAATATTCGAATATTTTCAATTTTATTTATTTTTTCGTGCTGACTGATATTAATGGATCATTAAAAAAATAATATTTTTATATGAGTAAGTCTACCAATCCACTTCTCTCATTTGTAATGCTCACTTTAATATTATTGTTCTTGAACACTATCAAGCTGATGTTGCCCCGCTCTCATTCGTTACTTGCCTCAAAATGCATTAGCCAACTATTACAAACAGTTCAGCTCAGCTCACTTGCAAAGCGGTTCCATTTTACAAAATGATGTGCAGCCCTGAACTAAAAGTCATAGGCACAAGGAGTCTCTCTCTGTGTATGTGTGTGCGTGTGTGTGTGTGTGTGTGTGCGCGGTTAGGTGTGTGTACTTTGCTCTTATTTACTTCATGCAATTTAAAATTATACGAGAGCTCGGTTGCTGCAACAGTCTCCTTTTTACTCCTGCTACCTCTCCTTTTTGTCGTCGATGTGGTGCATTATTCACTGAAGTCATAAATAATCTGTTGCATATGTGTGTGCGTGTGTGTACGTGTGTGTGCGTGAGTGTGTGCTTTGGTTGCATGTCGCTATTTACTTTATGATAAAGCATATATAACTCATTTAAATTTAAGTAACACAAGCGATAATTTCTTAATGAAAATTTATTTTGCCATCCACTGTGGCCGGGTGGTTGGATAAGTGGGTGGTTGGGTGGTTGAGTGGGTCAAGGGAGAGCCACTGAGTGACCGCGAGGGTCAAGTTAAGCCCTAAAGTGAGGCCGATGAAGCTGCCCAAATCAATTAGGCACCTTTAATGTTAATCGCTACCCATATATCACGGACAAGGCAAGGCAGCCCGAAAGGGTCGATGACAAGCCGGAAATGGAAATGGGCAGCAAGAAGAAAAGCCAAAAAAAAGGCTAAAAGCCGCACGCGACGTATTTCGCGCTAATGAAGGCCGCATTCACCGTGGAACAAAAGGCGTGAAAGTCTGGCCAAAAAATTAAGGCACACAAAGTGTTTGAGTGCGATAAAAAGATTAAAGTGCACACATGGAATCAAAGGGGGTATGGGTGAGAAGGGGGCGATAATTCACACAGCAGACAAGAAGATACACACACACACACACACAGCAGGCCCACTCAAAGCAGCCAATTGGTAATAGAAAATCGGATCAGATTAGATTTAATGCGGCGGCTGCTAATTTTTGGGTGATTTTTCATTGCCATTGGAAAAGTTTGTGGCTGCCTTTGGCCCAGCGCCTTGGCGCCAACGCCAACTGAAACTGATGCGGATTCCTGATTCGGAAACGCAAAAACCCCTCCCTCTCTCGCAAAAAAAGCAACCCAATCGCCAGCGTTTCAGCTCAGCGAGAGCTGTCAGTGCAAATACGCCCGGCAATGACAGCTAAACAAATGACAGAAATGCCAGCGGGGGATGAGGGGCGGTTGGAGATGGAGTGTGGCAATGACAGCAGGCGCTGGCTAAAGCTGCAGGCAGACAAGACCCTCACTCACACACACACACACACATTCGCATGTATATATATGTGTATGAGTGGGCGCTGAGCGTCATCTACATTTCCGCTTCCGGCTGTTTATGCTAAAAGTATGGCGGATACTTTGATGCCGGCGGCGCAGCTTTATACTAACACTGTGTACACTCCGAAAAATAAATGCTCTTCTTACGCAGCTTTTTATGTGATAAACAGTTTTCATAATCGCCAAATCGCCTCGACTGTTAATGCTAATCAGGTATCTGCATACTTTGCGGGTTCATAGATACTTTCTTCAGCCTGTAACTTATATCTTCATGGCTAGGAATGTTAGTCACGCTCTCAAAAAGGAAGGTACATTTACATTTTACAAAGATTAACCATATTTTTTCTGAGTGTACCCACGGCCCACCCACGCAGTTCCAGACAGTTTCAGACCAGGAGACGCTTGGGCATCCCGCAGTGCTGTCAGCGACGCCTTGGCTGCCACATTTTTTTGGTAGTTTCCTAGCTGGGCATTTATCTTGCCGGCCTTGCATAGTTGTGGGGCATTTGGGGCACTGACATGTTATCGATAACACTGATTAATCGAATTGGTTAAAGTGTTGCGCATAAATATTCAAGAATCCAGTTCAAGTTGAATTTGAAGTTGAGGTTGAAGTATTCAAAGTATTTACAGGTCATGTCCAACTCGACTATATTCTGCTGCTGTTGGCTTTTTATTTAATTCACACCCACGCACGTATAAGGATATATATAAAAAAAAGTATATACATATATATATGTATATATTATGTATCTCTGTATTTATATATATAAATATATATCCTAATTATGTCGAGCATCTTTAGTAGGCACGTCATGCTGCGTTTCCGGGCAAGTTTCCATGGCCAAGATGTGCTGCCTCGTTTGTCTTGGTTTCATTTACATCATGATGACATACAACATAAATAATTACACACACATACACACACACGTACGCACAACAAACTTTAGTTGTTGTTGTCGTTTCGCTTGTTGATGTTGTTTTTGTTCATTTGCGTCGCATATTTTTGATATTTAATTTTCATGTTTTTGTTAGCAAAAGCAAAGCATAACTGAGGGGGTTGGGGCTGAGTGTGTGCATGTGTTCTGGTGTGTGTGTGTGTGTTGGTGTGTGTGTGTGGAGGCAGGTTTATGCTGTCAAGGTTGTTGATTTCCTTTTGAGTGGGTTTTATTATGCTTTTTGGGCAATCTTAACATATTTATGAGCTGCGTTTGGAAATGCGGCAGCTGTGCTTGGGAGTTGAACAGCAACAGCTAGGTGTATGTGAGGCATGTGGGGCATGCGGCACATGCTCAGCTAATTGAAAACTATAATGTCAATGGCAATCACAATCAAGAGCTCAAAACCAGCTGTCAATCGCTTGAAAATTGCGCCACAAATCCGTGCCAAAATCCATGTGCATTCATTCAGTGGCAGGCGCAGGGGCAGAGGCAGGGACATGGACCGGCAACTTGAGGCAGCTGCACGTGGAAGCTTTCAGCCACGCTGCCACATTGATCCTAATGTGCCGGCTGTCAGTGCCTGTCTACATCAATGGGGCAACAGACTCCTTAAGCGGCTATTTCGGGGGGATTAATGTCAAATGTGAAAAGCACAGAGCGAGATTTTCTTGCTTTCTTTCTATTTCTATTTCATATTCTATTTTTCTCTTGTATATATTGGTTTTATTTTTACCCAAAAAAAAGAAAATATACGTCTGTGAAAATGAACAGGGAGGAACCAATTATGGATGGACCCAAGCGCATGCAGAATGAGCTCAAGTTCATGTTGAGCCTGGGCCTCAAGGAGCTGGATCAGCTACAGTTGCTCGAACCGCAAAAGGACAACATTTACAAGTGGACGGCTCTATTGATGCCAAATACATCGCCATATGACATGGGCGCTTTTAAGCTGGAAATTGACTTTGCCAAGGATTATCCGTTTAAGCCGCCGACTCTCCACATCAACACGAAGATCTATCATCCGAATGTGAACGAGCGCGGACAGGTTTGTCTGCCCATTTTGGAGGCGGAGCATTGGAAGCCAACGACTCGCATCGATCACGTTCTCCAAGTGCTCGTGGCGACCATCAATGATCCGCAGCCGGAGAATCCCTATAGTCTGGATATTACCAAACAGTTTGTCAGCGATCCCGCCAAGTTCTACAAAACTGCAGCCGCCTGGGTGGAGCGGTACAGTGAACACCGTCCCACGCCGCAGGAATTGGCGCGAATCGCTCGCAGAAAGAAGCGTGCAGCGATGAACTAGTAATACAATACAGTAAATCGAGAACCTACACTCAGAGAAAATAAACTACTTTAAATTTAGAAAATCTACCTAAGTTAAAGAAAAAATAAAGAAACTAAAGTTTTAGAAATAATTTCTTAAAATAGAAAAGAAAAATCTTAAATTGAAGTGGGATTTTTCTTTTTTTTCATGATAGAACAATGATTTTCAAATCGAATGAGACAATTGGCCCAATATATTCAAAGAATACCTGTCAGCAAATATAATTTATGATTAAAGCCAAAAGCGAATGCTGCTCAACACTCAACAATTGAATTTGACTTGCAGCGCTTTGTGGCAGAAGAGCCGTGAAGGCAACAGCCTCGAGGCAGCTGCCGCATCACTGTCGCTGGCGACTGATAGACTAATTGGCAGCGCAGCGCAAATAGGCCGCACTACAAGCCAAGATGCAACGCGCAAATGTTCAACGTGCAACGTTCAACGTGCTACAAGCAGTGGCAACAATTTCGACGCTGACTGTGAGATAAATCATTTGACTCAAAACGGCTCGCTGGCATCCTGCGGCGCCCAGCAGGACTAGCCAAGGAAGAGACGGGGAGATAGTTAGATTGACGGAGAAAGAGAGAGAGAGAGAGAGATAGAGGAGCAGAGAGGCGACATTAGCTCCATCGTCATCGTCGTTGTCAGCGGCATCATCATCAGCATCCAAATCAGAATTCGCATCAGCAGCAGACCGCTGTAGTTAGTTTTAGTTGCTCATGCTCTGTTCGCAATGGTGGAAGAGGGTATATTGGCCTAGTGAGGGACAGCAGACATATATACTCGTATATATGTATTATTTGTATACATTACCTAAAAGTGTGAATCGACTTTGAATACTTAAGGGGCTCTTGGCCCTTGCACACTGAGAAATCAGCCAACTATAACTATACACAATCAGTCGCTGAATCTGGCGATTTTGACAGATACGAAATATAGCCTCAAAGCATATCATCGAAATAGAGCTATTTGTAAGGCATATGACTTATGAGCTCCTTCCTTTCCTTTATTTTTTACAACACTTTTTATTTTATTTTGTACTGAGAGAGGCACATTTTTGATTATCTATTTTGGAGCTACAGCTTTAAACATTTGAAATATACGCAACAAAAACATACTTACTTTTTCCACATTAATTTTATGCCAAAAACAGAATCTCTTTAACCAGCTTCGTCTTTGAGAAACAGAGTAGGGCACAGTCGTTTTAGGCACGACCGGATTCTTTGTTGTTTTTATAGTTCTGCATAGGATGAGCCTGAGGAAGAGACTGGGTAGGGGAGGAGGAGGAGGGGGAGGAGGAGGAGAAAGAGGGGTAGTTGGGAAAGCCGCACGCGTCATGGCCATATAAATTTCAGCCATGAATGAATCAACTTTACGAACTTGGACACATGCGGACCTGTTTTATGGCCCACCCATTGAGCAATCTGCGAGTGTGTCTGTGTGCGAGTGTGTGTGGGTGTGTGTGTGTTGGCACTGCGTGTATTTTATGGTGGTTACTAATCTGTGTGTGTGTGTGTGTATGTGATTGTGCCCCGCCCCCAACCCAAGTTCAGTTGAGATATAAAGGAAGTGAATGACTGGCCCAACTTGAGCTTGTCAACGACATGTCTCCTATGATACCACCATAATTACACTAAAGGCCACACACACCCATACATACACACATCTATACACACATCTATACACACACACACACACACATACACACATAAAGTACAGTCAGAGTCAGCTGGCAAAGATATTTGTATCTAGTTTCTTTTGCTGGATTTAGTTCCCGCAGAGTCAGAGTTGGACGCCGACCTGGACTCCGAGTTGGAGTTGGAGCTGCTGCCTGGCAACCATTGTCAAGGCAGAAGATGGATTACCATGCTGCACGCCCCCAAGCTGTGGGGGGACGGGGCGTGTGTCTTGTTAAAACTGCCTGTCTGATTATTATCACCTTACAACGACACTCACAAAAAAGTCTACTTACAAATTATCTGGTTCTTAGCAATAATTTCTAGATATGAGAAAACGTTTTCTATTTTTTTTAAATATTTATGGAAATATTTTCAATTATTAAGCAATGCATTTCTAAGTATCAAGAAAGGGATAAAGTGAAAATTCTTTAATGTAAATCGCCCTAAAAAATATAAAGATTTTCTTGATATCACATATTTCTAAAATTTATACAGTTATCAAACTATGTTAGCTTTACTTTATTAGAAATATTTTCTAATATATCTAAACCATACATTTTATAAATGTTTATTTTTTTTGAGTGTACAACAGGACAGGGACAGCTGTGGCAGCAGCAGCAGTCATTGACACCAGGCAGCAAGTGCCACGCCCACTTGCCACATGCCACTGGCCGTCTGTCGCTGACAAACAGACACTCAGACAGCGGCCCCATTTTTAGTCAAAAACCCAGCCAAATGAATCGCACTTTTTGATTAGCAAGCTCGGACTCCAAATGCAGAGTTTTGAATGGCTTGAATGAATGCGTTGCACGGGTTGCACGGGTTGCTTTGGTTACTCCACCCCTCCTCCATCTACCACTCCGCCCTCTCTCTCTCGCTGGGAGAGATAGGCTCCGCCTTTCTTTTTGGGTCATAACTCATTAGCGGCTAATTACAGTTGTTGGCTGTCTTTAAACCAACTAAAAAGGACAAAAATGGTAAAAACATTTACTAAAGTTGTGCAGAGAAGGCAACAGGATAAATAAAGTAACTGCTAGGCTATAAGGCATGTATATTGATGAACAACCGAGTTGATGTCGACATATCCGTCTGTCTGTCTGCTTAAGCAAGCTAATCTCAGAGACTATAATAGCTGAAGATTAGTTTACTCAATTCTTATCGATAACTGCATCCGTTTCGCTTATGTCGATACAAATCGATTTACTGCACTGAATAGAGAACTGAAAGTATTATTAATTTTAATTTTAATTTTTAATAAAGAAGACGAAGATTTCTGATTTTCATTAAGAAACAATATAGCCATATTTACCAATTATATCTATATATATCTATCACCTATTTTACTGTCCACGCTTATAATTAATTAAATTCATTTCTCAATGTGTATTTTGGCTAAAATACAATCAGCCAGCTGGTTAAGCATTTAACAGCTGCATTTTTGCCTCGAGCACTCTCGACTAGAGCATTGTTAATTATTAATTTGGTTTGGTTTTTTTGCCAGTTTTTAAGTTAGTTAAACTTAACTTTAGCTCTTCTGCTTAATTGCGATATAAGAATTGTAGAGCCAAGTCAACACTTAGTGTTCAAATTATGCATTCAAATATTCTCAGAGACATTTTCTTATAATCCAAATAATCTGAATAATTTGTGCTGTCAAGTGCAATACAATTTTTGCATAATCCGCATTATTGATTTTCACTTCTATGCATATTTATTTTTATTGTTGTATTTATTATTATTACCAGTCTTTTGTTATTACGATTTGTGGCCACAAAATTTGACGACCTAAATAAAAACAAATGCAGCAAATAAATTGCATAATTATCCAGATTGTGTATTAGAGTGTGTGTGTGTGTTAGTGTGTACAAATTGAAGTGCAAGTAAATAAAGCAAAACTGAATAGATGAAGATAATTCCTCACGCGATTAAATGCGAAAAATACAAGAAATGTTGTTTATGCTCTGCTACAGAAGGTTAAAAGAGTATATTTGTTTTGAGCAATTTGAAAGGTGTGTTGTTGGTAACACTCTTCAAAACGCTGACCACGCCCTCTTTCGCCCATAAAAAACGGTAAAAGCCCATCTCTCCCGTAATATAAGAGTCAAATTTACCAAACTTGAAAGATAGATTACTTGTAACTTCCTCTAATATTTTTTTTACGACCACGCCCACATCAGCCCCCAAGAAATTCACTCTCAAACTTGTCAGATATATTACTAGGAACCTCCTTCAAGCATCGATATCAGATTACTTATTGGTAACAGAGTATTTCGCAGTCAATTATGCTCGCATGGAACGTTCTCACTTGTTGTTGTTGTTGTTGTTTTCGTTTTTGTTGTGCAAACCAATAAAATCAATTAAAAGGCACTCAGCATGCAAACAATTATATGCAAATTCATTTATACACGACTACACACATACACACACACACACACTGAGACACATACACATGTTTATTTCAACATTTAAGGCAAAGTCAAAGCGTGCAGAAAACGATTTCGTTTGCTTGTATTTACATACAAGAAGAAGAAGAAGCAGAAGCAGCAGCGGAAGAGGAACAACATGAAACTGCAAATAAATATAAATAGGAACGAACGAGAATGAGAGCTCCAAAAAGAAGCCGTCCAAAAGGGAGTGTGGGGGGTGGGGGTGTTAGCCTGAACCTGTTGCACGCTGCGGCACAACAGAAAACACGAAACAAACAACAATGCGAACAGGAACAACAAAAGGCCAAATGAAAAGTTTAAGCTTTAAAGCAGTCTACAGCAAAGCAAAGCCCAAAACGGAAACGAAACGAAATGAAATGCAACGAGACACACAAGCGCACTCTCATTCTTACACCCGCTCTCCCGCTCTCTATTTCTCTGCAGTTTGCTGAGGAAGAGCGCGCGCCACAGCTAGCAAAATTGAAAGCCTTCTTCAATATTGAAAGCAAAAGCAGCGCCAAAGAGAGTAGAGCGCAAGAGCTGAGCAGGCGCAGAGTATACAACGAAAGAGAGAGAGAAAAAGAGAGAGACAGCTGCAAGCGAAAAGCAACAGCTTAAATAATATTTAATAAAAATATTCATTCAACTTCAATTTAATTAACAAATAATAATATCATAGTTGCAGCGAAACGCGTGGCAATGAAACGTTTAATAGCTCAATTGCAGCTCAGCGTTCCAGTTCGTTTCGTATCGTTTTGCTGCTGGCGCTCTCTTGCTTGCCGCCACCCACACACAGCGCGGCTCTCTTAAACTGCTTCGCTGTTTCGTTCCTCGGCCGAAGGAACACACGAATGCAGACACGAACATTTACAGTTAGATGGACTACAGCCAGGCAAACGGCGCAAGCAATCAGTTCGTGTTTAACAGCAAAGCGAACAACGAACAACGAAGAACGAACCAGGCGCACTGCATTCAGTCATTAGTCTTCGTTAGGCGGTCTTTGTGTCAACAACGTGTTGCTCTCGTTCCCACATTTGCAACGTGCCGTGTCGTGAGTGCCGTGAGCGTCGTCCGTGCTGCTCGTTTGTCTCTGAATTAAACTAAACGCGATTTCTTCACCCGACTTGAGCTTAAAACAGAACAAAAAAAAAAATAAATTGCTGCTCATTTGTAAGTGAGTGTGTAAGTGTGTGTGTATAAGTTTGCCTGTGTGTGTGCTTGTATCTGTGTGCGTGTTGACACAGTGCAACAAGTTTCAACTTTAAAGTGTGCCACAAAACATTTTGTGAATTGTTAGTTGCAAAACTTTAATATTAAGAAATCACCAAGCACCCCAAATATTATCCACATCATCATTAGTACCACCATCATCAAATTTATAAAAGTAAGTTTAATAAAAGTTGAATATTTTCCATCATCAAATTTAGCCAAGTTAAATGAAAGTCGAATTTTGTTGTGTGCTGCCTGCTTTTGGGCGCATTTTAATAATAATAATAATAATTAGAGTTCTCTGTTAATTTGGGCTACAAACTTATAAATCTTATAATAATAACAATAATTATGAAAGTCTTATGTAAAAGTAAATCTTTAAATCTTACAATACTATGCAAATAATAATAATGATTATAATAGAGGTTGCATATAAATTTGGGCTTATAAATCTCGTAAATATTTCGTAGTTTTTAAATTTAATTTTCGATGCTACAGGTTTAGTGTTTGAAATATATTTTGAAATAACATTGTATTTTTCATTTGATTTTTACCATTTTGCATCATTTTATTTGATTCGGCTGACTTAATTTGATTTTAAATAAATAAATGAATAATACAATTATTGCGATATGTATATATAGATGTCAGTTTTATATTATCTTGAATTTGCATCTTGTTTTGTGTGTCAATAAATAAATAAATAAAAAACTAACACGAAATAAACAGCAAAAAAGTAATCGAGATTTTTGGATACTTTTTTGTTCTTAATAAACTTGCAACATGCCACTGCATAACTGTGACTTAAATGTTTAACCCAGATTCCAGAAACACACTTACTTTGTATATATATACATAGTATGTAACTATATCTGTCGCACAGTGACAAATTACACAAAATCAGTTTTTAAAACAGAGCAGAGCATTAAGCGAAGCAAATAATAGAAAACCCCACTCAAATAATAAACTGCGTATGGGAAAGTGCTGCAAGCCAAAAACTAAATCACTGTCAATGTGCTTGAAGAGAAAGAGACAGGAAGTGATGGGGTTAAAAAGAGACAGAGAGTGTGGGGGTTAGAGAGAGAGAGAGAGAGAGAGGGAGAGAGAGAGAGAGAGGGAGAGATTGCTAAAACTATTGTTTGGCAATGATTTGCAATTTGCTTGAAAAATGCATTTGCAACCGCAAAAGCAAACAGCATTTGACCAAAATCTGTTTGCAACTGCAACTGCAACAACAACAACAATAATTTTCTGTGGCAAGCTAGAAGCGAAGCGAATGCTTTTGCATGCTGAAGCTGAAACTGGGCAAGTTGCACGAGAAATGCTAAATGCTACATGCAACCGCAACGTCAATTGCTGGCCACGCCCCCTACCATCCCCTTGCCGCAGCTGCCTCATCAGCAAATCGTCGCGACAATTCTTGGCAACTGCTTTTAGCGTGCTCCACTTTTAAACACACACACACACACACACACATACTGAGAATGCATTCCCCTTTCGCTTCCACTTGCTGCACTTTTAGCAGTTGTTTGTCGTATTTGCGTTTTGGAGAATGTTACTTCATCTTTGTAGTGCAGCTGCTGCTCCTTCTCCTTTGATTCCTCCTCCTTCAACAGTTCCTCTTTCATCTCCTCCTTCTATTTATCCAATCCTCGAAGTTACTTTTGCTGCGTTGAATTGCTTGCAATTACAAGCGAATTGCGAAATGTGTGCCAAAGTATCTCACAGATACTTAATGGCAGCAGCAGTTGCAGTTGCAGCTGCCTCTCCTTCTTAGCTGTGTGTGTGTGTGGCACAAATGATATGCTGGAAATTGCAATATTCATGTTGCCAATTTAGCTTGGAAATGCAGTTGATTCTATTAACTGCCACAGGGAAGCAGAAATTACATATATTTTTCATTTATTTATTTGCATTTAATGTCCACAAAGAGCGAAGCACAAATTACAATTGTGAAATGCTTAAACAAAAGAATTTAATACAGTATTTATTGCCTTTTTATTTAATCCACATTAAATGAAACGGAAGCAGTAATTTCAAATGTGCATATTTATTTGATTGTTTATTTATTTGTGTTTAATGTGCACGGAAAGCAAGCACAAATTCACAAATGTGAATTGCCTAAAATAAAGCTTAATATCCTATTCATTTTTAATATTTAAAATAAAATTTAATACTCTATTTAATTTAATATTTATTTATTAGTATTTCATATTAACTAAAAGAAAGCAGAAATTTCAAACGGGAAAAGATTGCAATTAAATTAAATGCTCTATTTTTTTATTTATTTAAAGTGAACTAAAAATAGTTCATAAGTTTTAAAAAGCATGCAACATTAAATTGGAGATTAAATGAGAGGAATAAACACACTTAAAATAAAATGATAATGATAAATTGAAATTAAATATTATAATAAATCTGTAGGTATAAGTGTATTACAATATAAAGTGAATATTTAAAATAATAAATTAGAAATATTTAAACTTTCTTAATATTGCAGTTTTAAAATTGAGTTTATTTCATTTCAAGTTAAAATGTTTTGCAAGTTTGTCTACAAACAATCCAAAATTCAAGGAATGGAATTTATAAGTTAGGCTAAAGTAAGACACATTTTTAAGTTAAAAGTAAACCATTTACTTAAAATCATACTTTGCACTAGATGCCAAACAAGGGCAAAAGTTCATAAGGAGAAACTTTTTGGGCTAAAATTTTTGATTGAACTTTAAAGTTGTGCGTAGAACTTTGCATAGAAAGCAATGTAAATAATTTAAATGAAAATCTATGAAATGTGTTTGCAAATAACTAATTGAAATATACTCAAAACCCAAGAGAGATTTATTTTATAATGGGAAATAACTGCGTAAAATGTGTTTTATAAATGAAAATGATGGGAGAGATATTTGTGAATATTTTAGTGAAAATTATAAAAAGTTAAAGTGACATAAAAAATGAAAAATATATGATATTATGATATAGTAGATCAATAAATAAGTAAATAAATAGTTTATGTTTTCAGTCAACATTTAATAAGCAATAAATAATATAAGAGATAATTACTATTTTTTAGAAAGGATACCTTAAATTGAAATGAAAAGTAAAATATATTGCTCATGTATATATTTCTTATATTTATTTTATATCAAACTTAATGTAAATTTGTGCTCCGTTTTAACACCACATTAAACAAGTAAATAATGCCCAAAAAAATGTTTGTTACTTTTCTGAATAGGAGCTTTCGGATGAGGCATTCAAATTGAAATGAAAAGTGAACTATTTTATTTATTTTCCACTTTGTTAGCTGCTCAAAGTTAAGCTGTTTGTTTCTCGTAATTTCTTGTTCGATATTTGCAGCAATTGTTGCACAAACTTTTGACAGCTTGCGGCAAACGAAAGAATATCCAATCAATCCAAGCAGCATAGTCCCCATTGGGAGGCATTGGGGCATGATTGTAGCAGTTTGCCAATTAAAATGTGAGCCGGAAGTTTTTTGGTCATGCTCGCGAAAGCTTTTTCCCGGCTCCAAAATGCAACAAAGAAAATTTTGTTTATTTTTATGGGCTTGCCACGCTAGCTAAAAAAACTCATTTGAAACAATTAAGGAGTCTATTTCTTGACCGAGCGCAATTAAACCGAGTCATGTGGCATGTGGCAGGTTCAGATAGAGAAATCTGTGTGTGTGTGTGTGTGTAACACACAACAACAAATAGCAAATGAAATGTCACGCAACCAAAAGGAAAATGTGAGAGACACAAAATGAAACGAAACCAAAAACTAAAACCAAAAACTAAACGAGAAAATGCCTGCAAGCGTCAAGAGGAAGCTATTAAATCTACATAAAATTGCACACAAAACTTGGCATGCTCAGCAATTACAACAGGTTGGGGCAGGACGAGTACTATGGTGGGAGGGGGAGGGAATAAGGACTCATGGCTTGGCGCACCTTTTCAACTGACATGTTCATCTGAATGCGAATTGTGAATGCAAAAGCGAAGCTTGTTCTTGTTGGTGTTGTTGTTGTGGCTGTTGCCTGGATTTGTGTTGCGGTGCCACAACTTAAGAGCCGTTAGAAAATTGCACTTGTGCCCCGCACACACCCCCACCCATCACCAACCGGTTACACTTGAACACACCTGGTCGCCGTTGCCGCGAAGTGGGCGTGTGAAAAAAGAATTAAAGTCAAGTGAGCGCACTGAGACTGAATACATAAAACGCGCCAGCACTGAAAAACCAGCCAGCTACACTGAGAGAAAAAATCAAACTAATATTTGAGGAAACTGCCTTAAAGCGAAAATCGTCAAAAAAATTATTCGAAATACAAGCGAAAAAATCTCATAGTTTGATATTCTTTTATTCCATTTCCAGAAAAGATCTAAAAATGAAAGCCTTCAAGGTTTTCCACTTTTACGAGAAACTCTCAAAATTACTGAAAAAGTTTGAAACTTTATTATTTCTTATTTAAATTATTTAAATTGTTTGAATATGTGAATTCTGAAAACACGAATGCTTAATAATAATTTTGGAAACAAGAAAGCAAAGTATGAATTCTGTGCACATATAAAAATAAAAAACAAATCTTGCAAATTTTTTAAAAATTTAACCGACTTTTAGAAATATATTCGCTGAATATTAAGCTGAGTTGCCCTTGGCACCAAAAGTATGACAATATTTTTGCCGAGTGCAAGCGGCAGTCATTAGGGGGAGAGGGGGCTTGGGAGGCGACCGTGTATGCGATGGGCGTGGCTGGGCAACAACAGAGACATTTCAACAACGTTGCACGTCAACGATGAACGCAAAGAAAAGCCGGAAAAATGGCCCAAGTTGTTTGGCTGGCCACACACACAATTGACGCAAGGAGCAGCAGCAGCACCAGCTAACGGGTAAGGGGTGAGGGAGTTGCTGCTGCTGCAGAATGTTGTACACCGCTATTTGGCCATATTTTTTATTTTTCTTTTGCTGGGGAGGTATAATTTTCGACGCGACATTTGACGCGACAGGCAGGCAGGCAAAAGGTGAAAATGTCAAGAATTTCTACATAAATTATATGCGAGAAGAAAAAGAAGCGAATAGCAGCAAGCAGCAAGCAGACTTTAAGTGAGCCGCAATTAATTTGGCAAGTCTTCTCGCACTCCCAAATTAAAAGAGAATTTGTGTGACTCACACATTTGATTTAATGGCCAACAACTTAAGGCCATTCCGGTTAGCCCAAAAAGTTAAAGCAAATTATATTTCTAGCAAAAAAAAAAGAGACGACTTAAAGCGTCGCAAAGTTAATTAGCATAAAATACAGACACAACAAGAAAACGGGCAAAATGGGGAAATCAAAGAGGAAATGGAAAAGCGGCGATAAGCTAGACGGGGTTAGGGGTCACGGGTCAAAAGGCTACGGATGTGAAATGGAAACCAATTGATAAGAAATCTGATGCTGATTAAATGAGCAAAAAAAAAAAACACAGCATAAAAAATAAAATGCAAAATATTTGCAAATATATATTTTTACAAATATAATTGAAATAGAAGTAGAGAGAGAGAGAGAGAGAGAGAGAGAGAAAGAGAGAGACAGAGCTAACCATTTAGCTGTGTAAACTTGAACGATTCGAGATAATTATGATTAAAATTTCAGCATACTGCGGTTTGGGCAAAAATCGTTTTCCTTTCAATTTCCGGGCTGCTCGGCAAAAGCAAAAGCTTTGCCGACCGTTAGTTTAATTTGTTAGATTAGTAAACAAATGGAAATTAATTGAAGCAAACGAAAAACTTAACCTCAGGCGAACAAAAACCAGCCACAACTGCGCAAACTTTTTCGTCGTCTGTCTGCGAGTGAGTCTGTCTGTGTGTGGGTGTGTGTGTGTGTGTGTGTGTATGTAGAAAAGGTAGACAAGTCTTAAGAAGTTTGTCGTGCTGTGCGTGTTGCAAGAGACAGACAGTCAGATAGAGAGAGACAGAGATAGATTGTACCAAGTGCGATAACGTGGCGTATGCGCAATGTCTTCATTTCTTCATTTCATTGTTAAGAGGCGGAAAATGAGCAAGCAAAACAGATGTGATTAACTTAATTGTTTGCCCGTAATCTTCGATTTGTGGCAACATACCCCCCACTCCTCCTCCTCGCTTATGACACGCGTAAATAATGATTAACGGCGCTAGTTGGTGCTGCTCTAAGCGCCTTTTAATGGGGCCATGTCCTGTCAAATGCGGGCCAAGATGGAGCCAACAAGAAAAAGACAACAACCAGCAAACCAGCAAACCAGCAAACCAGCAAACCAGGCAAAACAGCTGCCCAGCTGCCAAACAAAAGCGCAATGTCAGCGGCTAAAAGGGAGCAGCGTTTTACAAGTAATCACAACGAAAGCGTCACAACAACAAAATATAAGCAATATAAGCGACATAAGCTAAGGACAGCAGCAAGTTAGAAATGGCGCAGTCGGGAGTGCTCAACGAGAAGATACCAATGTTTTTTGTTATTATTCAGATTAATATGTAAATAAACTATTATTGAGATATAACTTTCTATAAAAAATAGTTTCTAAAGTACAGAAAGAAGTAATTAAATGTATTATAATTAAAATAAATTTTCAAAAATTAATTCCAAACGTATATAAAATATATTGCTAAAAATTACAATATCTTCTTCATATGTAATAAAATACATTATTTTAAAATGAATCACTCAGCAGCTTCCCTCTGCCTGTTACACACTATGCACTGCCCGAATATATCATTTTCTGAAAGTATACAGGGTATAAAACGCAACAACAGCAAAGGCAACAAAATAAAAGCGATGCAAAGCAAAACAAAACAATCGAAAATTATAAAATAACAAAGGCAACGCTGGCGAATCGATTGAACAAATTCGTTTTATGTATGCGCCATAGGAGGATCCTCAGACTCAGACAGAGGACATGCACACACACACACACTCACATACACACACACAGAGAGACACTCACACACTGAATGTAAGCTGGTAGAGCGATTGTCCTTTTTTTGCGTACGCATCACGTATTGTCAATAAAAAAATAATAATAAGACACAATAAATTTTTACCTTTAACGAGTGTGCTTGCCAGCTGCAAGAGAGGGTTAACGAATGTGGGGGAGGAGCGAGGGGGTGTCACAACTTGCGTGCCGCAGCGAGTCCTTTGCTCTCTGCTCTCTGCTCTCTCTCCGCTTTCGCTTTTCTTGTAACTCGAAATACATATATATGTATATACTATATATATATATATATATATATATATATATATATATATATATATGAGAAAATGAAAACGAAACTGAGCAGGGCACAAGGGGTGGATGAAGGGACGGGTGGGTTAACGCGGCAAAAGGCTGTAAAGCAAACAAAGGCAATGACACGAAACGATGACAAGAAAACAACAGCAACAACAGCAGCAGCAACAGCAACAGCAACAGCCACAGCAAAATAACAACAGAAACAGAAACAGCAGCAGCAAGCAAAACAAATAAAAGGCGCAACAATTGCAAAGGAAATGCTATATACCAATAGAGAGCGAGGGGACGCATAAAACAAGGGGTGGGGGGTGAGGGGGAAGTGGCACATATTTATGCGTGGCATGCCACCCACACACCTTAGAAAAACGCCACCCACTCCCAGCTTAGACATTTGCCAAGTGCGTGTGTAATTGAAACTAGACTCCCTCAAGGATTCTTTCAGCCTGGCAAATTTATATCCAGGCGAGGCCACTGAACTGAGCTGCCAGAAAAGATGCAAGTGGAGCAGTGGAATCAGAGGAACTAGAGGCTTGGAGTGGAAGTCTCAACTGTGCAGCTGGCTTTGAATTATGTCTGAAGACTGGATGATCAAATCAGAGTTAAAGAAATTTCAGAGAGAGATTTCTGTAAGAGGAGAGAAAAAGACTCGTCAGATCTCTAGTCACTTTGCAGACCTTCGTACGTAGTTGTGCCATTTTAAGGGGATTGGAGTGAAAGTCTTGCTTAGCTTAGATTCGCTTGTCAAATTCTGGGCAGTCTGCGGGTTAACGGACACTTCTGGCTTCGATACAACTCTTTCAATCCCTCATGTAGAAACTTGATTACATTATAAGGGGTCTTTCATCTTTATAGACATATTTAAATAATAACCGTCTTCTCTAATATCTCTCCGATATCTAATCAAAACTATCTACGTGCATTCAAGCCAAGGCTTAAAAAACGTTGCCTTTCAATATATATTCATTTTTTATATTTTTAAGAAGTTTTAAAACAACTTACACAAATGGGCAAATAATAAGCATTTAAATTAGATGAGCATTGATAAGGTAAGTGCTCCAACAATCCGCTGAGTGACTTGGACGCCATAGAAAAGTGAAGCTGGAAACTGCTGTTGCAGCTAATGTTGTTGTTGTTGTTGCCATTGCTGCCACTCTGCAGGTCAGCGCACTTGCCTCAAATGCTAATACAAGCGAGCAGCTGAATTGGGGTTACGGAGGGGTGTGGGTTTGTTTTAGAGAGGAACCCCAGCTATGCAATTTTAGACAGGGCTATTTGTCGAGTTGTTGGCGAGTCCAACTAATTCCACAATGTCTAGACGCGAGACCAGATCGCGCTAGCCAGTTTGTCTTTTGACTGCGCCACAAAATGTGGCAGCGAGAACGGGAGTGGGTGGGTGGGCGGCAGCTGCAGCAGCGGATAAATATGCAAAGTACAAAAAAAAGAGAGAAAAAAACCGAAAAGAAAGAGAAACACAATATTTGTAAAAAGGACTACAGACAATTTGCCTTTAAATAGAGCGTGGCACTTCAAACAAGCGAGCTTCAGTTGGGGAGGGGCGGAAAGTGGGTGGTGTGGGTAACTGATGGGGGGAGGGGAGTAAAACAACACGCAAAAAGCGAAAATAATGCAGGGAGCAAAAACATGATAACAGCAGGGAGACGGACCAAAGTAAAAGGAAAAAAAATGCAAGAAAAGAAGAACACATAAAAAAATCAAGAAAATGAAAAGAAAATAATATAACGAGCGCATATTAAAGTGGGTTTATTTATTTTGCGCTCAACGCTGCTTGCCACTCGCTGAACACACAGACACACACACACACACACACACACACATACAACACACACACCAACCTCTCTCAGTGTTCCCCTTTTGTGAGGAGTGCCTTTGTGTTTATTAAAAAATAATTTCCATGCTCAACTTGGCACACACACCGTCTAAGCCCCTTCTTATGCCTATGCGTGTGCGAGAGTGTGTGTGTGTGTGTGTGTGTGTGTGCAACAGGGGCTATCAACAGTTTACATTCTCGAGATTGCGACGGAAAACATTTGAAACAATAAGCCTCGAAGCCTGTCGACAGTCTACAAATTCAAATTCAATAATGCGAATACTTTTTCTCCTGGTCGAAGGACGATAGGTGGGTGTTTGTGTGGGTGGTTGGGTGGTGGGCGACAGCACTAAATAATTCAGCAGACCAGGAGAGAGCGGGAGAGGGAGAAAAAAAATGTAAATCTGTGATTTTAATGCGTTTGCCAACTGTAAACATAAACCCGAAATATTACAAAACTTGTGCAAACAGGCGACGAAGGGCGAGCCATAAAAAAAATACCAAGAAAAAACGGCGCAGTTAGGCAAACCGAATATTAAATACCATAAAGAAAGCAAGCGATTATCAATATACATTTTTATATCAATATCTATATCTATGTCAATTTATTTATTTTAATATTTATTTAACGAAGACTAAATGCAGTCTATAAACTTTTAAATATTACAAATTAAGAAAAGAAAAATTAAATATGCAGACTGGATTGTGTAAATAGAAAAGGGATAGTGTTCGAAATAGGTATACTAAGAACAACATATTTAGGGATATCTAATAAAGAAGAGGAATCTTCCACTAATGTAGAAAACTCAAACTGAGTAGTATTCTATGGTTAATTAAAGACGAAAGATTGATAAGCGGAAGCCTATCAAAAATTGAGTTTCCACTAAAGACCGAATAAGACAATGAAAATAAATATGTACTGCAGGGACACAAGTCACAATTGATAGTTTTATGACAAGTTGACAAAATACAAGAGTAATATGCAAGAATAGAAAAAAAATAGAAAAAAAATAAAGGAAAGAACATTTTATTAAAATTAACCTGACTCCTAATATTGCCAAGTAAAAGCAAAATATATTCAAATAAGATCTTGACGCTATTTAACTTTAAATATATAATGGAAAATTAGATAACTTGGCAATAAAAAAAGGTGATACACACTCCGCGACAGAATTATAGCACCCACTGCGAGGGTATACAAAAGAAAACCAGAAATGGGAAGAGGAAATGAATGCGAATGCGAAAACGCGTATGTCAATTTAATGGGCGGAAATTTTCCAACTGAAAAGTGAAATGTGAATGGTGGGCGTGGCAGCCGCGGAGGGGGTGGGGGCGGGGTGCAGACTTGTCATATTTTTATGTGAATGGTGTTTTCTTTTTCATTTATTTCTTTATTTTTTTTGTGTGTTCAAATATGAAATATTTATATGAGCATTTTCATTTATGGTGCGTAACAAATGTGCAAAAAAAAAGAAGAAAAGCATGAAGGAAAGCAGAAAAATAAGCAGGCTTGGACAGGTGCGTGCAGAGTGGCCATCATTATGAGCATCATCATCATTGCCACACATCACGCCACACACACCCGTACACCCCCACAACCTGCCCTCGCTGTGCTTGAAACTTTTGTTATAATAAAATACGCAAGCTTCTCTACTTTTTCTGTGTTTATTTTTCTTCTCGTTTTATTTTGTGTTCGGGAAAAAATTATTATATTTTAATTACACATGCGTTGGTGGCAATCCTGGTCCAAGAGGCCACGGTGAAAACAAACAAAAAGCGAATAGAGAACAAAAAACAGAAAACAGAAACAGAAACAACAACAAAATGTGAACAAAAATGGCGTGAAAAATCAGTTTCATGGCTTTTATGCTCCTGTTTATTGTTGTAAATGAGTACTGGGCGGGGCTACTCTACACACAGACACACACACGTGTATAGGTGTGTATGTGTGTGTGTATGTCACGCGGAAGTTGTTATGGCCATTTAGCTTAGGGCTTTTAATAACCAGCTGACGACACAGACCAAAATTTAAACGCACAAAATGTAAACAGCAAAAAAATATATATGTATGACCAGCATTTTGTTGTTGTTTCTATTGTTGCTGTTGCTGGCTAATTAATATTAGCGGCTGTTGCCTGCCTTGCGAGCAGGAAATGGAAGCAACTGCCGCACAGCTGCACCCCGCTCAATTAACGTTAGTTTATTACATAATTACATTAACGCCAATTGACACATTCAGGAAGAGCAGTAGAAAATTAGGTCGTATTATCTAGTCGAGAGTGCTCGACTAGCAGTGACCAATAATTAGGCTAATAATAGTTTCTCCTCTCATATGAAAATGATCTTAATGAAATATTTATGGTTTTTACTTATTTCATTTATGCATATTTTTATCGTATACTTGTATCTTTCGGGAGCTTTATTCCTTAGCTTCTCTTAAAGCTCTATTAAATTTAAAAAATGTATAGCTATAATTATGTATTTTTCCATTTTGTGATACATTTTATAAGTAAGAAGATGCATATTGCACAAGTTTATCCCAACTTCTTAAAAAGAGAAAGAGATTTCGGGCTTAGAATTTTATTCAGCGAACAATTAACAGATTTTCCATTTGCATTTCTTAATAAATACGATCAACTATTATTGACTGCTATCTGTCAATCTGGGCTATATTTCGATAGTTTGCAAAGCAAGACAAAACCAGTTGGCTTTAAAACTAGTGGCCAAGTTATCAACAGGTTAATTGCCAAAGTCAGCACAGTCGTTTGACTGATGGGAGGGGAGTTAAGGGATGTTCAACTTTGAAGCACGTTCTATCGGAAAGATTTTCTCATTTCAAATCAAATAAAAGTTTCGCGTGCTCGGTGAAGCGTACAAAATGATCTGATTACAGATTGGCACAGCAGACAAACGACACTCAATTTATGGCCAAGTGGTTGCGGGTGGTGGGTTTTGCTGGGTGGTGGGCTAACTGGTGGGTTTTCTTGGCGAATTCTGTGTCCTGTGGCCCTGTGTCAAAGGTTAAGTCGACTGACATATGCCCGCTGCTGTTGCTGGAGCTGGTGCTGTAGCTGAAGCAAATGCAAAGCAACAGCCGCAGGAGCCGAAGCACTCAATATTAAGAAATAACAACTTGCTGCGGGCAAACCCAGAGGAGTGGGTGGGGGGGAGGGAGAGTAGAGGTGCCTGCACTACCCAGGAAGGGCATGTTGCACGTGAATTCACTGGCATCATTGCTTTGGCTTTGGATGCTCCTCAATGCAAACAAGCGAAACAGCAACAAATATTTAACAACTGTGTGTGTGTGAGCAGTAAACAGCCGCAACAGCAGCCACCCCCTCCCCCAGCCTTCTGGCAACTTGTAAACTTTTTGCCCCCTCTTTGCACTCCTCTCTCTGCTCCTTTCCTGCTTTTGCTTTTGCTTATTTGTCACAGCAGTTGAGCTTCAAAGCTTTGGCTTGCCACACACTTTATGGAATCAGCTGCATGCAACCCTCACCCACCTAGCTGCCACCTACTCCCCACCCCTCCCTTTCGCATACACAAGTGTTTATGTTTGTCTTAAACTCGCTGGCAAAGTGAGAAGACAGCAGCCCCAACGCCTGTCAAAAGTCACTGCGAGTCTTTTACTCCTCTCCAGTGTGGTATGTGTGTATTTTGGACATAAACTTCAGCTGGAAATTGTGCGTAATTATATTAAATTTTTATTACCCCACATGAAATGGATATGTTTGCTGCAATTTTCAAGAAAATGTTTCTACTTCCTCGGCATCTCCTTCGTTCTTGTCTAAGTTCTGGTTTTTATTCACTTGCAAAATAAGACAAGAAAGTAATTAAAGGCAAGTGTCGGGTGGATAGCATTTAGCTCTAATATGCGACAGTTTGACAACACAATAATCCTTGAGATTATTTCGCTGGCGCTCAAAACACAAACTCAGCTGGGAAATTTGCATTGTGGGAGATGTAGATAAGATTTCCGCTTAGTCAGATCGGGCTTAGAAAATGCAGCATTGGTAAAGCTATCTTATTTAATGTCAACTAATATTAGTCGACACCACAAAGTTCACAAAATAAAATATAAATTAAATTTAAAAAAAGTTTAATACTCAAAATTAAATTTAAAGAAAGGAGAAATGTTTATAAATTATTATTTCTATATATCATAACACTTATTATTGCTAAAGTAAAAAACACTTTTACATACTTGCCAGAAAGTATACAAATCCATAAGAGCACATAAGTATTCACACCCACACCGACTTCGAATGATTCATAGTAGACACTCACTCTCACAATGTACTGCAAACAACCTGAAGCACTCAAAACTGAATTTGATTTATTACTAATATAAATTCCTTAAAATTGAAGTATTTACACTTATCCACATTAATCAAGCTTTTCGCAGAAATACGAATTTTCTGAAATTCCAAATAACTCGAACCTTTTTCGAAAGAAAATTTTTCACAATAAAAATGTTGTGGCTCTCAAATTCACAAGCAAACATATTAGATCTGTTGCTGAGCCCATTAGGGATAGGTAAAAAGGGTATGATGGAGTGTGCAAAAAAAATATATATATATTCATGATCAGCAGAGTTGATTTGCCATATCTGTCTGTCTGTCTATAAGAACAAGCCGATTTCAGAAACTATAAGACCAAGAGCTTTTAGATTTGTGATATAAATATCATTTCATCGATAAAAATCGATTTTCCATAACAATAAAAGGCAAAATTTTAAAGATGTAGACTTCCAATTGATGTATTATTGAGTAAATGTCAAAATTTCATAGATTATTAAGCCAATCATATTTTCATTTGTAACAATCCACCATCAGCAAGTTGAACAGCTGTATTCATAATATCTGCTCGTCGAGCACTCTCGACTACTGCCTAAACTGTTTACAACTTGTATACATGTGTATTACATATGTATATAGGTATGTGGACAAAACTACACCCACTTGATGGCAAATTGTCATGGATTTGAGCTTTGGTTCCGCGGCACTTTGTCGGTTGCCCCTAGCAGCCGCCACTCGCTGAACTTGTTTGACATTCCTGCGTTGCATGTGGCACTGAGTTGTGTGTGTGTGTATGTCTGTGAATGCCGGGATAGTCAAAGTCCCAATCAGTTAGATTCGAATGCCACGATATTGCATAGTCCACAGTCCAAACTATATAATATTTCCCCCTGAGTTTTCTAAAGTATATCATTAGAATCGCGGCAAAGGCATAAGGCATAAGGCTTATTAAATTCCATGCTCAGTCTGAAGTCAGCTCTGGACAAATAAATGCGGGCATAATTAACAGAAATGAGTAACAAAACACAAAAAAGCAGAAAAACAGAAAAATCGGACACAAAAAATGGTCTGCGATTGTTGGCGATAGCAGCGAATATAATTGCCGACTTATGCAAAGAGGGGCAGGAAGGAATCAACAAAACAAGAAATAAATGGACAAAATATCATTTACTGCGATTGCAGCTACACTGAAACAAAAGGCAGCACTAATATTTTAGTAACCATCAATCCATAGTACACTCAGTAAACAATTACTTGAATTTAAGCAAATCCCCCTAAAAATATACACAATATTTTCTAGTTTTTATTAATAATTTTTAAGATTTATAAAGACTTTCCCTAAGTCGACAATTCCAAAAATATTACTATTTTAATTATTATTTAGAAATGCATTTCTAAAGCGTAGAAATGCAAAACGCTTCAAATGATTTACAAAAATTCAGATCGACTTTTTTCCGAGTGTAACAATCTTTTTCAAGTTCTCAGTTTGCATTGATGCTTATAGTTTTTTTTCGAGTGTAGAAAAAGCTAACCGTTTTCAATAAAAGTGTAACCACTTGTGTGTGTGTGTTTAAGTGTGTAATTTTGTTGTAGTAAGTTTTTGTAGGCGCAGCAACAAATGCAATTATTCCATTTTATGCCGCCACAAAACACAATGGAATTGTGTACTTTAACACACACTCCTCACACACACACACACACATATGTGTGCGTGTGTGTGCCCCATGACATTTAGGCTTAGGCTAGGGAATTGCTTCGACGATTCCTCGTCATCATCATCATCGGCATCGTCATCATCGTCATCGTTGTTGGGCAATGGACAATGGACACGCAGCAAAATTATGAGGCGCGCGTGGAAAATAAAACTATTTGAATAACGCGCAACCGCCCAACGCCCTCTTCATACACCCACACACTGACACTCACACACCCCTCGCACACATGTGTTTAATTCCCGCACTCCTGCGTGTTAATTGTTTTTTTTTGATGTAGCCACATGTCCTGGGCCCTTTCTCCTTTGGTGAGTCGACAACAAGTCAGCAATGCTTCAATTTCCTATGAAATTAACGCAATTAGATTTGTCTTGCTGACCACGCCCCCTAAACTGACAGCGCCCGGTAATAATATTATTACGTCGACAAAATAAAGGCTAATACTAAAAGTCGTTACGAAAGCTATATAGATAATGCCTAGATGCCTACAGGGAAACTTGAACCCATTAAAAATGTGTTTAAGGGGTATCATAAAGCTGTGTTTATGTAAGCAGCAGAAGGAAAAGTACATATATCTGTCTCTATACATACCGATATCGGAGTCTATAAGATATTGATACTTAAAACTTACAAGTTCTCGTTTTTCTTAAGCAGATTGAGTTGAGTTATTCACTTTGAATTTTATTCAACTTAATTTGTAGCTTTATTTTAATTGAGGATTTTAGTCACCTTTTGATACTACAAAATATATTTATCTATCAAACTACTGTACTTAACAGTGTATCTGCTCGTCGAGCACTCTCGACTAGCTCATCCCAACTGGCCTAAGCGTATTATCACATTAAAAAAAAACAGCCATCAGGCAGCCACTATCTATTTACTAGTCCCAAGTTTCCTCCTGTCGAGCACTCTCGACTGGCTCATTCGAAGTTGCTTAAATTAGGGTTGTGCATTACACAGAGTAACGCCCTAATATCTAACGCTTAGTTTATATTGCAAAACTTATCGCATTAATTCAATTTTACCTTTCCACACTCTCCTTTTGTATCGCCCCCAGGCCGAGGCATTAGTCAGCAGAAAGGAATCGAATCGAGAGCTTGAAGAGGCCCGCACGTGACGCGGCCTTTTTTATTTTATTGTACACTTCATCAAAAGGTGAGTTGCCAGACAGCGGAACAAACACATAAGTATATATATATATGCATATATGTGTATATATTTATCTGTGTAAGTTATATATAAACAGACTCAGAACTTAGCTAATTAAGCAATCGGGAGTCTCTGAAGTTGAAGCATCCATGAGCTCTAAGCGCATTTCGAATTCACTTTCAAATTCAACAGCTCAGACATGTGAGTCGCAAAAACAGAGATAATGTTTTATGCAAAATTGTTAAAATATTTGACAGACGAGTTAAAAGTTTTCCCAGACGACAACTCAGTTTCGACAAATATACCCTCGGCTCAATCGCGGGACGTTGCTCGATGCTCGTATTTTGTGTATTTATGTTTGTGTTTGTGTTTCTCGGTTTATGTTTGTCTTCGTGAGCATTTTTGCTAAACTGAAAGAATTTATTATATCAGACAGACAGCAGAAGCAACAACAACAACTATAATACACATACTTAGCAAAGCTGCTCAACGAGCATGACAAATTTTCAGTTTGCGTCAGGAAAAGTTGCAACAAACTTGCAGTCAACGACGAAAATAATAATTTCGTTTCTCTCTCTTCTCGCCTCATTCAACTGTGTCAACACACACACACACAAATAAGGTAAAGACTTGCCAAAATGGCTAACAAAAAAAAAAAAGAAAATGAAAATGAAAGAGCAAGAGCAAGAGGATGAGTCCGAGGGCTACTTATCTTGTGGGACAGTCGACAGTACTCAGTATTCAGCCAGGTGCTGCCAATTTCAGCATTAAACAGTTGCCAACACGGGCAACTTCCCAACTTCAACACGATTCCTCGAATGGTGGCAAACAACAAATTGTGCATCAAAAGTTAAAGCTTGACACTTGACAGCAAGCCAAAAATAACAGGAAGATGATAGAACTTCTATATTGGGAATGCTGCAGTTTGCACACCCTTGTAAACTGAACTCCAAATTCATATTAAAACCATTATTGTAACAATTGTTCCTATAAGAGCTATAGGATATACAAGTCTAAAATCAAAGCTTTTCTTTTCCATTTTTTTTTTGATTTGTATATTTTGTTAAACAACTAAGTTTTTCATACAATAAATCATCTTTCAACCGATTGTAATCATGGCAACTATATGATATAGGGAACCGATCCGGTTAACTTAGACATTTATTTATAGTTTACTTGTATACTTTATGAACTCGGAAACAAGCTTACAAGATTCACCACAAAATTAAGATACCCTTCACAAGCGCATACCAAAAATGAAAAATAAAAGCAATGAGCTCTAAGTGAAAAAATGACAGTCAAAGTAATGGGCTAGGTGGCTCAAGTGCATTGGGGCATGGTTTGCCTATATATATACGTATGCCATTGAAAGGGGGCGTGGTGGTTGGGCAAGGTAAGGGGATGGTTGGGCAGATTTGCATATAACTTTGCCAGAAAAATATGTGTCAACAATATGGCGCAGGCAGCATCAAGCAGGCAAACGCAGCAGCGATGAGCGAAAGTTTGCACTGAAAACTACTTTTCATTTTATTTTGCTGACAGGTATGCTAAAAGCCAAAAAAAAAAGCAAAAAAATACACCAAAAAAATGAGAGGGGGCAGAAACTGAAAAGTAGTCAAAAGTGCGCAGAAGAAGCAACACCAACAACAACATCAATGTGTGCAGATTTGGCGAAGCTTTGCTTTTAGTACAGGGAATAGAGAGCATGGGGATATATATATATATATATATATATATATATAAGAAATATATATATACCTATATACCTATTTATGAGACAACTGTGACAGCTGGCAATGACTTTTTCGCATGATATTAAGCAGAAGCAGAGCAAAAGGGTTCACAACTCTCTCACTCTCTCTATCCCTCTCTCCCTCTCTCCCTCTCACTCTCTCCCTTTCTCTTTTTCGCGCGGTAACAGTCTAACTTGGCACAAATGTCGCCAAGTAAATGGCAAGCAATTTATAAAATCGTATTTATAGAGTGCCACATTCTTGACAATAAATATAAATACACATAAATAAGGTAGAAAAACAACCTCAAAATCTTTAAGCCTGTCCTTATAAGAGCACTTTCTATCTTGTGTTTTTATTATGGATTTGTTGAGGTGCTAAAAAAAAGTACAGCTGCATTCCAAAAGTTAAAGAAAATGCCAAAAATGTTGAAAAAGTTCAACGATTTTCGTACCGATATAGACCTATAGACTAAGAGGACCAACCGAGGCTCTTCGTTATTTGCTTTTTTAACGTCAACCAAAAGATTTTTAATGGGGTTTACGTTCTTTGAATTCAAACGATCGGTCTTGTGGCTATGCTAAGCGGCGTTTCCATATTGCAAAACATACACAATAAAAACATTTCACATTTCAATTTATAGTATAAGAAATACATTTATTCATTGACCCATAATATTATCAGTAAGCCTGCTCCTCATTTCGAAAATCATTTCTAATATACAAATTCATAAAAGCGAACCTCAAACAACTAACTCAGTCAAGCTTTTGCTCCAGCTCTAATTTGATGATGTTGCTATTTATTTGGAAAGCACTGTATGCATATAGGACAACAACTAATATCTAATAGCCCATAGCTCACATTCGTTGCTTATTAAAAGCTCTTGCTGTGCAGCACAAGGATACAAAAGTTATTACAGAAAAGGAACCCATTGGTTTTCAGTTGTGATTGCTAATCGGGTAAGCAAAACATTTTGGCCAAAAAGTGAGTTGGCCAAAGACCATTTCTGAGTAATCTGTTAGCAAGTGTATTTATTTTTTAGTCAATTGTACATTTCAATCAGGCTTATAGACTTGTGCAGTTGACTTAAATCTAATTGGAGTAGCAGTCAATTTCTGCTCAATCCTGGCAAGAGTTGATGCTGCTGCTCCTTCTGCTCCTGCTTCTTCTGCTCTTCCTCCTGCAGCTGTTGGTGACATGTGACAATGGCAAGTGGCAGTCGTAAGCGTAATCCTTTTGGAGTGACGCAAGCAAATCAAGTGAGAAGCACGGCACAACTAAACAAATCAAATGGAACATTTCAATAAAAAGAAATAGAAATACAAATAGAAATGGAAATGGAAATAAACTAAAACGAGTGCAAACAAAAAGGAGGAGAAATGTGACGACGTCATAACTCTACTGATTGATGGTCAACGTTTTGTGTGCCATTTGTCAGACAGCAGAGAGACAGAGACAGAGAGAGAGTGGGGCTAAGAGGGGATTGGCAGGGAAGTGGATAGTGGAGTCTGCTGCTGTCTAGAGAAGTCCAACTCATGACTGCACTTTGGTCAAGGAAGGCCGCCAACTGACCGACAAAGCGAATGCTTCGTCTCATTTCTATACTCTGTTAACGAAGATAAAAAGTGTATATAGGTTTACGTTTGTATAAGTCTGAAACTGAAACTTTGAACCGACAAAGAAATTTAGCTGTTTCCCGAAAATCGATAAACTCTATTATTGCAAAACGATAAGAATCGATAGACTCTTTCATTTCTTAAAAGCCAATATTGTCTGCCATTTTAGAGTTAGAGTTACCAAACCTGGAAGGTGGAATACTAGTAACCTCCTCCCAAAATCAAGTTTAGAGCAAGAGTTGTCACAGTTTGAAGGTCGATTATTATTAAAATTGTAAGAGACTTGAAAGGTAGATTGATAGGAACCTCCTCTTAAGATTGGTTAACAAAATGTCTTGGCCAATGCCTAATAACCAAATCTTTGCGCTGAAGCCACTAAATTTTCAATGATTAAGGAAGCAGCACTGATTTCTGTCCCACATTTAACCCCGACTAGCTGTGATCAGGCAGCAGTGTATTAAGCAGTCGTGTATGCCCGATTGCAATATTTTTACTTTAGTTTTTTCCATGTGTGCAGCTAAAAAAAAACTGGAGACAGCGGACTGAGTAACTGACGGACTGGAGCATCTCGCCTCCCCGAGCAGTCACTCAAAGTCAAGCACGTACGTTAGCTGGATAGGAGAAGAAGGGTAGGTGGAGAGCAGGGGAATGGCGGAGGGTGCAGGTGGAGAGGAGGGATCCTGGCCATGTGTGGCATGTCACAGCTTAAAGTTACATACATGCAGCTGGCCAGCTGGATAAAATATGTGAATATGGGTCTCTACCTGTCTCCCTCTCTCTGTCCGTTTCTCTCGCTGTCTCTCTAATAATGTACGATGATGATGATGATGATAATAATGATGCTGAGCACACGAGCATATCATAAACAACAAAAACGATGACGATGACGGCAACGCATCTCGTCTCTCTGAAGTATAAACTTATTGTTGGCAAAACCTCATGACACACACAGACACACGCTCGTGTATGTGGCAGACATATTGTTAAAGTCCTGCTGATGCTGGTGCTTCTGGCACAGCGGAAGTGTCACCATTTGTCAAATAACGAAAATTGAAAACAATTTCCACGCCACGTCAGACAACAGTAGCAGGAGCAAGCAAGGCAGGCATTGTCTTCATCAGCAGATCTCCTTATTGCACAACTTCATTTCACACTCAACACCCACAACAACCCCCACCGCCTCCCCCTTCCCCCTTGCCCTTACCCCCGCCTTTCTGCCCCTTGGCGAGTGTTATGCTTTTGCATTGAATGCGGCCTTCTGACTTTGATAAGGCGCAAACTTTGGCCCATAACGAGCGAAGAGCCAGAACAGAAGACAGACAGACGGACGGCCGAACAGGCAGACAGTCAGACCGCCAGGCAAATAGAGAAGAGCAGCAGCAGCGAAGAGAATTCGCAACGTTAAAGTCAAGAAAATTTCCATGCGAGCCAACAACATTTATTGTGCAACAAAACTCTTTGCTTGCCCCTTATTCTTTTTGCCTGCCTTTTGCGTGACAGCTTAGCTGCGGCTTTGCTCCAATTTCCTACTGGGTCGACAACAAGTCAACAAGTTTCTTCCCCTACTGGCCCCCCTCCCTTGGACACTTTAAAGCATATGCGTCTCGTTTTGCCACATTGAAAGTTAAATATAAATTATAAACAGCACAAGACGAATCGCTTGTTGTTGCAACAGGACGAGGCAAGAACGTTGCTTGTTGCAGCCATTAAAAATGCTTCTGCTCAAGTATGTAACAAGCAGGCGAAGGCCTTTTTGAGAATAAATACATATATATATATACATATATGTATATATATATATATATATATTCTTGATTTGAGTCGATTTAGTAGTGTCTATCTGTAGAAATAAGTAATAGTAAGTCTCAGTGACTACAAGAGCACAGGAGTATATGTTAGCCTGCTCAAGTTTATTTCATCTTATCGATAACTACAGTGGTTCACACATATCGATAAGTGCTAGAATTCAAATGTCTCTGTATAGTTTTAAAATTTGAGTCTACTTCCATTGGGGGCTAGAAAATTGATAAGAATCAAGGATTACAAATCGTTAAAATGCACATAACTCGTTTTCTTGACAATAAAATATACCATTGTAATGATATAGCCGACCAATTGATATATAGTTTAGCCAGAAATATTGTTCATCAACTGTAAACAACAAAAATAAAAAAGTTATATATAATAATATTTAAAATATATTTATAACATTATAATAGTATGCAAATATTGCACAAACTACTCTTAACATGCCGCATATTTTATGACAAATTAAGGACTCTCTTCTAGTCAAGCACTGTAGACTAGCGCCTTCTACTCTGCCAAGAGTAGTTATTATTTTGTTGTAAAAATTCGATTTGGTTGACTTTCACTTTCGAGTTCTTGAGCGCTTCAATATATTTATGGCTCTGGCTAACGCTTTAAAGTGTCTTCAATCTGTGTCTTTGTCACGCTTGCTCAAAGTTTTTGTTGATGTTGCGGTTGTTGTTGCTGTTGTTGTGGTTGCTGTTGTTGTTGTTGTCTGGCATGTGACATAGAAAACTTTTTGCTGTTGATAAATGACTTATGAATACTGTGAGAAGTCGCATAAATCTTATGATTTATGCATAAACAACAAATTGATTTTTCATTTGCTTGCACTGATCCACGCCACCCGCCTCCATCATACACGCACACACACACACACACACGCACACGCACACCCCACCCCCTCGTTAAACTTCATGGCTTTGAGTAATTGGCTGTGTCGCTTGCTGCACATGTGCCAATGAGTATATATATGTATATATATATATATATGTATATGTGTGTGTGTGTGTGTGTGGAAATCTAATTACACACACAACACCCACACACACATACACTACATACATATGTTTTTGATTTGCTGCTTGACAACACACTTAAAAATGCCAGGAAAATCTTAAAAGTCTTCTCACCTCACAATTTTCCCCATATATTTATCCCTGGCTACATTTCACACAGCTGCGGCTCTTGTGGTATGTGTGTGTGTGTGTGTGTGTGTGGCAATTTAGTTTCGACATTGCTTTGATATTCAAATTGAAGTCATCAAAAGTGCTTGTTGATGAAGCTGCTGCTGCTGCTGCTGCTGCTTTTGCTGCTTTGGCTGCTCAAGTTTCAGCCCAAGTGTTTTTGGAGTAGTTAATCCTGCGGTCTTCGCCAGCAGCACTTTGAACCTTGAACTTTGAACCAGCTGTCAAAGCGAAATACGTTCTTAAGCCCAAGTTAAGCAGCGCAACAGCAAAAACAAACAGCAAACACATTATCATCGTTTTATTTAAGATTTATAACGATAATAAATGTAATGAAGCATGCCAGAGTCAATAACTCAAATGACTGTCAGCTTTCCAATATAATATTTTATGCAAATCACTGTCACTCTCTGACAATTGCCAATAACTTATTTACACTTCATTAATAACAACTTTAGCCCAAAATAAAAAATATGCCCAATGTCAGTGATGTGACTTATTAATTTAGTAAAAAATAAAAAATGTTAAATGTAAAAACGAGCATAATTAGAGAGCACTTTGCCAAATGACACTTGAAATGCAATCGAGTGGGGAAGTTGGGGGAGATGAAGACATTGCCAGTGAGCGAACAATCAGCGACAGTGTTGCAGTTATTTATGAGCGCAATAAATTTATTTACGGGGGGTAAGTCGAAGGGGGACTGTTGGGGGCAGGGAAAGGAAAATCTAGCAGAGCGTCAAATGAAGGCGGGCGAAAAAGCCCAGCAGGAGGCACACAACAACAGCAACAACAACAAATAAATGCGGCCAAAATGAAAACGGCCATGTCATGGACTTTTCACACACACACACCCCAACCCACAACAAATCCCACAACCCCCTCACACCCTCCATCTTTCCACAGTCCGGAAAAATCAGAGAGAGAAAGAGATACCGCGAAAATGTTTGTTTTTTCGGCGCTCCAAATGAAATATGAGCGTAGAGTAAAAAGCTACCAACATTAATTAGCATTTTTATGGAGCGCTTTAACTTTTCAACTGCTGGTGTTAACTGGAAAGGGCGAAGGGTGTGGGGGGGTGGGGGGGGGGGTGTTCAAAAGGGGTATTCGGAAAGACGCATTACTTTTCACTGTTAATGAATTGCAACTCAAAGCCAACAAATTTGGATTCAATATCGGCGCAGGTATTTCTCACTTTTAATGCCGCATCAAATTTGATGTTCGCAATTTGAGATTTTAAATGCGGCCTTCAATAAATAAATAATAAAGAAAGTGAGAAATAAATACAGCCCTGCTCAACAAATAATAACGTGCACAGCGACTATTTCAGAGAAGTTCAGTGCCTCGCACATAAAGTAAATGCCAGGAGCAACAAATTCTCAATCAATTGCCAGCAAAGCATTTCCCAGCACTCTGAACACCAAAGTATTTTTGGACGCAGTCCAAACGGAAAATGCTTGCAACACTTTTTATACCCTTTGCTCATGCGATTTTCTGCTTTAATTTGTACCGAAAATCGAGTAGCCAGCATTTAAATGTAGTCTTCATACACAAAAGAAATTTGATGTGATATATGATATACAATTTTTTGTAGCATTAATTTAGACGCAAAATAATGAACAAAACGATATTTGACTTACCAGGTATACCTTTGCCGATGCCTCTTCTTCTTCACCAGGATAAGTTATACAATAGTCTTCATAATATCAACCAGTGTCTTGTAAAAAGTAGGTCTGTGTGTTATGTTCATTTTTCGGTTAGGATTTTTACATGATCTTAAAGCCAAAATCTTGTTTTCAAATTGAAATGTTGGATCATTCTAAACGTATAAAACAGAATTGCTTTTGAAAATCGTTTGAGTTTAGCCAAGTTTCTGGCAGGGGAAATGTATGCCCATGCTTGCTTGAAATCAGTTAAGTTTGCACGGAGTAGGGTATCAAATACGTGCCTCAGCTCGTCTGCAAGGTCATTTGTTGTTCCACGCTCAAGAGTTGACTGTACTTTTGTTATTTTATGACTTGACCTGGACGTATTCGCTTTTTGGCGCCAGATAAACAACATTTTATTGACTGAGTCATTCTGTGTTCTGTTCTGTTCCGTCTTGCAGGAAACGCGTCGCTTTTCTTTGCCCAATGTTGCCGCATCATCAGCGCCATAAAATGGGTTCGCTGCCACGATGGGGCATGTTGCTGCTGTTGCTGAGCTGCTGCTGCTGTTGCCTGATGACGCCGGCTGAGGCACGTTCCAGGGACAAGGAGGAGCGTCGCAGTCGTGGACGTGGCAACAATGGAGGCGCCACCGCCTCTGCCTCGGCCTCAGCAGCCGCTGCAGTGACCAGCAATAGTAATGGTGGTGGCTACTACACCAGCTCCTCGGCATATGGCACCTCAACGGGAACAGGCAGCACTGGCTACAATGGACCCATCGACAGTACCGGTTTCTGCATGCGTCGGCGCGAGATGAAATTGATGTGTTATTGTACACCGGATGAAAATCATATGCCCGTGCAGAAGGCCGAGTGCTGGGTGTTCTCGGAGGGATTGCATCAGAACGACACCACCTGGACTCGTTTCTATCAGCAGAAGCGGTTGCGTGAACTCAAATTTGTCATCCAGAACAATGCCCGCTTGGATTATATACCCACCATGATCATAGAGCCATTGAAGAATCTGAGCATCATTGTCATCGAATATTCACAGGTGGAGATCGTCAAGAGTTATGCCTTTGCCAATCTACCCTTTCTCGAGCGGATCATATTGAATAACAATCATATTATGGCCCTGGATCAGGATGCATTTGCCAATCATATTCGTTTGCGTGAATTGAACTTGGAGCATAATCAAATCTTTGAAATGGATCGCTATGCATTTAGAAATTTGCCACTCTGCGAAAGGCTCTTCTTAAATAATAATAATATTAGCACTCTGCACGAGGGTCTCTTTGCGGACATGGCACGTTTGACCTATCTGAATTTGGCCCACAACCAGATTAATGTGCTGACCAGTGAAATCTTTCGTGGATTGGGCAATCTGAATTTGCTGAAGTTAACGCGCAACAATCTCAATTTTATTGGGGACACCGTCTTTGCCGAGCTGTGGAGTCTGTCTGAGTTGGAACTCGATGATAATCGCATTGAGGTGAGTCGCAAAAATATATATGCTAAGATAGACAATAAATAGTTATAACAGTTATTGCTATAAATAAGTTTATATCCACTTGATTTCTTAGTCAAGTTTTTGGGGGCAAGTTTAAGTGCCCATAAATTTGCCAGCTGACCATAAGAAACCGTGGCAGCGAAGGAGGTGCGGGGGGAAAGGTCATAAATAGCACATCCTTCGGGAGGCACAAAAGTAAGTTTGACTGTTGGTGTCATAAATTCAATTCGAATGCCCATTTCTGTGGTGATTTAAGTGGTCAAACCAAGCACAACCAGAACAAGGGAAGACAGTTGAAGTTTGAGGTGGCAGACAGTTTCGGGGGGGGGTGGGAGTATTGGAGTAAATCCTTCGTTCTGCTGTTTGCCGAGTAGGCGCTAATATGATAAATAGATTGGTAAATTATGTTTTTGGGGCGCGCCGCAAGACAACGAAGACAGCTTAATTCGCAACGTCTGCCACATGCTGTGGCACATATCCCTTCAACGCCACTCAATGTGTACTAGTGTGTGTGTGTATGTGTGTCTGTCTGTGTGTATGTGTTGGCTAACAAATGTGCGCTGCAAGTTAATCTACTTACAAAATATTGAATAACAAATCATGGGCATAATGGATTTATGGCACTCCTTTCGACCATCCGATATGCAAGCAGCAGCCATAAAAAAAAATGGCCACGGCGCATAGAAAATGTCATAGCGTGTGTGTGCGAGTGTGTGTGTATAGCTGTACAAGCGTGGGCCCAGCGATAAGCGTAAATCCTGGCCAACATTGTTAGAGGCGCCATCATCGTCTTTGCTTTTCATTTTGCCTGCGTGTCTCCATTTTTCCATTTTTCCACTTTTCCATTTTACAAAGTGCTCGCATATCATGTCACACCCAGACGACACTGGCACACATATGTGTGTCGATGGGGCAGTAGAACACACACACACACACACAAAACTCTCAAGTTGTTGCTCAAGTGTTTTTAGCTGCCATCTTCGCTGAATGCTCTGCGGCTGACATGAAACTGAGATGTGGATGTGGATGCTGATGTGGATGTGGATGCTGATACTGATGCGAATCTCCTTCATAAGTGTAGCTTCTTTTTTGCACCCAAGCGGAAGCTACGCTGACATTGTCATTCTCATAGTTATACACTCAGAAAATAAATCACCAAGGGCAGCACAACTTCATATTCTTCATATTTTTAAAAGGCAAAGTTGTTTTTTTCTAAACATCAGTGTTTTTCTCTTTTCTCAGTTCCAGTTCAGATATTTCTACAATTTATAAAAAAGTCGAATATATATATAACATAGAAACATTTCAGGTTTGTTATAAACTTGTTTGAGTGCATTTTTTCTATAGAAAGTATATAGTATATGCTTTATTATATTTTCGTATTTTTATATAGAATATTATTTATACTTTTTTTTTCGAGTGTAGTAATAGTCATGGCCATAGTCATAGTCACAGTCGTTGCCATAATGATTGGGCTTGTTATCGCCTCAGTGTCGCATTGTTTTGGCCCATATCACACATGTGCATATGTTTTGCTTGACGCAAAAGATTCCTTTTTCGGCATTTTTTCTTTTTTTTTTGCTACTTGTCCTTTTCAATAAAAGCAAATTGCGTTGCATGTTTTACGCCCGGGTTATCCATTTTTTTGTTTCTTTTTTTCTGTCCCCCTTCTCTTTCTGTGGCCTGGTGCTTTTGTACTTCATAAATCATTTGCTGTTAAAAGGTTTAGGTGCCTAGATTTTGTCAGAACACAACGGGGAGGGGTCAGCTTGGAGGGGAGAGGGAGAGATAAATAAATAAAGAGCTAAGCAGCTAAGCAGCTAAGTGAGTGAAAGTGTTTTTCCTGTACAAGTTGAGCTCTCGGATAATCGTTATAAATTGTCGAAGATTCATATTTTTCCTTACCGATTTGAATTTGTTCTTTTAAGTCTGGCAACTCTTTCACTTGTCGCTGATTACGTCAAGTATTTGTTCAAATTTCTACATTTTATTTGTTTTGAATCATAACTTTGTTTACGAAAGCCGCCACAAAATTTGCACATAAATAACAATTTTTTCACTGTTTTTTTTCTTGATTTTTTCTGTTTGTTGTGTTTTTCTTTTACTATCGGATAAATTGGACGGCGCCTCGTAAAAACGCCAAGTGGCGCTCATCAAGCTAACAAAATATCTCAATAAAATGTATTTTTTATGTCAATCAGCGTTGGCAAACAACCAAACTACTATGATATCACATTGTATATATATATATATATATTTATTTATTTTTACGAGTCATGTATGTATATACACGGAAGGAGTATACAAATAAAGGCACATGTCTTATTTGGACTGTTTTTCATTTAATATGCATAATTTTTTCATTTCACTAGACAAAGCATATTGAATATTAAATAACGGCAAAGGAAACAGCCAGAAAAAGAGATGACGAAGTGGATGAGGGGGTAGGTGGTAAGGGGAAGGGTTGCCTCTGTATGCCACAGTCAAACTTTCACTGTCGCCTTCTTCTTTCACGAAAATAAACACTTTTTTTCGAGCCGTATAATAAAATCTGAAGCAAACGAATCGGAACACAAGTTAAAAAAAGATGCATCTACATATGCTTTATAAACACACACACACACACTCCAACACACACACACACACTCCAACACACGCACACATACACACAGTCACGCATACATTCATAAATAAATACGCAAGTAAAAACAAGGCAACAATAGCAAAGGAAAGCGGCAGGAGTGAAAATGATACGCAGAACTGCGGAAAAATGGCAGAAAATATTTGTGTTCTTCTTTTTTTGTGCTTTATTTTTGTTATTTTTGTTATTTGCTCTGTTGGCCAAGCAAAACATAACGGAGCAGCCAAGGGCGACAGGTTAGCGACGGGGCAAAGGGGTGCTGTGGTAGCTAAAGAATTCTGTTATTGTTGCATTAATACAATTAAACATGACACAGTTTAAATAAATGCTAAAGAGACTGTAAAATATTCAAGCTGCTGCAGTTTGATATTCATTATTCGTTTGCAGACACTGTTGGGTATTTAAAATATTATAATTACTATTTTAATTACTATTACTTATTTTGAATTACTATTCTTATGGGAATGGTATTATTATAGTTATATTTTGAATTTACTAGTAGCTATAATTAAAGGAAGTAATAAAATGGTTGGTTGAAGAAAGCAAGAAATAGTTCGAGCTGAAGTCATAAAATTGCTAAAAGGGATCTCCAAGCTCATAAAGTATATATATTCTTGATCAATATTGTATCTTTATGAACAAGCTGATCTCAGAGTATATAACAGTAAGAGACTTTAAGTTTCTATAAATAATTATAAGTTCTCCTTTACTTTAGGCAGATCAAGTTTATTTTATCTTATCGATAATTGTAACCTTTTCGCCTATATCGATACAAATTGATTGTACACAATTACAAAGATCTGGTCAGCCAATTGCTGTATAAGACACATTATTAATCGATTGTTAAAAATTAAATTAAAATTGTAGAAGAGACACAGAATTGTTTTATCTCTGTCAACAAAGCATACTCTCTCTCTCTCTTTCTCTTGAGCCGCTGGGTTGAGAGTCACTCCTCGTCCAGCACTCTCGACTCGTGCATTCTTAGCTGTTTATTATTGTCAAGCTGTCAGCTGCTTAATTACAAATTAATGCCTGGGACAACCCGTTGGCGTATTTATAATTGGGTTTCTTATTGAACTCGCAACAAATTTCCATTTGCCAATTTCTAACTTGATGTTGTTGTTTGTTTTTTGTGTGTGTTTTTTTACAGCGCATTTCGGAGCGGGCCTTGGATGGTTTGAACAATTTGAAAACGTTGAATTTGCGCAATAATTTGCTAAAGAAAATCGACAATGGACTGCTGCGTGGCACGCCGGCGCTGCTGTCAATCAATGTGCAGGCAAACAAATTGGAAACACTGACCTTCTACACATTCCAGCCAATTATGGACAATTTGGTCAACAGCACCAGTGAGCTGTTGGTGTCAGGTGAGTTCACAACTGAGTGACAAAGTGACTGACTGACAGCATGACAGAATGCAGCGAGTGTTGGCAAAAAATGAAAATAAAGAATGGGTTTGCAACTTAGTTCTAATTACACATACGCCATGTTGCACACGTCGGACTGACTTCAGAGTAGAGCGGGTTTTTATGAGCCAAGGCTTATGTGAATTGCTTGTGTATGCACACAGCTAGACAGCAGACACACACACACACACAGATGTACATACACACACAAATTGTTGACAGTGTTTGTGTTGTGTTGGCATCATTAAGGAAATGTCGTATCGTCATTGCTCAAGTGTGCGTTTCCGCTGTGCAACAAAGAGGCACATATACATATAGATTCTAATATTCCCTTCCTCTCTCTCTCTCTCTCGCTCTCTCTTTTGCTCTCTATCTCCGACTATCTGTCTCTCTTTATCGCTTTGTTAATTGCATAAACCTGACAACTGCCAGCGGGCTAGCAACAACCAAACCCAAATAAGTCATTAAAGTGCAATTTTGAAAGCGGCCACATAACGTTGCCACACATGCCACACCACCTGACTGTTGACTGCAAAACTCATAATAATAAAGCAAGGCCTGTAAATGGCCATAGGCAAAGCCAAAGTGTCCATTTTCTCTGTGTCTGCCGTGTGTCTGTGAGTTAATAGCGCTGACTATTAGCGTGTTGATTAGTCAAATTAAAAGGCCAATTAATGTGAAATATTAAGTGCAGACACTCCATACCTTTTGTTACTAGTAAAATGTCTATATCCTTACTGAATGGAGTTTGATATCCTAATTTTATCAATCAACAACGGAAGGAAAGGCACGCTGAATTTCACATAACCTTGCAGAACTGCCAAACAAAATTTTAGTCCGCATAATGAGTTATAATTTTATCTTTTCCTATGCATAAATTATTCGTTTGTTTAAGACGACTTGACTTAAAAATTTGTTCATAGAAAAACTCATCGTTCCTATGACAGCTATCTGATATAGAGATCCGATCTGTATTTGTTCGTAAGCATCTCCTTGAATGCTCCACGACATTAATTATAATCCGTTAAGCCAAATGGTACACAAAATCAATAAAATGCGGTCAACGAGCAACACCAACAAACAAATCTTTTAGACCAGCTCTATAAAAAGCAACGTCAGGGCTGCTTAATGACTTGCTGCAGGTATAATAGGCAACAACAATAACAGAAACACCTTGAAAGAAGCTCGCGAAATGTAAGCTTTTTATTTTTAGCTTACTTTGCAATTAGGCATTGATGTAAGCGCTCTGTAATCAGTGGCTAAAACAAGAAGAAGCACAACTACAACAAGAATAACAGTTGCGGAATCGGTAGAAAATAGTTAGTTAGTACCTTGGCCCGACGAACACATTTAAATATTTAACAACAGCCTTCAAAATCGCATTTCTCTTGCATTTAGCAAAGTCGTTGTCAGACACACACACATACACACAATTACGACTGGCAGTCACATATGGAACTTAATTATCTCACACACACACACACACATATACTGCGAGAGAATTTTTCGCTAATGGCTTGCCATTAGCATGACTTATTTAAGTAGAAACAAAAAAGAATGCTTTACCCCAGAATATGTGCCTTTAAATTTCCCTGTAAAAAGTTCATGAAGATAAATATGTATATGAAAAGAAAAATATATTTAAATATAAGAATAAGGATTACCTTATAGTAAAATTGGAAAATCCTTTTAGTGTTGATAAAGATGTGGCAGTGGAATAAATGAATTCATGCCAGCCTTTGGATTTTGAAAGGAGAAGTTGAACAAAAAATCAATTTATATTTATCAATTTTCCATCTAGAAGTTATAGTTAGAGGAAGTTTCGCCCCATGTCCATATCTTTTTATCATTATTATCTGCCCAATTATAATACCCGTTAGGAGCATATCTTAAGAACAGGGTAAAAAATGGCGACGATGAGCGAGAGAAAAGCTGAGCGCATTGGCATACACAAAAGCCTTGGCCACCTTATGTATGTGTCTGTGTGTGTGTGTGTGTGTGTGTGAATGCATTCACAGTTGTAATTGCATTTGACAACACACACACACACACACACACACACGTAAAGAGTGAACGGCAGACATTTGTAAATTGGCTACAAATGACTTCAAATTGCTTTAAGCTGCAAAACATTTTCGCATGCCGAAAACTTTTTAATTCATGTGCAGTGATTATATTCAAACACACACACACTCGCAACTCACTCACACACTCGCATATTTGTAAAAATTTGCATATGCAGTAGCAAAATGCTTGATTAGAACGCTTCAACAAAAATAAAACATAAAAAAAAGTTAAATAGCAAATCAAATTTGGCTTTCAACTTTCTGCTGACATTGCAAAAGTTTTCTGAATAAAGCAAATACGCTCAAAAATTAAAAATTGAAAGCCCACTAATTCGAATTGAGTTTAGTCCAAAATGTATTAAATTATGTATAGAAAAAAAGTAAATAAAGCATTTTTTTTTCATTTTAAACATACTTTTTTTTTTATCACATTTGTACCTGTAATTTTAAATTTGTGAACTGCTCTTAGTCAACATTAAATAAATAAATGAAATAAAAATGAGCTGCTTTAACACATCAGCAGCAGCAGCTTCAGACTGTGGCACGAGATTGTGGTACGTCTGTGGCAAGAGTCGCTTATAAATTTGCCCCAATTGTCGTGTGGCAAATGTAAAAGTTGAAACTGAGTGTGTGAGGATGTGGGACGCCTAAAAGATGCAACACTTCACATATGCTCATTGGGTGTTGCAAGTGCTGCTAGTGTTGACGCGTGTGGCAGCCAAACTTGAAGTGAAGCTAGTACTGACAGCAGCAGCATAAAACTTGCAACAAAATGAGGATGAGGCTGACGCGAAACAGACGTTGAATTTGTCGGCTAAGGAAAAAGTTGCCGCTGTGGCCATAAAACGTGCGACATGAGGCAAGTAGCACATCCACCAATGACAGTGACAACCATTTTCCGGAACCCAATGTATTTGGCCAACTGACTAATCGAACGAGAAACGAGAACTCTCTATGGAGTGAGTGGCAGAGGGGCAAGTAGCATGTGAAGGTGTGCAACGATTGCAACTGCAAAACTATTTGACAAATGCACATCAACCAGGCAGCTCCAATGTGAAGTGGCTTTGGCATCAGCCGAGGGGATTTCCTTTAGCGGCTAGAACAAATGATGTACATGAACTTGCAACGAACTGTGCCACATGCCCCAGTCCAAAATCACAAGACTTTGACTTGACTTCTACGTAATTGCCATTGACAGCTATCGAGTCTCGCAATTCTGATTGACATTGCATCAGTTTCGTCTTCCTACGAACTGAAAATACGAAAAATACCATTGGTAAATCTTCATTATTATGCAATTTTGCAAAGACTGGCATACACTGCGAGAAAACAATCAATATACAGTGGCAAGTGGGGGTTAAGCAAACTAGAAAAGGGTTTGTTGTCTTGGACACTACTCATTTTAGCTGTAAATTGAGATTGTACGCCATTTGTTATTTGAGATATATTTGCTGGTGTATTTTACACTCATCGCCACTTGAATAGGATAGCCCTCAAGTGTGTTTTCTATATTCACATATGTATACATTCAAAAACAGAGATATATTACATGATCCATAAACCTCGATTGTGCTTAAAGTTGGTAAACAAGGTGGCCAGCTTCATAGCTCTGGCGAGCAGTGTATTCTTAGCATTCCAAAAAGAAATATATTTCTTTAGTCTTAAATATGAGTGAGTAGCAAGTTATTGGGTGTATGAGGCATGCAACAAACATGTTTCACACTCAACAGTTGCTGAAGCTGCTGCAGAATGGCTAATTAGAAATGGAAAATGGGCAGGCGAAATTGGCTAGCTGAAGAGCAGCTAAAGGTGAAATGCAACCAAGCAGCTTTCAACTGCCTGCCACTCCCCCCCCCCTTCCCCTCCACCGTCTCTCCCCATTCTATATCCCCCACAACATTCCCTACCTCCCTTCGAGGTTGTAGGCGTAGCAAAGTTTTAAAACACATGCTGCCTGCATTTAAATGCCATTTGATGTCTGGCACAAAAACAATGCTAGGGTTTTGTCCTTTTGAAGAACCATGCTGTGTGTGCGAGTTTCCATGTGTGTGTGCGAGTGTGCGTGTGTGTGTATTGTTTGTACAGTGACCATGGCCAGGACAATTCTAAAGCTTTGGCATCACCACAGCTGCACCTATGGCCACGTATTTTGTAAAAAATTTATAGGCACGCCAAGTGCTGTGGCATTTGTTTCAATTCCGACGCTCGTCGCACAACACATACACAACACACACAGCAGACACACACATATATACACCACTTCACCCCCTGCTCTGTACTGATCCTTGTTTATTTGTATGCGGGGCACGTTTTGTTTGTGTCGTCGCGCCTGTGGCCAGGACCTACGACCATTGGAAATGCTTTCACTTTAAAGCTAAAATGTGAGTTTTTTTTTGCACATATTTGGCAAACATCAGCAACACTGGTAATAAATGCGACAACACTCGCACTCGCACACCCCCAAATCCTCCCCACCCTCCCCCTTTCTATCATCTCCCCAAGGGTCTGTGTCCGTGTCCGTGTCCGGCTCAATTGGTTCGTTACGTTCAGTCCAGTTTAGTTTGGGCCTGGGCTCCGAATCGTTAGCTCGAATTGAATGGTTATTGTTTCGAAATATAAATAGGATTTCTCACAGATTTTTTGCAATGCCTGTGCCAAAATAAAAAGAGCAAGTTCTGGTAGAGAGCGGTCGCCTGAGAGATACTCTGTTAATTATGTGGCAGACTGGCTAATCTTGTTGATATATTTGCAGTTGATTATTACTATGTCTAGATATATAATCGAAAATCGATTTATATCGATGTATACTAAACTGTATCGATAGAATTTTTATTGCAAATTAAAAGTCCCCAGCTTTTCAAGTCGCTAAAATCAGCGTGCTTATACAAATGGATATAGTTCATCTCTCAGCGGATAAAAAATAATATATATAAACTCATATATACATATATAAACTATAGTACCGAGATGCTACCTGCTGTCTTTCATCACACCCTTTTGCAGGTCATAAAAAACACTCTCAGCTTCTGTTTGCGACAGCTGCAAAAAATGCAATTTGATTATTATGTTAAAAAAAATAGTTTTTATTATGCTCGCTGCAAGCAAGTCGTTTTCCAGTTGATAAAATTGTTGGTATTTGTTGTAGTTTGAAAAGCATAAAATTAGATTGTTGCATTCCCCATTAGATATGCCTCATTTCTTGGCCAAATAGTCATTTATTGCCCCAATGGCTAATTTCGGTTAACTACGCTTTATATTATTGGCTTCACTCAGCAGTCAGCAGCTTAAAATTGCATTTGTTCAACAACAGCAGGAACACAACAATAAACAGGTATTAGCCACACACACACACAGAGACTATTACGGCCGGAAGCGGGAATTTATTGAAAGGCATTAAAGGCGTTTGTTGTCCGCTTCATGGTCCATGTACAAATGATGTTTGGGTCATAAACTGGACAAATGAGCATGTGACACGCACCCCAAATTGACTTTCGATAGCCAAAGTCAAAGTAAACTGTTCAACTTCAACGTGAACGTCAGCGTCAATTTCAACAGCGTCAACAGATCCCAGATCCTGACTAGCAAATCCTGCTGAATTGCTCTCAATAAATCTATGGCTCAACACTGAGCGACAGACATATGCGTACACACATGCACTAATACGATTTGATCAGCAAAATAACATTTATATATTTACACACACACACACTACCACACATGTTGTGCATGCGTAAGTAGTATTTTTAGGTTTAGGCTCAGTTTTATTCGTTCCATTTGCAATCTGCATAAATCACTTTTGTCCTTGGACTCCTTCCTCCAAATTGTTTTACTACTACTAATAAAAATACAGCCACTTTTACTATTTATCCTTCTAATAGTACTGCGACTTCGACTCTACCACTAATTCTATTCTACTACTATTACTAATTAGTCTAACACATTTGTTTCTACTTACTTACTTCTACTAATACCTCTACTATACTTTTCTATTACTATGTCTACTACTAGTTTAATTTCTACTACTACTATAACTACCACTGCAACTAGTTCTACTACTCGTTCTACTACTACTATTTCTACTACTTTTTGCAACTCATTCCACTACTTTTACTCCCTATACAGCTACACCAACTATCTCAAATGAAACTTCTTCTACTTCATTGAATACTTTTAGTGATGCTTCCGCTACCGTCATAGACATACATAGACTACTACTCGTTCTGCAGTAAAATCGTCTCAAATTTTAAAACTTGAGAACTCTGCCACTAGTCATTATCTTCCTGCTAGTCATCTTTTAGTAATTAAACTCACAACCCACACTTACTATTATAAACTTAAAGACTGTCTGTTATCGCCATAAAAAACATACAGAGAGCCCATCGTTCAGTTAACAGTCCGGGTATTTGCCAGTGAACAGTGACCTGTTTGGTATCTGTTTGTGGCATGCATTTAATTGTCTGCTGCAGCAGCAGCATCAGCAGCATCGTTTTAATTACGTACCTTTTCTATGCAGCTTAAAAAAAGAAAAACAATTTAATTCAATTGAGTAAAAACTCAAACTGCAACCATAAAAAAAACAAACAGCTGCAATTTTCCATGTAAATAATGGGGGCATACAACAATTTGCTTTCATGTTGCCCCACAGGGCCCAGTGGCAAAAACAAGCAGACGAACAATACAATGACATATCTTTTTTTGTAGAATACCGCCGCCCCCTTCCTCTCCCCCTCTTCCAGCTTGCCTGCCAATGCCACACATTAAGTAGTTCAATTAAAACTTAAATGCATATTATTAATGAGTTTTTATTGTTTAATGGTGGCAAACTTTTGTACGCCTTGCGGCCAACTTTCACCCCAACTGTGGGTGTGAGTGTGTTTGAGTGTATGTTAAATTTCACCTCGCATCACAAGCTGCTGCATATTTTATAACATGTTACACCGCGCTCATCAATTTTGTAGCAAGCCTACCTCCCCTCACTCAATCCCGCCTCTCTCTCTCTCGTTCTCTTGTGACACATTTTCAAATCGTTTGAAATTAATTAATATCGTTATGTCAAAACTTGAGACGCTCTGATTGTGATTTCAACTGAATGGTATTGACACGATTTCCGTTTCATAAAACTTTCAAGTGCCCCTTTTAAGCAGACATTCCCAGACATTGAGTTTAATGTGTGTATAGAAAAAGGCTCAAATTTATTTACGTTTCGAACACGGCTTCAAATTCACGCGAGGAGTGCTCGACTAGCAGATACCCTGTAATCAAGTCTTTCACAAACACAAGACTTGCATATGAATTTAGATAGTTGCTGATACCTTTTGTTACCTTTACTTTTCCTACTTCGACTACTCACTGATACACCTTGCTGGCGTAATGCTCTGCTCTAACAGGGTATTAATGGCAATTGTGTGGCTCTTGAAAAGCAACTTAGCAACGCCCATTCTTGTGATTTATCCGCCGCTTGACGTTTAAAGCCTCGGCCAAATTACTTGGAAGCCAACAACTACGCCTCAACTATGGCCCAAGATTTAAGCCCTTTGGCGTTTTGCCTTTGTCACAAACGGCCTTAACTGATGGCTAAACATTAACGCGCTTTATTACTTAAATTTATTATAATCATCAGAAGCAGTAGCTAAAGCAACAACAAAAACAACAACAACAGCAATCCAGACGGTTATCCGCTTAGCTGGTTTCAATTGGTTAGCGTGAAAACCGCTGCATAGTTTCAGGCGCGTGACGAAACTTTACAGCTGCTTTTTAGTGGGGATAAAGTGGAGTGAGTGGGAGGTGTGGGGTTGCGGGTGGTGTTTTGCAAGAAAATATGGTAATCAGGACAGGGCTTATAATTTATGCGGCACATTGCTGGCAAAGACATTGCATTAGACGCGTTAATTTTCCAACCGTGTGAAAGAGCCAATAGCTAAATTTGAAACACTTGCCAGCTTCACTTTTTGCTGTCATTCAGTGTGTGTTTGTATGTATGTGTGAGTGTGTGTGTGTGTGTGGTAATCTATCTTAATATATGCACAGACAGTGTGAGAGGACTCCCTGCTGAATTGGCTGTTGTTGATGTGTCGCCTGCGGTTTTTGCGTCAGACGCCTTTGATTATGGTTCACTACTACTGCTGCTGCTGTTAAGGTTGAGGTTAATGTTAATGTCAATTCAAATGTTAATGTTAATGTTGTTATTATTGCCTTTGGAGCGTTTTACCTCAATTTGCCATCATTAAAAATGGCAATATTTTGTGCAAAACTTATATAATAGAGAGCATGAAGCAACCTCGAACCCAAACAGTAAATAATAATAAAATATATATAATATTTATATTCTTGTTCATCAAAATCCAAGTTGATTTAACAACATTTACGTCATTCTCACCATTTCTATAGCTAACAGTATTTACTAACTACATATCTATCTATGTATAAACAACTTATAGATCGACAATTAAAGTTTTATTACGATCGGTTAAAAACACCATTTTTATTAACCAATCTGAGCAAAGTAAGCTCAGCAAAGCTTGCTTTCTATTTAAAAGTGTATCTGCTAGTCATGCACACTGCCATTAATTGGGTATTAGCAACATTTGGCATTGGTATGCAAGTGGCATTGGTCATTTGACACATTGAAACGAAATTTGCTCATTGCTGTAAACTGGCCAAAAACTCATTAGACCAAAACTAGTGAAACATAAATTGCAGCTGGCCAAAGCACATTTAATTGAATGCATCTATAGATATATTGATATATATATACAGAGAGATATTTTGGGACAACTTATTGCTGCATGCCATAAAATATATATTTACGCATAACTCTTCTCAACCACCCACAAAATCGATTAGTTTTGCAGTGCAGCTGGCCATAAATAAGCATACAGAACGCTCAGTAAACTGTACAACATGTTATAATTTCAATTTACAAAACGTGCTTTATATATATAAATATATATATATATCGTTTATATATATATATAGATATATCGTCCATATATGAGTGTCAAGTTGCGGATGTGGAAGTGTTGGCATTGATGGATGGCATTGCAATTGGCAGTTGCAATATATGTATATACCGATCAGTGGCTTATTTGAGTGCACAATTTATGTCAGTCCCCATTTGATATATTAACGTGTTTTTCAATTTAACTGCTTAATGGACTCCGGCACTTTAAGCCCAGTTAACAAGTGACTTGCCAAAAATCGCAGCGCCATAACATAAAACTCATGATTTATTTACACAATTTCTGTTGTTGCTTCGAACAACCCTCGCCATGTATATATTTTATTAAATACAATTCAATAAGAGCACAATAAAAAACATAGATATTAAGTGGGTCTTTTGAAGATGTCCAGTGGCAGGGGCAGCGGCAGGGGCAGCGGCAGGGGCAGCGGCAGGGGGGACTTGTGTGGATGATGATGCGTAGGCTATTTTGGCGAAACATTAAGCAGCGAATTGGATAAGTTTAAGGGTTGGGTGGGGGTTGTTCAACATGTTGCGCTGTCTGCCACATATCAGAGGGGTTGTTTATTTGCTTCTTATTATTATAGCTGTTGCAATATAGTTGTCTGTATTTTTTATACGATTTTAGCATACAACAAAAACAAACACCCTCTTTGCCAAGCCCGACTCCCCCTTCAGTTGTGCAAATATTTTGGCAAAGGCAAACTTAATGCTTAGCCGAAGGGCTAATATTGATGAGTGTGTGTGTGTGTACTTTAACGCGGTTGAGTGGTCATATTTGATCGGCGTTCTTGATTTTTACTGCCCCCATTTTTTGCTACGCCCCCTTTTTGGTTTTCTTTTTTTCTGCCCTCCACTCAACGATTTGATTTGCTTTTGGAAAGTGATTTTTCTATTCTTATTATGTGTGTTTTTCTTTTTTTTTTCATCTGTGATTCGTCTTTGATTTGTTTATGCGATTTCATAAAATATTTATCCTCGAGCGTAGTTGTTAAATCGCCTGCAATGACTTTCCCTTTTGCCAGTCTGAGGCACGGTATGGTGGCAGTTTCCTGGGGGCGACATCCTTGCAGCAGTGTCTGGCTGTCCGTCCGTCTGTCGAATGTTTGATCTCCGTTTGCTTATTTGACTTCACGCTCGATTGCCAAAAATAATTTGATATGAAAGAAATAAACTGTAATTGTTTGCTGATTGAAAGTCGCCGATTTCTTCTTTTTTTCGTTTGCTCTCGATTTATTTATTACGTTCTTTTTTTCTCACTCAATTTTACCAAGCGGAAGTTTTTCGTATACAATTTAAAGAAGGAAAAAGTATATTTTGCACATAAAATGTTATTAAAATTACAACTAAAAGAAAAAACTGGAAATTGAAGCAGCAGAAGAAGAACTCTGTGCAAATCTGTACAAGTGATATAATTTTATGGCTTTCTCGTGGGTGAAAAAGAATCAAACCAACTATAAGTTGGAGTACAAATAAGTCTTGACTTGGAGATACCCTGTTTAATATGTAGTTTATAAAATCTGTGTTTCTTAGTCGATCTGAAGTAAACTTTTACTGTTGTTCTTTGTTATTATATTTCAACTGTAAGTCTATATCTTCACAAATGTATATTTTATTGCTAATGACAATCAATCTGAATCGATATACGTGAAATGGTTCCAGTTATCGTTAAAATTAAATAAACTTGAGTTGCATTTGCTGCTAAACGAAAACCTTCTTTCAAATTATAATATCTGCTTATTCATATAGACAGACGAAACTTATCATTCTGCTGATGAGTAATCTATATACTTAGTGCTTCCTCTTGTCTGTTGCATACCTCTGCACAACTTCATTACACCCTTTTCTCCCATTTTTTGAGCGGGGTTCAGGGTATAACAAGCATTGTAACTAGGGTCCAGTTCGTGCAGGAGCCTCGCATTCATTTGGCGTAATAAAAACATTCAATGAGCAGTCTCTCTGTTTGCCCCTCTCTCCCCTCTTCCCATATGCCACTCTCTGTCTCTGGGGGTAGCACACCCCCTCTCCACCCCTTAAAAAAAACTGACCCCAACTACAACATAAAGAAAATTGGCGAGAAAAGCGACGGCCATTGAAATGGCTTTGAATGGCTTCACACAGCAGCATCAACAGGAGCAGCAGCAGCAAGGGGGTCGGTGTCAGGTTGGGAGAGGGGGGATTTCGTGGCAAATAAAAATGAAAAAACCCATTTGATTTTGAATAAATTGTGTAAAGTTGCAGGACGCTGAAAAGGACGGCAAGGCAAGCAAGTAAATGCTGCTCCGCTTCCAACAAATTAAATATCATCATATTCTGCTGCTTCTGCTTTCTCCGCTTCTGCTCCTTCATTGCGAAATCACGCACAAAAATAACAAGCCAAAAAAAGAAGCTAAACAAAAAAAAAAAATAAAAAGTAAAAGAAAAACACTCCAGAAGCTCATTAAAAAAAACGAAGGCGCTTTAAAATAAAAGTGAAGGCTGCAAGAAAGCTGTCTAAAAAAAGGGGGCACAAAAAACACCGACCGCTCTATGCCCTAACTAATTAATTTCGGATGATTCTTGATGAATGATGCATCATTGAAATTGAAGCATCATCTTTGACTAGATTGCATAAGCTGAAATCTAGCAGCACTATGACAATATTGTTCTTACTGGGAAAGGGAGAAAGGAAAAGGTTGAGTGATTCTGGGTGAATGGTTGTTGCTGCTATTTCCTCTGCTGCCAATTCTGCTCCTGCTTCTTCTTCTTCTTCTTTTTGTTCAATGTTGGTGCTCCCAACTGGCCGTAACTACGAGGCCAACTATTACAATATACAAAGCGAAACTTTCGACTTCATTTGCATACATAGCGCTCTCGAGCAGCGCAATAAAAAATGATAAAACTCTCCAGAGAGCAAAGGGCAAAAACACACACACACATATATACATATATATATGCATATACAGAGAGAAAAATGTAGGAGCAAGTTGCTAACGGTGCGTACTCTCCCCTGGTGGCCTAAGCGGGCTCCCAAACCGTACCACAAACGAGCGCCAAGTTACCCAGTGTTGCTCCAGCCGCACTTGCCCCTTATACCACAGCCAAACGAGTGGCCTTACAGTCAGAAAAAAGTTGTCCTACATTTTTGTGAAGAATTAGGAATTCAATTTCTTATATTTCAACAATCCAAATAAAAAATGGCGATTTTTTCAATTTATTAGAAATATCTTCTATTATTAAGAAACCCATTTCTTAAAAGTAGAAATGCAAAATCCAATTTTTGAAAAAAAAACAAGTAATCACCGAAAGATTGTAATTTTTCAAATGAATATAACAAAAATAAATAAGAATTTTATTTATTTTCGAAATTGTATAAATGCAAGTCCTGGTTTTAAAATGGACACATTAATTTAAGAAATTGACTTTCTGAATATAAAGTGGAGATAAGCCCTTGGCAATTTACTATATGTAGAGCAATGTTTTTTGCTGAGTGCAGTTGCCTCCACGGGCCGCACTTGCCCCTTTTTGCCACATCTAAACGAGCAGCCAGCTAAAAATGAGCTGATTTCAAACAAAGCTGCGTTGGCGGTTGTGGCATTCTTCATTGTGTGGCGCCCCAGCCACGAGCCACAAGCCAGGAGCCAGGAGTCGGTATCCGGTCAGCAACAAAGGCGGTAACTAGGCCAGCATCTGCACTGATTTGTGGGGCGAGGGGGGCGACTAAAAAAAAAATAACTTTTGGCGCCCGTGTTGATATTTGAAATAAGAAAAAACCCACGTCTCGTTTTCTTTCAAAGCAAAAATACGAATCAGGAAAAAAAGAGACGGGGTCGTGGGTTAATACCTTGTGGCCAGGAGCAGCGCCAAAAGCAGCAGCAGCTGCCTCGAAAAAAAAGGAAACGCAGGCAGCAGAAAGTAGAAAGTAGAAAGTGCGTGCCACCCATCAACCAATTAAAGTAGCAGACTCTTCCTTTTCCTTTGTTCCATTGTGCGTGTGTAACGGTGTGTGTGTGTGTGTGGGTGTGTATGTGGGTGTGTGTATTGGTGTGTGCTGTAGTGTATTAAATTTAAAATAAATGTTTTTCTTTTTATGCCGCTGGGATGCGAACCCAGCTAATGAAACGGCATTTAGGGAGCACAACTTGATGTATGACAAACACCTCCGCTCCCCTCTACCCACTACCCTCTACCCACTCCCTCCACCCTCTTCCCGTTTAGCCCCTATCCTCTTTCCCATTAAAGCTAAACACGTCGATTTGCAAGGGCCTTGGTTTGAGTGTTGAGCGAGGGGGAGCCTTAGCGCAACTAAACTCACTTTAATGAAAATTAATTGTTTTCTTTTACTTTTATTTAAATTTTGTATTTATATCAAATTCATTATTCAACAATATACTTAAGAGTTGGAGTACGTGCCACTAAATGAAAATGCAATTAAGTTATTATATTATTATATGTAAAATTAAAATGTAGGTTTAAGTCACTTTAATTAAAATTAATTGATTCTTTCATTATTTATTTTATTTAATATGGAAGCCCTTCACAAATTTTTAAGACGCTAAAAATTCAATCGTCTTAAATAAAACTGTTTCAAAAGTTCTCCTCAATTAAAATTAATTGTTTTGTTTTATCAATTTATTTCCTTTAATGGGGAAACACTTCTTTATTTAAAAAAGGTTTTGAAATACATACAAACCCTAAATTATTTTGCAATTATTCTCCTTATTTTTCACTGAACCCAGATTTCAGTTGACAGTCTGCGTTGACTATTAAGGCAACTTTTTGAATAGCTGCTGCTGCAGCAAATGCAAATGACAACTTATTATGAATATGTTGCGACACTTGACCTGCCACATAAAATAGACAAGAAAAGGACGTACAGCGGTGGATGGGTAAAGGAGGTAGAGGGGTGCAAGGGGCACATATTTGCATTAAAACTGACCAAACAAACTTCAGTTGAGTCTAATTTGGCTAGTTGCCTGTTGGCAAAGGGAACACACACCCACACACACAACACACACATGTAAACTTATGCAAACAGCCAGTCACTTGAAGCTTGTTAGGGGGCAGCGGGTAGAGGGGGAAGGGGGGAGTGGTAGTTGGGGGGTCAGCTTGGACAACGCTATGAAAATGACAATAATAAAATTTAATGTACACACAGAGAGACGCATATGCATGACTCATATTGCGTGTGTGTGCTAGTGTGTGTATGTAAATGTCCTTTGCTAACCGTAAAAACGTTTCCGACTGTAGAAAGTAGAAATAAAAAAACATGCAACGTCATGTGGCAGGCGGCAAAGGGGCACAGACAGTTGAAAGTCGTCTAGTTTAGCAACAGCGGCAAAGCCAGCAGCCAAAACTAGCAGTAGAAGAAGCATGAGGAGGGGAACAGGAGGGATGTCCTACAGATAAAGCCAAAGTTCGTTGCTAGCAAAATGAGGTGGGTGTGTGTGTGTGTAGAGTGTGTGCAGCAGACCAAAACACTTCCTACCGCTTTGGCCAAGTATCATTAAAAATATAAAAGTATTTTATGCACCCACACATGAACAGTTTTTGGCTGCACATTAAGCCAGTCACATGACTATCTACTATGTGTGTAGGTGTGTGTGCGGTATGTGTGTGTGTAACCTCTCGCACATACTCAGATATACACTATGTATTTTAATACCCTGAGTAAATTAAAAACGGCAGAATGGGTTTAATCAAGTTGTTAGAAAGTAGAATAATGTAGGAAGGAAGCACCTAAGACCTTATAAAGTATATATATTCCAGATCAGGCAAGATATGAGATATGTCTGTCTATCTGTCTATGTAATCAGGCAAATATCAGATTCAATCTGAACTAGAGACTTTAAGTTCTAAGTAAAATTATATTTTACCTATTTCATTTATTCTTTTGTATGTTTTATTTATTTTATTCATTTCATTTATTCTATTTTATTTTGTATCTTTTGATTATTTTATTGATTTCATGTGTATTACATATATTTTGTTGTATATAAGATATCTCAATTTATTTATGTTATATATTTATTGTATTTTATTTATTTAACAGGGTATCTCTCAATTGGGCGCTCTCTACTAGTGCCTACTGTTCGTTCCCTTTATTTTTTGGTCGTGCTTTGTGCTTTTGCATGTCTGGCAAGTCATTGTCATTTGGTCAGCTGAAAACAGCTGCCAGTTTTCAGCTAGCTCCCCTTCCCTCTCCCCTCCTCCCCCCAACCCCTCCCTCGCCTACCTTCACTTGCCCCAAACCTACCCCTCCGCGCTAACTCTTTGTTGGGTTAGTTCATTATCATGTTAATTTTGTTGTAATTTGCTTGCTAAATGTTGCCAAGTTGCCAGAGTCGCCAGCTTTTTGCATATTCAACTTTATTTATGCATTTTGCATGCTTTTCACATATGAGGAAATATATGTTAGAATTTTGGACTTCTCTTGAGTAATTTGCTAAACTATTTGCGCAACGAAAGTTTTCTTTTGTAGTCGTTGCAAGTTGGTTTTTTTTTCTTTTGTGGCTTGCCTGGGTCTTCTGCCACAAAATATATGTCACAAATTATATTGTTGTTGTCGTTGTTGGATCAATTGTAGTAGTTGTGATTCACTGCGCAGACAATAGAGTCCTTGGAGCCGTGCCTTTGTGTGAGTATGTGTGTGTGTGTGTGTGTACCAGTCAAAGAGTCAATATTTTGTTTGTAACATTTATGCTAATTATATGCATGTTGACAAACTGTGCAAAACTGTGCCAGCGTACCGAGCCTAATTACACTCGAGAGATTTACCAGGGCATTAACTAGCTACAACCCATAATAGAGAGACGGATAGACAGACAGAGGAGCAGACAACTAATTGAAACTTGTGTGTTACATATTTATGCAGACACACTTTAATCAGGCCGACAATTTAGTTCGACGCTTCAATGAGTAAGTTTGACTTTCATGCGCTCAATTTGAGGCTAACAACAAATTGCTGCGAATCAATGACAATCGATTCGAAGTCGCAGACTTTGCCCCCGAGGGGGCCACGCGTGGACACAAAATAATTGACAGCAGGTAGGCAGCAGGCAGAGGAACAGACAGACGCAGTCAAAATCTGGCTGAAGCTGTTGCAGCTGCAACTCCACATGCCTCACCAGGGTGCAGCATCGTCTAAATTGGAAATGTTAGGCGTTTAACTTGCACAGCGTTGTCAACGACAGCAATTTGAAAGCAGTCAGACTTAACGTTCAAATCATTTAAAACGAAACTGGCCTGGCTTTGGGCTTGGCCCAAAAAAAGATATATCCGATCCGAGTCCACTTCCGATTCAAGTCGTGCGCCATGGCCAGCAAATGACAGCCAATTGTTGCAGCACGCTGTGGCCACTTAACCTGATGCCAGACGAAATTCAACTAACCTGAGTCCAAATTCGCCTCGTGCTCCTCCTTCTGCTCCTGTCTCCTGTCTGTCTGGCCCTGTCTCACCTGGTCTGGCACACAATAGGCAGCAACTGAAGTGAGGAGCTGGCTGTCTCTAATCTGCCTCAGGGATGTTTTGACTTTACCTCCAAGTATGTAACGCTTGGCAGAATACTTAACGGAGCACATTTGGTATACATATCCTTGGGGAGTATTAATGGTCGACTTCTTAAAGATGTGGGTTGGAAATGACTCTTCTAACCCATACAAGTAAACTTACCACTACTACATCTAAAGTTGAGAATACGATTCTGTGTCGAATCATATTAAAATTCTACTCTCAAAGTGTGCTTCTAGGGACGTATCCAAACTTCCCCTAACCATAACTTTATTAATATTATATAGCTCTATCAAAACTTAACCGATTTGCATAAGATATTTATCATTAGTTTTATCTCTAGCTTAATATTAAATTTCAATATAAAAACACAATTTTTTCATCAAAGTTCATATCGAATTGCAGTATATTCAATTTTCGGCTTTGCTGGTTGGGTGGGTCAACAACTTGACAAAAGCAATTTCAGGGCAGCCCGCACACACTTACCAATTTTGTGTCTGGACTGTCCAAAGCTGTCAATTCTATTTTCTCGCACTCCTTGCTATATATATATATACTCATCTCTCTCTCTCTCTCTTTTTCTCTTTCTCCCACTCTCTCTTTGTGCTGCAGACAACAAATTCATTTGCGACTGTCGTCTACAATGGATCTTTGAATTGAAAAATCGCACACGTCATTTGCAACTGCGGGATTCGTTGGAGGATTTCATTTGCACACTGCACGAACCAAAATTGTCACATTTCATCGATCCGGTTCCATCGCACATCCTGGACATACTGAACATTGGTGGCTTCACGGCGATTGGCAGCAATAGCGCCAGCATGGGCGGCATTGGCAACAGCGTCAACTATGCCAATCTCGATGAACTGGGCAGCAGCATCAAGAAACATTCGAGCAAATCTCGCCAGGCACTGCGGGGTCAACGTCAGTTCACCGAGCATAATGTTGTGGAGTCGAAGCTGCGAGAGCGTCGAGAGGCGCTGGGTGTGGCAGCAGTTGCGGGACAGAACCAGAAACGCTATGATTACTATGATGAGACAACGGGTGGTGGCGGTGGACATGTGGCTGGACTGGGTCTGGGTTTGGGTCTGGACATGGACGATAATCTTAATCTACACAAGCAGAGCTCGTACTCCAGTTCGAGTGGTGCTCCGCTGGCTCGTAATGATGTCGATGTGGATGTGCATCTGTCAGCCGGTGGTGATTCACTGGATGCCACTAAGAACTCGATTAATGCGCGACTCTTCATACTCAAGCCGGAGATGTTGCCGTGCCACGATGAGCTGAGCGATCCCACCGAGCTGCCCCTCTCCCGTGATCTGATGGATGTGCGCAGCAATGTGGGTCAGGATCTGCTCATCAATGGTGCAGCCGGTGGTGCCTCCAATCGACAACAGACACTGCTCAGTCTGGTGGCACTCGGCTCGTTGCTGTTGCTCCTATTGCGTCAGGGTTGAGCAGGTTGCTGGTTGCTCCTCCTCCACCGCCTCCTCAGCCTCCTCCTCCTTCTACATTTGGTGTATATATTCCACAGCATTATTCATAATAATCTTTTTGGTTGTTCTACTACAGCTAAACTAAAGACGCCTCTAAAATATAGCTCCTAAGTCAAAAGCAAACTTTCTTTGGGCAACGAGCTTCAACAAAAATAAGAAAAAAGATAAAAAAGAAAAAATGAGAAGATAAAAGCTAAAACCCTAAACTAAAATCTTGTAAATATGTATAAAATGGTAAAATTTCGAAAAAAAACCTACTAATTTAATCCTAACTGATAGCTGATAGCATTATTAGTCTCGATTTTGACAACAATAACAACTTGGATAGCTACATGCAGAATACTAAAAACAAAAACCCAGCAAAACCAAAAAAAAAAAGAAAACCAAAAAAAAGCGAACCTCCGAGCAAACTGGCGTTTCATTTAAACTCAAACTACAAGGAAAAAACCACACAAAAACCGAGATAAACCGAGTAACCAAGTATAGAGAAAGAAACCAAACATAACCAAAGCAAAATCAAAGAAACCGTAACAAATAAACTGTACTACAGATATAGCTATATATATATATATATAGATAGAGATTGCATTATTTGAGAGATTCGTTTACTTGAGCAAGGTACACACCGTACAGTAAAAACTTGGAAAGCGCTAAACGTCTTAGAGAGTCAGAGCTAGCCAACTACTACTAACTAGATTCTAGCTAGGGGTAGTCCCACACACACAAACATACACACAAAAATACACACAAGCACACACACAAACACACATACATACTTAGTTAAGGTACAAGAAAGCCAGGCACGCCTGTACAGAACGAGCTGAAAACTTCAATTGATAGCCATTAGATACAGACAACAACAGGAAATACTAAATACACTCGCCAAAAAAAATCGAACTGAAATTTAGAAAATCGCCAAGAGTAGCTCAAAAGCAGATTTTTTCTATTCTTAATTCCAGTATAGAGTTTTCTCCAATTTTGGTATTTAAATTATTATGCAGAACAGTAGTATTTAAACATTTTAAGTAGTTTGTAAAAATTCGTACAACTTATAAAGAAAAATTTATAACCGTCTGAATTCGAATTCGAATGGTTATCGTGCGTGTAAATTTCTTTTCATATTTTCCGAATTTATAAAGTAACTTCCCACATTTAAGGGTTTTCTTAATATTAGAAAACAGTTAGAAAAAATAAAACGCGAAAAATTTTCTACCGTATATAAAAAGGCCTTTCTAATTTTAAGTAATTAATTTTCGTATATATAGAAATTATATTAAAAAATTAGAAAAACTTCCCAGTTGTCAGGGCGATTTACTAAATTTTATGTCGGTTTTTTTCGGAGTGTAAATAAATGCAATCCACTTACATACTTAGTTAAAGTGGGGCATGCCTGTACAGAACGAGCTGAAAACTTCAATTGATAGCTTATTAGATACAGACAAGAAATAAAAAACCACATACAAAAAAAAAAAAGATACTAAAAATACAAACCAAATACGAGTTTATATATTAAAATAGAGTACGGAATAATTAGATGTCAAGCTGGGTGCCATTCTGGAGCCAGATTCTCAACGCTAGACAGTTAAGATTGCTTTTTAGTCATAAGCCCGCCACTCACTCTCCCCTCTCCATTCCACTCTCCTCTGTAAACTCGGAGCTGAACCTGAGAAAACTAAATCTAAACTAGTCTTTCGACTGCTGTTGTGCCACGCCCACAATCTGTCGCCTCTTTCCTCTTTCCTTTCAAAAGAGAGAGCTGAGTTTTGCTTAACTTTTGCTTTTGCTGCACTCAACCAAAAATAGAACAACAACTAAAAACGAATAACTCAAAAATACAATGCGAATTTAAATACTCATTTGAATAGATTCAAATTTTAGCAGTTGGAAAACCAAAAAATAAAAAAGAAAAGGCAGAAATATGCATAACGATTTTTGTAGCTTAAGACTGAATAAATAAAGGTAAATTATGCTTATAAACACATATACACTATATATATATATATATATATATATGTATGTATATATATGTGTTTTTATGTATATGAATATGTATATGTTTACTTGTATTGTAATAAAAGGCAAGCTGGGGAAAGGGTAATGCAATTTATATATAAATAGATACAGACAGAGAGAGACAAAAAGGAGGAAACATGAAAAAAATTAAATCCAAAAACTCATGCATAAACATTCATGAATACACTCATAGATACATTCATACATACACTCAGACATACATACGTACATAGAGATAATGAATAAAATAAGTGCATATTTCAATTGATTTAAGCTCGTCGATAAATTTATTGCCAATTTAATTATGCACTGAAGAAAAAACAAACATATATATATATATAATTTGCATTTGCAATAACGAAAGCTGAAACTTTGCCATGTTTGATTAATGTGTGTGTGTGCGTGAGAAATTTATCGATAAAAAATAAAACAAGTGTGTATCTTAAAGAAGAACAAACAGAAAGCGAGAGAGAGAGAGAGAGAGCGAGAGAGAGAGATCGAGTATTGAGCGAAAGAGAACTCTCTTAAATTGAGCCGAAGCGAGCATAGTTTTTAGTGGACAATCAGCAGATAAATTGACGATGAAGCAGGGGACAAGAGAAGAAGAGAAATAGATAGGGAGAGAAATAGAGATAGACATAGAAGGAGAGAGAGAGAGGGAGCAAACAAAAATGGAAACTTGACAACACGCAAAGCAGAAAAACATAAGAAAAATAAATAAACAGCAAAAAGGAAAGTTCAGCAAAAAAAAAATATATATATAAAATACAATTTATAATATAAAGCAAATTAGTTTAAGCTAAATGTATTTAGAGTTTTGACTAGAAGTAAGCGCAAAAGTTACCAATAAAACGTGCAAGAAAAACACCCAAAGTGAAACTTGAGTACATTTCTCAGAATAAAAAAACAACACTTATTTTTTTACAGGTGTTGTTTTTGTTCATTCACAACTTAAATGTAGTCTTTTTGGTATTATTAAAAGCTTTGATTTGCTAGATTGCCTAAAAAGTGAAGAGTTGATTAGTTTAGTGCATTAAATGCTTGTAATAAATTAACTAAAACTTTATTTAATATTTAGTCTTAAGCGTTCTGACTTTGAGTTCCTCTATGTCTTAACTAAAGCTTGCCAGTACTATTTTAAGTTCGCTTTAAATTTCCTCATTTCCTATAACATTAAACAAAAACCAAAGGCACCGAGTAACGAGTAATTTTAAAATAATTAACAATTTAATGTAGCTTACATAATAATTTTAACTTAAATGTAAACAACAACAAAAAACGATACAGTAAAATATTTAAAAGAAAATAAATACAAAAAAAACGGCAAAAAATATGAGAAATGCATAAATATAAATGGAAAAAAATACTTATATAAATGTATTTGATGTAAGAAGTTTGCTAAAACGATAAACGTTGTCAAGAAATACCCCCCAAGAACCTTTCCCCTCCCTCCACCCTGTGGCAAATGTGGCGTGGCGCAAATGAAAAACATTCCAGCTGCAATATTTTGTTTAAAATATTTACCTAGAACCAAACTAGTCGAGAGCAAAAAAATTGCGTGCCACATTTGCGTGACTCAAAAACAATTTTGAATGAAAAACGTCTAAATATATTTAATGTAAAAAAAAAGAAAATCAAAGTGTGTTTTTTATCTGCACTCTTTTCAGACCAGAATCGACTGGAAGATACTCTGTTGATCCATGATAACTGTCTGGGTATATTATATGTCAATTGGTCTATTGCAACTGTTATTTCGATGATATCAATTAACATCGACTATATCGCAAAGCGGTGCACTTATCGATAAAATCAAATAAATTTAAAGCTCCAGCTTTTATAGACTCTGATATCTGCTTGAATACTGACAAATAAAAGTCACCTTTCGGCTGATCAATAATATATACTCCCTAAGGGCTAAGAACTGCATTCTCTAGCCTGTTAAGCACTTGTGCACATTTTTATCACACACCTTGTACCTTTTTCTTACTGGGTTCGTTGCATAATAAATAAATGCTTCCCATTTTCAGCACTTGCCACACACACAAAAGAACACAAAAGGAGGCGCCGCAGGATAACGCAACATTTTACTAAATTTCATTATTGATCGATTTATGAGGGCGTGTTGCAACTACTGCATGAGGCAGAAGAAGAAGAGGGGCATACACACACTCAACCCACACACACAGATTACTCATGCACCTCGGGAATAGGCCACCAATCGCCTGTTTGCCACTTCATAAATGGATGATTGCCTGAAGAGGGGGAGTGAGGGTTAAAAGGGCGTGGATTGTACATATGTGGGCGTGTCTCACTCTCTCTCTGTGTGTGTGTGTGTATGTGTGTGGTTATAAAACGAGCAGCAGTCTAAAGTGAAAAGTCGTCAAAGTGATAAATTGGATTCAGACAGTGGAGCAGATTTATTGATTTCATGTTCCGCGAGAGAAATCCCCGTCAAATTGAATATGCGCCAGCAGCGACAAAAATCAAAAACAGATATGCAAATACAGTTACACACACACACACAACCACACACACAAACACTTGTTAAAATATGGCGTTTACTGTAGAAAAATATTGGTCGCATTTTTTCTTATCTCTTTTTTTTAGCCAACGTGTCAAATTTTTGCCACTGATTATGCCCAGAGCATTAGAGAGAGTGTGCGTGTGTGTGTGTTTGTATGGGTGTGTGTGTGTGCGGTTGCCAGACTCGTTGCTAGACGATAATATCACATAAAACCTCAATAACAATAACAACAACCTATGTTGCTTGGTTGCTTTTGCCTCAGGATAAGGTTGAAGCTGCTTGTGGAGCGTGAATCAGCAGAGTGTACTCCAAAGAGAGAGTGAGAGAGAGAGAGAGACAGAATCATCGCCATCCTCATAACCTCCTCTCTGGCCCAACAAAACTAAAATATTCAATCATGGATCGAAATGCACTGCAAACAAAACAACAAGCAAACAAAAACCAAACTGAGCAAATCCTGGCAGCTCAACAGGCAGGCAGAAAGCAGACAGAAGTCTTCCAATTGCACACATCTTCAATAAATATCATAGTTTCTATGAAAACTATAGGCTATAGTTATTCCATGTGGAAAAAGAAAGAACTACTATCTATGGCAAGCCAATGATTAAGTAATCATATAAATCGAAGTGAAATCACTTACAAGACAATAGTATACGAAAATTGTTGGGCTGTGTGTAAAACTAGATAATGACATAGAAAATCTACCTTTAGAGAATATCAATAATTGAACAAAAAGAAATTTGGAGTTGGACAAATTTTATAATATATATGTATGTATAAAATGCCTTCCTACAAGATAATTTGAACAGGGCAAAGCACGCAGCTCATGTCGAAAACAAGTAGTTTTATTTGCGGCTGTGTATCTGTCGGGCATGTTGTTAACCTATCGCTCTTGGCCAGGTACTCCCTTCAAGGCTAGGAGAGAGGGGAAGAGGGGGAACTGATGTGGCGACTCGGTTCTCCACTCAGTCAACGAATATGATTGACAACTTCTGTCTTTGTTTTTTGTAACATCTTTTTTTTTGCCCGCGAATTGGAAATTGCAAATTGCATTCTATATGGCAGGAGTGTGGCAAGCAAGTTGCAAGTTCCAAGCTAATCAAATACAACCGACTGTCGTCATCGTATCAATAACTCTGGCGTGGCATGTTTTTGTCCTCGAGTTGGTCTAATAAAGTTAACATGGCCAACAAGCTGGCTGATGTTGAATTTTTGTCGTCAACTTTATGCGCAAGCCAAATGTGTCCTTTGATGATGCAACCAAGGATCGCAGAACGAGGCGAATCATGCTCCACCGACTACGTCCAGCTAAAAGCTTTTGGCAACAAAAACTCAGGGTGGACAGGTAAATATTGGCCAAATGTAACAGGCCAAGTGAAGCGTATCGCAAAAAAAAGAATGGTGGAAAAAACTAAACACGAATAGCAAGTTGAAAAATGTCAAGTGGAAATTTGGCTTAAAAAATCTACTGTTGCGCTTATCATTCAATTATATTCAATTATTCCCGTCGAACTTTTTCAAATCGGTTATGCCTCTAATGGACATCGAGCAAAATATCCAATTTGATTGCGATACACTCTTTGAGATTGCCAGCTTAACAGTTTAACGCTTTAATTGATTGCCAAGCACACCCAGAAAAAAGTTTATACTTTTTAGAAATGCACTTCATAATAATATTTCTAAAAAAAAAAGTATAAATGAAAACCGCATTTTTGAGATTGTCGACTTAGAGTAAGTCTTTCAAATTTTACTTTAAAAAAAAACAACAAAAGCTTTTTATTGTTTGGGTAAATTTTTTTCTGAGTGCTCCAGCTTTTGGGTCAACTTTTCATTGTATACCCTGGAAACATACAAAAGTAGAAACTTTGAATTTGGAATACAAGTTTCGGTTTACCCGAGGCAGCTCGAGTTTTTCCAATTTAATAAAATACACAGTTGCCAGCCCTTATATATTATTGATTAGCTGTAGGTATTCTACCAAGCTCTGCTCAGCAGCTCTACTATCCATTTAACAGCGTATCTCCCCATCGAACCGACTCTTGTCTTATTTTCTAGACTTTTAACGAACTTCAAACTATTAATCTTCACCTACAGTTTCTATTTTTTGGCATTCATTTTAGTTAGCTGCAAACTTTGCTCATTGGGCTTTTGTTTGAGCTGAGACTATAAACCGATTTATTTAGAAATTTGGCAAACTTGTCAAAAAACTTCACTGGAGCTGATTCGTTTTGTTTTAAATGGCAACCGCAAAGTGCTTTGGACCAAAGTCCAAATAAACTGAAATGGAAATGAATCAAAAGCAAAACAAAACACGTTCGGACATGTTTCGAAAAATGCACAAAACGACAAAATACATTTTTGACCACAATTCAAAATGTGGCCAAAAGCAACAAGCAGACTGAAGACGGACTTTCAGACGGACAGAGGACAGAGGACAAGACAGGCCAATAAATAACAATGTAAACAAAGTGTTTTGGCCACTTTACAGTTTGTGTTTATACAACACTTGCCAAATAACAATTTGTCAAAATTCTGCAATACACTGTGCGAAATGTGTGAAATTTAAAGTTTTGTTCATTATGTATACGATTACTTGATTTTGTCGCGACAAATGCTAAACACATCTCAGCTTTTTCTTCCCATTTTTGTAATCACCTTTCTCTATCTCTCTCTCTCTCTCTCGCTCTCTTTGCATATGCTAATATGGAGAATTTTGAAAATTTCAAAGTCGCATTTTATTTTAAGCTCTTTCTGACAAAATCTATATATAATTATTTGTCTTTTCATTTTATGGCTCCCCACCCCTCCCCAGGCCACATCAAAATCCGCTACAACCAATTGGCAGGTATTATTAATAACCTTCAGCTTGTTTTTCTTACTCTTCCTCTTTGCAGTTGCCAAGCAGCAAACCGAAACTGGCATCTTAATTAGACACCAACTGGGAGGACAGCTGATTTGCGCATTGGAAACGCAAGCGAAAGCAACGGCAGCTGCCAGTGTTGCTAATGCTGCCCAGTGCTGCAAATGTATCTAATGAAGTCCTTGCCTGATTGATTGCCAGACATTTCTGGCAGGGCCCTCCCAAAACTAATAGATGTGACTCAATATGTCAGTTGGTGCCCCAATTGGAGTCTTGCCGAAAACTAACAGAAAGCCAGAGAAATAGAGACAGAACCAAGAAGCATTCTCGTTCCAGTTTAATGGTCTGTTCAGTGGCCAAGTTTATTACTTTAAAATCGCAAAATGCGCCATAACATTAACTGATCTGAAAGAGGAAACGTAGGAGTGGGTTGTGGGGGGTTGTGGTGGTGCCGGGGTCGTGTCGTGAGCTTGCCAGCTCATAAAATGTCTTTAAAAGGTCATAAATATAAATTGAAATTGCGTTGACAACAAATCAAAAAAAAAAAAGATGAAAAAATATAGCAAAAGGCAAACAACAAACTTTTATTAGTCAACACTGGCGCTGTGCATGTCCTTTGACGATCGCCTAGAGCGTGACATTAAATATATATATTATATTCGTGTATATTATATTTAATTATATTTTATATTATATTATTTTGCACTCTTTTCTGCCATTATTTATAACTGAAAACCTGATTGATACAATTTTAAACATTATCTTTGCACAACAATTTAATTTTTCTATAAGTTTATGTTTATTTAGGTTAGCTTAAGCAATATTTAACTTTTAATAAGATGCGATTGTTCCAATAGTTGGTCCAATATAATTCTTTTAGCTGCTTAAGCTGCTTATTAAATCGTCTTTTAGCTAGTGGCACTTGGATTTTATTTTATTTATTTTTTCCTTATCAATAAGCCCAGACAAATAACAACATAGAGAATGAGAAAGAGAATGGTATAGGAAATGAGAAAGAGGGGAGGTGTAGGAAGAAGGCTCAAGCAGAAGCAATGAAGCTTGCTGTGTGATTTTACGCAGTTACCCAACACAAACACACCTCTTCTTACGCAGTTACCCAACACTTCACCCCCTATAAGCATCCGCAACAACTGATCCGTGGAGCAATCATTTCAACGGTCATTTGGCGACTCAGCCTTAAAATTGGAAAAAAAATGTGTAGACTCCGATTCCGACTACGGCTCTACGACTACGGCTTACTGCTCGTCGTCGCTTTTTATGAGTGGCGTTAAAAATGTGCAGCAAAGCAGAGCACAGCAAAGCAGAGTTGTTGTTGCTGCTTCGTCGGCAGCCCAAAGTGCAATAAAAGTAAAACCCACATTTTGCCATAGCGCAACTTGCAGCAATATTTGCGCAATATGGCAACTCCCACCTGCCCCCCCCACCCTTCCACACTCTGGCCTAACTATTCTTCATTCCATTGCCAGACACCTTTCCATTGGGTTGGGGAGTTTCCGTACTGTTTTCTGGCATCGTTCGGTTTGCTGCGTTCATTATTTATTTTATTTTATTAGAAATTATTTAGTGCAGTAGCAGTTCCCATCTCTCTCTCTCTCTTTATTTCTCTTACTCATTTTGGCTTTTATTGTTATCTCGGGCATTCTACAGCCGGATGAGGAGGTGGCGTCCAAAATGCATTAAAGCTGATTAATTTTATTATTCTCACACTGGCATCAACTTGAGTAAGCCAAGAGCCTTTAGACTTGCAGTTTAAAACAAGACAACAAATCAGCCTTAAATTGTCATTTTATTCTTTTGGCAAACAGGAAATCATTGAGTTAGCAACTCCCTTTATCGGTCGTCCACCATAGTATAACATAGTATCGATAAGTTATTTTAATTAAACATGTATCACAAAAAATATTTAAGATCTTAAGTTTAATATAATAAATCGTTAATATAAATAAATAATGCAAGTTCAAACCAGGACAACAAATTTATTATATAGGCAGTCAGGAAGTGATTCTTCTATTTATCGATCGTCAGCCATACACCCTTAACGAGCGCCTTACCGCCACAATTGCTTATCACACTGCCTTGCCATAAATATCGATACAGTATCTATACTCAAATATGTTTATTTTACAATTATTTCTCCGCTCAAGTTTACTTATAGACTGCTTTTAAGACTGATAATTTATTTAAACAGTAAAAATGTATTCATTTTCAGCCCATTCACGTGCATTACTTATATTAAAAAATTCTGATTGATCATATTAAATTAAATTGATACACTCGAAAATGTGCTTAAATTGAATGCATATTTGTGCACCTGCTTAACATTTAAGTATATATGAATGTTTATATATGTATTGACAGACTGACTGGGGATGAGTCGTAACCGGATCAGACCATAAAAATGCCTTTCAGTCAATTTGCTGCCTTTGAGAAATATTTAAAATGCCATTCACAATTTGCATGTAATTTTCACTTAACCGCGCAAAATCGCGTTCTGTGGAAGAAGCCCACGGCAAGTGATGCCACATCATAAAAATGCATGCAAGCAGCAGAACAGAGAGTCGCCTGCGAGTCTGGCCACATTTTGTTGTTGCTGTTGTTGTTTTCGTTGTTGTTGTGCATTTTGGCAAACGCGCTATTTTTGGTGATTGTCATCGATACGGATGCACATCATGCCGGTTGCGGGTGTAACCCCACCCTCCCGCCTGCTATATTACCCTCTCTTTGTAGCCAATCAGCTGGCGGAAACAGCAATTGCCAATTGGGCGCCATTCGACAACAACACCAACAACAACTACAAGAAAACCTCATCATTTGTTTCCATTTGTCTGTGTGATCGGGGAATTCAGGCAGAGTGGCAACGCTTATGCGTTGTTTGCACTTTTGCATTTTAAAGCTTTTTACTCTACACACTTCCCACTCTCTTCACTGCCCAGCAGCGAAAAGATCGCATTACGTATGCGATTCTTACTATGCACTTTGTAAAGTAATTACCTTATGTATTGCGTTACTTTGTAATGCAGTAAGTATGCATTGTCAAAAGCTATTTTACAATTAGTTTCCAATACGGAAATATTTGTAAAAAGACTTAGGATAGATATAGATATACTGCTAGCATTACTAGTTAATGAATTTCAAACGTATGCAAGGAGAATGCATTCCGTAATGAAATGCCAGTCAAAATTTTGCAGCTGGGTCTTTCCACGCAATCCATTGCATACATTCGCGCTGAAAAGTATGCAATACTCGTAGGCAAAAGTGGCGCCGCTTTGTTCCCCTTTTGACGTTTCTCGGTTTGGGTTTTGTTGGCTTGGGGTTTTCTGAGCACCTGAAAATGACCATAATTAATTGCATGTACAACTCCACATCGACATCGACATACAACTGGCGGCCCTTTCTGGGCACCGCCATCGGCTGCCAATTAGCGACAGTTGAGTGGATTGCTCTCCCTCCCTCTCTTTCTCTATGCGCACTGATTGATGGCTGCCACTGTTTTGGGTAGATTAAAGTTAGTCGCGACTGCAGCTGGCAACTCATTCAAATAGTATATGCATCATTAGCGTTCCCACATGCAACTAGTTAGAGTATTGCCATATCGGCCAATTGGAGCAAAGCTCTACACTCTACCACAGAGATGAGTAATTGGCTTTTTTCTTCATGTATTTTAAGTGGGTTGAGCCGAAAGCTATTAAAAAGGCTGCGTGCAGCTCTTAAGAATGGGAATTGATTTAAATCGGCTCAATGCTATAATCAGTTGACGTTTACAAGGACATGTGAGAGCTGAAATTATCAAATTAAATTTAAAAACAAACATCAGATAAACTTATGCTTTTCATTTGAGGCATTTTCACTTACAGCGTTAGCTACTTTTCTGCTTTTTCTCTCTGTTTTGGCAACACTTATGGTACGCCTTGGAGTTTGTTTTTTTTTTCGCAATGTTTACAACTTAACGGCACTTCACTTGGCCACACTTTAGTTGCCTGCATATTTTCATTAAGGCAAGTGGCTGCCACTTGGGCGCACTTTTTTGCTGTTGTTGTTGTACGTGTTGTTATTGGCAGCACTTGAGCGTTATTATCAGGAGCAGCAGCAGCAAATCGGTTTCGCATGAAACGCCATTGTCTATAATTACATTATCCCAACTATCAATTAAACCAAATTGTCTGAATGCCGCGTTGGGGCTCTCAGACCGGAACTCCGGCAGACGACACACACACACAGATACGGTCACACTCACGCATCTGCTCTCCCCAATCTCCCTCAGCAGCTGCACGCAGCCATTTAATGGTAACAGTTTTATATGTATGAGTGTGTCAGTGTTTTTGTGATTGTATAACAAGGCCCCTGTGCGTGTGTATTCTTCTGAGCTTTCCCGTCTGTCTGTCGATTGGTGCCTGTGTGTGTGTGCGTGCGTACACTCGTAATTCCCTCACACACATACACACACGCACAGACAAAAGCATTTAAATAATTTTACTGGCGCTGATATCGGAGAATTTTTCAAGTAATTGTTATAATAACAAACGCAAAAACAACAGCAACAACAATAACAACAACAACATCAATAACGGCACATTCTACAGCCATGGCAATTCACACACACACACACACAAACATTCGCATTGAAATATGGAATTTACAATTACATTTAGGCAACGCACACACACACATTCAGGCAAAAACATGAATTTTGGGTTTATGCGCTCCTTGAAATCGTGAATTAAAATTTGCAAACAAAAATATTATAATACAAATTGTAAGAGTACAATAAATGAGTTCAAATAATAAAATAAATACACACAACTGAACTATTAAGCAAACAAATATATTATTATTTAATTTTTGTTGATTGTATATTGTAGCTAAATACAACCAATCCAATTTAATTCAAATATATCAATGAATCATTAAGCATAGTTCAATACATTAATTAAATGCTTAGCCCCAAAAATATATTAGCAAAGCTTTGTTTAGTTAGATATCGATATCGATAAGCGAGTGTGGCGGTCAAGTGATCGATCGATCAATAACGATAAGGGAGATCGATAGAATCAGTAAGTCGAGCAGCTTATCTCAAATTCCAGAATTTTCAGCCGCATCAACTAAATTTGGAAAGCATTTTTCCTCGAAACTTGTCGAGTGGACGAATGGACGGAGTTAAAATTTGTTTTGCTTTCACATTTAATTGAAATTTACGCCGCTTTTGTCGGCGTCTCGCTGTCGCGACATGCGGCGACTTTTATCATTGAAAAGCGCGCCCGCCCGCTGCTACTGCTGCTGCTGCTGCTGCTGCTGCTGCTACTGCTGCTGAAAGTGCTGCCTCAATTGAAGCTGACGCTAACGGTGCCGCTGCGGCTGGAGCCGGATGAGAGAGAGAGAGAGAGCGAGAGTGGGAAAGGAAGCCAGAGGCTTGACAGCCACTTTTGCAGCAATTGAAATGCATTTTGCACACGCACGCACACTTGTACTGTATGTGTGTGTGTCCGTTTATTTGTGTGTGTATTCCAGTTTGTCATTTAATTAAAAAAAAAAACTTTTTGCCGCTCGAGCGCCCGAATGACGGAAGAGTTTTAACACACACACATCTCCCCACTTTAATTTCACTTAATTGAGAAGTTCTGTGTGTTTGTGTGTGTGAGAGAGAGAGAGAGCCTTGAGGCTTCAGGTAAGTAAATTTTGCTGTCAGCGCAGTGCAATCAATAAAATATTTGTTTGCGCCAAAATCAAATTAAAAAAAGCAAAAAAAAGAAAAGAAACCAATTTGTCCTTGATTATTTGTGAATAATAAAGAATATATTTCTATAAACAGTTACGATCGAGGCATTTAATAAAAGTATGACTACTTTTATAGTGATATGAAGAGAAATTTATTTCGGCAAAAGAAAAAATGCTCGAATACTCATCTGGGAATGTTCTAAAATACTATTATTTTCCAAATACTAAACGTGGTAAGATATAATCACCCATCATATCTAGTTTTTAGAAATATTTTGTGTTAACAAATTTCAGAAGAATCAACTCCGGCGGTCTATTTAGCCATGTCCATCATCTATCTATATGAACTCGTCGATCTCAGAGACTATCAGAGCTGGAGACTTTAAATTTTGTATTTAAGTTCTTGTATAACTTGGGCAAGCCAAGTTTTATTAACCGATAATTGTAGTAGCTTAAGACAATTAGATAAGTAAATATTTAATGTATTTATATTGGTAGGTAACGGCATCTATAGAGGGTATCTCCTAGTTGAGACTCTGTGAAGAAACACAGAACACAAAAAAATAAAGATAATTAAAGTATTTCATATAGGGTATATCCTAATTAATATCTCTCTTCATCTTCCTCTACATTTCTCTCTCTCGCTCTCTCTCTCTCTCTCTCTCTCTCCCTCGTCTCCTCTGCCTTTCCTTCTCCCTTTCTCGCTTGATGCAATTCATCTAAATATTAAATAAATATTTTATAAGCCTTTGTATTTTTCGAAATTATTTCAAGCTGTGACACCAGAGCATAAAACCACCAAAGACTGCACAGTATGCAATAAAAGTCTACACACACAAACACACTTTCACGGAGAGCAGCAGACGAAGAGGAATGCAACAAAGGAAAAGTGCAATGTTTGTGGTCAAATACAAAAAGGACTCGGACATGGTCTCCTGACTACTGACTCTGCCTGCGGGGCTTCTAATGGGCGTGGACAGAATGAGATGGGGCGTGGTAATGGCTAGCCACATTTTACGCATTTGCACCGTGAATTTATGAAATTGCAAAAGGAACCGTCCAGCAAATCAACGCACAACTCGAAAACTGAACTAAAAACAAGGACAAGGGACAGAGGACTAAGGACAATGGACATTTATTTGTTAATATTAGCCACGCAGCGTCAAATATGTGAAGTCAACAAAAACCATTGGGTGGAGGGCTGCTGGGGCAGCAGGTAACAACAACAACAACTTGCCCCAAAGCGTTTTTAAGCTACTCGTTTGTTGGTTTTGCTTAATCCGCCCAAGCCTCAGTCATGGGCTTATTTACGTCTGGAACAGCTCTCTGTCTAGCTGGGTGTGTGTGCGTGTCTGTGTGTGTATGATTGTACTCTCTAGTTTATTAGTCCACAATGTGGCACAGCCTAATGATGCCTGTCCACAACAGTGCCGGCTGCGAAGGATTCCGCTTAAGAGTCCGTTTGATTCGGTTTGTCTGTATCTCTGTCTGTCAGCCTGTCTCTCTGCCTGTCTCTCCGTCTGTCTCTCTGTCTGTCTGTCTGTTCGACTGCCTGTCTATCGAGTCCTTGTGCCGAACAGCCCTTTTGCTTAACGCTACAATGACTAAACACGATACAGAGAATACACTGACAGAAAGTAGAGTCAATTGACTAACTAATAAGCATTCAACTGTATAATCTAGATATACATATATAATTTGTGTGAATTGACTATAGTTTTCCATTACTAATCGGCTATTTTTGTGTTTATTACTTTTGGTGCAGTTTTGACAAAATGGCTAAAGAAAGTTTAGGCCAAGAATTTACACTGCCAGAAAATAGAGTCTATTCACTAGCTGATAAGCATTCAAATCTGTAATCTGAAAACACGTAAATTTATGTGATATTTATATAAATCTACATCTACAACTGCAAGTTGAGTTTGTAACTTTCCTTTGTTAATTGTCCATTTTTTGTTTTCACTTTTGACAAAGATTTGGATAAAGAAAGTTTAGACTTATATATATTGTAGATATTTTTTTGGGTAGGACTTTGAGGTGATTGTCGATCTAGCATCACGATTTCAGATCCTAAATGTCAAATCATAATCAAATATACTTCTTTTGGTTTAGATTTGAAAAAGATATGGATGTGAGCAGTTTAAACCCTTGTCAATATTGTTTTTTTGAGTTGGAATTCTTAAATGATTTTTTACCCAGAATTGCTCTTTCATTTTGACCTATATCCTTTGGCTATTTTTGGGCAGATTGCACACATTTCCATATACCATTTTAGGCTATGATCTGCGACCCAATTTCACGTTGTCAGATTTGAATGCGGCATTATTACAGAGTCCAAACCATGATCCTTTCCAAAATCGGTCCATTTTTTACATAGTTGTGACAAGTTGAGACCTATATTATATGCATACAGTTTTTGAATCACGTTTTCAAACTTAAATGCAATATTATTCTCTTTTTAAACTCTGTTCTGTTTCGACAGAGTGATATCTAACAGAATTCTGGGCTCATTTTCAAAAGCGTTTTATTCAAGTCTCTTTGGGCAGAGTAGCTCACAGCCGCAGAAAGCCAACACAATTTTTCGCCTTTCCTTTTGCTTTTTCTTATATTTTATTCCTGTTATTTTTTTTTGTTAGATCCTGTTAACAAATGTTTTAACTTGTTGCCCGTTGTGCGCTGTTTTTAATTTACATTGGCATTGCATAAATATTTAGACAAGCGCAGCTGCTAACCGAGCACCCCCATGCACCCCATGCCACCCCTTCCCTGGCTCTGGCTGATTTATGCAGACTGTGGCGGTGGTTTTGCTGGAGGCGAAAGAGAGAGAGGGGGAGAGAGAGAGAGAGAGAGAGAGGGGAGAGAGAGAACCGCAAGACTCATTCAGTCGCATCTAATGTTGATTTTGCGTCTTTTTGCGCGCTCAAGGCGAGTCCAGCACTTGCCACACTTGCCACACTTGCCCCCAGTACCACAGCCGCCCCCTTGCCTTCCCCCTGCCAGCCCCTCGCCCTACTCGATCCTTACCTCGCTGTTTGTGTGTTGTGCAAATGCTTTTTCAACAATTGCATGCCTGGACTCGCTGATCCCCCAGAGATTAACGTGACTAGCACTGCACAAACACAAATACACGCACACACCAGTGAGTTGTGTGTGTGTAGTGTGTGTGTTAGATAATCCAATTAATATGCACACAAAAACGCAGCTAGACAACACACAACATACACTTACACACACACACACAACTCACACAATAACTAAGCACGGCGAACGCCATGTTGAATACATCTGGGCAACCGGAAGCGCGGCTCGAAGGATCTGCCCGGGACAAAAGGAGTTGGCAGCGGGGGGAGGGGTTGCGACTGCGGCCAGCGGTAAAAGCTGTTCAAACATTTATGAGCACAACGCTGCTTAACGGTAAACGAGACGAGACGAGGCAACGCCTCTGCACCACACTCAGAAAAAAATCTACCAATTTTGTTAATCAGAAAGTATTTTTCCAAAAATCGGCGAAAATAAGTTTTCTTGCGTTCTGGGAAAATTTTTCTAAAAGTTTAAAAATAATATTGAATATAAAGTGTGAGCTATTATGTATTGATTTTATTTTATTTAATTAAAAACAACTTTAATGAGAAAGCTGAGCCAGTTAATGGAAAGTATATCAAAAATATGAAAAGAAAGTATTTCAAAAATAATAATAACTTCCTTAAATTCATAACCATATTTTTCTGAGTGCACTCATATCCTTGCCGCTGAGGACCTTTTGCAATGCACAAAACTAATTTGCGGCCGGGGCAATTATGCAGCTAGGCATGACTCCCACATGCGGCAGGTAAACTCGCCGCCTGCCTCATGCTGAAGTTGCAGTTGCTAGCTGCCAGCTGCTAATTTCTTCATTAAGCCACATCAAGTTGTTGGCCTAAAAGCGAACCACAGTAGCAGCGAGTACACCCCAGCGAACCACCCAATGCCAAAACAAATATCTACAAAATAAACACATCGCTAAACTAAAGCTGCACTAAATTAGGCATATTCAACTACACTGTCCGAAATTTTGCTGTTGTTAGTTATATTTTAGATATAATTACAAAAAATAGTATTAGCCGTGTTTCAATTTACGGAAAACTCTCTCCTTTCTTTGCCACATACAACAAGTTAATATTATCTAGTCGAGTAGTTCGACTTATAATCTAAATTTGATGTTTCTAGCTCTTAGTCAGTCTTTGAGATCGGTTTATTGAATACAATTTCGTTTGCATTTCGAATTTCTCACAGTGTAAGAACATCTTTTAATTCTTTAATATCTGTTGCTTCCCCAGCTACAAATAAGTCGTTCTTTTATTTAATGCAATACTCCATTGCTCGCTGCTGGCTTATCTCGGCAGAGATACACCAATCAACCACCTTTTCACACACACACACACACACACTCACCCTGCCCACCCCCTTTTCCACTAGCTGCAATCCATTCAAGAAGTTAATTTTTCTTTCATTAGCGACTGACATCGTCAGCGTCACTTAAACCCCATATCGAGTTCCGTTTCTGCCACTGCGTCGCTATGAAACTTTCCTTATTATAACTATGTGCAAGTGTCATGCTGCCACAGCAACACACCACCCCCACCCCCCTCACATAGCATTCATTGAGGCATATTCTAATATCATGTAGCTTCACAGCTGGGGATGGGGCAGAAAGTCAAATGGAAAGCCGCACACGTTTTGGCGTCGAAACTTTTTATTAGTGTCGAAAGTGGGCATTGCAAGGATGTGCCACACCCCCTCATCACCCCCCACCCACACACACACACACATCAAGAAATCACAGAGCGAGCGAGGAGTGTTTAGCACAGCATTGCGTATGATTAATATGCAGGCCACGTAAAGCTGCCAATATTGATTTTTAAATAAGATGACGCCAAGAATGAACCACTCAACCAACGGCCAACCACCCAACTAGACTAAAGCCAAAGAAGCAAACAACGAAATTATATAATTTGCTGTGTAATCAGCTAAGTTTAAATGTGAAAAAGGCGTCGTGATTTTTAGCTGATGGCTCCTGTGGCGTATGAGTAATGCCCGCCTATAAGATTACTCATACATAAAAGCACGCCAGGGAAAAAAGGAAAAAACAAACAAAAAGTGCCAGTCATGCAGGAGCAGGGAGCAGAAAGCCAGGAGTTGGTAGCTGGTAGCAAAGAGTCGCTTCCAAGAGCCGCCAAGCACTTTGACAAATGAAACATGGCTAAAAGGCGAGCATGGAACTGGCTTGGAATTGGATTCAAGTGGGTGGCTGGGAGCGGATGACGGGGGGTGCAGGGGTTTGGTACGCGGGCATAGCTGTAAAAAGTGGGCCGGGGAAGGGGAGCCGCATTGGCGACGCCATCGCCGAGTTTTAATGCCATTGATGGCTTATTTCAGGTTTACGACTTTATTTTTGCTACCTAGCCAACGTCTGACTGACTGAAACAGTCAATCTCTCAGTCAGTCAGTCCCTCAGTCACCCAGTCTGATCAACGGCATTCACTCACTTTTGACTATGGCATCCACACCAAATACATCCACAACACACCACATACACACATCACCCCACACTCACACACCACAGCAGCAGCCGGCGAAAGTATGCTTGAGTGGTTTTTAGGCGCAGTTGTTTCTATTTTTATTGCAACGGCAAATTCCACGCTTTTTATTGCAAAACTCCTCCATTGAAGTCAGCCAGGCATTGAACTAACAGTTCCTTTTTCCTTTTTTATTTTGCTTTACTGTACCATATGCCCTGTAAGCCCCGGCAGAGGTATTAAAGTTACCACACAACCCCATAAGCTTATCGGGTGTAAATTTCCTTTGAGTTTTTGAAAATACATTTGGATTAAGATTGTAATTAAACCAAAAACAATAAAATAAAATCATATAATTACACAAATTATAATATATTTATTCAATATTACCTTTTATAGTTTGATCCAAGTAGGATTAATTTTATACATTACTAAATTTTATGTTTATCAAAAATGCAGTAAATTAATAAACCCAATTGCAAACTAAGAATGATTTTATTAGTACCAAATAAGATAAGAAATAAGAATTTTCAGTCTTATAGCTCAACTTCAACTACGCATATTAAATAATACATAATATTAAAATCTGGACAAAAGTAGTTCACATTTTATAAGAACTATAACAAAGTCAGAAAGTATGTCATATGAAAAAAATATAAAACAATAATGTATAAAAATTAAACATAAAAATTGTCAAGAGAAGTTTCTGAAGAAAGTACAAATTCTTTGTCTGATGTGCTAAACAAATTCCTAATATGTTTAATGGAGACTATAAACAAAATTCTTAGATATACTATATATTATTATATTATTTTTATTTTTCATTTTAAATTCAATTTATAACTTAAATTTTAATTTTAAATTTATATACAAATTTTATTTATACATGTATATATAGCAATAGCTATATACATAAGTTTATACAGCCATCCTCAAAAAATTCTCTCGATAACAATTGGTAATTGAATCTTGCTATAAAGCGTTGGATCAGTTAAAGACTAGTTTAACTATTAACTCGAACACTTGCCGCAACAACTTTCACAAAGCACGTCTGCAAAGAGTATAAAAACTTTACTATGCGGTAGTCAACTTTACCAACCCTCCTGCACCGCAACCCCCTTCCCAAACCCCACATACTCATCCTACACTGCCCGTACAATCATCCCCACACTCAATTTTCATATGCAGGTAAACTGTATTGGCAACTCTGTCTGTCTGTCTCTGTCTGTCTCTTTGTCTATCTCTCTGTCTGTTTATGTGATAGTCTGCCACGCTGCCGGCGGGCGTGCAACAGCATGTTGCATGCTGTTGAGCCGCTCAGTCGACAACAAATTTTTATTGTCAGCATATTTTTTATGTTTTAAGGGCAAACCAGTTCCGCAAGCCGCGCAACCTCCTGTCAGGCTCCTGTATGTGATGTGTGATGAACACACGGCCTGCGCATTGACATTGTCTGCCCCAACCCCAATCCTTGGGGCAACACCCCACCCCCCTTATCTACTTGTCTGGCGTTGTCTGCCGCTTGGCGGTAAATAAAATATCGTTGCTATAAAAATACAAGCGTTGCCTGCTTCCGCACTTCCGCTTCCCCCCTCCCCCTTCCCCTTCGCCCCTTTTCCCCTCTTGCATCGATTAAGCGTATCTAACAGACCCCGGATCCCAATCCTTTCGCTTGCAGTCAACAGGGCACCATTATTTTTTTTACTTTTTGAATGTTGAATTTTATGTTGGATTTTTTATTTTCTTTATTTTGTATTTTGCTTTGCTACACGTGTTGGTAACATATTTTTGGACATTATTACAATGGTTTCTTTTGCCAGTCCGCCCCTGCCCCAATCTACCTACAAGTGCCCCCAAACTGTCGGTATGGATTTTATGGGCGTATGTTTGTGTCTGGGTGGGTGGCAGGCGCCTCAATTTTTTATAGACACTTGAATGTATTCAAGTTCGCAGCGTGTTTTGAATGTGTTTTGGGTGTGCCACGCCTCCCGCCCAACATACTTTCATAGGGAAAGAAGCAGAGAAATATCAAATGCATTTTATTTACTGCATATTTATTCGAGCCAGAAAACAGAAAAATTCCAACGAAAAGTTGAAGTCAAGTGCGAAACAGCTTTCATTATTGAAATGTGGCCCCAATTCGAATGAAACATGGAACTATTGATGGGCTATCGGATTGACATACACATCAAAAAATATTGTATACATATTTTAGTTATTTGGGAGGCTTACTTAAATTAAAAGCTTTACGGGGATTAGAATGCCTTGTTATAAACTGAATCGATTTAAAATGGATAGCAAGAAGAATATACTCATTAATATTGTATTCATCATTAATGTGTACAGGGTATCTCCCGGTCGAGCGATATCGACTGGCGCCTTTAGAAATGTTGTTGTTATTTGCTGATATATGAAAAGTGAGGCTGCAAATGAATCCATAAAATATACAATTTTATGTACACAGCCTTAATGAAAAGCGTTTCAGCAACAGCCCGAGTGGTGGTGGGATGTGGTGGAGGTGAAGGAGTGGGAGGAGGAGGATTAGCAGGAGCAGGATGAGCAGGAGCAGGACTCAAGCACAAACCAAATTTCATGCTTAAGCTCTGTAAAATTAACATTTAATTGAAGCCTACATTTCGGCGCTGCTGGCAACATTAACGGTGGCAAGGGTGGCCGAATGGCAAGCAGGATGCGAGTGCAAATCCCTGGATACTGTGCACACTTGGGGGAATACAAGACAAATGCAGCAGCGACAGGATGGGAGAGTGCATGTTTTGATAGCGTAAATTATGTTATAAAATTTATTTAATTTCGCTCAACTGCAAACAGCCATCCTTGACTGGATGTCCACACATCCAGTAAACGTTTTGTTGCCATGCAAGCCAGAAGCCAGTAGCTTGCCACCTGATGGAGGCATGCACCCACATCCACTTTGAACCACTCACCCACCCAAACCACTCAGTTACTCACTCACATATGGAGTCCCAGGAGTATTGCAAATTGTGCTTGGTTCGACGAGTGGCAAGTTCAACTGTCCTCCTTGCTACTCCTTGCTACCGTCTTCTTTCTCCTCCCCTCCCCTCCTCGTTGCCCTATCGCATATTTATGTCTTCAAGCCAAGGCAGGCGAACATGCAAACATTTCGTTGCTGGCCAAGTGGTTGGGTGGAGCAAGATGGCCAAAAACGAAATGGAAAGCGCGACCAGGTGAACACACGCACATGTGTGTGAGTGTGTGTGGCAGTATGTGTGTATCGCATATGTTGGCAATCCTTAACAGCAATTCCTTTACCTTTCACCCACAAGCCACAGAGTTGGCGTCGTGCCTGGACGCATACTGATAGGTACCACTGTACAGCTTAGACTGCTACAGTAGACACTTACATGAAAGAAGGGCTTAGGTATGCTGAAGTATACAAGGGTATGTAATCCCTCGTAGACAGCAGTCAAATTGCCGTCATCTAAATTCTACTATAAATCTAAAAAGCCTAACACATTTGAATAGAAACAAGCAGACTGCCGGATATCGGCTATATCGACTCATCATACTATGCTGATAATGAATATATATACTATGTCTTCCTCAGTGCGTTACAGTCTTCATAATTTAATATGCTTCTAAATAAATGCTTGATAATTTTTGACCAATGCAACATCTGAAAAGGATTGCTATAAATTCTGGTTTTCAATTTTGAGACTGTAGCGCAATAAATACAATTTAGATTATTGCTTTTACTGAAATTCATTTTTTTTAGATGTTAGCAACACCCCAGATGATGTTTATTGTTAACTTCAATTTTAATTATTATATTTATTTTTTTCTTGGAACTAGAAAATAAACCCATATGATTTTTAAAATAAAATGAAAATTATACCTTACCATTTTTATGCTAATTCCTTTCCTTCTTGGAGTAAAAAAAAAAAACCATAAATGGTATTCAATATAAACATAATATTTGCTGACCATATTTATATTCCTATCCAAGAGTTTATTGTCACGCGCTCAACTCTAAGCCGGGCTATCTTTCATCTTTCTGTTCGCTGCCAGGCTATTGAAAAGGGCTCGAATAGTGACGGAGTGGGGGGCAGAGGAGAGTCAGGGGTGCTCTTGAGGGATTGGTGGTGGGAGAGGGGAGGTCGCACGTTACAAACTTAAACGACTTGGGATCGCTTAAATAATTAAATACCAATGACACTTAAACGTAAATCATTAATTTTGCAAGTGCGCTGCTCAGCCACGTGCCAGGACAAAGGACGAGGGATGAGGGACGGTGCTGCCTGCTCGCTAAGACATTAAGACGAGGGGGTGCGGTGGGGTGGTACGCCCGTTTCGCCGGACCGTAAACAAAGACGGCACAAAATGTCAACGTCACCGGAAACAACACCCAAAAAATTACTGTTGCAAAATGCTGTTGCAGTTTCCGTTGCTGAGCTTTTGCGAGCTTCCTGCAACTGCCTGCAACAAATTCCACAACTTAACCTCCACCTTCTCTCTCCCTCTCTCTCTCTCTCTCTCTCTCTCTCTCTCTCTCTCCTTCTGTCTCTTTCTAACAACTATGTATGTTCAACAATTTGTTGCCGTAGACAATTCAGAGACAGAGTCAGAGTCAATGTCGGGCCAGAGTTGTCAACGCTGTTTAAAGTTGCCTTAATTGCAGTTGTTGCTGCTGCTATTGCTGCTCTTTTTATGGCTGTCGTGTTGTTAAAGTTGCACATGCATAAAATATGCTGCATACTTTGTGGCACAACAACAACAACTACAATAAAAGGGTTGCCACTCGGCCAGCTGGCGTTGCCACCCTGTCCTTGTTGCTGTTGCTGTGGCTGCTGTCTTTCATACTGTTAATTATTATAGACGTGTGAGAACGTCCAACTGTCTGTTCTGTCTGCGTAGAGATGGCAACCACATGCAATAAAACAGCACTTAGACATCGACACACACACTCGCACAGCCAATCGCCACACACACACACACACACACTCAGAGAGACGTAGTCTGGTCCGTTTCGAACCATTGCCTTCTTTGGCAAAATAGTCAAACGGCGCACCGGGGAATACTTTGCCAAATTGCACTATCCTACCAGTCTAACCAGTCTCTTCCAATCCCCCCCGTTTCACTTCCCCTTTCCACTTCCCTTTCCACTTCCAATTCCGTTTCCAATGCTCGCTCCTTGGCATCGTTGGCCACTCATTTGACTGCTCGCTTTTGTCGTCCTTTCATCTCGCTCGACCAAATAGTTTTTGCTAATAGTCGGCCCAACACGTGTTCTCCCTATCAACGTCTATACACACACCCATATATACATATACAAATGTGTATTTAAATTAAGTCTTTCGGCTTTAAATTGAGTACTTAAATATATACGAAAATAAGCAAAAATGCGCGAGGCGAGAGAGCTCGGCGAGGCTGATAACCACATTGTAATTTCTAATTAATTTAAGTCTAAATCGCTTTATAAAGTATAAAGCTGCCCTGCCCATAGCTGGCTACGGCCTTGCCATGAAAACAGCTGTTGGTTCAATACAAAATTACGCTTTGGTTAACCAAATCTGTGTTTCTTTTAAGATCTAAGCTTTTAAGTATATCCGTTTTTAAAGTGTATAAATAAACTGTCAAGGTATCTTTTATATCAATTGGAAGTCTATATTTTAACAATTGAGTAATTCAGTGCTATCGTAAATTGATTAATATCGATATACTCGATCTCTTTGCACTTATCGATCAATTTAAATAAAATTGAGGTGTCTAAAATAAACGAGATTAGCTTGTGCATATAAACTAACAAGACAGAATACATATATTGTTATTATTAAAGACCACTTCATCGATGTGTTTCACACTTCAACACTAACTTGTAGTACACTCTTTTAACTTATTCGACAACATTTTATCTTGGCGCGATTCTATATATATTTATATAGATATTCTGTTTTAATTTTGAACCCAACCCTAGCTTCCTACCCTCCTTCCCAACTTTGCCTGTTGCTGCCAATCAAATTTGATGTTCGACCTTTTTTTGTTTTCGCCACGCTCGAATTACGTCTAAGAACTTGGCCAACAGCTTAATGTAATGCAGTCAAGACAAGGGCGTGGTAAGGGATGAGAGGGAGTGCACCTGCATTTAAAAAACATTATCGAGTTTTTGCCTTTGTTGTTGTAGTATTTTATTTAGCAGGTGCGCTAATCTCCGGCTTAGCTGTCGCCCGGAACCGAGCAAGTGTCTTGGCTAAAAGTCAGCTAATTAGTTGACACTTTGTCTTGGGCCACTTAATTAGCCCCAACCAAGCCCCCCCACTCCTTCGCTTTCCCCTTAGTGCAGCACACCCCGCACATACAAATTGTTGGCGGGCACAATTGCATTCCAGTTGCGTAACAAAAATGGGCGCCAATTAAAGTTGGCTCCAACATTTGCCGGCTCAAAGTTGGCGCCAGCCAAAAGTTCATGTGGCATATATAAACTTTTTTTATTTTGGCGTGGCATGATTTCAATTCCATTAAAATAAGCGAGTGCAGTCAGAAAAAAGAGGGATAGAGAAATAGTTGTCACAAATTAAAATATTTATCATTGCTAATACAATTTACATGCGTAAGTTTTTTTTATTCAGATTTTGTTCGTTTTCTATTTTAGCGCTAATTAAATGTGTAAATTTTTCGTTTGTCAACTTTTTAATTGAATGCGACACAAATGTCAGAAAAAAAAAATTAAGTGAAACAAGTTGTCAGTTGTCGATTAGGGGCTTTACAACAAAAGCTCTTCAGTAAATTTGAGTTCACTGCAAAAGAGGCAAATAAATCAAATAATAATCAGAATAGTCTACAAACTAGTCAAACAATGTGTGCAGGCAAACATGGCAAATAGAACAGAATATAATAATAAAAACGATTACAATACAATACAATAGTAATAATGATATAATATTTAAGCAAGACATATTCGAAACGTTCTGTGTGGATGTTTATGTGTGTGTTGTACAGTAAAGTGAAGACAAGGACAGTGAATCGGGCACTCAACTATTCCTCTTTGTTCTCCACGGCGGGCACCTCCCAATACTGCTCATCCTGATGCTGTTCATCCTTTTGCAGATTTCGGAAATTGACATACTTCAGCACAGCACCTGCAAAGATTCAACAAACTAAGTGAATGCTACTGGTTCTAATAAGGAATGCGAGACTCACCCGTTAAAATGCCGCCTCCAATGGCGATGACCAGCGTCAGTGCAATGCCAAACAATTGATAGCCAGCCTGTGTGCTCGCATTGCGTCCCAATCCCTGCAAGAGTTGCTCATTAGATTAATATATACAATTACACTCAGAAAAAATTTTGAAAAACGGAAAGATTCTCCATTTTTATAAATATAATTTGATATTAATATATTTTTTTTTGTAAACCCAAGTTTTTAGAAATCCACAAACACGTATTTTGGTAATATACTTTCTGAATAATATTGTGACCAATCATTGGCAGCAAAAGTGGAGCCATTTACTAAAATTTCAAGAAATTGTTTAATGGTTGCACAGTTTGCAAACTTACACCCATTATTTTGGTATCTGTGCTATTGCTGCCCACCATGGCTGGGAATATGTCCTGCAGATCCGATTGATAATTCTCTAGAGTGACCAATGAGGCAACAACGGCTGAGGCAATGGCCGAGACTAAGGCGGGCATTCCGTGCAAATTGTGTACGCCACAAGTGTCATGAAGACGGAGACTGCTAGTCATCCAGGGCTGTAAATAGTAATTAGTATTAAATAGGGATATAAAGTAAATTTAATATAAAGTAAATTATAAATTTCTCTCTCTCCCTATCTATCTGCTGTTGCCTCAAGTGTTAGACTAGCTAATACACTGTTTTATAAAAAGTTGGTTTTGCTTAAAGTACTTTCTTCAATATAAAAATACGTTTCAGCAAGTTATAATGAACTATATTTCTGATAGGATCGAAGGTGCCTCCTTTTGCCCTTGAACAACTTCATTATACCCTTAATGCCCTTTTTTAATGAGAGTGTGTAAATTTATTTACAACTACGCAGGTGAATTTAGACTCATCCTGCACCACTCGGAAGTCGTCGTCGTGTCCGCCAAAGGGGCAGACCAACTTTACTCATTAGCGTCAAAATTTTTGCTAGGCGCACTAATTAAAACGCAGCGCGTCCAGAGTGTGCAAAGTTGGACACAGGTGCTACGCCTCATCCGCACAGACTCCTAACTGCAACTCAGACTCGGTCCATTTGAATGGAGGGACGTTTGTGTGTTTTTTTTTTTTTTTGGGTTTGGATTAGCCACACAGGACTCGTTCGCCAGGATGTTGGTCCATTAGTGTGCACCAAGAGGGGGGAGGTGGTGGTGTAGTTGTTGAACTTACGGTTAAATAGCGATAGCCGAGCACCGAAATCGTGCCGGCGATAATGCCAATTAGGACAGCGCCATGCGCTCCGAGCAGCAAGTTGCAAACGGTGCCAACGGCAACGCCGCCGGCCAACGTCGAATTCTGCACGTGCACCATATCCAATTTATTATCATGGCTGACAAGCGCCGATACAACAAAGGTGGTCACTGCAAAAAAAACCAAGAAAAAAATATAGAAACACAAATCTACAACACACAAAAATCAATAGCAGCAGAGTTTTTTTTCTTTGTTATATATTCTATTAATTATTTTTATTTCATTCATCTATTTTTTTTTTTATTATATTTAACTATTTGTTTTCTCATCAAGTTTAAGATTCTCACGGCTTTTGGGTGCCCAAATATCCAATATCGATCATTGGCATCGATGTTTGGTTAATATTTTGGCACTTAACTATACTTATTTATAATTGAGAGGCAATTATACTTCAAGTACTCCTTCTAGTTATGTTTTAAAATATCAGCAATTCTGTTTTGCATATTGCATAAATTAGTTTTATCTTTTAAAGCTTACCTATTATTATTTCATTTTTGTTAATCTAACAATCGAAAAGCTTGCCTCTTATTGAAAATTATAAAAACTAGAAGGAAGCAGGTATGACAGTAAATGTGGCTAAGTCTTGGATTGTTCATTGAACATATACATATATGGGAATAATGGAATTGAGTAAGAATATTGCGTAGCAGAAAATAATGCATCAGTTGGTTTGCAAATAGCAATCACTGTCTGTAAATCATCCAAGCGAAAGCCAAATGGGATTCACACAGTATCCACAACCGCAGATCATAAACACAAAACTAATAAAAATGTAAACAAGCCAAGTGCTCTACTGTCCCGCTGTATTGTGTTGGGTTTATTATGCGGGCAAAAAAGCATAAATCTAGGCGAAAATAACACTAAATACTTACAAAATCTCCATTTTATGGTGCAACATATGTTGCAGCAATAATAATTTGCATAAATTAGTTAATACGCAGCTACGCTCGGTTTCTGTGGCAAATCACAACTGGAAGTGGAACCCACAACAATTTCTAAAAACAGCTTTTGACATTGTGTCCAGGCACAGGCTCAAATTCTGGCTTAAAAATCAATTAAACTGTATTTTTTTACAACCAGAGGGAGTTAAAGCAAAGCCAAGCCAAAAGCAGCCGAGATTTTGAGGGGCGTCAGCTGTTTCGAGCTGGCTGTTGTTGTTCTTGCTGTTGTTCTTATTGTTGTTGTTGTTGCACATTTAACAATTTAAATTAACGCCAATGGTGTCACTTGTGTGTGTGACTATAAAATGTGTTTTGTGCTTAACGTTGTTGCCCCTCCCCCTACACACCTCCCAGCCATCCCCTTCTCAATACGGGCAATGGCCACAAGGACACTGACCAGGACCAGGACGAGGCTCGTTTCGAACTTGGTGTGAAAACAGCAACAACAACAAAAACAGCAACTACAACTGGGGCGTATTTTGGACACCATCGTCGTCTGCTTTCTATGCATGTCGCACCCGCATCTGCACAACAAGCCAGGAGCGGAGCAGGGGATTAGAAGAGGGCAGGCGCGGCTAGTTGAAGACACCCCTGGATCCGCCTCTAATTTCAGCATTGAACTGAATCCCAGCTTTAGTTTAATTAAGGCAACACAACAAGGCAGACCAGTGCTGGCCCAAAGCGAGTCGAGCTCCACGTTGACTCAACTAATCGCACATCCTTCCGCATAAAATGTCTCCCTATCTTAATACCTCCTGAAAGTGGGGCATATTGCTTAGCGAGTGCAATTTGTCTAAATTTCTGTTTGATTTATGCTTAATTAAAGCTAGAAAGATCATATTTCAACGTGCTCTATGTCATAACCTGAGTTTGCTAAAGATTTTGAAAACAACAGAGTTTTTCCTACAAGAACTCAATTTTCAACCGAAAGTTTCTTAATGGAGAAAGGCGATTCTCATTACAATAATTTTCCCACATTAGTAGAAACTAGTCTACAAATCTTAGCCCCATAAAATATCATAATTCTAGAACAAAAAAAATAGATAGATGCAGATCTATTTCATACAGCCATAACTTTCTCAAAACTCAATCGATTTTCAAAAGCAAGGGAGTTTTGATCATGGCGCTATATCTAGAACAGTACTACACTTAAAATATAAATTGTGAACAGGGTTTTAAATTGGTTATGTTTATAAAAGTTTTAATTTGAAGGTCTCTTTGGATAAGTGCTCTCCTTACAAATCGATTATTTTCTACAATAACCTTTATTGTGGTGATTGATGTATGCACTAATTGTTATAAAGTAATGTTAATATAATAATTAAAGTATTTAATATATGTGTTGGTCATTTCTGTGAATTACTGTAGGGTATTTGCAACTCGATCACTCTCTGCAAAAGATCCCTTGCTCTAATTTTAATTGTTGTTCGAATTCGATTAAATGTAAAATGATTTTCCCATAAAAGTATATAACAAACACATGCCACAGCTCTCACATGTGTATTGACAAGCTCATACCTCAAACTACCACAGGGTATTCGCTAGTCGTTTACATTCCCACACCCTTCGTGCTTTTCTATTGCGCTATTTTAGGTGATGGCTTTAATATCATGGCCCAGTCTCTCTGGCCACAGACGCCCCAGTGTCGCCGCTGCCGAGCAGAGCCACAATTTTAGTACCACAACCAGACCTGTACCCCGCTTCCCCTTTCCGATCCACCCTGCACCAGACTACGCCTCTTAACCAGTCCCTGTTTGCCGCTTGCAGTTTGGCTTATCTCAGCTGCCTGTTTTTGTTGTTGTAGTCATTGCCTTGGCGCCCTTTGTATACATTTAATTTGTGTTTTGTTATTTACATTAACCGAGCAAGCGAGGCAACTGCACAGACTGTCCCATGCCACCTCTCCCCCTCACCACTGTACACCACGCCCCCTCTCTCTATCTATCTCTCACTGGCCTGGTCTATGTGCAAATGGTAGACTTGTCTTGTTGGGTTGTTTTTGCTTTTAGCACATGTAGAAACATGGCCATGGTCAGAACACACAGTTGACCCAAACACACACACATAGATACAGCTTAATGTTGGACAGGCTGCTCCTGCCCCTGCTCCTGTTTCAGCTCCGGCTCGGTTTTTATGTGTGCTACGTGCTTAAAATAAATTTTCAAATGTGTTAACGAAACTATTTGACATTTAATTAGTTTGTGAGTTGCATGCATAAGGAACTCAAAAACCAGGAGCAACCAGCAGCAGTTGCTCCGTATTCAATCCTTATTTAATAGATGAGTCCACATTACAATTAACGCTGTGCCGCAACCCTGGCATTTAAGGGCTGCACTCCAAGCCCAAGCTAATTGCCTTCGCTTTGACGTGACTCACCTGTTGCCGCCGCTAATGATAGAAACGTGTTCAAGATTGCCCGTTCGCCGCCGGCGCCATCGGCCAGCACCGAGTTGAAGCTGGGCCAGTAGACCCACAGAAAGGTGGTGCCGATCATTGCGAATATGTCCGACGTATAGTTGGCTCCCTCATGCTTACCAGCCTCATTCTGGTCACTCGCCGGACGCAGCATTAGAGCCACAGCCAGGCCAAAGTAAGCGCCGAAAGCGTGCACCGTGATGGAACCACCACAATCGCAGATCTGTTTGCATTTGAGAAAGGAATTTGGGTTTGGGTTATGTGAAGTGATAGATACTCTTTTAAATACTCCCAATATTTATATCCCAGGAGAGGGTTTTAAAGCTGTGTCACAAATGGTGTGACCTATTGAAGGAAACAGCTTTGAGAGGCTAAGCAATTTTCTATAATGATCAGCTAATTTACCAAAAAATGAGTTCTCTTATAAAAATCATGACTGTTTATAACATATCTTAACTAAATGCTAAACAAATAACTTCTCCACACCTTTATCATTAGCAGACTATCCTTATTAAAAGGCTCTCCTCTTTTAGAGAATTTAATTAGCGGTTTAACTTACGCTTAAAATATTTAATGCCAAATATTCATTGGCTGCGAACAGAGCGATCTCAAAAATGGACATGCAAAGCAATTGAATAGGAGTAGTCCTGCCCAGAAGGGCTCCCATGCTGATTAGTGGCACAGCGGCTGCAATGTCCGCATCAATGATGCTCTCCAGCGATAGACTGCAAATAGAAGCGAGAAGCACAGATTGAATAAGTGTGAGCACAATCCGATTAGAAAGCAGCAAATGCAGCATAGAAAGCAACACTCTTTAAAACTTGAGTAGTCTGTTTGTTTTTTTGTGCTGCGCCCACTTAGTGTAAGTAGTTGAGTCGAGTATACTCCACATCCCCTTACTCTGCAGCCCCCTCATCACTTTTCGTTTCTTATCCTGCTATTGGAGTTAAAGTAATTGATGAATTCATTAAAACTTGAGTGTATTTTTTCTTAAACTTATTTGTTTGGGCAATGCTCTGGTCTCTGAGTGAGTGTGCAGGATTTATCTGAGTGTGTAGAAAACTATACCTGAAGTGTTGAGAATTGCTTAGCTTATTATGAAGAAAGTCTGTTTTTAGTCAAGTTTCTGCCTTTCTAAAATAATAAGTGTTTTTTCAAAGTTTATAAAGTGTTTTTTTTTATTTAATAATCGGCCTAAATTCTATTAAATCGCTATATTTTTCGAGCCAGTTGTTCCTAAATTTCTTAAATTTCAGCATCAGAAGATAGTCCTATATTGTCTTTTTTGATATTTGTATTATTAATAAGCATTTGTATTTTTTGAGAATTTACTAAATTATTTTTAAAAACAGTAAATACTTTATTTTTTTTTTTTATTGGCATTCAACATTTGTTTTTTTCTGTAGTTTGTTGTTTCTATTTCCTCACCTGATCTTGCCAGCTTCCATGTGCAGGAATCCCTTCATGAGGATGGACCACTGTACCACCAAAGCGGACATGAACAGAGTATAACCTGTGGCGCTGTAACCATATTTGCGCAGGAAGGTCATCAGGAAGCCAAAGCCAATGAATATCATAACCTGAATGTCCTGGAACTCTGCAAAGGTAAGAAGGGGAAGGAAGTGGGTTAAACTTGGGCAAAATAAAAGGATGTAAGGGGGTGTAAGGGGTGGCTCTTGCGTGTGTGTGAGGGGAAGGCACCTTGGCACGCTTATTAATTGAGTCAAGTCGTTTCAATTAGTTGCCCAATTGTCTGCTGCCAAAAGTCAATTGCATTCAGATTGATGTCACCAATATCGAGAGAGAGAAACAGACCCGGATACGCAGCTGTAACCGGGCTCGTGCCACGTATGTGTGTATGTGTGTGTGTGTGTGTGTGGGGGTGCAATTAGTGTGAAATACGGCTTAATTTATTTATTATGAATTGCAACAAGTTGTTTACAGACGCATTTGCATAAATTGAAATTAATGACTTTAATTATTCATTGGTGTGTGTGTGTGAGCGGCCTCGTTATGTGCCAGTCCCATTCCCATTCTCATTCCGTTCCGCTCCGCATTCGGTTTCTGGTTCGGTTTTCGCTTTTGGACTTGTCGCCTTTGGCAAAAAGTAATTAATGCAATTGCTGCCGCGGGACTTGCCAAACTATGCGAAAAATAACTTCATTTATTTATGAGCCGCCAACACTTGGCACACAAAACAGGGGCAGGGTTCAGGGAGGTTGGGGAGAGGCCATAGAGAACAAAAGTCTCAGGTTGAGTTTTGTGAATTGGATGGGGTAATAGCAGCAGCAGACCCAAAAGCTCTTTTAATATGTATTAACGGTAGCTTCTTTATATGTATAATGAAGTTGTGGAAGAGTATTTAACAGGCAGAAGAAAGCATATACAACCGCATAAGGGATATATATGCCTGATCACCATCAATATTTGACTGTCTGTCTGTATGAACTTGTCGATATCAGAAAACATTGATCAACTTTAAAAATTGCATTAAGATTGTATAAAATCCATAGATTTTCTCAATCAAATTTGCTATTGCACAAACTACCATGAGCAAGCCTATCATCTATTTATTAGGGTATCTGCTAGCCGAGCTCTCTCGACTGTATCATTTTGACGTATTTTCAGCTACGTTTGGGCTTATGTTCCATTTAGGCGTACATAATTATATTCTGAAATCAATAAATCTCGCCTTTGCCTCTCTATATATCTCTCTATCTCTGTTTATCCCGTCTTCTCCGACTCTCTCTCTCTCTCTCTCTCTCTCTCTCTCTCTCTCTCTCTCTCTCTCTCTCTATCTCTCTTTGTTCGTCTTATTTGATGACACATCAAGTCACGCACTTATAAGCTTGTAAAATCAATTGAGTCAGTCGATTGAAAAGGATCATAAATGCTTATCAGTTGTAGATGTCACGCAATCTCATCAAGACATGTGACGATGATATTCACTCTCCTCATACCCCCCTTTACCTCTTGACTGACAGTTACCCAACCGATATCAAAGTTCGTGTCACAGTCACCGAAATAATGACAATATCGTGGGCAGGTTGCCTGCTGACCGACTGTCAGTTAGTTGGTCAGTTTATCAGTCAAATGGTGATGGGCTTTCCCCGTTCAGTCAGGCTGCTTGTCAGTTAGACGTGTTGATTACATCAAATAATCCATCCCCCTGACTAAAAAAAGCCCGTCTATTTATAGTCAGAATGGTAAAAAAATATTTCATTTAATTAATTAATGTAATAGCAAGTTTAAATATGATGCATTTTAAGCAATATTTGTTCATTGATTTTATTATTTATTTTTATAATGGCTGTTTACATTGATAAAAAAGTTTGTAAACATATACCGTTGCCTTATTGACTTATTTTTAATAAAGTTTTGTTCGCATATTTGTTTTCCTTTTAAAAAACTGGTCGATGTTTGCTATAAACATTATTATAAATATCTACTATATAAATATATATTATTATAAATATTTATAACAAACAACCATTAAGTTTCTGCCAATCAAACAAGAAGGGTGTCTTTAGTCTGTCTCTTGGGATTAGTAAAGCTTTCGATTTATTTACAGCTAATAATAAGTTGATAAACACTTTTGATTGTTTTATTGCCTTTAACTTATGTTTCTTTATTTTAAGAATTTTTTAAGTAGTTGCATAACATTTTAATACCAGGCAACTTAAATTATTTGACAAAGGCACATACTCGGTATCTCCCAGTCGCTCACTCGTGCCTATAAAAGCTGTTGATTGACTTAGGGCGAATCAAATATATTTAAAAATTTTTCACGGCCTCTTTGACTTTTTTCCATTTGTTTGTTAATATTTTTAAAATACACACACACATACAGGGTATCTGCCTGTCGTTCACTCTCGACTAGCACTCACTTGATTTAGCAACAGTCTTGGTCACATTATGTGACAATTTAAAGCGCACCAACTGATTTTAGAAGCAACAATGACAAAAGTTGCACAAAAATACAGGAAGGGGGAGGGAATGGGTTAAAGGGGATGGAGGCGGGGCAAGTGCAGGAAGAGCAATAGGAAATTATAGCTACTCACGCGGATATTTTGAAACGTGTTCGTTTGCTGATCCGTCGCCTTGGGCTGTGGCATAGACGAGGGGCGCGGGAAGAGCAGACTTTTCGTAACGCACGAAAAGCCAGAAAAAGTGCCAGGAAAATGATTTGCACAATCATCAGGCAAACGTAGCCCGACACTTTGCCCGTCGGCGTATGCATTGTGAAGCAGCTGAATTAGAAGAATGAACAAAAAAAGGAGTTCTCCGGGAGTCCAAGTCGGAGTTGGTGCAGCCAAATCCTTGACGTGGTCCGTGGAGCACGCGTGGAATTATAAGCTAGAAGGTGCCACAGACAGAGGAAGTTCGTCTCTATTTTTAGCTGTTTGTCTCTCTTTTTCTACTTTGATGTGCGTAAATATTTGTGCACTTTTAAGTTTGACACACACACACTCTCACACACACGCGAAAGGGAGTTTGATGGCACGTTCAACAATAACGATCTGTTGCCGCTGAGCGCAATGCTCGAACTGATGCCCAACGCCAACTGCGAGCAACGTAAGTAGAAAAGCTCAACGACAACGGGGCGTATGTGCGATGTGCTCTATATCAACAACAACAACAACAAAGACAACGACGATTTTTTATTCGCATGATATGTGTGTGTGTGTGCAACTATTTGATTTAATTTGCCTGCTGCTCTGCTGCTGAATTATTGAGCACTGAATTTCCCCCAACAGCAAACATTTTACCATTTTACATTCTGCAGCTCGTCTGCGGCATGCGGCATGCGGCATGCGGAATGCTTGGCCACCTACCTATTTTATTCAAATTGTTTTGTTTTAGTGATATTCTAATTTCAATTTGAAAATCGTTGCACTGAGGGAAAAAAATTGTAATGCATTTTCAGATCGGTTTATTACTCAGAAAGTATATTTCTGAAAGGAAATAATTCTGAATTCTAGGTTTTATTTACCTTCAATTTTCAAAGAGTTTTTTTTATTTGTACATTCCATTCAATATGATTTTTGTTACTTATATTATAATTAAAAATGAATATCGTAAGATTTCACATCTACACTCATTTTAGATAGTTTATAAATTCATATAATTTATGATTCAAACTCAGCGCAAGTCTAATATAAAAGTCGGGGGAGACTATAGTATTACTTCTTATTGAATTTCAGAATATATTTAAAAAAAATAATCGTATTACTTTCCATTCTTCTTTAAATATATGTCTTAATAAAATGTTTCTCACAAAGAAGAAAGAGGGTTTTTCGAATATTAAAAATAATTTCCGTATATTTAGAAATTATTTCTTAAACCAGAATTTGTTTTCTGTATTGAAAAATTTTCTCTTGTCCCGTCTTCCTTAGAAGTTTCTATATCATTTCTAAAAACCAGAATATTTTTCTAGTTTTCAGGACGGTTTTCATTATGGCGAGATTTTCTAAATTTCTGGGTGATTTTTTTGCTGAGTGTACTGAACGTATTGATTACTTGCAGCTATTACTATTTGATGTGACGTGCAACCTGCAATCTGAAACTGATTAAAGTATATAATTATATTTTGATTGCTGTCGCCGATGGACAAGAATTTATTTGACCGGTTAAGCGACACACCAAAACACTTGCTTATCTACAACTATATATATATATATATATATATATATATATATAAATATATACATATATATATATATACGATACGAATAATCGCATTGTTGTCTTTGCCTTCTCGCCACAAATTAATTAGCACGCTGTCAACACCAATTGCCCCTAAAGTGCTTCCATAACTACAAGTGGAACAGCTGATCAGTAGCGGATCATGGGGTTATCTGCGCCCCGAACCACCCGCCACGCATATCACTTGCATGTGGATTTTGTAGACTCAGCCAACAATTGAGACTCATTAACAGTTTTTAGTAGTTTAGTGCGAAATTAATGGGCACAACAAGTAACGACTCTCACATCTATGCAAAAAGCCGACAAGCTCATATTGTTTGAGCTTCAGTTTTGAGTATATCGAAATTCATGAAAATAACCGAAAATATCTGACAACCCCGCAAGCTAGCTAATCTTAAATACAACTTTGAAGCACCTTAACCTATGTCCAAACATTCTCTGCTTAATTGGGCTGGGTCTAGATGAGATAAGCAACTTAAATTGTGATTACTCTCTCTCTCTTTCTCTCCCTATCTCTCTCTCTCCCCCCAAACATCACTATCTTCTCTTTTTACAGTTTTTATATGTAGATTTCCACCTCGTTATCTACTCCAAGATGAGATTATTTTTGTCCGCAGAACCCATAGAAATGTGACATGAAATTGTGCAAGAGTGTGGAGCCAGCAGGAGAGAACAGTTACCACAACATAAAGTATATATATTCTCGATCACCATCAATCAATGAACCCGAAATCATACCTTAGGCAACTCAAGCTTCTCTCATTTTATCGATAACTGCAACTGATTTGCGACGGCAATAAAAGGTACAATTGTAAAGATATTCCCTTCTAATTGATATATATTATAGTTGGATATATTATTGATCGACTGTAGAAATTTTATTAACATCGGACAAGAAAAATTGAACAAACTACCATCAGCAATTCTTTAGAGTATCTCCCAGTCACGCACTCTCGGCTAAAGAGCAGTTTCACTTGTTGATATAACAAAGTGTTGCTAGAAGCTTTTATCTCTATATTTCTCACTTGTTTTTACCGATTTTAAACTGATATTTTTAGACACAGCTCTCTTGTTAACAGAAGCTGTTGGATGTTAAACTACATTACTATCTAATCAGTTAGTTTTCTTCAAATTTGTTTTCATATATGACCGTAATGAAAATCAACAGCGTTTTTGTTAATTGCCAAACAAATTATCATACCAAATTCATAAGTGAACGCAACCCAACAACAAAAAATATGCGAACTTTGAGGTTGCTGCTGCTACTGCTCCTATTGAGGCGTATGATTGATATTTATTTTTTTAGCAAACACAAGCACCTGTGTTAAAATTGAAATTCTCATGGCACCACGACAACAAAAAGAAGGCCAACCAAAGCAGAGTAGAGGAAAAGCAAAACCCAGGAAACCGACATAAGAAAATGTGTGAAGTTGGCGCAAAAACCGCAAATGTTGCCAGGCACGCGCTGGTAAACGCTTTCAGATCTGTGCAACCGACAACAACAACAACAAGAACAGCAGATAAAAAAAGAGAGAAAAGTAAAAGGGAAGTGGCTGGGGCACTTTGTATGGCTGCTACACAGCTGCCGCCTACTCTATGCTACATACTCGGCAAAAATTTGCATCCGCAATCACTTTAAATGTTTCCGTTTGAATACGCAAATAAATCGAAAAGGATTTCCAATGAATGCTTATGAGTGTCTCTTCCCCTTTGCCACTTTCCACGTGCCCCAGCCTCAAGACCCTCGTTAATGTTGTTGTTTACAACAAGTGTACATGGCTAAATCCGGGTCAAACAAAGCACAACAAACAACAAAAAAGAAAAGAAAATATTGATAACATTGTAAAATAGCTGCCAAACTGTCAGCTGCTTTCTGCTTGCATCTTGCAAGTTTCTCTTTTCTCCACTCTTGAACTCCATCCAAGTTGTGGTCAAGCTGAAATATATATGTGTGTATATGTATATGTATATGTATATGTATTCATGTACGTATACATGCTTTGAGCTTAAGCTGAGCCATAAATAAATATGAGCGAGTGCTCTCACTCTTTGGGCCAACGGACAGACGAGCAGCAAAATGTTGACGATATGTTGATAAACTTTAACACCACGCACAACACACGACACAGCTCAACAGACACACACAAAAGCTGCCATACAGAGAAGGCACGTGTGCTCAGTTTTCATTTCTGCTAAATATCTGCTTTTTTTCAATGGATAAATTGTATTTTTAATCCACGAACCCTAAAAACAGCTACAATTTTTGTAAGAGTGAGGAAAAATCTTTGGATATATATATACTTTATACAAACTTTATACATACTTTTTTGATCATCATCAACATCCAAGTCGATTTAGCCATATCCGTCTGTAATAGTTAGAGAATACAAGCTCTCTTTTACTGACATTATGCTTAGCTATGCTGTTTTATTGAGAACTACTATCTACAATTATGCTTATCCTATCTATTACCTTATAGACTGCTTCTAATGAAATTCGACTTATAATTATATTTGATTAATAGAATTATTATCGTATATAGTCTTATTACGGTCACGAAAGTTTCCATTGTATTCTCTTCTCGATAAGAGTCCTCTTCCACTATCTTATCATTGTAAGATTAAACACAAAAAGTTCGTGTTTAAATACAAGAATTTGAAAAATCAAACACATATTCAATGTATAAGTGAAGACATTATTTAGAGTACTAGCTATCAATTATAAGAGATGAGCAACTTATGCTACTCTTTATCAAAATCCAAAATCCTAAGCGAAATTTATACAATATTCATTCTGAGCACATATTTTGGCTATTTCTTTAAAAATACGCTGCAACGTCTCCAACTAAAAAAACAAGGAAAAAGCAGCCATAATAAGAAGAGTAGCAACAACAACGACAACAAAAATATCGTCATCGTTTCTCCTGCAGGAGTATCCCGGCTTTTCTGTGGTTTTGTTATGCTAACCAAAGCATCCTTCAGTCGGCTAGCTGGCTGGCTGGCTGTCTTCCTGTCTGGCTGTCTTTGCCTGGCATTTGTATTGCCGGCTTTGCCCTCTTTTGGGTATATGTTTTGGGGAACTTGGCTCCGTTACACATATTTTGAACCGCTCCCTTTGGCCCCATCTCCCAGTGGGTGGGTTGCGCCTAAACGATTTGCTTTTTGTCTGTTTTGCGTCAATTTGAAATCCGCTTTGGTTATGCGGCTGCAGCGCCAGCTGCCCCTCCCAATTTCCCCCTCGTTGTTACGTTGCTGCGCCAAAGCTTTGCTCTGCGGCAATTGTTGGCATTTTACAGCTACTTGGCTCGCTGCTTGGCTACTTGGCTGCCATGACAGCGGCCTCCTCTCTTCTGGATATGCCAGCAGCCCCTGTTCCAGCTTCTACTCCAGCTTCAACTTCGGCTTCAGTTGTGGCTCTAGCTCAAGTGTCGTCGTCGCTGTGGGATTTATCAATTGCGTTTATAACAAATTTCGATTTGTCAGCACAAAGCGGCCAACTTACGCTTCGCAAGCCAAGTGCCATCAATATAACAGTGTAGATGTGCCACTGTTGCTGTTGCAGTTGCAGTTGCAGTCTTGACTAACAAAGGAGCCAAATGCAAAGGATTTGGAGTTGGCATTCCAGTGCTATTGAGCATAATAGATAAATAAGATTATGTATTTTATATATATTAATATATCTATTTCTATATAGCTAATAAAACCCAGCTCATATGCAAGCCATCCCCATCATAATTTAGTCAATAACAATTTGCCATAACCTAGCTAAGGTGTCAGCAGTGACTAGCTATCTATATATAATTCCAAGTGTAAGTCCAATATCTAAAGTTGATCGTATAGAGTCTTAGCTTAAGTACAACAGCTCTCAAAATTAATCATACAACTGATCAAATCCCAGCACATATGCAAACTAAAAGTCCAAAAATGTTGGCTACATCCCCGCCAAAGCGTCAGCACTGATTAGCTAGCTGGCTGGCTATTATTTACAATGTCGCTCAAAAGTCTGCTAGGAATTGGATAAAGTTTAGTGCAATTCTAGCAGCCGCCTTAAGTTATGCCACACACACTGAGCGGCACCCCAGACTCGATGGCGGTGAAGTTGAGTTAAGACCAGTTTCAGTTGACAAGCGAAATAAAAACAAAACAAATCACAACAACAAAAAAAAAGAGCAAAACGCGCCTCGATTAATAGTTAAGCAACTTTCAAACTGACTGCTTGGCGGCGTCGACACATGTGCTAAGATTTATGCATATACATCTATATTTAAAAAAAGACACCGATTGGAATACCAACTGGATCACAAAAAATGGACGCTGTTAAACAGCAATACCAATAACAATCTCTAGAAAAAAAGAACAAAAACAAAGCGCCAGCTTTTCGATATCGACGTGAAATTTACATTTTATTTGTAACAAAATAAAAGTTGTATTCGATTATTGATAAGAAGATAACGTCTAGAAGCCGAAGGGGCTTTTTTTTAAGTAGTTGCTTGGTGGACGTGGCATTTAAATTAAGTTATTGGTATCGGTTATGGCCAACTCAATGGCAATTCACAACTCAGCTGCTGGCCGACTTCCGCCTTTTTAGACAACGGATGTAGCATGTGAAGGCGGCACGGGCTGTACGCCGGGGTATTGTACGGCGGGCTGTACTCCGGGGTATTGTACGGCAGGCTGTACGGCGGGCTGTATGGTGGAATGTACATCGGATGCGTCATCAGGGTGTACGGCAGGCTGTACGGCGGGATGTACAGCTGGCTGTACGGGCTGCACATTGGTCGGTGTGGGATCATGGGTGGGTGCTGGCGTATAAGTACTAGCCGGTTCCGGCTCCTTGTCCAGGATGACCTTGTACAAGATGAAGTAAAGAGCAGCGCCCAGCAGCAGCTCAGCAACAGCCACGACCGTTACCACTGCCCACCCGGGAATGGCAAGTCCATCTATGGTTTAATTAAATTAAAAATTTTTTAAATTTCATTTCATCTTATTTTATTAATTTTGTACTTACTAAAGTATCTGCGTGTTAGAGTGCGTCGGCCGCGATTTACACGCCGCGTTGCTTCTGTTTCCTGCAAGCAGCATGCCAAAAGAACTGTAAGAGCCAAAAATAGAAGCCAATTATTTATTTAACACCTTGTGAGAAAAAACTAAAGAAAATAAAAATAACAATAAAATATGTGAAGATCGCGCTGTGTGTGGCCCATTAAACAAACAGAGCGGAACGTGGCAAGAACGGAACTCGGGCCAAAAACAAAAACGACGTTAATCATTAATCAAACAGAGATGATGAGAAGCAACGAGTTGCTTAAATATTAATAATTAATTATTAAGAACTACAAAGCCAAAGCTCAACAACAAAAGACAACAAAAGAGCAGTAAAAAAATGAAATAAAATAAAACAAAAAACAGAACTCGCGCGCGCTGCTATCGATGATAAATCAGGTAAGCACTTGAGCCATAGCTTAAGGGGTGGGTGAGGGGTCCGGAGTCATAGATTGAGTGGTTCAATATGATGGCATATTAACTGGTGCTATTGTTTCATTGCGGATGTCAGTTTCGATTATTATTACGCTTTTGTCTTGGCCGATTTTATTTATCTGGTTGATTTAGTTGACATTCGGCATTTGAAATTTTTTTTTCATATTTTTATTTTATTTTTTGTGTATCAATTGAATTATATGCGCTTCAGCAAATAAATCGCAAGGAATCCCACAGAGAGAGAGAGAGAGAGAGAGAGAGAGAGAGAGAGACCACAACACTAGCAACAACAACAACAACAACATTGGGCGACCGCTAACCGAAATCTAATTGTATTTTCCATATTTCAATAATTCATACGGTGAAATAATTATTGAGCTTAGGCCACATCCGGCATTTGTGAGACACGGCGCAAATCAAATATTTAACAAAAATTGAAATTGAAATAATATGAAAATAAACAAAAAACACAAAATGTATTAATTGAAATTATCTGGCAAAATAATAAAATGTTTGACTTTAATATTTAACATTGATAATAATAAATAAATAAAATATAATGTTAAAATTAAATGTTGACCTATTACTCATTACTGGCACAAACACAACGATGAGTAAGCCAGGCTAATCAGCAAGGCAACTACTGATAAGACACATTTTTGTAGAGTTTCCACTGTTTATGACACACACACACCCACTCAGTTTTGTTACTCATACGGCTTTTCTTTTCGATTTAATTCGAGTTTAGTCATTCAACATTTTTACACAATTTTTAGTCACTTTGTTGCATATTAAAATTATGCTCCTTGCCATACACTCTTCAACTGTTATAAGCATTAACTTTACCCAGACATATCAGAAAATAGGTGGAGCATTTCTTGGACAACTTCATTTTATTTTTTCGTTAAATTTTCGTATAGTTGCTTAATTTGTAGCGTTTACGTCGCTGACTGCAAATTGGAACTGAAAAAGTGTGCTCGATTTTTGCCGAGCCGCAGGTGCGAGTATCTTATCATATCATGTTGTAGATTAGATACGAAACTGGGCTGTGAGTTTGCGCAAAGCTAAAGATAAAAGACGGAATTGTTTTTGTTTTTTGTTTTACATGTTTTATTGTGTCAGTTTGTTTTTCTTTTCTTTTTCATTTTTTTGTACTCGAACTATTCATAACTCGTTCTCATTGACTAATACGCTTATGTGTGGGTACCTTTAGATCGGCTCAGATCCTCGGGCTGGTTGGAACTTTTTAGTGGCGACGGTACTTCAGGCGACGCACAGTCTTGTAACGGTAGCCATCATCGGCAACGACTGTCTGCTCAGCGGGCACATCGATCACGGCCTGCTCAACTGGGGGCAGGTATTCGGACGAGAGCTCGTTGACGTCACGACGACGACGACGGATCACACGGCGGACGGTCTTGTAACGGTAACCATCATCAGCAAGGACGGCGCTCTCCTGGGCAGGTGCCTCAATGGCGATTTCCTGGGTGGCCTCACCAACTGGGGGCAGATATTCGTTGGACAACTCGTTGACATCACGGCGACGACGACGGATCACACGACGGACAGTCTTGTAACGGTAGCCATCATCAGCAAGGACGGCGCTCTCCTGGGCAGGTGCCTCAATGGCGATTTCCTGGGTAGCCTCACCAACTGGGGGCAGATATTCGTTGGACAACTCGTTGACATCACGGCGACGACGACGGATCACACGACGGACAGTCTTGTAACGGTAGCCATCATCAGCAAGGACGGCGCTCTCCTGGGCAGGTGCCTCAATGGCGATTTCCTGGGTGGCCTCACCAACTGGGGGCAGATATTCGTTGGACAGCTCGTTGACATCACGACGGCGACGGATGACACGACGGACGGTCTTGTAACGATAACCATCATCGGCGAGAGCAGCGCTTTCCTGGACGGGAGCCTCAATAGCGATATCCTGGCTGACCTCAGCAACAGGGGGCAGATATTCGGGTGACAGCTCGCTGACATCACGACGGCGACGGATGACACGACGCACAGTTTTGTAACGATAGCCATCATCAGCCAGGGGAGTCTCGACAGCGATCTCCTGGGTGGCCTCACCAACAGGGGGCAGGTACTCGGACGAGAGCTCGTTGACGTCACGACGACGACGACGGATCACACGGCGAACGGTCTTGTAACGGTAACCATCATCAGCAAGGACGGCGCTCTCCTGAGCTGGAGCCTCAATGGCGACTTCCTGGGTAGCCTCACCAACTGGGGGCAGATATTCGTTGGACAGCTCGTTGACATCACGACGATGGCGCAGACGGAGGCGACGCACAGTCTTGTAGCGATAGCCATCATCGGCGAGCACACCCTGTTCAACGGGTGCGTCCACAGATTCGGCAAGTTCGATGTTATTGTCGACGGGCGGCAGATACTCGGTGGAGATGGATGTGGCCGCAGCAGCTGCGATCACAGCGAAAGCAATAACCAAGAATTTCTGTAAGAAGAACACAGTGGATAACAGATTTAGTCCTGTGTGTGCGAGTGTGTGTGTGTTGAACTCCAAGCGAGGCTGGCCAACTAACCATGTTCAAAGATGTGTTCCCAGACGATGCGTGTCTATATGAGATTAATCCAAATTTGATTCTGATTTCAAACCAGACCTTACCACACTATTTATACACGAAGAGTTTGCGAAAAAGTTCTCGCCGACAGCAGAAGCAGCAGCAGCAATCAGTACAGCCATTCACTTTAGAGACGAGACGAGTCGAGCCAATCCATAATGAAACCGGTTGCTCAGATGAGAGATATCCATGCGGCAACTACCGCATCATAGTCGAGTTGAGTAGAATGATCGACTCGTCGCTAGTCGCTCGACCGCCACATCTTCAATCTTCATTGATGGTCGGCATTAGCCGCGCTTAGTGGTTTGTCTTGTCTACTCTGATCTTGTCCAAAATGCTGTTGTCAAAAGTATATCTCAAGTTGTGCACATCGATTGTACTCTCGGCTCGGCTCGACTCAACTCGGCTCTATCTAGTCTAAAAAAAGCATACAACTAATAATACCAAATACATATTTAGAGCTAAGACAAAACGAAAGTCAACAATAGCAGCTCGAAGACGCGCCACATTTGTTCAAAAACTTTTACAAAAGCAAAAACTAAAAGCATGTAAGAATGCTAGAGAGACGGGAGTGCTCTACTGGCAGATACCCAGTCCAGCTGTTAAATAGATCATTTCTATTAAATTGTGTTAGCTGCTGTGTATGAAAATATGTATTTTGGCTAATAAAAAGCTCCGTTTTTTTTTTATAAGTTTTTAATGAAATATTTAGAGTTGATTGATAATATGTCTATAAAAAATATATTGGGTAATAAAATTATACACAAATTTGAAGGCCGTTAGAATTGCTATTGTCCATTGATTTATATCGATATAAGCAATAAGTTGCAGTTATCGATAAAATTAAATAAGCAAGGTAAACGAGAACTTTTATTCCAAATTTGTAGTCTCATCTGCCAAGAATATATATTTCTCAAGGGTTCGTAAATGCTTCCCGTGCTGCCTGTTACATACTTTTGCCAAACTTCATAATACCCTTTGTAACCATTTTGAATGGGTTGTCGGCTATAAAAAACATCACCATGTTAAAAGTGGCGGCCACGATTTTTGGATTGTTTGTCAGAATTAACAATGGTCGAGGGCTCTTTGCATTCTTCGCGTGTGCTTTGATAGTCGTCTCGATTATTTGTATCACATTCAGTATAAACTGAATGATGCTTTATTGCATATGAATAGCTTGCTGACTGGCTGACTGGCTGGCTGGGGTCAACTTTAACGATACAACGACCCAACCAAAGATCGATCGATAGATTTCAATGCTGCCTACACGCCTGGTAATTGCAAGCGGAAGTTGTCGTTGTTGTTCTCGTTGTTGTTGTCGTTAATATTGCTATTGTTGTTATCATCGTTAGATGGAGGCTTCTTCATTTTATCGACTGATGGACAGCTGCGCATCTTTTTTATTTATTAATTTATTTTTGTTGTTGATCAATTTTTGGCGACTCTCAATCAACGCTTAAGGCCAAGTTGCTGTGTGTGTTGAAAGTGAGTGCTGTGATGAACACGAGGTGTTGAGTGTTGCTATTTTCGGTTATGCCACATTAGGCTGACTATTAATAGACAGATGATATAATAGTTTCATTTGTCTGTTTTTGCATACTTCAATTTGAGTCGGCTTATATGCTTTTTAATTTAAATTTAAAGCTTGAGTTGCTCCAATTTATGCACAAAGCACACAATAAATCTTTTCAAATGTTTAGATAACCTGGCTAAAACGGACTATCAACATCATCATCAGATTATTATGTAGGCGTCTGTTATTGCTTAGAATGTATGGACAACACATTAGTTTAGATTGTTTTATAGTTTAGTGAAGCTCGGATTCAAATCGATCTCGCTCTCAGATCTCGTTTAAGGGGTTTTTTTTTCTAATGGGAAGACCTTGACTAAAAACTGTCTATTCTAAATTGATGTTATGCCTTGCAATGCATATTGTATCAAATATCTTTATATATGTTTTTATTTATATATCGTTAAATTTACAACCAGTTTGCATTGATGAAAACATGCTCCCGTTTCATTTTGTCATTTATTCATTTGTAAATGGCGCACATAAAAAATATATATACATGTATACAATCGGTATTCTGCATATTTAATTTATATATCTGGCAATCAACATCATCATCAAAATGCCACTCGACCCACTTCCCGTTGCCGCATTCTCCGAAATGGGCGAAAAAATAAATACATAGAATTGCAATTCGCTTTTGGCCATTTCCCCATTCGAGCACACAGCAAAAAAAATAATACAAAAATCGAAAGTATATCTGCATACACATATATATGTATATATGATATGTGTATAATGTGTGTATGATGATTCCATACAGTCCAGCAGTCCTCAATTTCAGTTCTCCATACCCATATTCGCCATAAAAGTCTCGTTGCGTGTTGTGGCTCATCCGGCGCGGCGGATGCCAACGGGTCAATATTCAATCATCCAGCTGACAGAGGCAGGCAGTGCCTCGATTAATCCAATGCATCGGTGTCTGGGAGCATCTCAGCTGCAGATACATCACAAAATTCGTCGAGTGCCCCGTGGTGGAAAGGATGCCTCGACGTTCGCTCGTCTTGTAAACGGGACAATCGTAAATTGCCATTGGCTCAGCACCGCCGCTGCCACGCTTCTGCTCATCAGGCAATCTTAACACCGGACGCAGATAGATTACGGGCAGAGTGTCGAACAAGATTTTGGAGTAAGATTCATCCACTTCTTTTGTCTTGCGATTCCAACGTGCACCCTCAATGAAAATGCCCTGCGAGAAACGCAAAGCAACTGTTTACAACATGGCTAATTATGATATGGGGGCAAATGGATGCAGCTCAATCTACATGTTAAGCTACTTCAAATAATAATAATTCAAAGAAGAAAGACTTATTAAATACTCAGAAATAAAATGAAAATGCTCTGCTAGAAACCTAAAGCAACTGTTTAAGGTCTGTCTTAAATGATATAAGACAAATGCGTGCAACTTAACATACAAAAAGAAAGATCTAAGTGTTAAAGTGTTATTCATTAATTCAAGGAAAAAATTAATATGCACTTAAGTCAAAAATCGCACTGAATTTGAGAAAATCATTAAACTATACGTATATTTATATTGTTTATTTAATTATTTCTGGATTGCAAGATTGGATATTTCTAAAATATGGAAAACATAAATCCAACATCCAGAGTATTTTTTTTTGGGTGTAAATTGTATTACACATAAAGATTTATTAGCAATAGAAAAAATTTCTAAATAATAAAAGATGCTTTCTTACTTAAATCAATTTTTTCTGGTATATCTAGAAATTATTTCTGAAAAAACGGAACATTTTTCTTATTTTCAAGACGATTTTAATTTTGGGGTAATTTTCTATATTATAGGGCGATTTTATCCTTAGTGTAGATTGAATAGAATTAAATTATAAACGGAAATTTCGGCTCTACAGAATTGACGTAAACACATTCTCTTTCTTACTTGTATGAACTTGGTCTCGTCATTTATAGCTTTTTGTTCCTAAAAACAATTTGCATGTCAAATAATAAAAAAATTTTATCACTCAGTTTAATTTGTATTAGCTTACTAAAGCCATATCTTACCCTGATGTATGCGCCCACATCGGCTACTTGAGATGTTTGTGATTCGAATTTTGTGACCGCAAACTCAATGAAAATCATGTCGATTTGAAAGCGATTCTTGCGCGAATAGTTTTGTAGGACGCCCGTCACAAATGATTGGGTGAAATAGAAGCCAGAGATCCAATAAACATTCGGTTCCCCATTCTCGATCCAGTCCTGAAAGAAGGCCAAGCTGGTGTGGAGAACGATGTGGCAACGATGAGTTATCTTATTTTTCAATTTTGTTAATAAATATTAAATATCTGATCACAAAAGAACATGGGAGGGTGCGGTGGATAGCAGGAGCAGACAGCAGCAGCAGCATCATCCTTTGATGTCAATGGCAAATAAGATTTTGGTCATGAATGGCAGCATTGAATAACAACAAGTGAATGGGACAAGGGCAGAGAGAAGGAGAAGGAGAGTGTGTCACATGTGCAATACACATTTATTATATTTACACAATTGCATCTAGTAGGGTGCTCAACGGAGTGGGGGGATAATGCATGGAATACATGGCAAACACAATGGCTGCCAATCGGACTAGTCGGAAAATATAAAAATGCGGCTTTGAACTTACCGCGCCAACAAGTCGTTCACATAGCTGCCCAGGGGCTTCAGCGATGGATAGCTCTTCTTGAGCCAATCCGCCGGCAGTTTGCCTATAATCATCGAGGCATGAGTGCGCTCCAGCTCCGGTATCATCGCAATCTGACCCACCACAGCCTTGCCCACATTCACCAGACTCTTGCGTATATAGGACAGCAGTCGATTGAAGCGTATCAGCTCCTGGCGCAGTACCGTATTCATCGAATTCGTATAGATCACCGGGTAGGTCTTGGACACCTCGGCGATGTCGAACTCGTCGGGCAGGCGCTTCAGCAGCTCCTTGCATATGGATATGGCCGGATCCTCTTTGGCACCGCCTGCCGAACTCGCCTTCACCGAGGCCATCAAATCCGTTTGAGTCAGGAGTACTCCGCTAATCAGCTGTTGGTACAAGAAATACATTAATTATATAAATGATAAAGTAATATCCGACCTCGATTGACACTTATTGACACTCTTATCATAACTTTGTCAAGAACTTTATACTCATATAAAAATAGTGATAGGTCTAAACTTTCCAGTATCATAATTGTTTTAATGATGATTTGACTTCTAAAACAACACTGCATTTAAATTTAAAATTATTAAAAACCTAGCCCAAAAATGAATTTGGGTTTTCAATGCGTGACCCAATTAAGATAACCCCCATAGCAAATATGAGCATAAATAGTTGAATAATGTTTTACCGCATTGGTCTCCTTCACATTGCGATTGATGTCTGCGTTTGCATGCAGGCCATACACCTCGGGTTGCGGACTGAGCGGGAATGTGGAAATGTACTCAATGGAGTTCATTTTCGTGGGACTGATGGGCACGCGATAGTCACCAGACTGGGACAAGGCATATCTAAAGGGACAAAGCATAATATACAAATAAAAAATGGGCACTCAAGAAAACGTACTCTTCTTCCTCGATGGTGTTGCTATTGTAGATCATATTGAGGAGGGAGAGTATCAGGCGACGATCCTTGTCATCGGTGACGCGTCCGCCGTAATTGCACTCGCCCGTCAGATAAACATGTCCCCGGAACGGAATGCTGTGACTCTGAGCAATAAACATTTTCAGCTGCAACAATGAGATTCTGCAGGAACACATTTATAAATAGAAGAATGTTAGGGAATCTCCATCAATTACTCACTTGAGATCGGACTCATTGAACTCGTAGGGTATATTCCAGCCAAGTGGACCAAATTCTCGACGCTCCTGAACAACAGCATGGAAGAAAACCAGGGCAAAGACACCTCTCAGCCAGCACTTGTTAGCCTGGTCCGAGAAGAGGAAGGCATTCGTGAAGAACTTGCTGCGTGTCAACGGATCCGAGGTGAACGAACGATGCATATTCGCCCGGAGACCCTTTGGCGGCTCGTTCGTCATCTTGACGGAGTTCTGGAGCACGGATACGGGAAACACGGCACTCGGATACGATGTGCACCACAGGCGATAATCGGCATGTGCACCATCTGTTAGTGTGTTATCATTGCAGATGCGCTCCAGGTCACCCATCCAGCTGAAGGCGACGTGACAATTCTGCAGGACGACCCATTGGCCGTGACGTGCCGCCTCCGTGATCATTTTTTCCGCACGCGGTCCTTGACCCTGACCCAGCGATATGGTTTTCAATCTGCCAGAGAGAGAGGCAGAGAGAGGTGGAGAGAGGCAACCAAACAAAACGCGCTTGGCATAAATTCACTTCAAAAAAGTAAGAGCAGCAATTGCGTTATTTATGCAACTTTGCTTCGCAAATTACGAGCTGAGCAGAATTACAAAATATGAATATATATAATTATAAGTAAATATGTACATGAATATATGAAAATAATATAACATAATTAACATATTTACACCGTATTTATTTATTTATTTCGTTTCATTTAAGAACGCAAATTTTGGAATGAATTTGCTGGGGGCTAAATAGCTATCCCCTCTTTTTGAGTGCAGCAATTGCTGGCTGCTATAAATTGAACACCCACACTCGATAGCGGTACAAGGCGCACATGTCGCGCTTAATCGAAAACCAGCAAGAGTCCCCAGCGCAGGCTGCTGGGCAAAGAGGGGAAAAACACCAACATTGCCGCTCAACATGGACACGGAAATATGAGAGAGGAACTTATTCATTCACTCATTCATCGACTCACCGACTGACTCACTCTTGGTTGGTTTCGTTAATTAACTTACTTGTCGTACATGTTGCGTTGTTTGGCGAACATAAAGAGGCTGGCCATGGGATCGGAGCCAGCTGAAAGCAGAAACACCAGCGGTATTTTTGGCGAGCTATCTGCAAACGAGGCGCCCAAATCGAATGGCGGCGGCTCCACAAACGACTTGTCCAGGTTTTGTGTGATGAAAGCCTGTGCACCACCCCCACCCAAAAAAAAACAGAAAGGTACACTCGATATATACTCGTACCTAGGTATGGGTATCACACTTACGCGCACTGCTGGCACCAACTTGTCCGGCCGTAGGCTCTTTAGGATTATCAGGTACAACATTTCGTTGACCTGGTCATAGGGCGTGGGCAGCGGTAGATCCTGCGGATTAATGGCATCGTAATAATCATGCCAGCTCTGCAAATTATGTCCAATTTGGGCGTGCATGCTCTTCAAGCTGACGGGAGGAAATCCAACAATGAAGAATCTATTAAAATATGATGGTTTATATCATTTTTCTATTACCCATCTAAATCACTGGCTCGGTATATGCCCTCCCAGGCCTTGTCGGGCAGCCAATCGCTAAATGGATTTTTGATCAAGCTCTTGAAGCCAATGCCACCGGTTAGGAAGAACAACAGCTCATTCTTATCGACACGGCCCTGTGAGACGAGGATGCCCAGACACATGACCAGCGAGATGACCAACTTATCCTTCTCGAAAAGCGAGCGGCAGACATTCGTATAAATTGATTTGGTAAAGTAATCGTTGAGATTGCTCAAACGCTCCGCTAGCACTGCCGACTTGGTCGCCTTCAGTAAGGTGTTCACAAAGAGATTGAGGAACCAGGCCAGGGAGTATTGATACATGGGATCCACATTGGCCAGCTCACTGATGCAGAAGAACAGAATGGCCGAGTGTTTGGACACGGGTATATATTGCCGGCGGGCAGCATCGATTTCAATCTCGGTGGCAACGGCAATAACCTGTTTCTCCTGTATATCCTCGGACAGGATTTTACTCGAGGATAGTATGTTGATGGCATTCTCATCCTCCAGCACATTACCCTCCGAGGTAGACAGCACCTGCAATCATAAAGTACGCTTTTAGTAAATTTTCCTTACTTCCAATTAATTGAATTGTCATTGGCCAAGGCAGAGCACCATAAATTGTTTGTACGACTCTAATTGAATAGCGTTGTATCTAACCCAAAAAGGATGCTCAATACAAAGCATATTTATTATAACAGCACCAAGCACACAACCAGACAGAGAGTTATAAAGAAAGAGTTAAAGAGGACACACTACACTCAGAAAATAAAATCCACTGACATTTTGAAAATCATCAAGAACAGTTCAATTTCTAATTCAGAGAGTATAAATCTAATTTTCAGGGTTTTTCGCTTCTTAATTCTTAGTTGTCTCTGCTTTTTGTTCTATATTTAGAACTTATTTCTAAGAAACAGAACATAATTTCTAGTTCTTCGGGCGAGATTTATTTTAAGACCTTTTTTTTCTCAGTGTGTAAAAACTTACCTCTAATATCTTGGATTCAATGGTGTACAATGCATCACGATTCCTTGCGGATTCAATAATCAATTGTTCCTTCTTCTCTTGCAAATCAGGACGCTCGTGGGCCACGACAATCGCCAGCAATTGTTCGCGTAATCCTTGTTCCGTTATCATGAAATTTAATACTGTTACCTAAACACGGAGTGAGAGCATCGAGGAATCGTAAAATGGGTAAAATGAAACTCAAAAATAAATACACACACACAAAGAGAGAGAGAGAGAGAGAGGAAGGAGATAAAAAAAATAAAAAAGGGAATGGAAAAGGGCCAAAAACTGCTGACAACAGTTGCTGCATAAAAAGCAATGGAAACGCCAACAGAAGCGAAATTCTGGAACATTTTATAAACACGCCAGGAGCAGCAGGACTAGAAACATATAGACTGGGACTGAGACTGAGGCGAAGACCTCGACTGGGCTGCTAGTTATGCGGACGCCAACAGACAGCAGCCAGTCGGGCACGTACATCAATAGGATGTCCTCAACAACCACGTCGTCATCCTCATCCACATCCTCATCCTCATTGTCGTCATCGAAAATTTGCATATTGCTAGCGCCTGCTGCGCTGCAGCGCATTTTACAAATATCAATTTAAGTTTGTCGTTTTATTACACAACACTCTAACGTCATCATTGGCTTGGCTTGCCACAAACTCCGTCATCATCATCATCCACAGAGCAGTCCCTTTTTGGGGCACCTAGTTGTCGCTGCATATGTCAACTTACCATAACCATCACTTCCGGCGGATAATGCGGATTGCGCAGACAGGTCGTTATGTAAAGACGAAAATCGGGATTGTATTCAATCATTGTGTCGCCACTTCTTATGAACAGCCCACCCTTATGCTTGATTATATTCTTCTCCAATATGGGCGTCAGATTCGAGTCCAGTTTTTCGCCTAAGCAAATGTTAAATGTTAAATGTTGTTAAACATTTATTTGACACTACAGCAGCTTCTTTAAATATCAGTTTCATTTTTTGCCGATTATTCGTGTGTTATTCCTTGTGACACTCACCCACATTCTCAATGAGCACGGGTTGTCCGTATGTGATTGCCAGCTCCAAGACTTGCATGTAGTTGCCATCGCTTTGCTTAATCACCTTGAGATGATTATTCTTCTCCATGTTCTTAATCCACTTGTTTGCTTGTACTAATGTGGATTGCTTTGAATATGGGATTACTAATCAGATTTCGCATTCACTCACCCTGCGGATCGATGAGCAAGGAGTAACGACTTGAGTTCGTTACAATGATGCCATTCTCCACAGAGAAGTTATCGGCCGGCAGTCCAGCCAGCGACCAGGCCCGTATCGTCATCGGGTGACCCAGTGTGGTGGCCAGCGAGAAAGTTTCACTACTGGGTATATGGCGGCGAGCGCAGATCGCATTCCAATCATCCAGAATGTTAACGCGATACTAGAATTGTTAAAAAAACAGCAAAATTCACAATTATCTATTAACTCAAGCAACTTTTCCTTTTTATACCCTTGTAGAGAGTATCATAATTTTATCGTCAAGTTTGTAACGCATTGAAGGAACTGTCTCCGACCGCATAAGGTCATTATTTTCTCTCACTATCCCAATTTGTATACCCATGTCAACTATGCTAACTATTGCAACAGCCTTGAAGCTATCTTAAGATTATCTTAGCAACATTGGATTACTATATCTTATAACTGCCATTGAAACAATCTTTTGAAAAATGAGATTTTGTGTGAAAAATTTTCGTTTACCAACTTATCCAAGCAAACTGATCTCTGAACTCTTATGCATGCTATTATGCTCCTAATATTTAAAAACAAAATTATAAAAATCGGATTATACGTATATAGATTTCAAAGCAACAATCTGCCTGTTTTTTTATTTGTATAGAATAATTGTATAGAATATATTATTATTTCAGCTGCGGCTTGCCTAAGATAGTCTTTTTCATGCTTTTTTTGGCTTGAATATTAACATGTCAGCATTTGTGCATTTATGCGAGCTGCTTTTACTGAACAAACCCCGTATACTAAATGCATATATATATATACATATTGTGTATAAAAATGTCACGTCAGCCGTAAAACTAAACGCGTGGCGGAGAAATTGAAAAAAAGCAACGTGAATAGCAACAAAATTGTGCAAAAAAAGATTAGGGCTAGAAAGCGAGTGAGAGTAATACGAAGTGCAGATACTCTATACTTTATATAGCTCTAGTTAACCACAATATCTGTTAACTTATAGGTAAATTGCGTTTTCAGACAAGTATGGGAAAATAAAGTTAAGTTTACTGATATATATAGTCACAAGATATTGAAACTTAATTTTTTAAATTTAATTCTACTTTTTCTTTTATCCCATTGTATAATTAAGATATAACATAGTCCGACACGAGTAGGACAACCCTGTCTGACATGCTCATCAACAGAGCTGCATGCTGTTCTGAGGACCTTCAGCAAAAGGAAGAAAAAAAGCGAATCAATGCAACGTGCTCATGCATATTAAAATCCCTTCTGGTCAAAAAGCAGGACCATTAGCAGGGATGCTGCTGCAAATGTTTGACCAACTAACTCACCTCGGTGGTAAAGAAGCCCAGATAGGCGGTGCAGCCACCGGCGAGCAGAACATCGCCCACAATGTTGCTGATGGATTCGTGCAGATTCTTGGCCGCCTCCGACCAGCGAGTCTTCTCCCCGCCCAAGCCACCCAACAGCTTCTCAGCTCTGCAACAAATGGAGAATAATTATTAAGATTAGAATTTAATTCCCTCCCTCTTTCTACCCCACCTTGTCAGCTTCTTCTCACAGTTCTCGATGTCGTCTTCGAGCCGCTTCTTCTCACGCGATTTCTCCGCAAAGAAATCGTTTAGTTTCTGCAACTTGTCGAGGATTACCTGCAGCTCGGCCCGCTTCGCGTTGAGCTTCTCCATTTGTGAGGAGAGATCACCCTCGGCTTCGGCCAGTGCCGCCTTCTTGGGCATCACAATGCGAGCGACCTTGTCGTAGACATCCATAGCACGCACCCAGCGACAAATGCCCTCGCAGGCCATCGAAGCAGCCTTGATTTTCTCCGGCACAAAGTCACGATCAGCTATATATCTTGTGGAATATATAAAAAATAAAAGACCTACAATTTAGAAAAAAATCCACTTACTTTTCTCTTATCTTTTTTATAATCGGTGGCGGTATGTTGTCCTTGTCAAAGGTTTTCAGTGATTCCAGAAATTTCATGTCGCTTAGCATGCGCATTGATGGGCCCCAATAGTCCTCCACCATATGACCACTGGGATCTGGCTTGCGATCCGGTTTAATGCCCTTCAAAACACACACCGCCTCCAGAGTTAACTTGACGCCATATGGCGGATTCTTCATCGATTTGACAACACCAATATCAGCTGGTTTAAGCGTGTTCAGAGCCTCCAGTGCTGCCTCCATGGCGGGAATAGCTTCAGCGAGATCCGTTTCACAATCATCTTTGATGGCCTGAGCAGCAGCAGCTGCTTCATTGGCAGCCGCCTCATCTGCACCCACCACTTCCTTCTTCTTCTCTGCCTCAGCCGTCTCCCGCTCAATATTCACCATAATGCGATCCGTTTCTTCGGACAACACTTTCAACTTGGGCTGCAACTCATAAAGATTCGTTTGCATTTCACCTACTTGACTGGCAGCAAAGTCGAGTTTCTCCAAACCAGTCGTGTATCGATCACGTAGTCTAGTAATCTCATCCAGCTTGCGGGCGTAAAAGGTGCTAAAAGCTTTCAACAGCTCCAAATATGCCGAAGGGGTGACATAATTGCGACGACTCAACTCCAGATAGCATTTCTCGCTGGCATCCACAACCGATTGATGAAAGTACATCACACAGAAGACCAGATCCTGTTCTAACTGCGTCAGCTCACGATCCACCTCACCCATTGTTTCACGCTTCTCCCCCTCCTGAGGGACTTCCTCCGCGATGCGTGGCGTCTCCTCCTCATCGTGTGGCTTATTCAGCTGCATAGATGTGACAAAATAGGTCCCCACCCTTGCCAATGCCTCCTCTGGCCAGGGCATATACCAATCAATGGTGCAGCAATTGATTAGTGAGGGATACACACGAATGCGCTCCTTAAAGGATTCCCCAATGGGTGAGAAGGCGAGTGCAACATGCAATTGTTCCCTTATCCTCTCGATATAGTAGGCATACACCTCACTCGGCAGCGAGTCCAGCACTTTGCCCTAAAGGGGAATTTACTTTCTCATCAGAGAGGGAGAGGGAGAGGGGTAGTTGGGAGAAGATGCTCACCACTTGCTTGGCCACATTTGCCATATTCTCCATAATGGATGCCTTGTCCTCCAGCTGATACAAATTTGGCAAATCACCAGTATTAAGTACACCATTGATATCCTCCACATAGCCCTCATCCGTTGCCTGTAGTAAATAAACAAGTATCCCCATTGAGAATTGTCATTCTAAATCTCATTCAATGCAAATCCAATTCATGCTCAACTCTCAACTAAATGTTTATGCTATTGTGCCAGAGGCAGGCAGAAGTTGCACCTGCGACTGGCTGCAGCAGCTGTAGATTTTCTGGAACATGCATTTTGCATTGGCTCTAAGTGCCACAGGATTTGATTCCCCTAACTGGAGTTCCAGTTGCAGTTGTATCTCTTTGAGGCATTTTAGTGTAATTGTTAATTAATATGTGCTTGGGGAGATTTGTGTGTGTGTGTTTGTGCATCGAACGAAACCTAAACACAGCATTGATTGATTGGCCAGCAGAGATAGAGATATAGATTGGGAGAGAAAGATAGTTGAATTTGCTCAACGATTTAATTAGCACAAGTCTGCACTGTAAGTTGGTTGCAGTTCTATCTATGGTAAAAGGTACACAGCATAAAGCAAATGCACTTGGATTTTAGGGGATCAACTATGTATTTAAAGTTACTCGCAAGTTTTCAAACAGCTAACGGCACAATTGTTTCATATAACTACATTTAAACAAGTTAGGGTGCACGAGTCGGAGGAGCTCGATTGGGAGGTATCCTAAATGCAGCTCGGCTTGTTGTACAATGTAAATATACATTAGATTTGAATTAAAAATGAATGTCTACAAAATAAATAAAATGTGTTGATAAATTATATATCAATTGAAACCCTTTATCTTTACAATTGTTTCTTTTATTTTCATCGGACATCTATTTATATCAATATACGCAAAACGGCTGCAGTTATCGATAAAAAAAAAAATACACTTGATTTGCCTGAAGTAAACAAGAACTTTTATTTCCAATTTGAAGTCGCTAGCTCTTAAAGTCTCTAATATTAGCTAGTTCATACAGAGATTCCATCCATGGCTAAGTCTACTCGCAGATGCTTTTTTGTACTCATTACATATTTGCACAACTTAATTATACCATTCTACCATTCCCACTCAAAAAACACGCTGTTATTCTAGCAATATAATTATACCATGATGGCAAATGGCTTTTAGCTTGTCAGCTTTTAATAATACAATACTAATTATGACAGAGTGAAAACTGAATTTTCTTAACTGTTTTATCAACGTATCGATTTGTTTCTGTCCTTGTTAATTTATTGACTTGCATTTTGAGATTTGAGAGCTGTGCACAAAATGCTCTTCATTTTCCATAATTAATAGCTGCTGCATATGCAAATTATTTAACCGCAATCAAGTTATGCAGCTCAACAATTAACCTAATTATGAATGCAAATTTTGGGCAAAACAATGAGTGTTGTGTGCCACTCAGCTACCCACTCATATCTAATTTTGTCCAACAGCCATGTCAAGAATAGATATATATATATCTATTTAAATTAATTTAGAATAATATCCAGTTCCTAGTATCACACATAACTTTATGGGTTTGTTGTACCCAATATACGCTGCTGTCTGCTGTCTATCTATTTGGAGTTTACAATATTATTAAAACGCTTTTAATGGGCCATCAACGAGTTGCTTGTTGCTTTTTATGTTGATGGATCGATACCGAACGAGTTAATTAATTCTACATGGCAAGTAACTCACCTGGGCGTCAGAGAATAGAAATACGGTGTGATTCAAATTGAAACTGGATGCCATTAGTATTTTCTTTAGATCATCTCGCCAATCGGCCAAAGTATATGACTTGGATACCTGCACTGTCATCAGACGACAGTCGGCAATGTGAGCAGCCAATCGACAGGAGCTGCGACGACCTGAACCACCCATGCCAACCATTAAGATATTACCTCTAGGCATTTGCAGCACTCGAGATACTCTGTAAAATTAGCAGGTGGATATTATAAATATAAAATATTTTATGTTATAAATATTCAATTATTAAATGATTACATATTATTAATTTTAAATACCTGCTGACATGCTCGATGGCAAACCGAAACATGACCAGATCCATGGGTGTGCTGGAAAATGAATTATACTCCCTCAGATAGTATTTCATGAGCTTCTCCAATTTCTCGTAGCTTTCGCACTCATCATAGTATTTTGGCTCTGCATCGGGTTCCATGTAATTGCCATAGAATAGATTGCGCAGATCGTTGTCGCTCAGTTTCTCGCCGGGTTCGATGCGGTCGGCAAAGGCCGATTCGAGTGAAAAACGCAAACAATTCTTGCACGCATCGATGGCCATGATGAGCAAACGGTCCCGATCCAACTGGTCAACCAGACTAGGGGACAAATGACAAATAATAATAATAAGAAAAACGGAGGCGACACAAAGTTGAGGCTATACACACCGGTCATAAAAGACACGATAAGTTTCATGGGCCCAGAGGCGACCGAGCTTCTCCGGATCCGGCATACGCTTGGCCGGCACCATGACAATGCCCTGGAAGACGCGAGTGATGTCTCGCAATGAGAAGGTGTAGTGAGATTTGGCTGGCGTTGGCAAAAAGATGCGCATCGACTCCCGATACACGCTGACCATTGCCTCCGATAAGCCCTGTGAAAAACCAGCTTCGACATGAAATGCAATCTCCAAAAAGAACAGCAGCAACAACAACAACAACAACAATAACAACAATTGCAACAAAAACAACCAGAGAACGTGGTCCGGCAGCCTCTTGTGAAATTAAGTTATAAAATACGCCATTTTAATTTTATTATTTCTTGGCAGAGAGCCAGCCAGTCAGCGATTCCCCAGTGTGTGGTTTTTGTTGGTGCTGTTGTTGCCGTGGGTGGATTGCATGCAACATACGCGGGAGAGCAGTGCCACCTTCTCTGGATAGCCCTTGGCGAAGTGCCAATCACCAATTGTCGTGAATATGCGAATGATGGTCGAATCCTCAAAGGAGTCCACGGCCACAACGAACATGTGCCGATAGAGACGCGGAAAGATAAAGTTACTCCCACCCAATGTGCCCATCGCACAGACTAGACTCTGTCGATTGTCGAGTGGTAAGAGAGAGTGTGAGAGAGAGAGAGAGAGAGAGAGAGAGGTGACTTTCATTTATCAAGTATTTGCTGGCACACTCACCATGTCGACTAGTTCAATTTTGGTTGTATCCATCAAATCTGACCAGTAGCCATGATCCAGCCAGGTGCGCAACAGTTCCAACGGTGGCTGGGAGCCATACGTATCCTTTGAGGGCATGGCCACATCATCACAGAAAACTATGCACTAAATGCGGACACCAATCAATCTTTTAAAGCAACTTTAACTTTTATTGTTGCCTTACCTTCTTGCCCAGAGCTGGTCCAAAGACGCCCTTGCGCCGTCGATCCAATTTGCTCATGATCGTATCCTGCACCATTTGTGCCGAGGTGCGAGCCGAAAAGTTGATTATATTAATGAGATTTGCATTTTTGGGCAATGCGAGCAGATTGCTCGTAACAATTGCACTCTTGCCAGTGCCAGTGGGACCGATGACCAGCATGCCATACGAATTGGCAATGCAGAAATCTTGCCAGTAAGAAATATAGCCCGTCTCCTTGGTGGGCACAATCAACTCACTAATTTGAGCATGCTCCGGAAAATGGGCACTGCCCGACGTGGGATCATCGGAGGACTTTTGCCACGTCCACCAATTCTCAGCCTCATCGAAGCGATAGTCGAGAAAGACCTGTTTCTCGGGAAACATTTGGCCACGATTCAAGGAGAAATACTTTGGTTTGGGGAACTCCTCATTGGAGCCATAGATGACCTTACGCAGCAATTGGTCAAAGGTACGTTGACCGTTGCCCGTTAGCGCCGAGCAGTAGGCCCAGGCATAGCAGAAGAGGAACATCTGCTGGAACCACGTCTGATTGAACACCTTGTGCTTCTCCAGAAAGTAGAGCAGAAAGCGCGAGAAAGTCTGATATTGATAAATGGGCGACAATTGCAACATTTGTTTGCACAGTGGCAGAAATTGCAACGCTGCCGGTATTAACCACTCGACCATGTCCTCGAACAGTGTCATATAAATATCGCTTAGTCCCACAATATTAATCAACACGTTGCTGAAACTCTTGTGAAAGGCGCGCCAGCCCAGCTGCGATGGTTCCATGTAGATCATGCCGCAACGCGAGACTGTCGCCGGCGAAGCCTGTTCGAGATCAGCGGGCTCAAACATCATGTTCATCATTTTGGTCATCTGCATAATTTCGCCGGACATGAGACACAGTTTCTTGTTGTCATCGAGCACGGTATTCAAGTTCTCAATCCACACCGCATCGACGGGACCATCGAACATGACCCAGGCACGTTCAGCCTTCGGTCCCTGCACCTGCTCCCGGAACGTTTTCGCCAGGACACCATCCGACCACTCGTGGGAGACGGGATCAAAGCGACCGTAGAGTTGACCCATCGTAATAGCCTTGGGATTAATAATGCGAAAGACCACCGGATACTCCTTGAGCGTGGCCTCCTCATCCGTGGACACATTGCGCAGCGTCAGTGCGAGCATCTATCCAACCAAAGCACAATTATTAATTCCGCGCCATTTAATTGGCAACGGGCCCGCCCCACCCACTCACTCACCTGATAAGCTGTGGTCTTGCCACCCATCGGGCCACCGACTATCATCAGGCCGTGACGCACCAGCATCATCTCGTATATCTGTAGTATTTTTTCCAAATACCAATGTGTTGCCTGCAGATTGCGCTCCGCCAGATTAATACGCAGCCACTTGAGTATGTCATCACGTTGCGGCTGCAGGATGGGAGTAGATGAGAGATGAGAGCCGGAAAAGTTGGGAGTAAGGCAAAAAAGGAGTACAGGTGTAAATGAAATATGAAAAACATGCATTGAAATATGCAACAGCAAATAAAAGCTTGAATGGGCATTTCATTATAGCCCTACAGGCTTCAACACAGTCCCCATGCAGTTGGCGACACAAAGTTGCTGCGCCGTGGGGCAAAGTTAAAAAGTCTGTTAGTACAGGCATGAATGTAGCTTTATATAGCACTTTATTATTTCTATTTAGTCGATAATTTTTAAATGATATAATAATATAATAATTTAAAATTTCGCTTCAACTAGTTTTAGTTCACATTAACTATTAAAAAAGTAAAATATAAATAAAAAATAAGTATCACAAACACAGTTTTAATAAGATTATGCATTTAATTTCATTTTTTAATTCCTGTTTTGATTGAAAACGTCACATTTATGAGCTGACTAAAATACCAAAAGCCTAATTAGCTGTTGAATAAATCAGCCCTTGCCTGAAAGAGAGAATATGCTGATTTTAATATACCTTACACAGTTAACTGTTGACTAAATAAGCTCGCCCGAAAGAGTATTTAAATGTGCGCCCTGCAAAATATGCTGATTTTAATTTACTTTTATCAGGGCATCCGACATGCCAGTTATCGCATTAATTTGCTGTTTCTTAACTGCGTCGCTTGCGCCTCATTACACCGACAATTTATGAATGTCTACAGTATATACATATATAAGGACTCACCATGGGTAGCTCGACGCCGGGGAAGAGATCCATATAGATGCCAATGAAGAGGGAAATATCCTGTTCGAAGAATTTCGGCAAATTGACGTCAACAATGGCGCGCAAAACAATCTCGGGCTCCGGCAGGTCAACGTAAAGGCGACGCAACGATGCGGACGCCAACAGCACAGATTTCACGGCGCGCATACCTAAAGATGACATAACCAAGATAGGGATGGGGGAAGGGAGTGTAAGGCATTAAGGGGTTAAGGTTGGAGGTGTGATTGAGGTTGGGGTTCATGATGGAATTAGCCATTGACAGTTATGCGGCATTTTGGTGGACAGCTCATAACTCAGCAACGGTTTGTGTCTCCGGCATGTCGCATGACGACAGACGACAGACAGATGGAGGAATGGAGGGCCAGAACGGTGAGCTTCATTATACAGGCGCCACGTGGCAAATGCAAAAGTTTTGCAAGTTTTCGCTGGACATGCAATAACAACAAGCAGTTGCAACTAAATGTACAAATAGTTTGTATTATTACTTTGCAAAAACACACACATTGTGTGTGTGGGGTGTGTGTGTGTGGGGGGTCTGTGTATGTGGCATTTGCCTCTCACACACGCAGCATAAAAGCGCTGCAAAAACTTGCAAGAAAGTTTTTCAATTTAAACTCAAAATAAGATACTGATCAAATGTACTTTGCACATAAACTTACACAGCTGACAGAGAGAGAGAGAGATGGGAGAGAGAGAGAGAGAGAGAGAGATACACACACATAGAGAGAGAGAGAGAGAGAGAGAGAGAGAGAGAGAGAGACAGAGCCCAGCCGGACACACACACACACGCACATATTGTAATGTCATATGACATGTTATGTCGTAAAAGCGAACGCAATATCTTTGCCTTGAAACAAGTGCAAAGAAAACACACAATCAGAGATAGAGTTAGAGTAAAATAGAACGGATGCACGATGCTGTTAAGCACAGGACATGGCATTGCTGTAGAAAGTTCGAAGGTTGACTCAACTCCAGTTCGAGCTTATTAGCCATTTAGCTGTAAAATATATGTCTCTCAATAATACCCACCATAGTCATAGTGCGACTGCGAGGATAACTGCTCCGAGCACAGCTTGTAGGCCTGCACAATTTTCTGGGATAGAACACGGGCCATATCGAATCCGTTGGAGTAGAGTGTTATTTCGCCGATCATTGCATAATCGGGCACCATCATGGCGACGGTGCGGAACAATACCTTCAGATTATCGGGCAGCTCGGTGCGTCCAGCGTAGCTGTGGAAGAGAGGATAAATGGCCAATCAAATACATCAAAATTGCAAGTGCTAATGGCATAAATACTAAAAACCCAGAGCCAATAACCGACATGATGTGCGAGTAGCCCAAGAGCGTCTGGGCCAGTGACAAATTGGCAGCCAAAAGAAAGAAAAAATAGGAAAAAAAACTAACGAGTTGCTTGCCAAGCGAAATGAAGACCTTTCGTAGAGAGTTGGGTTTTAGGCCTAATATGCATGTTTGTCGCAGCTGTTCCACAGGCATGCCAAAGCAATAAATATCCGCAGCCGTATGGGCTAAAATCTCCAATAACGCAATAACTACCAATATCGTGACCATGGCCCAAAGGCAAACCCAACCCAAACCAGACCAGACCAGAGCAGTCTTTGGTAACTAATAGCCTCAGCCCCCCAAGTCAGTAGCCAGAGCCCAGCACAGAGTGCTGTCAGTGACAGCGTTCCCAATGGTGAACATGGACGTCGACATAGGCCGTGTCGGCTTACAAAAGTAACTAAATGCATTTTCAAATGCACAGCTGCAAAAAACAAAGAAATAAAACTACAAAAGAGTTGGACGGAGAGGGAACATCATAGTAAAAAAGAAGAAGAAATAGGGAATAGGATGCGTGAAACCGCAGCTGCTGCTGGGTGGGAGTCATGTGGCATCTCACGTTCAACTCACCCCGGATTCATGGTTATGAATATGGAACATGTGGGATCCAGTTTGAGCATGGTATCTTCGAAAAAGAATTTAACAACCTTACGTCCAATCGCCCGCTGTATGGTCAGAATCTGTTGCGCGACCACCGACAGCACTTCCAACTCGATGCGATTGAACTCATCGAAGCAGGCCCAAGCTCCCGACTGTGCCAGACCCTGCAAAAAATAGAGAAAAAAACAAGTAAAAACAAATATACACACACGTGTGTGTGCACAACAAAAAAATACTACAGTAAATAGTACAACAAGTAGTAATGCGCTAGTCCAGAGTGATCGACTGGTAGATAAGGTATGGTATAAGCATTAATATGAGAATAACTTGCGTGTTTCTTATGCGATTCTTATGAAATGTTCACGGTTGATCAATAATATGTTAGGCTATGTTATATATTAATTGGTGTATATTTTGCGTAAGTGAGCACAGGTGCATCGAACAAGAATGCGAGTTTAGAGTGCTCGAATACGAGCTTCAGGGTTAGAGCAATATGAGAATATCATGGTTGCTTCTAATGCGACATTGCTGCAATTTTTACGATTGACAAAAAGTAACTATAAGTCATATTAATTTCGGTCAGATTGGGTTTTTCTGCAACAAATGCTGATGTTAAATGCACCCAGAAATCTTATAAATATTTTTTTTTTTTTTTTAATTAAAATATTACATTTTATTTTTAATAGAATTACCATAAAATTAATCTATTAATTATTATATCCTTTTCTCACTATTCGTGACGGAGTTCAGGGTATACAAATATGGTTATTGTGTGCCTTGGTTAGGTGGGCAAGGCAAAGGCGAAGGCAAATACCTATGGATGTATGTGTGTGCAACAAAACGCATCCAGGAGCAGAGAAATTGCAAAAATAGCAAAAGCAAACAGCAGCAAAAACATTATTTTCAGTTTCGCATCGCTCCCGTTGTACGTTGTATTCTTTTTTGTACGGTTACGTTGTATTCTTTTTTGTACGGTTCGGTTCGGTTCAGTTCGGTTTGTTTCGATTTATATGTTCACCTCCGTTCTCCATTCTACGTTCTGTTCTGTGTGTAGTTTGCCAATGCTTCGATGCTTCTACTCCGACAACAAACATTGCAATAGGGCTTACAAATGTACACGACGAGGAGTAGCAAGCTTGGGCTTGGTGAGATTGGTTGCTAGGAGTCGGGGAGTCGGGTAGTCGGGGACTCGATGCCAATGCGGCGCCCTTTGATATGCTTTTCTTTTCTGCATGTTGCAATAAATATACAGCTTTACGCAGCAGCATCATTGTGTGGCACCAAACACAGAACCAAAGTACACACTCTCATAACATATGCCAGCTGACTGCTCTCTATGCATATCTATACTGTATACTGTTGCACAATGAGCAGATGCTGCGCCAAAGCAGCAGAAAAGTGCCCTTTGAACAGATTTTATACATTTCATATGAAAGGTGTTATTATGAGATTGAAATTTCTAAATATTGCACTGCAACCGGCAATTATTTTCCCAAGCTGATTTCAAAAGATTCTCTGACGAACACGAGCTCTAAGTATAAAAGCTGCCATAAATATATAGATGTAACTTGATATGAATATACATTTTTAAGTATATCTATATATACATATTTAGTCAAGTATATGTCTTCCATAATGTTTTGCTAAATTGATTTCGGAATATTTCCTAAAGATAAAAAAGCTAAAAAAAAAAATAAATAAAAAGATTTAGCTTTTTAATATTTGTGAATACAGGCTGAAGTATAAAATAATTATTCATATATGTTTTCATACAGACTTAATTATACGATATTTAAATTTTAAATTTTATTTTTAATTTAATTCAATTTATTTTTCGTATTCTTTCGTATTTTTCTGTGTTGACTGATATTAAATATTTAAATAAATCATTAATTCACATATGTATATACATCTATATATTCTTACGAAGAATAGGTCAAAGAATAAATTATACACATGAAGCATTTTATTGTGAATATACTCTGAAATATAATCTTACTACTTACTTTAATTAAAATGGGAGCTTTACTGATTATATAATTTTTATTTTTATAACTTCTAAATGCTTATCATAACAATCTCCCAGTTCGGTAAATTAGAGGTGTTATTAAATATATAAATATTAAATAGAGGATTTATAAATAAATTAAAGATTAAAGATTCGCTAACAAAAAACAGACCGAAGACTAAATGCTAAATATAAACAATAAACGTTTTAAAGATTAGTTTATATAAGCATATGAATATATATATATATATATATGTACATATATATATGTCTGCGATTTGGCCTAAACTCGAATGTTAATTGAACTGATTATATAATTCTTATAGCTTTATGTTAATAATGACTTTTAAATGCTGCTCATTATGCAAGCAGCACAACAGTCATTTGCTCTCAGACATTTCACATGTTATTTGATGTGTTATTGAGGCTTCCGCTGGCATTGGCTTGCAGGAGCAGTAACAGCAGCAGGAGGAGGCTGCTGCCCCCATTTTTCATGCCACACAGAAGAACAACATGCAACAACTAGACTCAAAACTGTTTTACATGCTGTTGGGCGTTCGCACAGTTTTTCCTAGACATAGTCGTTGTTGTCATTGTCGTTGTTGATGTCTGTTGTTATTGTTGTTGTTCTCGATGTTGCTACTGTTCCTATTGTGCAATTAGCGCCCGAATCCATGTGTATGCGTCTGTGTTTGATCCTTGTTTGTGTAACCATTTTTTTTATGCGTTCAATTCTTTGCCTTTGCACTGCGCGTGGCATTTGGATACTTTGAACTCTATCAAAGTGGTTTGTTGCCGTTGGCAGCTGCAATACTCGCGCAGCGAATTGGCAGCTCTTTGTTGTTGCATGCCACCTCCTAGCTCTCTACTAGCGCTCATAGACATTGAGCAGCTTTTGCACTTTCATTGCCACAACCAAAGTTTTTCATGGGGCTGGGAGCTGTCATAGTTGCGGCTATTTTATGGGCGCATATTCAACAACAATTTCAGTTTGCCAGGCATAAATCGAAAACCAAAACGAAATAGTTTGCATTTTGTTTGTTTGCCAATTGCAGTATTATTTAATTGCTTGCAAAAATTGTTTAGCCTGACAAACTGCAAACTGAAATAAAGCAATGCGTTTTGCGAATGGAAGATTTACGACTTGCTAAACTATTTTTAGCAGACGGAGACGGCATAAACAGCCGCATAGAAACTACTTTCTAAAAAACTAAAGTGAGCATTAAAATACAAAAATAAACAACAACAAAAATCTACAAAAATGATCACATCAGCTTAAAGTGGACAAATAGCAATAAAACAAAATTAAATTAATCTAAATCGAAATTCGAACGCTCAATTTGTGGGTTCTTGTCTCGCACATTTTAGCTGAAGCGTTGGCCATTATTTTCGCATGCAAATTAACGCCATCGAAAGCCAGCTCATCCTCGTCCCCTCCCCCGCACCGCCCCTCGTATCTGATAAGAGGAAAGGGGGGTCTTAAAACCATTATGCAATTAGGCGTGCTGGCGAATTAAGCGATTAGAGCGCAAAATACGCATAAATTTTACTACGAAACTACAACACCCACTTAAGCTGTAGATAGAGGTGTGTGTGTATCAGTGTGTATGTTTGCATGTGCGTGAGCGGTTAACGACCTGCTAATAAAAATTTGCATAGATTTGAAGAGAGCGCACACGAAAGCTTTTTGGCTTTGCCTTAAGTTCTAACCTCTTCTCCCTCCACTCGCACCTCTAATCTCCACTCGCCCTTAACACTTGGTGTAGTTCCAACTAGTCGCCACGGCGATTACTTTCACAAACTGCCTAATTAGTCAGCCCACAGAACTGTATAAATTTCAATACTATAGAAGTGTATATATTTATAGATTTGTATGTATGTATGTAAAGATGTGAGTGGCGAGCGGCTCCACAGTGTCTGGATAGTAAGAATTCAAATGTATCTTGTATCTGTGCATCTTATATGTGTATATACATTTAGAGAAAATTTGCGCAGAATTTTTGAAAATCTATCTATTAAATATTGATGTAAAATATTTATAAAAAAATTGTTATAATGTTCCTAAATAAACACATAGAAATGAAAAATCTAATTTTTGGAAAAAATATAGGCTGGCATTATAGACAATCTACTATGGTGCCAATGTAAAGCCAGCCAACTATAAGTAAGAAACAACAGGTCTACAAATGTTTTTAGTTATTACCAACCCTTGAAAGATGTTCCTCGTAATACCTTCCAAGTTTGGTAACTTTAGTTCTTAAATTGCGGGAAATATAGGCATATCAGATTTCTGATGATCGATTTTATCGATTTCCCAACTTCCTAGTGATCGTAACCAGTATCAGAGTATAAAAAGTTAATGTTTAGAAAAATCGAGGCTATAATTAAGACGAGAAAAGACCTGGTTTAGAAAGACACAAGATTGCCTTTAATAAATATGCGTTCTAAATAAGAAGCAGAGCTACCCTTGACAATTTTCTAAAGTTGAGAAGAATGATTTTCTCTGAGTGTGCATTTTGTGTATGCCGAAAGTCATGATTGGTGCGCGCGTGCCCGTTGCCAATTGCCAGTTGCCCAGTTGCCAGTTGCCCGTTACCCGTTGGTACAGGTTCTTCTTTGATTAATGTTGTTGACCAACATTGGGCCATTAATTAGCAGGCAGGCTAGCAAGCAGGTTGAGCGGGGCAGACAGAGCGTCTCAGTTCTATGGAAATATTATTCATGAACGCGGTCAACTCACTCACCTTGAAGAACTTGCCGAGTGCTTTGTAGTCCAGGCCGTCAGAGCAATTGAAGACTACACATTTTTTGGCCACGGCCTTGGCCAGATCCTTACAGGTCTCCGTTTTGCCAGTGCCCGCTGGTCCCTCGGGAGCACCGCCCAAACATAACTTTAAAGCGCCCATCAAAGTGCTGCAAAACGAGAATTAGAAAAGAGGTTTTTTAAAATGCATGGGGAAAGGGATAAAAGGGGGCAAGGGGGCAGGCAACATGCCGTAGTATGCTTTTAATATCTGTTTTGCATTTGTTCACAATTCTCAACGCGCCAGCTTAAAAAATTGTCAGTAACGGTCATTTTTTTATTTTATTTTTATTTATTCATATTTTTTGTGTTTTGCGCCGCCGCCACGCGATGTACCAGTTTTTATGCCCTGTTCTCATATGAAATGTGTAGAAAAACAAGGGTATAATAAAGCTGTGTAAATATTATGTGACAGACAGAAGGGCAGTAGACATCTTCAAGCCTATAAGAGATGTAAATATTTGCCAGTCCTCTAAATACACAAGCATTTTTCAAACCTAAAAATAAGTTATCTAGAGAAGGAATTTGTATACACTTGTAAAGATTACCATATAGGGATATTAGATAATACTTTCAATAAATATATTTATTTGCATTTTGTTCTTTGATTGCTTATATATATATGTATAACATTGATTTCAAGAATAACAGCAACTTCAAGTTTGTGGCAAAAGCATAAAAATATTTTATATATATTTACTTCAAAATTGATAATTTTTTACTGAAAGCAAATAGGCTTTTTACAATTTAATTATACCGTATTTGTTAAGGAAGGATCCAATATTTCTATTTCTAATAAATTACAATTTATTCTGAGCATTTTTCAGGAATTCAATTTAGTCTTGTTTGTAAGTGGATTCCGTCTCAATATTTTGAAATTTAAGAGCCTAAAGGGCATTTCCTACTCCTCTGTCAAATTCTATATTCATTTGAATACAACTTGGCTGCTGGAATATTTAAATTTTTCAGTTTGTATTCTTATTATTATCTATGAATTTGTCTTTTCATATTTAATGCTAATGTTAGGGTATTTTGAAGTCGTGGGCAAGCTTTTTCGCAATATTTTCAATTTTTTGCTTGCTGTGCAGTTCATATTTTTATCATATTGGCAGCGCTGCCAGCTTCGCGTTCGTTTGTTGTATATTTTTTAGCTTTTCCGGCATATATAGCCATACAAATATATCTATACACTCGTTTTTTAACTATGCACGTGTGTGTGTTAGTGTGTGTGTATGTGTGAAAAACTGTCCAACATTGATTTATTTGTTTAATATAAAAGTTTTATCGGAAACCCCATTAAAATGTCCTTTCTGCCAGCTTGCCAGAAACCAGCCTGGCCCTGTGTCCTGTGGCCGCTGCTCGTCTTGTTAGTGTTAGTGTTGTTCTTTTTGTTATTGTTGCTTTGTTGTTATTGTTGTTGCTGTTTGCGTTTGTCGTAGGCAGCTTAAACATCAAAAAGGTTTTCAGCTCTTTTTGCTTATTGTGTTGAAAAAAATGAAAATAAATTTAAAATGCACCGAAATAAAATAAATATTTTCCCAATAAACGTTGCTTCTCATGACTTTTAGCCATGAGCCTGCAAGCGCAGTGGCTCAGCTGTTTTGCAAACGTTTTGTCAATTAATATTTTGTGTATGCTTGTGCATATATTTATGAGCGCGAGTGTGTGTATGTGTGTTCCTTTATTTATGGGCATAAAAATGTTACCCACCGATAGCAACGATCCGTTAGAGGAGTAACCACCAGACGCGGCAAATTGCCCAAGTATTCCATGCCATATTTAACATCGGTGACCACCATGCTCACACACACCCACTCCTCATTCTCTGCGGGGGGAACAAATGAAGATTGTTAAGATTACTAAGAGCAGTTAGCAGAAGAAAAAAACTGTTTTTATAAATAATTTCGATATATAAAAAAAATTTCTTAACATTAAAAAGGATTTTTATTTTGAAGACTTAGAGCGTACTTACTCTCATCGACCTTCCAATAATAGCGCAGCTGTGAGATCCAATCAAAGTCCTGTGTGCTGCTCACCTTGGTGTCTGCCAGAAACTTGACTACATCACGAGCTGGTGAGGAATCAGCAATTATACAGTTACTATATGGGATTAGAGCCATCCATCCAAAACTACTCACCATGCACATCGAGGACAATCAGTGCTTCGACAGCAATGCGAACTCCTGTCTGCAAGTCCGTGCGGACGAGTTGAACGAGGTCGCCAATTTGGCTATTGGACTTCTCCAGGTATTCGGGCAAAGTCTTCTTCTCGATGGCCTCCTCGACCTAGACAACAAGACGAGGCACAAGAACATAAAGTGCATGAAAAACAGATGCCGAGCAGAAAGCCAAGCAAATAAATGGCGAAATATGATTTTCATTTTTGTAGTCGGGGGAAACATAAAAAAAATATAATATACTGAGACTCTCAAAGCCCAGCAGGGAAATCGCTTCGCTTACAAAGAGCAACAGCAGCAGCAGTAGTGGGAAAATGGAGAAGGGGGAGATAGGGGGCGTGGCTAATCGCGCTGTCAGAGACAGACAGACAACTGCAGTGGCTTTGGGGCGCTCCTTTGTGGTTGCAATTTTTTTGCGGTTGCAAAAAGCTGGTTGCTGGTTGCTGTTGTTGTCGCTTAAATGTTGTTTTACCAGTTTTGCTTACCTCAGCGGTCCACGCGGCACAGGAGATGCCGAGTACAACTTGACCCGGCCAGGATACCACCCAGGAAATGCGATCGACCATGGCATAGTCTTCCCACGCCTCCTTCATCTGCTCCATGACGCTGTCCAGCATTACATACTCCACCTCTTTCAGCCAGATCTCAACCAAACCCTATGCAGCGTAATTATGACTTAAGAATAAAATATCTGATCAATTTTTTAACTTACATTTGCCGCCTGTGGATTGATTTTGCGCACGAGGCCAACCCGCTCGTCCTCATCGCTGATCATGTGTGTGATTTCCATGTTCTCATCAAAGGTCAGTGTGCCAATCTAGAAGAAGTAAAACGAATACTCAGCGAGTTTGAGGAGAGTTCAACTAAAAACTTACACCCTCAAAGCACTTGCGGAGATGTGGCTGCACTCGCATGGGGTCCTTGGTCTCAGAGAGAATCTCGAGCAGTTCATCGTTGGAGAGGAAGAAGAAACGGGCGAAGTACAAACGTTTCTGCTCGAGATATGTATTCAAGCCCTTCTGCACCGTCTCCAGATCCTCGATGGCCTTCGTGAAGATCTCCAGCATATTGGGATATTCGGTGGCGGCCATTACATGCTGATCCTTTAGTGTATTCTTCATAATGCGTCGCCAGATCTTGTCCACCGCCTTGAAATTACGTCCCTCCAATGGCATTTGTCGCATAATATCCTCCGAGCTGAAAATGGGCTCCAGATACATCCAGGTGACCTGCACCTGGGTCCACGCATCAATAATATTCTGGATGAGCAACAGCCGCTCCTCCCAATCATCCGCCTTGGAGCCGAGGGCCACAATGAATGGGGAACGCTTCATGGCCTGCGTTCGCATAATGTGATCATCCAGTAGTGTTTGTATATCATCGATGGTGGCCAGAATATGTGTATCCGAGTCCCGATACTGCAGCACTTCGAACATGACATCTCGCCAATCGGCCTGCATATTCTTCAGACCCATGTTCAGATCGTATTCCTTGCCCGCCGCATTCGCAATCTCCTCCAGCTCGGGCAGTATACTCATTATGTCCGCATCAATCATATCCTTCAAAGTGGGATACAATTTCGGATTGATCTGTCTGCCCAATATCTCCGATATCTTATCCCAGTGTCGCTTCTCCAGTCCATGTCGGCAAATCGAGTCCAACACCGGTAAATAGACGCGAAACTTTTCAATTTTGATACGCATCTGTTCCGCGGCGCGTTTCGCCACAGGATTGTAGGATAGCTGCCGCGACAGCTTGTGCATAATCTGAAGATGATGATGGTGATGATGATGATAATGGTGTAGATGATGATGGTGATGATAAGGACAAAGAACAAGACGATTAGCTTTGAGACGCACTAAGTCAAGTGTCAAGATTATGTGTGTGTGGGTGTCCTGCTTTGACTCTTTAAAGTCAGCTGTGCAATGCGTTGCCCTGGCTGTTAAGCCAGTTCCCTTTCCTTGCTTATAGCTACTTGCCTTTTACACACCATTTAAAAATGTAAAAGAAAAGTATATTGGTACTGAAATCACAGATATATTTTTACTCCTTCGTCTAATTTTGGATGTTAGTCTACTTATAATCAAAAGGAATCAAACCCATTCCTGACACAAAGAAAATTCATCCAACTAACATTTCCAACTCATTTTAGACTCACTAACCTTTCACTCAAATCAAGCCCATTGCCAGATATTATCAGTTCTTATGACACTAATACTAGTGTATCTCACAGTCGTTTACATTTGAATCGCAAGACTTCACATGTTTTTTGATGCTACTTTTGCAATGTGTCCCCACTTTGTTGCTTCAGCTGTGCCCAAAAAATTCAATTCAACTGGCGTTCCCTTTGCACTTTGATGTAGTTTTTTTAATGCTGCCCGACTCATACACACAACCACACACACACACACACACACCCACACACACACACAGAGACATAAGCGCTCGCTTAGCTGCCCAAGTTGCCGCCAAATATGTTGTCATTTTTTGCTGTTGCATACTTTTCGGCTGTCGTAGTTGTAATACACTCAGAAAAAACCTCAATGAAATTTAAAAAATCGCCTAGAACAGCTGACCTCATTAGTTAGAAAGCATATTTCTATTTCAATTTTTTACAAATTCATTGATTAACAATAGAAAACATTTCTAAAATAAAAATAAGATTTGCTAAATGTATAATTATTTTATTTTATATATTTTTTTAGTAGAACTACAAATCAGAAAATTTTACTACTTGTTAGGGCAATTTTCTTAATTTCTGTGCGATTTTATTTCCGAGTGCAGTTTTTGCCCTTAGGAGGCTTGAGGTTTTTAGTTGCATTTTAGCTGCTACATTGGCTTACAGACGGACAACGGACTAGAAGTGAAGAGGGGGAACAGAAGGACAAGTGGACAGGGGGTCAAAGCGACTGACAGACAGACAGAGATATGCATGACCAGTGGTGCAACTGGCAACTGCCAACAGCAACCAGCAGATATCCGACAAGAGAAAGAGAAAGCTCAAAACTTTAGTCGGTGCTCGCACTGCTCGGTTTTTATTTCCGCCTGCAATGAGAACTTGCAGCTTGCAAGTTGCAACTTCCGATTCCGAATAGCAGAGCCAGCCAACTACTTACCTTGAACATGGTCTCGATCTGTTCCCGCACGCCATCCGCATTAAGGCATTCGAAGCGCTCGAACATCCTGGCAAAAAGATGTAAATAGAAATAGAAATAGAAATGTACAAAAAAGTTGAGTAGTGGTTCAACATAGATAGGCAGAAAGAGAGAAGGAGAGAGTTGTGTGTAAAATATCAAAGAAAGCTGCACAAGTTTTCCATCCAACAACTACTCAAATCTGGCTATTTTCCTCTGCACTTCAAGTGAACTTTCTGCTGGCATTTGCATTGCGGGTTTGCCTCGTCCAGACTGGAAAATGCCCAGGAGCAACAGCAACGGCAGCAGCAGGTTAACTGCTGCCGGCCCGGCTGGCACTTCAATTTCAAATATTTTGTCATTTGCGACAAGTGGCCGAATGGAGCTAAGAGCATACTCAGCAACAGACTCGATTTGTTCGTGTTGTGCTTGTTGTCTTAAATAATTGCAATCGTTATAAAAGCGTTGCCATTGCTTACCAAATTAGATAATCCTTTTCGAATTCGTACGATGTCTTCCATAGTTTCTCAATTGGTTCCATTTTCTCAATGATTTCGGCCAACAGCGGAAAGGCGGAGACATCAATCTGCAGCAATCCTTCCTCCACATTTATTGCCTTGGCCTCTCTGCTTAGATTCTGTCGAGATATTGCTAAGTCTTATTGATCAATTTCATGACTACTACCCCTACCCACCTCTATGGTTGTGAAGAGTATGTCCACTGTATCCACCCGCTCCTTGAGCTCATCCAGTGTGAGCACATCGCGTATTTCTCGAATGCGAAAACCATCCATAGTACGCTTCTCCTGAATCAGCAGCTTCTCAAACCTTAAGCGTCGCTCCCTATATATATATATTTATTATATATATAAATAAGTGTATACTCTAGTTTTGCTGTTACATCTTACCTTAATGCCATCTCCAGGTTATCACGCACCACCGACAAACGAGCGGCGCTCAGATCGAGCACCTCTTCCAGCTCTCCGGGCAGTATGAATGTGCGGGAATTCAAATGAATTTCATCACCTGCAGAGAATACGTGGGCTGTAGTATGTCCACACCATTTCTACATTAAAAAAAATGCCCTGAATTCAATCATTATTATTATATTCACTTTAAAAGTTGAGCAAGTAAATTTAATTTCATATTTGTGAATTTCAGAAAGGAAATTATTAAAAAAAAAAAAAAAACTTTCTATTTCTATTAGAAAATTTCAGAGCGATTTTTTCTCTGAGTGCAGCATTCCTACTCTACTCTACATTGTCGTACATGTTCTTAATTAACTGTGCTTAACTCTTAATTAATTGGCTATGCGAGTTTTTCGAGGCAAACTAATTAATTATGTGTACAAAGCGCCTCACTGACAAGTTTGTCTGTCTGTATGTCTGTCTGCCGAGAACTGCTCTGCTAATGTTGCTCTCATTTTTCGAGTGACAAAAGCCACAGACAGATGGACGCACAACCCGAAAGACAGACAGACAGTGAGACAGAGAGACAGAGAGAAGTTACACACATTGTATGTTATTATATGAAAGATACACACTCGACACTCGACACTTGACAATGAATCGCAATTGTCTGGTTATGCAGCAGCTGCTGCTGGTAAAAATACATATACATATGTATATATATATGATATATGTATGTCTTCCGGTTGAGGTTTTGTTGGCATTTGTCGGTTGTCAAAGCAACTTTCACACATTCATGAATTTGTTGAGCTCATTAAGCTGCATTTTCGGTGGGTTTAGCGCAGCTAAATGTTTGGTGTCTCCACCGCAAGTAATTATAAAACCAATTAGTAGACTCAGCTTGTTAGTTGAGGTTAATTATCTTAAGCGTGTGTTCCTTGTCTAAAACACCAGGCATCAGCTGCACAAACACAGCTGCCCCAGGTTGAATCACCTCTCGCCCTCGACACCAAACTTACTGGTCAGGTATGCATGTGTCAGCAGGAATATGACACGCTTCAGCACCAGCTTGATATCATCTTTGATGGCAAATATGCGCATCTCCCGGCACTCGGTTATATAGTTCTGCAGGGCGACCACTTCTGGCGTCTCCTCGGGCCGCTCGCCGGCCTTCATCGACATCTCCTCGAGCTCTTCACAGATGCTGAAGTGGCAAAAAAAACAGCACGGAGTGTGCAAGTGCATATTAAAAGTTATACATTAAGTAAGTGCAGTCCAAGCACAATAAAAAAGAAAAGAAAGAAGAGCCAATTGCCCGCAAGGCCAGGCAAAGCGAGGGAAATTGTTGTACTTACGCTCGATTCTCGTTCAGATTGAGCGCCCTGTAAAAGTCAGTGATGAAATCGTAGATATTCTTCACGTACATCCGTAGCGATTCTTTAACATGGCGATTATCCAACAGGAACAAATTTAACGGTATGAAATCACGCAGATAATAGGTCGTATCGCTGATGGCGTTCAATTTTTTCATTAATTCCTGAACAACCTGTTGTCCGTTGGGTGTGGGTGTCATGTGTGTGTGTGTGAAAGTGTGTGTGTGTGTAACCGAGTGTGCGATGCCATCCGTTGTAAATGAATATGCATTTAATAAAAATGAAACGCGAATATAAATAAATGTAAATGTATCTATATATGTGAGTTTTTTGCAATATAAGTAAGAAAAGTGTAGTCTAGAGTGCTCGACCAGCAGATATGCTATTTAAAATACTAACACACAGATTTAATTATTTTTAAAAATAGATATGGCTCTATAAGCATCATTATATATAAACTAAAATATAAAAGATTTAATTCTTATTTTGCCACAAATTAATACTGTCAATGATACCTGCTACTACTTTGCTGTCACATATTTTGGCTCAACTTATGGCCCATTTTAATGGCTGGCAGAGCGTATAAAAAACATAAAAAAGCAGACACAAGCTTGAATTACACGCATGAAAAAATTGTAGTAACGTTCTCGCCATCGAAAGCAATTTTTATTTTAAATAAATTGGGGAAGAAAAAATTGTCGCTCGTTGCTCGTTGCTCGTTGCAGTTCAGCATAATGAATGTGTGCTGCAATCGGCTGGCATGAATGGGTTAATTGAGTGATCCATATCTGTATATATATGTGTATATATATATATATATATATATATATATATTCGAGGCCAGAGCAAATGAGATGGCAAAATATTCTTCAGTCGGCAGAGACTAGGAATTAGCAAATCGAACCAAGTTTAATTAACAATGGCAAAACGAGTTTTAGCAGCAGCAAAGGGGTCACAAATCCTACGACCCTAAAAACAGAAACACACACAGAAACCATAGATACAGATACAGATACACAGCTCTAGCTATAGCTACAGCTGCACTTGTTCAATTACACAAATTGCCAGCCGCTTGCCGACAGTCAGTCAGTTTGTCAAGTTGTCAGTCAGTCAGTCTGTCTGTCAGCAGTTTATTAATATTGCATAATGCAATTTTATGTTAATTCTACGCATCATTGCGTATAATCAAATCGAAATAAATAATTAAATTCATTTCAAGGCGAGACGCAGCCAATCGCCCCAAAGGCATTGTGTGTGTGTGCCCTTTGCTCAAACCCAAAATCGCCTACTGCTAATGACTTTTGAAGCACCAGCACCGCCTAGGTCCGCCCCGCTCCGCCCAGCTCCGCCCAGCCCTGCCCAGCAAAATGCACAGAGCAATGTGCATCAAGTATTTTAATCAGCTTTAAATTTGCGAAGCATTTCATACGCACCACTAATTCGGGCAGTGTATTATCTGTCCATATCTTCTCCACAATTGGCATTATCATCTTCTTGAATAGTCCATAGTAATATTTGTAAATAGGCTTCAAGTAGACGTTGACACCACGCCAATTGACCTTGACTATCTCCTCGATTTTATTACACAGCTCTACAAAATCCACATGATACTCATCAATGCAATGTAGTGTTCCATATGTTTCCGGCACTATTAAACAGATTAATCAATCAATCACACTCAAGAATTAGAGAGTGCTTTTACCTCCACCCGACATGATGTATTCGAGCCGTGGTATATCGTAGCCCACAGCCAGCATGCTCTTGAAGAGATCCCTAATGAGAGCTGGTAGCTCCACCATATAGGGATAGATATAAAGCTTGCAGGCATTATCCAATTCAAACGAGACCACATCATCCATGTCGACTTGCTGTGATTTAATAAGCGAAAAACTAACGAAGTTGGGCAATCAAAATTATTAAGCAACTTACAGTGTCCAAAAGTAAATTTGTTTGACCCGGTACCAGAAAAGGATCCGCATCATCCGCATCAAATACATAAATGTTCTCATCCTCCCGAATGCCGGGTCCAAAGTCAATGTGTTCGTTGTCAAAATGTGCACCCACCACAGACACCGTGAGTGTCATCAGTGGTCTGCGACGCAGTTTCGGATCGTACATGCTATACTGATCCACATTATTGCCGTACTTGTAGCCACACAGCACCTTGAACAGATACGCCAGACTCTTGTTGATCAGACTCTCCAGATGACGGGACATCAGCGCATGCACACACTGAAAGAGGGTCTGCGCCCGACCTCCATACTTGCCCGTCATGGGCACCAGATCCTTCCAGCTGTTACGCATCAGATCCATGAGATCTGCACAGCGGGGCAGCCAATCGTTGATCAGAAGCTTCACAGCGAAAAATACAAATATATATAAGATAATCATAATTAATCGCGTTACTACAGAGTTTGTCTAAGGCTTCGGTGATAACAAAGGAACCTCTCACTTTACAACCAATAGCTTCGACAATATAGAAAAGCGATAAGCACGATTCTAGGTCGAAATCATGTTAAAATCCGAACCCCAATCTGTGACATGTATCTAGGGAACTTACGTCTCTGATTTCGGCACAGCTTTTCCACACAAAGCTTTGCACAATGTCCGCATCCAAGGGTCGCTCCGTCAGCAGCAACTTGGACAGATCGACAATAACTAGATCCCCGTAGAGCTGATGCCACAGTAGATTCAGAGCCTGCACCGTCGGATGTGTTATCATGAGCATCTCACCAATGCGACTCTTGGCCAGCAGGAGACGAGAGCGCCAGGGCACCGGTGAGGTAACGGTCAGTGTGGGAAACTCAGGTGGTTCCACCTCCAGCTGCAGACGCCTGCGCTCCATTTTGGATCTGAATGGGGATTAGACATTAATGAAGTGTTGTGCTTGCGAGGTTGAGAGTTAATTTGATGCACTTACTGCAGCAGATAGCGTAGGAAGGAGCGCTTGACATGGTAGCGAAAGTCCTCCTGCAGATCGATGAGGCAAACGATGATGAGTATGGCAACGTCCAGGCGTATGCCCCGCTCGCCCACAAACAGATAATCCATTAATATAACTTCTGGCGGCAGTTTGGGCCAATGTTTCTGTAACGAGTTGATTACCCAGTGAATCACGGCAGGTGCCACAAACTTTGATATCAGCCCAAAGCGACAGCTCTGTGTGTGTGATGTGAGAGTGTGTGTGTCGGAGTGTGTGTCGGCTTGTTGCTCATTAACTTGGCTGTGCACTGATTTGCCAGTTGATGGCAAGTGCTTGACTCGAGCAGCGAACGCAGCCTAAAACTTTCGGCTGGAGCACACGTCAAAACATCAACACGCATTTTGCTCCTCTAGTATTGTGGCACTACACAACACTCAGAAAAAAATGTCACTGAATTTTAAGGATAACTCACCTTATTATTCAGAAAGTATATTTCAAAATTTTGTTGGCTTTTTTCTTAGTTAAATTATTAATAAACATTTGTATTTTAAGATTTCATATATAACAAAAATTCTATAAATTTATTTAAATAATTAAATTTAACAAATGCTTAGGATTTTACGGGAATTACTTGTTGATTACTTAAATTTTATACAAGAATATCAGGGTTTGCATTTCGTTATTTAGAAATGCATTTCTAACTAATTCAAAATATTTCCAACTGTTGGAAAAAACCCATCATATTCTTTAGGATTGTCGATTTAGGACACACCTTTCAAGTTAAAAAAATTGTTTCTTATATTTAGAGATTACTTTTAAAAACAAGAATAACTTTCTAGTTTTTAAGGCAATTTTCTAAAATTCAGGTCAGCTTTTTTTCTGAGTGTACTCCACCCCCATCATAAGTCGCTAAAATACCGCTCGACGTGCTCACGTTCGGGGAGCGTGTTTAATATGTTCTCTCTTCTCGCTGATGACAAACTTTTGGCCCCCAAAAAACTTTTGTGAGCGCGCGTTTAGTTTGCTAATAATGTTGACGCTCACGACGAGTCCCACTCCAGAGTCAAGGTGTCGAGGAGTCGGGAGTTGGGAATCTGGAGTCAAGAGTTGGGAGTTAGAGTAGAGTTGACATGAACTTACCTCTTCCTGGAGTATGAATCTGTAGGCATCCTGCAGCACTGGGTTGCGTGGATCAATGTGACGAATCGCTCGACGTATTAGGCGAGAGGGATACGTTGCCAGCTGCAGCACAGATATCTGCAAGATAAAGCCATGCATATATTTCTATATACTTTTACTTATTTTTTGATAAAGTGCAGCAGTTATCCGCTCAAAAACAAACAGCCATAAATCTCCTTCAAATCGTCACCTTTCACAGTGCTTTCCGTTTGTTTTGCGCTGTTTACTTTTTGTTTCTTTTTTTAACAACTAATCACGTTATTCATAACTTTGGCCACGCCACTGAACTGACGCCCATAATGTTTACGAGCTATGAATTATATAATTTTTATAAGCACGTTTTTGGGGCCGGCCAAAAGGAAAAATAAAAAAAAAAAGAAGCAAAAGCCAACGCAGCTTAATTTACTCGCACGCTCACGCACACATATCTACTTTGTATCAAGTTTATTATTATCATTTTTTATGTGCTCGGTCTCGCACTTAGCACTCGGACACGGACGAGGAAGAGGACTCAAACTCGGACATGGACATGGACACGGACACGGTTCTACCGCCAACGCATAAAAGTTATTTATGTTTGTCGGTGCTCATTTTTGATGAGCTTTTTATGATGAGAGCTGATGGCGAGGGACTCGACTCGACAGCACATGCATCGACATTGACATCTCTGTCAGTGTGTGTCCTTTTTTTCCATCTTGTTTAGCATATGTTTGGTCAGTTGCATAATTCAATATGTTTTGACTAGTCACATGGGAGTTTTCCGTACCGGTTAGCCATCTACTTACGGTCTTCAAAAGGCATTTGTAGCGCTTTTGTATTATCAATGTAAACTTCTGCTCGGCTGCCAAAAGTTTTTGTTGATATTTGGCATACAATTGCAGTTTCTGTTCCTCGGGCTCAACGGGCTGTAGTGGCGCCATATACGGAAAGCGACTGCAATTTGATAATACTATACATTTAATACTCTTCTGTTTGCGTTAGGGTATCGCATTTACTTACCTGGCTTCCATTCGCTTCAGGCACTGCAGAAACTCCTCATTTGTGGCAAAGTTGCGACGATGAATACGCTTTTTGAATTCCTTGCAGCGGGACTTGTTCTGCAATGATTGATTGAGGGAATGATTAGTGAATGACACTTAGAAAATATATACCTGAATTCTAGAAAACTTCCAGGATTGATTTTAATTTGTTCTACATCGAACGTTTATTGCTTATATTATTATTAAACATTTTTTAGAATTATTTCCTGCTCGTCGAGAAAACAAATTTAATTAATCCTTTCTAAATTTTTGGAAATTATTTCATTTCTACTGTGTCGTAATTGGTTTATTAATAATAAAAAATATTTCGAAAAAATAAAGAAAGAAATTATTGCTTCGTATAATTTAAAATTTCAATTTTATTTATTTACCTTTTTTTCAGTTTTCGAGACGATTTTTCGTCTGGGAGCAGTAATTATTGAGTGTATCACTTACCTTCTGGCGGTGCTGCTTCTCTTCATCGGCACAGAATGATTTACCGCTATACTCGAGCAGTCCATGTTCTTTGTTATGCTGAGCCTCCAACAAAACGGGCTTAATCATATCGTCAATGATCTTGCCCACGCGTATCAGCTCATTGCGACACTCTATTTAAAGAGGATTTTTGTAGGAGATTTTACAATAACAATATAAAATTAATCATTTATTGTATGTTTATTTCATTTATTTACCCTGTGGCGTTCGCAGCGCATAATGATCGCCGGCACTAAACTTTGACTTTTTGGTCTTTTTGTTCAAGGTCGTCACTCTCAAGTGTCGCGCAGTGGGCGTATTGTAAGCCCCAATAAGCTCCGAGGGGGTGCCGTATTGTCTTCGCAGTTGATTCGACCAGAGGGAAGAGCGGGTACCGCAGTCAAAGTAAAAGATTCGAACGCGTCTCTGGCAATAAATGTCCAAGAGCTGGTTGGTCATTTCATAAATTTCCTGCTCGCTGGGGCGTACTGTACGGGTGTGTGTGTGTGTTGGTGTATGTGTGCGGGTGTGTATGGATGGTGGTCAAATTTTTAATAATGCTGTCGCTATGTAAATATAAAGATTTATTTATTACCGCCAGTCATCCATTTGTCAATCCAGGGAAATTGATTACAAGCTGCAAGCAAAAACGAGCCATCAAAAATACACAGAGAAAATTAAAATGGAATTTAATATTTGCACATGAACTTGATATGTGTGTAAATTCCACACACACTCACTCATATGTGTATATGAAGTTGTGTGTGTTTGTGTACATTTTTCATATTTGATTCCCTTGTTATTTTTATTACACACAAATGAAATTGTTTTAAATAAAAGTCAATGCAGCAAAGTTCGCTTTTAAAATGATTAAATTCGCATTAATTTCCATTTCCGTTGGCCATTCGAATGTGTTTTTTTTCTGCCTAACTCCCAACTCTAATTTTTCCAATGGACTATTGGACCGTTGTCCTGTACAGGTTGCTCCCCCCACCAACTAACGTCCAAAATTCTGGCTGTCATAATGATTGTAACATTTTTATGCTAATGTTTATCGACAACATGCTTTTATGCCGCATATCGCATATGAATATATATATATATATATGAAATGTCTCCCCAAACGTGTCCCTCCATGTCCCCCAGAGTCTGTTTGCATTTCACATCTATCCAGGACTGATATTAAATATTAAAAAACTATACGTAAAATGAAACATTTTTATCACAGCGTAACGACAAAGAGTCACCCAAACATGTTCATTTTATTCACAAACATATTCAACAATTGTATACACTATATAGTTCAAATTGCATTTCTCACATTTCAAATATTCAACTAACAATTTAGAGCAACATTTTTGGGTTCTCATTTCATTTGTATTCATTAGCTTTACTGTTGAATATTTCCGCATACCAAATTAATCAGAAACTGGGAATGCTGCTTTTTGCAAAGAGTAGAGGCAAAAAAGTATTCCATGTAAATGCTTAATAAAATACTATGATAAACATGTTACAAGGGCCATGGTTGCCATGCAGTTCTCGCCTTTGGAGTCGGGTCCTGTACACAAATACACACACACACCCACACACAGACAGAGAGAGGGAGAGAGACACACACACATTCCCAAAGGATATTCAAATAAATGTCATACGCATTTGTTTTTTGGTTTCACGTTTTTTTTTTCTTTTGGTTTTTGGGTTATAAAATTTTATGTTTAAAGGATAATGTTTGAAATTTTTATGTTTACAGGTGAGCAATTTTCCAACGAGCTGCGTTGCCTTCAAGGGGGTAGCAAAGGGGAAGAGTTTGGGTTTTTGCCCTGTGTGCATGTTTTTCTCATTTAATAAAGTATCAAGTGATATGTTTTTGTGGTAAAGCTAACGTTGTTGTTGTTGTTGCTCATTGAATTACATTAAATGTTGTTAGGTAACTTGTTAAACGTGCCCACCCAAATTCCCTCTAATCCGCAAGTGTTGTTAAATTGTTTTCAATTTGCGGTCATTAATTAACTCACCCTGGCCATTAAAATTGTAGGCATGATCTTTGGCATCGCGTAACATTTCAAACTGTTCGGGCATCACAATATCCTCCAGCTCCATCTCCAGCAGGCTGTCATCGTCGCATTCGTCGTAGGCTTCCTTCACATTCACCAGATCGTACTGATGAAAGTCAAACTCTCGGTTGCAACGGCCCACAATCGTATCATTTTGCATGTGGGCTTTAATATATGAAAATTGAGTTAAGATTTCGTTTCTTAGACGGGACTACTCACAGATCTTCTCGAGCAGGAAGTCCTTGATCGGGTCGAGAGGAAGCTCATCGAATTTATAGCTCAAATCGAAGAAGGGGCAATCGTTGAGGGGTCGCTTGCCACTCTTCTTGGCCACCTCGACATTGCCTGGGGCTTCTTTGTGGCGGTTGCGCTTTCTGCGAAAACTGGCATCGTGCAGCCGCGGATCACAGAAAGGGCGTCGCTCCGGAGCGATCTTCTTGGAGGACATAGCAGAATTCGGTGGGCGAGTGAGCGACCACTTTTAAAACGACCTTTTTTTTTGCGTGATGGAAAGAATAAACCTACACACACACAAAAAACTGTTATTTTGTTGCTTTTATGGCTGGGTTCCTAGACTGTTCCTATACTGTTTCTATTTTTCCCTATTTCTGACATTGTTTGCCCGGCAAAAAACTGTAATAATAAAAGTTTACAACACGGACATTTGTGTGGCCAGCAGACAGAACACACAAGCCGCTCTAGCTCTCTGATATACGTGAAATGTTTATAAACAAACTTGCAACGGAGGCAATGGCAACCGATGCCGCCGCACAAACAACAACAGGCAGCAACCGTTACTGCTGGCAACCAGGCAAAAATACAAGGCTGCCCTGCCTGCCACCAATTCCCTACTCCCTGCTGGGCTTGCAAATGTGGTTATTGGAGTTAGACTAACAGCAGCTGACAAGCTGAGCGTGAGGAGAGAGTGGAAAGAGATGTGGCTGACACTCCATCAATGTTGCCTTATGCTGCTCAATAGTATTTGATATATATATATATATATATATATATATATATATATATATGTGTATATATATATATATATATTTATATGTGTGTGTGTGTGTGTGGCAGCCTTGCAACTAGGCAACAACTGCTCTCTGCGTTAGCTGCTGCAGGTAACAAGGCAGCCGCATTTCTTGAATTGCGCACATTTTTTTTTAATAAAGCGCAACAAATATGTACATCGACTCCATAAAGGATAACGTACACGTCCGTCCTGCCACACTGCCACTGCCAGCGTCTCTTACCACCGGTTGTTAACCATTTTGTGATGAGACTTCTCGCAACTCCTTTCCTTGAGAAACATTGTCGCGTTCGTCATTCAACCTGATTATATGTTGACAATAATGTAATAATACCAAGCAAAACATGACACATTCATGCTGCATGTATTGCAACCAATGTCACCGCTGTTGTTGTGCAACTTATCGCATTCTAATGAGGACGTATGCTCCCAACTCATTTTAAAGTTGTATTAGACTTGGTAAAGATTTTTACATATCACAAAACCTGTTGAGAATGCACTCCAACATGATAATTGGTTTAGAGTCGAGTTGATCTCCATCTTTCCCTTAATGAAAGCTTTCATAATACTAATTCTTTTTTATTTGAAAAATTTAAAAGGCCGACTTACGACTGCTTTCAAATATTTACATAAAATTGCGGTTTGCATTCAAAGTGTAATATTTGCAAATAAATATGTAATCAAAGTAGCTACTTTTTTTCCATTGCAATTGAGGTGGAACAATACAACACACACACATCACACAATTATCACTGCAATTAATTGTGGCAAATTAATTGGAAATTTGATTAATGGTCAAATGCTGTTGGTTGCTAGTTGCGGTGTCCTATTTACCATTTACAAGGCATTCAACTTTGACCAACTAAGTGCGCAAGTGGAATTGTGGTTTGTGAGTGCCAGTGTGTATGTGTGTGTCTGTCTGCCTGCAGATATTATATACCTATGTATTATGAATGTGCATGTAATGCTTAGTCCATTGACAAGGCGTGGGAATAGCACATTCTATCGAACCCCGGCAAAACTTCATACAATCCAATCAGCTCTCGACCTGCTGTCACGTGCATAAGCCTGCGGACTGGCGACTGCAGCAGCGAACTTTGCCAGGTGGCACAGGAATGAGGGGGGATAGTAGAATCCATCGACGGCGTACCGCTGCAGTGCGTCCAAAGCCATGCGTGACAAATATTTATTAACTGTCAGAGGCGGCGAGCCGTTTGCGGCACTTGGACAACTCAAAACTGTTGCAATGCCAGTCCAGCTGGCAGTTAGCTCTGCTAGAGCCAAAATAGAGAAATTGATTCAGCTCGTCATTTGTCACAAATAATGATTACCACGCATTTTCAGCTAAAGGAACAGGGGTTTGTTTCATGACACGCATCAAATTGCATTTAGTTTAGTTTGTCATTGGGGGTAAACAAAGGGCAGCTGCCTGTGGCATTGGATTGGGTGGTTTGGGTGGCTTGGCAAGGGAGTCACGTGACCTCAATGCTTAAAATAGGCAAGCTATGCGTTCCAGTCGAGAAGCGATTGCAACAGCAACATGAACGGCAGCAACACCAACATCAACATCATTATTAACAAAGTCAACGAGCAGAAGCGCGGCTTATTGGCAGGCATAATGCGATGGCGCTGTGTCATGCATCAGGCACGCAGACTGAAAGACAGGCAGACTGCCGGACTAGTTCTCGAGCAGCTTTAAGATTAAGTTACAAATATAGTATTCTGAATTACAAACACTTACTGCGAATTGCAAATGCCCTTTAAAGTGAATATCAAATTTAATAGTTATGAAAATGGCAAACGGTTTTTCACTTTCCGAATTTGAGTCTCTCTTTCAAGCAACGTAGAAAATGCAACATCTTCATGTATGTTTCTATCTATCTATCTATGATTTCTATCGATAAATATCAATATTAATCTCTATGCAAGAGACAAGCGTCTTCCAATATCATTATTCGCATCTCTCTTTTAAGCAACTTTCAAAATACTCGGCGAATATTTATAAGGACCATTAAGACAATCAATTTTGATAGCTCTCAAAGGACAAAAGACTTCCGCTATTGTTACTCTCTTTCAAGCAACTGTAAAAAGCTAGACATGTATCAGTAAAGATTATTGGTACTATCGATTAATCGCTCTGAAAAAGGAAATCGTCTTCCAACATTATTACTGCGTCTCGTTTCAACATCTTAACAAATGCTGACATTCGTTTTATATTTTCAAAGCAAATCAGCAAAATTAAGTTTGACTTAGTTTTTACAAGTGACAATCACTGTCCACCTGCCGATATACTCCATTGTGTAAGGAGTGTAATCGAAAAGAAGCCAACGCTGACAATGCGGATGGGCAAAACTTAGCCATTCTTTCGCTGCTTTCGCACAATATATTTTTTTTGTATTTGTGTTTTTGCATGCCGAGTCGCATTTTGTAGACGTGATTAATGGCCAACTGTAAAAGACGTCGCGACTTGAAAAATTAAACCCAAATAAACGACAGGGGCGTTGGTGGGTGGACGGACGGGCAGTCAGCCGCTTTTAAAAACAGCCTGTCACACGTGAGCCAAGGGGAAAGAAGGAGCTGGACGGCTGCTGCGTATCATTGCCGCAGGATCAACGAACAGCAGCAGGAGTCCTAGTCCTGGCGCACGTAAAAGATGCAACAGGAGCCAGAAGTAAATGCCGTGTGATTTACACGCAACAGCAGCAGCAGCGACAAAAAGGGGTTGGCTTGTGTTGGGATTGTCGTGCAAATTAGGGGTTGACGCCGGTGACCCGGTCTCTGGTCGGAGGCCAATGCGCACACCACTGCTGTCAATTGAAAACGTGCCAACAATTTGCAACGACGATTAATCGTGCGACCAAAGTCGCAGTTACAGTTGCTGCCATGCCATGCCATGGTTGCAGAATCCAGCGACTTCAGACTTTACACTCAGAAAAAAATTCAAAATACTTGACTTGAAATGATTTGTTTTTCTCGCATATTTTGATATTTTTGCGCAAAACAGAAAATTGTTCCTGTTTCTTTTACTGATAAGTAAAATATTAATGTAATTAAATGGAAATCAAATAAAATAAACATAAATAACAAAAGTTTATATAGATTTGTGGACGTATTTAATAGAAAAATTGGTGCGATTCTTTTTGCATTGATTTGGGGGCAACCCAGACAAAACACTTAATAATACTTTGAGGGCAATCTTTTTTCTGAGTGTAGGAGCAAAGTGATGCAAAGGGGTGCAAAGTGGTGTGACATTTGTGCATGTTGGTCGCATTTAACGTTTTGTTTACGACGATACGCCAGTTGGCCAAGTTGGTGGAACGAAGAGCTTGACTAATTTGTGTTGACTTTATTATGCGTAGATATGCGTTAAGGCCACGCCCCCAAATTGACGCCCACTGTCGTTGCTCTAATGAGCACTTAATTCCCAGTCGCTAATTGGCTTGAATTAGAAGTTAGACCAGCTCCCCCTCCCCATCGCTTTGTTGTTTGTTGAAGACGGAAATCTACATTATATGCACCAATTATTAGCGATGTATTTATCATAATGTATGCTATAAATTATTAGCATTATATTTATCATAATATATGCTATAAATTTCAATAAATAGATCTATATATATATTTGATTATCACGCGATAAAACAGTTAATAATGGTTGCTTAATACCTTGCATAACATCAAATGGCCAACCGATAAAAAATATGCAAACCGATTATAAAACATAATCAGTTGGCAAACTTACACACGCACACACTTGTGGCCATCATTAAAGGCTTTTGTATGCAATTACATGCCGCATTGAGCAATCATAAATTAGCCTTCGCAAAAGTGCGATACATAAAAAGAAAATCAGAATAAAAAAATAAAAAAGGTTGCATAAAAATTATATGAAATTAAAATTAACAAAAGGTATTTGGCCAGCAAACAAGTAACAATTTAATGCGCTCGCTTATATAGGCATTAATAATATAAATTTGCAACTGCAATGCAGTTTTCCATTATGCATATTTCATTAAAAAAAAAAAGCAAATTGTAAAAATAACTGGACAAATGAAGGTGAATGCTGATCCGTAAGCTGGGAAATGCCAATTTCATTTTTCGTATTTATGTTTGCAGGTTTAATGTCAACAATCATCAATTCAAATGCACTGCAAATAACTCGAGCGAATGACTCGAACTGCAATTTATTTACCAGACATGTTTTCCAAATTATCAAATACAACACATACGATTTACAGCGGCACCTGCATTCCTCTTCTTTTTTAATGCCACGCATCCCAAAGGAGCTATAGCAACGAGAGCATATTTGAACATACAAACGAATAATTTAATGCTAGCTGAGTGCAAAAATGTTTTAAAGTAGTAAATTGTGCGCTACGTGGGCATGTTTCAGTTATTTTTGATCGGCCAAATATTTGTCCGAATATCTTGCAGATACACATCAAACTATGTACACACATACACACAATGTGAGCATAAGTTTGGCAAATTTTGCAATGCGTAGCTCAACATTTTCAACGCTAAATTGTTTCTGGTCTCCGGTTGGGTTATTTGGCTTGAAGCTGAAGCAGAAGCAGAACCAGCAACGTCGTCAACTTCATTGCAAAGTTTGGCCCAAAATATGCTTGAAAATATTTACTCATGAGCTTGTTTAGTTAATCCATAAAAACTTGGCATGTGCTTGGGCCATTGTTTGTTGTTGCCTGTTGCCCGACCAAGTCCAGTGCCTCAGCCTGCCACTGACAAAGACAATGCAACATTTAAGAAAATTTAAGCCGCAAGCGTCTTAAAAACGAGATGAGTCCCTTTTTGGCTGTCGACTCGGTTATAGAGCATATGATTTACTCGTCGCAGTCAGTTGGCGCTTTGTTCTTGTTCCCTCTCTCTGTGAAGGATTTGGCATGGCTTGTTTTCCTTTTTTATATATGCTTTTTGTTGTCCTGCTTCAGTTTTTTGGGTGAGGGGCAGCTGACAAAAGGCCAAAGCCGCACAGCCAGGACTAAAGCCTCTCAGATAGATAGACAGGGCAAACAATTGCTGTTTGTATCCTGTTAGCTTTGCTACGGCTCGCACTGCTACTGCTGCTGCTCCCACTGCTACACCTGCTCCTGATCCTACTTCTGCCGGGCTGCTGTACAAATTAGTTTCTAATACCTTCAAGTCAAACAGTGGAGGCCAACAGACAAACAAATAAACAGATCTGTCTCACAGATTGGGCCACAACAGTGTCTTGGGGTCTGCAGGTTTTGCAGCGACACACGAACCTGCCACATACCACTTCATCTCTCCATCTCTCCCTTAACATTCACACAAGTTACCAAAATTCACTTAAGTGTGCTTGAGTGTGTGTGTTTGTGTGTGTGTGTGTGTGTTTAGCTGATTGTCCGTGTCTTTGTGTGTGTGTTTGTTTTGGTTTTCTAATTAGAAGCGTTGCTCGATTGATTTGCAGTAAATTGTGTTTTAAATAGTTTCATTTAGTTTTGCTTTGTAGCCAGCTGCTGTTCGAATTCTCTCTTCTAACTACTTTTAAAGATTGCATAATGATGCGATCAACCTCCCTGTCCCCTACACCCCCATCTCACCCCTACTAATGAGCTCGCTGATAGCTGATAGCTTTTCTTGCTTCCTGTTTTAGTTTTGTAAGCCAAAGTTTTAAACGATGTTTTAATTGCTTTGCTAGAAAGAAAATATCAAGCAAAATACTGCTGCAATAATTTTATCTCATGCATAATGTAAATTCAATTAAAGACTGTGCTTCCATTTGAAGTGCATTCAGCTAATACAATTGCCATTGAGATGGAGATGTGACCTTGATGTCAAGACTGTTGTATAAAGATTGTATATTTATCCATAATTTTGACAGCCGGCAATAATAAGCTACAAATGTGTCTTCGGAGTGGGGTGCTATAAACTAACAGACCTTATGGATAATAATACGGGCCACATTTGCATAACATTGGGCAAAGAGTTGATGACGAGGCGCTGACAAAGAACGTTGACAGAGGGCGAACAGCGTTTAAATCAAAAAACTTGGCACAATGAAATGGCAACGGCAACGACAACGGCAACTGCTTAATAAAAGAAAATTATGCAAATTGCTAATAAATTATAGTGGGCTCCCGCGACCGACATGTAAAATAATAATCGGCAAAGGAAGCCGAATGCTGGACGAGAATGAAGTCGGGATGCGGATGGAGTTGGCATGCGGGTGAATTGAATTACAAATGTGAGGACACATACACACACAGTGCCAGGCGAATACAATTGCAGCTGGGATTGGGGAGTAGTTAATGCAGAGGCTATGGACATAACGGCGCTGAAAAATCATTAAAATAATAAAGCGCCGCCTTGCAAGACATCAGAGAAGTCGAAGGAGGAGGAGGAGAAGGAGCAGCAGCATGAGATGGACGTTGTCGTGTGCAGGACATGCAGGCAGGAGTCCGGAGTCAGAACGCAGCGTTGTCACATTAACTGGCAAACTGGATAATGGCGAAACTTTTTGACATTTATTGTGTTTTTGTGTCGAATGCTTATTTATGATTGCATGTCGCGCATATTTACATTACAATGCCCAGCATAACTAACAACAGTTCCCCGGCAACCGGGACAAGAAATATACATATATCCTTGTTTGCGTAGGACTATATACGTAAGCGTATGCGTATTAAATTAATGATACTTTCTAGTTCATAAAATTCGTTATATGACCGGGGGCCTGACTCTCGGAATCGGATACGGAATTTTTGGTTGCAGAGTTGGAGTCCCTGCTATGGCCGTATGAGTGTCAACGTCAAACACACAAATCAAATAATCACATAAATGAGAGCACACACACATCCACACGTACAGACATGTGTGTTGGTTGTGTGCTGGTTGTGTGTCTATTGAATTGTAACAAATTGATTGTCATAAAACATCGTTTATATTATATTAGAATGTGTCATTCGATGTTCATGCTTCAGTTCAGTTGAGGCAAACGTTGCACAAGATTTCACAAGTGGCGATGTGAATGATTGCGATAAAGATGGCAAACCTATGGGCGAGAGGGCTGTGAAATAGAGAGGAGTTGCGGGGGTCGGGGTGGAGGAGGTGGTTAACAGTGATAGTTAGGGAGACTACACAGAATTTATGACTGTTTACGACAGATTGCACACTCCATTTGTTTTGTTTACCACATTCTGTGGCACTTGACACACTTCCCCAAAAACCTTGGCGAGTCAACTTTTTGCCCGGCCCAACTCTCTAACTCTCTCTATCCCCTCCCCCTTTCTTTGTCGCCTTGTGTTTTGGTCTCCTTTAATTAGTTGCCGTTGGGGTCGCATGGGGCAGCAACTCCGTCTCAGCAGCAGCAGCAGCTGTGCCACTCTGCAGCAGAATCATATGCATGATTTGTGTACAACTTTTAACTGTCCTTTACACGTGGGTGGGAGGAGAAGGGGAAGAGGGGAAGCTGCCGTCAAGCTGCTTGTTTGGGCCAAGTTTATGAATTTCATAGCCAAAGTTTTTCAGCATGCGCGCAATTTGTTAACTCTTGTTGTTTTCTTTGGACTTTTATACTTTTTTTTTATATTTTTTCTTTGGATTCTTTTCTGTTGGGGAGAGTAGTGTATCTTTGATACTAAGAGCAGAGATTTTACAAGCAAGTTATTACAAAGTTATGCCAGCCATTAAGTAGTCCCGCATCGCTCAATTAGCTGATAATAACAAGGACATGGGAATATAACCATTATTACATTAATTTCAACTAAAGCAATCCTTGTAAAGGCTAATGAAATGGAAAATACATATTAATTGTATTTGATTACTTCTTAACATAAATATATCTTTAATATTTAATTTATAGAGTTAACGAAAGGGAAAATACATATTCATTGCATTTGATTATTATTGCAAAAGTATAAGTAATTAATTTTGTCTGACGTTTTAACATAAATATATTTTGAATTTAGCTAAATATAACCATTGCAATCCAGAACAATATTTAGAGAGTAAACAAAACTTAGAAACATATTAATTGCATTTGATAACTATTCAAAATTATGATAAATGATTATTTTTCGTTGACTTCTTAACATAAATATTTTTTAATATAATTGAATATAACCATTACTATTTAGAGAGTAAACAAAGCTTAAAAAACTCATTAATTGCAGTTGATAACTGTTCCAAATTATGATTAATGATTTTTGGATGACTTCTTAACTTAAATATATTTTAAACACTGTTAAAAGATCTGCCAAAACATGTCACCCAGCAAGTACGCATTATTTTTGACGTCATGATATCATCGCTTAAAACAAAGAACAAACAGAGTGGAACACGAGCCAATCCAATCCAATCATCATCAGCACCATTCAGAAGCGACCTTTCAAAATATCGCATTTTTTGGTCAGTTCGTTGAACTAAACGTAGTACGCAAATTACCGATACACAAACAACACTCGAGATAATCAATCTTGAGAAGCAACTATTACTACTGCTAGCACTACTCTTGCGACGACTGAGCAGATCACGCCAAATGACTTTTGCTGCTGTCATTACGATTATTATTATTTCTTATATTTTTTGCATTAAATCTCATTATATGTGATGGTATCTTGACCGTGAAACATTCGAACGCACCAAACGAAAGCAAACACAGCGATTTTTTAGTTCCGCTCTCTGCCTAGTCACTAACCGGCTCCAAAACAGCTGAGACAGGAGCGAAACGGAACGCAGCGGAGGGGGGTTGGGCCAGTGGTAGGGGCAGAGGCACTTGAGGGCCTAAGTGGCACCATGTGCCAGCAAATGCTCCGTTTGTGTTATAGCGACCAGTCCGACCTGGGCTGCTGTTTATGGTTTCTATTTCTGTTACTGTTGCTGTTGCCAGGTCTTTTGTTGTTGGCAAACAAAGTGTTGGTCATTGTTTGGTTTATGTGTGTGTTTTCTTATGTTTATGCGACGCTTGGCAAACATTCGAGCGTATAAATATGCCGACAAATTGCGACTATTAATCATTCGACCCATAGATTCCATCGATAATACAATTAGCGTGGAGATCTATACTAAAATGGTATGTAATCGTGGATTTACCACCGGAACACAATTCATCTCTCAATCACCCAATTGCAGAAACTCTTCATTGCGTGCATGCTCATTGCCGCAGCGACGGCTGCAGTGATTCCTGTCGAACAAACCAGGCACCGTCGCGACATCGCCGAGATCATGAATGAGTATCTCCCACCGATGGCGGAGGAAGTTGGCGTCGATGTACCTAATGTGGACATTAACCAAGACTCCACTGCTGTGGGAGAAGATGGTTACCAATACAAAACAGTTCGTCGATTGAAGTATCGCCAGCGTCGAGATGTCTCCGAGATTGTCAACGATTACCTGCCCCCTTCCGAGGAACTTTCCACTGAAGCTCCAGTTGAAGAGGTCGCCCAGGATTCCGCTGTTCTTGGTGATGATGGATACCACTACAAGACAGTGCGCCGTCTTAAGTACCGTCAACGTCGTGATGTGTCCGAGATTGCCAACGATTATCTGCCTCCCTCTGAGGAAGTTGCCACTGAAGTTCCAGTTGAAGAAGTTGCCCAGGATTCGGCAGTTCTTGGTGATGATGGATACCAATACAAAACAGTTCGTCGATTGAAGTATCGCCAGCGTCGAGATGTCTCCGAGATTGCCAACGATTACCTGCCCCCTTCCGAGGAACTTTCCACTGAAGCTCCAGTTGAAGAGGTCGCCCAGGATTCCGCTGTTCTTGGTGATGATGGATACCAGTACAAGACAGTGCGCCGTCTTAAGTACCGTCAACGTCGTGATGTGTCTGAGATTGCCAACGATTACCTGCCTCCCACTGAGGAAGTTGCCACTGAAGTTCCAGTTGAAGAAGTTGCCCAAGATTCGGCTGTTCTTGGTGATGATGGATACCAGTACAAGACAGTGCGCCGTCTTAAGTACCGTCAACGTCGTGATGTGTCTGAGATTGCTAACGATTACCTGCCTCCCACTGAGGAAGTTGCCACTGAAGCTCCCATTGAGGAAGTCGCCCAGGATTCAGCAGTTCTTGGTGATGATGGATACCAATACAAAACAGTTCGTCGATTGAAGTATCGCCGGCGTCGAGATGTCTCCGAGATTGCCAATGAATACCTGCCTCCCTCAGAAGAAGTTTCTACTGATGCTCCAGTTGAAGAGGTCGCGCAGGATTCAGCTGTTCTTGGTGATGATGGATACCAGTACAAAACAGTGCGCCGTCTTAAATATCGTCAACGTCGTGATGTCTCCGAGATTGCCAACGATTACCTGCCTCCCACTGAGGAAGTTGCCACTGAAGCTCCCATTGAAGAAGTCGCCCAGGATTCGGCAGTTCTTGGTGATGATGGATACCAGTACAAGACTGTTCGTCGATTGAAATACCGACAACGTCGTGATGTATCTGAGATTGCCAATGAATATCTGCCTCCCTCAGAAGAAGTTTCTACTGATGCTCCAGTTGAAGAAGTCGTCCAGGATTCCGCTGTTCTTGGTGATGATGGATACCAGTACAAGACAGTGCGCCGTCTTAAGTACCGACAACGTCGTGATGTCTCCGAGATTGCCAACGATTACCTGCCTCCCACTGAGGAAGTTGCCACTGAAGCTCCCATTGAAGAAGTCGCCCAGGATTCGGCAGTTCTTGGTGATGATGGATACCAATACAAAACAGTTCGTCGATTGAAGTATCGCCGGCGTCGAGATGTCTCCGAGATTGCCAATGAATACCTGCCTCCCTCAGAAGAAGTTTCTACTGAAGCTCCAGTTGAAGAGGTCGCCCAGGATTCCGCTGTTCTTGGTGATGATGGATACCAGTACAATTTTAAATTATTTTATTTTTTTTTTTTCTCGATTTTTAAAAATTTTTTTTTCCCCTTTCGGGGAACTTTCCGCTGACCCTCCAGTTGAGGAACTTGCCCAGGACTCGGCTGTTCTTGGTGAACCAGTAAAGCGCCGTCTTAAGTACCGTCAACGTCGTGATGTGTCTGAGATTGCCAACGATTATCTGCCTCCCTCTGAGGAAGTTGCTCCTGAAACTCCCGTTAAGGAAATTACGCAGGACTCGGCTGTTCTTGGTGACGATGGATACCAATACAAGACTGTGCATCGTCTGAAGCTGCGTCGTCGTCGTGCGCTGTAATACTGCAAGCTGGTCGCTGACTGTTTACGATTAGAACCATTTGCCCCTCCCTCACCAATACCTACTAGGTCGTAAGTAAGCCGTCTGTTTTGCCATTATTTAGCGATTGAAATCAACGAAATAAATCCAACTGAAATTGTTATAATATACACATGGCGTGGGTCATTGTTTGTTTCAGAGGCTTCAGCCGCACACACCTGGTTGGCGGCTGGCTGGTGGCTGCTGGCTGGGAGTGCTCGACGTTTTCATAAATTGTATACCTTTTCGCTTAGTTATGACAGCAACAGTTAAGCTCATGGCTCAGCGCACAAGAACGCAATTATCCAAAAGCAGCGACGGCAGCCAAAAAGGGACCGGGAATGGTACTGACCCGGCCCGGACCCGGACCAACACCCGGCCTTTAGTCGGGGTAACTTCAACGAACTCCAACAAATACTTTAAGCTATGCTTTTGAAGATGTTAATCTCATGTCAAGTCCACTTTACACACGGCGTTAAGGGTTTTGTTCGGACAACACTACTAACAACACGACAAAGTTGTGTGTGAGCGAGTGTGTGTGTGCTGTTTGGTGTTGGCAGAAAAAGTTGTTAAGTTAAAAGGCATTTGAACCGCAGCGGCTCGGATTTCGGTCAGTTCGCCTTTTGGGGGTCTAACAACTTCCTTTGCACGCGCCCCCAAAACAGCTCAGCAGCGGCCGGCCAACTAATAATAATTTATCGATCCCCTAGCTGAAGTAGTCACATACGTGGCCCTTCCTATGATTTATGGCGCCCAGCAATCGTGATATATATATGTATAAGGAAAATAAAAAAGAATCCAGTGAAAGCCAAGGTGCCAGTTAGACGGACAGACGGACAGACGGCCAGACTGTGGGCAGCTTTTGTGCAGTGCCAAATTGGTTTAATGTGTGGTTAGACAACTTATTTACCGTTTTTCAAGTGGTTAGCAGGAATTTGCCAACCCAACCAACCCACTCAGGTGGTGCCCCACATGGTCACCATGCGTTTTCTTTTCTTTTTTGTTGACTCTTTATACACATAAATCATGCAATGCCAAAGAAACGGGTTACTTATTCACACACACACATGTCGGATAACATTTCATGCTTATATAGTATATATACAACTGTAACTATATCTAGCACCCTCGGGACGGCACTCGAAATGAAAAAAAAGAGAAAACGCGACCACTAGAGACATACTCATAAATCAGAGAGGGTGCTATCAAGGCGACGTTATGACATCATTAAAACAATTATCAACGCTCTGAATTATACGCGACCGATAGCTTCAGAGCAAACTATTTTAATGGCCTTGCCTACAGAGAAAATACGAGAAAAAAATGCGAACTTCAAAGCGGAAATCACATAAAATTTTATGAATTATTTCAAATATTTTCAATTACTCGATCGAGGGTCGAGTGTCCGCAGACCGAGTCGAGTCGAGTCGACAGACTCTCATCCCGTCATTGACAAAGGAAAGAGGCGAGCATAAAAAACCGCATAAAGAAATTTATGCGCCATTCAAGCGTGGCACATTAACACATCCTAACACAAGGAGAAGAAGCAAGGCCAGCCAGTCGAGAGAAGTCCTTCAAGTTGACTACATAAACAGCGCAATGAAAGTGAAAATACGAGTCTCGTAATGTGCCCAAAGTTGAGCAGAGCAAAGCAACAACTGCTTCAATATTTAGCTTGATTAAAATTCAAAAGGTCTTGAGTTCAAAAACTGAGAGTTCTTCGGTTCTTTTTCGTTTTGGTTTTTGTCTGTCATAATTCAGCATTTATTACGCTATTGCCGAGGGTGATCTAATAAGCAGCACTCGTCTCAAAACTCTCCCCTTCAAATGCTGGCTAGCAATTTGAACGCCAAAAATCAATTTTGTTCAGCTCAGCGGCTGATTAGCCGCCATGCACATGCAAATAAACGGGCGGGGAGTACTTTCCTTGGCTTGGCTTGGGTTGCTCTCAGTTGGCAGCATTACTAAGTAAGCCCAGGACCAGGATGTGTGGCTGTTACTGTGACTGTGGCAGCAGCAACTTTATGGCCACAATATAATTTATTCAATGCCATTTGGCGTTCGGGCAGAGCGCACATGACAAGCAATTGACATTTTTGTGAGTTTTCAAAACTATAAAATGTGCAGCTCTCTACCACCCAAGACAGGACCACGCCAGACCAGACCAAGTGAGACCAGTCCAAAACGTAATGATGACGGCCATAACGACCACAAGACAGGGACATATCTGTTGGTTGTTGTTGTTGGAGGCATAAAATCTAACCCACACACGATACTTTTGATGTTGTTGTTGTTCGACAAAATAATAAAGTTGCGCTCGATTATGTTTGTGCTGTTTCTCTCGAAGAAGTAAGAAGTAAATACCAAAAACGACAACAACTAAACTAAAATTGTCAGCGTCATATATATATGTGTGTAACAGGACTTACAACACATTACATATATCAGCCACGAATACACTCAGAAAAAAACTGGCTCAAAACTAGTATCATTTTCTTCATTTTTGGAAATAATTTTTAAGCAAAAGAAACCATTTTTTTTACAAATTTGAAATATGGAGATGCTTCTAAATTTGTCTAAAAATGTATATCACCGTTTTACATATGTGAATATATTAAACTACAAAAGTTTATTAAAAGTATAAGTAACTTAAAAGCTAAGAAAGCACGTAGACAACAAAACCCTGAAAATTATACATATTTTTCTAAATTTTATAGAAATCCGCTCAGATATTAAAAAACACAAATTCTGGTTTTAAAAAATCTAGAAATAGAAAATGAGGAATAATGACGAATTTCAAAAATTCAGTTCGATTTCTTTTCTGAGTGTGCAATCCACGCCAACGAAAAAGATATCAAGGACGCGGACAAGGGCGACCAGGACAAGGACTCAGACATTGACGTTGTCAGCGACGCCCATTCTTTGCTCCAGTTGCTCCGTTTTGCCATTTGCCGTTTGTGCTGCTCGTCAGTGTCGGCAATGGCCGTATGCCGGATATCCTTTTTGACATGTCATTAAATTTTATATACACAATAATTTTTCACAATTTGCTTTATGGCCATTTTAAGAGTCTGTCCAATGTGTGCGCTGAATATATTATATATACACTATATATGTATATATATATATATATATGTCTCATGTGAGGAGTGGAAAACAAACAACAGCAATAACAAGAGTTGAATTTATTGATGGCGGACAGAACTCAAGCAAAACCTGCGGCAGCATAACAAATACTGTCACTGAAATAGAAAAGTCACTGCAATTTAATTGCAAACGTTTTCTATTTATAACTCTTTCTCTCAGTGAATCTCAGAATATATGATTTTAATTAGGCCATTAAACTAACAATTAGCTAGTTGTAGCATTAAGCAATTTGCCATTTTAAGCACTCAATATGCTTTGCTCTTTATGATTGTGTATTTATTTGAATTTATATTACTTGCAATCATTTGCTTCAGCTATCTGCACTCATTGCTAATCAGCTTTAGTATCCGAATATGGAACCAACAAGCCACAATATGATTATTGTACAAAAGTCTAACCATAAAAACTAAAGACTTGCCCAAAAACAAATACAGTTTAAGAGTTGTCGCGACTCGTTCACAATCAGTTCAATTGAATGGATACTCCAAATGAACAAAACTTCTTTAATGGATTATGTTTAGAGTTATACATATGCTTATGAGCAACATAATCTATATACAGTTATACAAATGTTCTATAAAAGTCTAACTGTATATTTGTATTTTTATGTTTTCGTTAGTTCGCTCAGAAGATCGAACGAGTGAACTATGAACGATTATGTTCAGCTCTAAGCCAAATTTCAGTTTAGCATACTATATAATTTCACGGTCATTAAATATTATTTCACAATCGATGCCACACAGATAACACAGCTGGTCAGGACTTAAGCCTTTGGTTTGCCGGTTTGCTGCTCTCTCTCTCTCCCTCTCTCTCTCTCTCTCTCTCTCTATTTCTCTCTCTGTTTGTTTGTATATATTTGCATTTGAGTGTGTTTGTCCGGCAATTGGCAAAATTAGATATTTTATTATGATACAGTGACTGCTGCTGTCTGCTGGCTCAAGTGCTCTGTACTCTGTCCGCTGCTATGGTTAACAATCGATTTGGCATTATGTGGCATTATGGCAAACGAAGCCAAAAGGAACTTCGAGCAAACCAATCCTTGTCGAACGGCATGCAAAACTGAACTTGAAATGGCTTCAAGTGCTCGGGCGAGACTCGTCAGCCAGTCAATGATACCCACAGTGTGTGCCACATGAAACAGGATGGGACGTGCAAAGTTTTGGTGAAGCTGCAACGCCAACGTTTGCATGCCACAAGAAGACCAGCTAGAACTGTCAAATGTAGTTGTAAACCAGAGCCAGAGTCAGAGAGATAGAGAGATAGAGAGAAGTCCGCCAACAATAAAGGAAATCTTCTTACAAAACATTCGCTTAAGTTTATTCAAACAAACTTAGATAACATACACACACATTGTGACACACACTCACATACACCCAAACACACACACACACGCACACACGTGTAGTCACTTCCTGCTGTGGCAGAGACAAAGACGCTGCAATCAGTCAAGCGGAATAAGCAGCGCCGCACGAGCAGAGCAGAGTCCTAACTGTGGCCTGAAGAAACTTTCCACCTACATACACTCAGAAAAAAATGAACTGTATTTTTGGAACTAGGCGTACTTTTGTCGTTAAGTTTAACTCACTTTATTATACAGAAAGTAAACTACAAAAATTGACACTTTGTCTTTCTAAAAGCCCGGATTTGAATTTCTTATTTTCATAGTGGATTTTTGTAAACTGTAAAAGATGTGTATCATTTCCAGGGTGTTTGGCTTTTCATGTGTGTATATATATATAAGAACTCTTATATCAGCTTCTTTTTTACTTATATTATTAAATATTAGAGTGACTTCCTTTTGAGCTACTCATCTTCTAAAGTAGATAAAAGCCAAACTCTAATATTGCTGATTAGACTTCATTTGAATTTGCATATGTCTTTTTCAGAAATGCATTTCTTATTAATCGAAAAAATGTGTAATAAATAGAAGAAAATATTTTGCGATTGCCTAAATATATTTGGAAATCATTTCTAAAATAAATAACAACTTTGTAATTTTTAGGATGTATTTGACTTTTGGGCGATCTTTATTTTAAGACGTGTTTCTAAAATCCACGTCGATTTTTTTCAGAGTGTTTAGGACGTTGGTAGTAGAGGCATCCTAGGCATCTCTGCTGCCTTTCTCCAATTACAATGTCTTTTGTTTTATATATTTGACTCTTACCGAGGGTAAACGTTCACTTTCTCTCTCATTCTGGTCGTTGTCATCGTATTTGGCCGTTTTGTGCGTTTTGTGCTACGTTTGCTCGGATTAAATGTGTAGATGTGTATGACCAAGGAGCAGTTCAAAACCATGATTACACTTCAATCTATTTTCCTTGGCAGTGTCTCTTTTAGCTTGGCCATTTTGTTTTATATCTGACAATGTCACTCTCTCTCTCTCTCTCTCTCTCTCTCTCTCTCTCTCTCTCTGTGTGTGTGTGTGGGCGAAATGAGCAAAACAAAAAAATTGCGAAAAATGCGTTTCAAAGAGATATAAAATGTTAACATGACCAGAAGAAGACTATAGGACGGCCCACACGCCCAACCATCGTATTGGATATAAAACATTGAATTTAATCAAAAAGGATTTAGTTGGGCACAAGTGTGGTGTATCATGTGTGTGTGTGTGTATGTGTGCGTGTGTGTGGGTCTGTGTGTGTGTGGGATATACCTACTAACATACTCATCGAGCAATGGGTTACACTCTCCTCCTTGACCTTGCGCCTTGAAATTCCGCGCTGCCACGTGCCAGGGCATCTGGAATTGGCTATAAAAATAAAGAAACTACTACTCTGCCATTATATGTAAGTAGTAATATGTGGTAGTAAAGAATGCCTCTCGCATCATCCGTCCCCCGTCCATCGTTCTCTGACCTCGGCAGTAATTTAGTTGTAAAAGCGAGGTAAGCTTATGGGTTAATCACCGAAAGAGAAAGCGAAGAGATTATTGATGAATAAAAATTATAGCCAGAAGTGCAGATATTAAATCTTATTTAGTTGATACGTAATCCACCAGCAAACAAAAGAACTATTGAATTCTTCAAGTTGTGCATCTAAAGAAACTCTTTATAAAATGTGGGCATTTTTTTTCTGTATATATATGTTATAAATCTTAACACATCATAATGCTCATTAATTCATCGCCAACTTTCTAATTAAAGTCAAATTCATAAGTTCATTGCGTAGAAAATCAGTAATATTTCACTTCACCGTACAAAATTCGCTACAAAAACATTGCAAGTTTCTAGGCTTTTACTAAAAATAAATGCCAGACATTTTGAAAAAAAAATCGTTTGGTTGCAAATCGCAGCCAATGCATAATTAAGTTATTGTGTCTTAAAACAACAAAAAAGGCGTAAATGCTAACAACATTATCTAAGCGTCGAGCGGAAGCGGCAACAGACGAGGACCAGGAGTGCAAGAGCGGCGGAGGAGTGGGTGAGAGGAGAGGGAAGCACAGAGAGAGCTTAAACAACCAACCAACGAGACGACAACTCCAACAACCAGTTGCAAGCCTGATTCAGACCGTCTATGTCTGTCCGTCCGCCCCTTCGTCTATGTCTGGCCAACCACCACGACGTGGCAATATGCGTTGCGTGTGCAGCCCAAAATCTGACTACGGATTCCAGACACCGGACGACGTGCAGGAGCTAGGAACTGGGAGCTAGAAGCTGCTGCAGGCCGACCCTTTTTGCTCGTGTCATGGAATTATATTTCCTATGGGCGGTATTTTGAGGCCCGCCTCCTTGCACACACAACTGCCGGCGATGATTGCTCAGACGGTATAATTTGTAATCACGTTGAGTGCAGCAACGGCAACTTGCTCTTACCCCCAAAAAAATCAAACAAAATCCGGGGGTTGTCCGGCCTGGCTTGGAACTCCTGCTGCTGCTGAAGCGGGCTGCTGTGTCAAGTGGTTGTTGACTGCCTGATGCTTAGCAAGGTCTTAGCTGTTATTACGCTCATGTGTCCTTTTTTGAAGTGCCCACCCAGCCAGGCCATGTGCTCTCTCCTCTCTCGCGCTCCCTCTCCCTCTCCTCCTTGTGTGAGTTCATATTTTATTTAGCATCTGGCTGCTCTAGTGAATTTACCGCACTTGCTCTTTCACTTACACTCATTCCTCTCGCTCTCTCTCTCTCTCTCTCTCTCTCGCACTTTATCTCTCCCTCTCTCTTTCAGTCTCTCTTGGATTTTTTATGGCAGCTACAGACATTTTGCCAAGTTAATCTCCGGTTTGTTTTTCTGATAATGGGTTTGTCAACGCTACTTTGTGTGACCCTCTATTTGAGTACTCAGTTCATCTGTCTCTCTGCATTTGTATATATATATATATACATATATATATATATATATATATGTATGTGTATATATACGTGTGTGTGAGTGTTTCTCTGTATTTGAAAGTGTGTGTGTATTTGTGCAATTGTAGCTGTGTCTGTTGGTCTTATCCGCCTGTTGGCTGCCTTGGTTCAATGCTACAGAAAAATGTTCTGAGTGCTCTGAATAAGATTGATATAGACAGGGAAATACCCTGCAAAATGTTAATAAATAAAATGCATAACATACCCAATGAGAAGATATAATATGATATCTAGTGCAAGCTAAAACTGGATCTGTCTAGATATGCACTCCCCCTTATTATTATTCACCCATACTTAAATACTTATTATTAAAAATAATAATGCCATATTTCCCACAAAATCTAAATATTATTTTGTCTGTATAATTTCAGTCTCCTTAACTTATTTACACCTATTATTTGTTATACTTAAATACACATTATTACTAATAATGTTCCAATATTTTTAAACCTGATTTGTCTATATAATTTCGCTGTGCTTAACTTCAAATCGATTTCGATTTGCACCCCATTTACCAGCACGTTACAAATATTTCCTTATTGTCGAAGCTGCCCCACTCGCTGATGTTATTGATATATTAAAAATGGTGTTGCTTCATGCCAGCCACGCCCACAAATTTAAGCATGTACACGCCCAAAAATTAATCAAGCTGCTGTTGTAATATTTCGACTATGAATTTCCTCTGCTCTGTGGCGGCTGCTGCTGGTTTTGCTGCTGCTGCTGTGTTGCGTGGCTCAAATTGTTGCACTCAACTCCAACTTCGCCACCTGCCCAACACCCCAAATTATTTGTTGGTGGGCGTCACTCTGTACGTGACATTTTCAGCGGCAGCCGGGACATTTGGGGGATGCGCCCTGTGGCTGCTTAAAAGAGATCTCAAATGTTGTACATATATGTACAGTCGCGAGAAAATTAATAGGATCATGTTTTCAGAGCTGTATTTCTGTAAGCTGAATGAACTTTTGAATACATTTTTAAAGCAGAAAGAAGACTCGTTAAAAAAGCGAGAATGAAAAATACTATTATTTAATTCCCCGTTTTCAACCTGTTTAAATTTAGTTGAAATCAAAATTAAAACTTATAACACCTTAAATAATTGCAAAAAAAAATATTCATTTTTAAAATATGTGAAAATAAATAATTGATTTCCATAAAAAATTCATAAATGATGCTATTATTTTTTTCGTTACTTTTTGACACTTTTCCCTTAAAAAAATATTATATAAATAAATATACATATATTCTTATTCGTATATATTCGTAAGAAAAGATGTTATAGTGGTTCTATTATTTTTCTCGCAACTGTATGTATCTGCCCCACAGCTAAAGCTGAACTTGACAAGCTCAATTAGAGGCGGGCACGCCATGGAGGCTGCTGCTGCTACTGTTGCTGCAATTGCTGTTGTTGTTGATGCATTCCGCATTAATAAAAACCCTTTAAATTAATTGCTGTTTTAAGCAGATTGAAACTTGTTATACAGCAGCACAACCCAGTCGAGCAGCAGCAGCAGCAAAAAGAACAATGCGTGTGTTAATAGCTGCAGCTTAAGCAGTTGTTGCCAATGCCAAACTCATGGCTACCAACCCAAACGGCCAAATAGCCAACCCAACAAGCCAACGTTAACCTGGCCAGGCGTTGACTTCAATTGCACGCAAAGCCAGCTCAGCACGAGCAGAAGTAGCGGTTGGGCTGGGTGGTTTGATTGTCAGTACCACCCACACACGTTGCACTTAAGATGATAATCATGTTTACGTGGCGCAAGTTAAATTGCTAACGTAATGGACTAACAGCAGGTGAAGAGCTGGTGGAACCCTTTTCCTGCTCAAGCAGCTCATGCGTGCCACTCCTGCTGCTGGTGCTCCTGCTGCTGCTGTTGTCAGCTCCACATTTTGGGGCAAGCACCTACAGTGTTCCAACTTGCAAGTGGCCAACAAGGCTTGCCACAGCAACAACAAAAATATTCAAACAAAAAACAAACCATTTGTGTTTGGCCGAACGGATCGACATGTGTGGGGCAGGAAGAGAGATCCTGTGTGTAGTTGCTGCTGCTGCTGCTGCTTCGCTTCATTGGACAACTGAATATGCAAATTGAATTGAGCGTATTATCGACGAAGCTAGCGTCGATGATGATGGCAACTGCAGGTAAATTGCTTCTCCGCCCGCCTCTCGCCTCCTCTCCATGCCCAGTCATCACCATCAACATCAACATAATCGCTCAAGCCAAGCGCTTTGCAGCAAACGGGAGATTCAGTTGCCAAGATGCCAGCGCCAAATGGTGCACAAAATTAAAATTTTAATGGCCAGCAGCTGGCGCTTGCTTGACTTGTTGGTGCAAACAACGGCTTAGCCAGCAAACCAGGCTAAAAGGGCTGCTACAAAAGCACACACATGTATACTGAGTGTTTGTTGCACATAAAAACTAAGCCGTCTACGAAATGTGAGTGACTTTTACAAATTACAAAGCTGAAATAATTTAAAAATAAATATGTAACTATGTAATTGCCTTTGAGCTCGAAAAGTCAAAGGTCACTTAATCAAAAAAAGCATTAAGTTAGTGAAACAATATATGGAAATAAAACAGCCTTCATGCGCAAAGAGTAAAGGGTCACTTAATGAAAAGTAATGATTCTCTCTTAGTCAGCTTTTACTCTTTGAGTTTGAGGGCAGTTTTATTTCCATATATTGTCTCATCAACATGACTGCAATTTTAAGATAGCTTAACTTAATTCAAAGCATACTTTCAGGCTGCGGTTATAAAATTATTTGTATTAACTAATTATATGACTCACTCTCTCTCTCTCGCCCTCGCTCTCCCGCACTCCTGCTCTCTCTCGCTCTTGCTCTCTCGTTCTTAAGCACATTCTCGTTTCTCTTGAGAGTCTTCTCAGTGTTCGTGTCGTTGATTGTTGATTGACGCACCTAAAGCAAAAACTGAGCCAAGTGTTTCGGGCATGAAACCTTACTACCTATAATATATGCACACTATATCAAGAAAGTCTTTTGACAATGGAATAATTCTTAGTTGTATTATTCTTAAGCAAAAAAAAAAAAATATTCTACAATTCTGTAGAGTTTATGAAACTAGTTAAATAAATAAAAATAGTTAAATAAAAAGGAATAAGATTAAGATTCTTTCTCTAGAAATACTTAATTATTGTGTTAGTTTCTTTAACTACTTAAAAAACAAAAAGTACCAAGATTCAATAATTTAAGCAACTTTGTATTTTTTTTAACCATAACTATCCATTCTTTCGACTGTCAAGAAAGACAGCCACTGAGCTTTGTCAGATCATTTTTACATATGAAAAGAAATCATACGAAAAAATGCCAGATTGGCAAAGAATCCCAAAAATTTCAATCAGATCCATTATGAAATATAAGATAATACTAGAACGAAAGGGAAAGAAATTAATTTGATGCTTTGTCAAAACACTTTCTTGACCTAGTGAATGGGTACACTCATCCACTCATCATATTGTACGTACGTGTATATATGTATATGTATAAGCATATATGCCGTGGTGTGTTGAAAGTTGCCGTAAACCGCTGGCGAGCAGCAGCAGCAGTCAACGCCGAGCGCTGAGCCCGAGCGGCCGCGATTTTCCGTTAACAACTAACTGTAAAAGCCACAGCGCAGCAAAAGCGCGAAAAGAAACTTTTGCGCAAAAGCAAAAACGAAAAAACCAGAAGCAAATTTTAGAATTATAGCGCTATGTAAAATTGTCAAACTGAACAAATTGGAAAACTGCAAAGCGTTGGAAAAAAATACACCCACACACACACACATGACGACAGTGAGAAAGACCACGCCCACAATGCCCACGCCCACGGCGACGATGCTGCGACGCCGGCAGCTGCTGCACAGCGTTGAAAGCTTGCGCGGACGCGTTCGTCAAGTGCTAAATTGTGTTATTAATTTGCACATTGAGTTTTTGGTAATTGACAAAAACTGAAAGCGAAGCGAATATAAATCAAACAATTTGCATTTGCCATTTGAACGGCATTCATGTCACATGTCACAGAGAAAGAGGCAGAGAGACAGTGTTATTGTCGAAAGCTCTCGTCAGCTGATAAGACAACAAAAAAAACAAATCAACAACTCTTCATTTATTTGTTCATTGCTTACAAGCGACGCTCTGTTATCATTTGTTGGGCTTTCACTTTGGCTCCACAGTCAGCTACTCTTATCAGCACCAGTAAAAGTATCTTAAATGAGGCATTAAATGTGCTTCTCTTTGCTTGTCTTGTCTCTTGGCGTGTGGCTGTTGTTAACAGTTGCGACACAGATTTGCAACAAGTTAATGCAATTATAGCCTGCTATTGGGGGCAACATTCTCAGCATATGGGAAACAGTACCCGCTAACAGGCAGTAGACAATGGGTTATTATTAACAAAATATGTACACAATTTGTAAATGTGAAATGCATAAAATACTTAATTGAAGCCCATCTATGTCATAACTGTGAGAAGTCATGTGGGTTTCGAAATTTATAATTAAACAGTGGGGAAAATTACACTAGTAATAAGTATTCTTCGTTCTAGTATTAATTTACTTGGTCAAAGAGTAAATAAATTAGGCAAATGATCTTAGAGTAATAGGATTAAGTGGTCAAGTATATTATATGTAATTTCTAGCAATTCAATAATATTATTTGTTTTAAGATTCTTGTTCAAAGACTTACTCAAAAATAGCACATAAAATCTTAAGATAGGCAAAGAACCTTAAAGTAAAAGTACTGCATTTTCAAGATATATTCTAGCCTTCATTCAAAACTATTAACTACTTTAAAATCATTTACCTATTCTATGATTTTGTATGCATTTTGAGTAAATCTCACTTTAATCAAGAAGAATGTGTACACAAATGTACAATCTCGATTTCATATAGATACATATTTGTTTCATTGTGGTCTGTGTTGAGTGTTCAATTATTGTGACACAAGCTTAGTTTGTGTGACTCACAGCATTTTCTAATTAGTTGCTAATAGAGTATAGATATAAAGGGGAATCGATACAGTGCATAGATTTAGTTTTAAATGAGAATCTGAGTCGTCAACGAAGAATGAACAGAGAGATGATTAACTGATAGACAGTCAAGAATACTACTTTATTTATTCCAAGGGCCTGGCCTGAAGGCTATCAGAGAGCGTAACGCTGTAATTTGAGCCACGCCCTCAGCTCGGTTCAACGCGCCACAGCAAATCGAGCGAAGTAAGCGATTTTTCAGCTAATCTAATTTGCAGCTTGTTGTCGCTTTTGCAACACAAACACACACAGGTGCTGGAGTCCAATGTGGCCGCAATGCTGGACGAGGTGAGATGCCTCAATGATGACTATGCCGAGGTGCAGCGATTGGATACTTTGATCGAAGCGTTGCGCAACTACAATGGACCAACCATTTGCCACGAGTGGCCATATCCTCTGATCTTCAAGGGCACAATCGACGAGGCACACGTCGCACAAATACTCAACGCAGACACCAGCAAATCCAACGATCCACTACTGATGCAACCCACTGAGACGAGGAGCCTAAGTAAACGAGCAAGTAGAATGGGCTCAAGAAGAGCGAAGGGAACTATACTTAGTTGACTGTACGAAGTCTAAGTCTAATTCATATATTTTATGTTCTCAAAGCAGCTTGAATAGATAACTGTGTTCGTTCCAAGCCTTAAGTAAAGTCTAAGTCGTCTAATTCTAATTCACATATATTATGAACGGAACTCATTTTAGTTGACTTCAAGTCTTAAATTAAGTCGAGTTCTAATTCAAATATTTTATATTCACAAAGCATACCAAAAATATACGTAAGCCATAAATGTCAAGTGGTCTGTCGTCTGTTTCTGGCCGTTTAATTTACTGCGGTCAATCAACAGCTGTGCCACTAAATTATTGATACAGTCCCCATGCCCCACTCTCCCCATTCGTGCAACCGCAAGCGTCGCGTCGTTTTCATGATTTTTGCGGCATTCGTTTGACATGAGACTGAGAGCTGAAAGCTGAGAGGTGCATTGTGTTGCTGAGTTGCCGTGTTGCTGCCCCCACAGAGCCGCAACAGGTTACCGCATCTAATTATAAATGGCCTCACACACACATCCTTTGCAAGGACTTTCAAAGCAACCACATTGAAGTCAAGAATTAAATACAACAAGTGGTGTACTTGTCAGGGTTATTTTATTGTCGCACTCACGCTGAGAGTATTATTCTTTGAAAAATTGTGCTTTTCTAAGACATTAAGGATTAGTGATCAAAATTTTTATTCCAAGACTCTATCTTAAAAAATTGTATTTGGGGAGTGTTTCCCAAGATTCCTATGGCCATATCTTCTCCAAATATAAATCGATTATCAAATGTAACGGTGTTTTAGTCATGATTTAATGTCTAGAACAATATTATATTTAATTTGCAAAATGTGATTCTGGACCGAAATTAATGTCAAAATCCTAACCCAACAATAGCTGAAGGACACGGATCTAATCGTGCCACAGTATTAACTCTGTGAAAGCTCAGCCGATTTGTAAGATTAAGAGTGTTTTAATCATGGACCTCTAGAAAAATACTTCATTTTAATTTAAAACTCATAGCCCTAAAAATGCCCTAAAATGCCCTTCTTTGTAGAAATTTAATCTCTTATCGAGATATCTTACCTAATTAGTATGGTTTTATTATGCAACAGTATTTAATCCTTGTGAGCCCAATAGTTAATTTTTCAGTCTTGTAGGTTATGTAGTTGTTGGTTGTTGTTTGTTTCTTGTTGTTTTGGTTACAGCAACTGGCGCGCTATTAATTATAAATAAACCCAGACAAATAAAACAATAATAAAGAGCAAATGCGAAGCTGTTTGTGTGTGGGTGTGTGTGTGCCTGTGGGTATCTGCATGTATGTGTGTGTGTATGAATGGCTGTGCATCTGTTTGGTGTAAATTATTCATAACGGCATTATCAGCCTTTCTGCGCACTCCGAGCCTGATTAAATTGTTCGTCCAGGCGCTGGGGCCAATGAAGAGCGCCAAAAGCTAATGATGACATACACACAAATGCACACACCTACTGAAACACACACACACACACATATATATATATATATATATATATATATATATATATATTTATTTTTATACTCCTTGTGTTCTTGCAATATTTACTGCTCTGCGCTGTGCGCGCAATTTATCAACTCGTTGCTGCTTTTGTATTAAAGTGTGTGTCTGTCAGTGTGTTTCTGTGAGTGTGGTCATGAACAATTGTAACTGTGTGCTATAATTATTAAAAAGTAAACAAACAACAGCAGCAAAAGCAACAATTGAGATAATGAGCGAGAGACGACAACGACAACAGCAACAAGAGCGAGAAGCGAAAGTGAAAATACCACCAAGGTTAAAACAGACGCTGACAAAATGCACAGGAATTACATTGAGGGTGGTGGCAAGGGATGGGATATAGAAGGGTCAGAGGTTAAAGCGAGCTACCAGGTTTTATCTAGAGCAGCAGACAAACGACACGAACAGCGACAACAACAATTTAACCAACCAAAAGGTAGGCTTTTAACCATGCAAAATTAATGGCCCAAAAGGATGTCAACAACAACAAAAGCTTTAGTTAAATCGCCATCGAGAGGGATGGAGAGCGGAGGGCGACCTATCAATGGCATTGGCATACAAAAAATAACCATCGGGTGCAATTGAAAACTTTATGCAACTTTTCAACTTGAAACTTGCGTTTGTTGTGCGTAACACTTGGAAAAATAAACCCTGCTCAAGCTCAACTCAACTTGCATAGTTCTGTATTTATGTAGAATTTAACACAATTAGAGTGGCAGGCAATTGGCACTTGTTGCAGTGTAGTTCATTGAACGCAAGCAGCAAACAATAACAATTATCGTCAACGGCCTTATGCCTGGGCCAACAACACTCAGGCAGTTGGCTGGCTGCCTTGGGACTTGGTTGCCAATCAACAGTCGAGTTATTGAACCCTTCTCCACAACTACAATTAACCGTGCAGACATTGTGGCATTGAGCTCCTGTTGCTCCTTTTCTTTTGACTAACTGCCTCTTCCAACTGGCATTTTTCCGGCCAGCTGGCAATATAAAATGCCAACGCACGCACATTCTTGATGGCCTTTTGGTTTATGCCAATTTTTTATGGCAACAATTAAATTCGAATTGCTGTTGTCTGTGCTGTCTTTGATTTGGCAGCAGCTTCAGCTACACACTGTCTACTCTCTACCCTCTCCCCTCTCTCCCCTCCCTTAACTTGCCGACATGTCTCTAAGCATCTCCCTCTCACTCTTCGGTGTCGCTTGTCTGACTCTGGCGTAGACTTGACTACGATTTCGTGCGTGCTAATTGTTTGAGGCCTAGACTTGACGAATGCATATGTTAGTAGCTCTCTCTCTCTCTCTCACTCTGACTATCTCTCTGTCTCTCTCTCACTATGTTGCTGCGCTATCGTTTAACTTTTGCATATGGGAAGCAACAGCAGAATTGGAGCTGGAGCAGACAGTCGACTGGCACGTGAATCCATTATGATGGCAGCCAATTATGTGCGTGTCTTTCACTCAAAGCTACTCAGTAGGGTCGTAGGGTGTTCGGCTGGTAGGCTGGTATTGCTCACAGATTGTTAGGGTGTTAGGCTGCTGCTGCTGCCATACGCAATTGCAAACTGTTTCCTTCAGCAACAACAACATCGAAGAGACGACCACGAAATATGTTTTTAATGCAAACGACTTTGAGTGCGAGTTGCACGGCCAAGGTGAACACGAAAGACGCTAAAACGAATCTGTTAAAAGCTGTAAGCCGTAACGAAATAGCTTTTAAATCCAGTTAGTGTTCACATTTTGATAATGTGCTTCAATGCGTTTAGTCGTTACTTATTGAGTTAGTATTTGGCATTTAGATAAACCGTCATGTTTTCTTTTGAATATGAGTTTATAGTTGAGCTTAGATTTCTTTTTAATAAAATGAGTAAAAAGAGTTGACTTTACTTTTGTAATCTTCATTTTAGTTAGTTTGATATGTAAGTCCCAGTGTTGATTGTTGTCTTTAACTTTCTAGTCACTATATCTAAACCTACTACAAGCTCGAAATAGGTTTTAGCTCGCGCAACTTTCGCCCTTAATAAATTATGCTGATGGGCCGCACAGAAAGCCTTGTAGCGCTCAACGAAAATGCAAGCAATGTTTTGGTATGTTTTCGAAACTATTGAATAGTAAGTCAGTCTAACTGACTGACTGTCTGTCTGTCTATCTGTGTGTTTCTGGCAGTCGGCCGATTTGACTGCCGCCCTAAAAGCGCTTTAAATAAACAATCTAATAGCTGAAATAACGTAGCAATAGGCAAGGTAATAACTGACAGAGGGAGCGAGAGAGTGAGAGAGAAAGGGGGAGAGTGTGTGTGCAAGTGAGAGGGCCTATATCTATTGGCCTGGCCTTATGGGGGCCCTGTGGCTGGTATTGTGCACGTCTATGGCAACCGCGCGGAGAAAATCGGTATATGTATAACCCGAATAAACAAACTAATAAAACATGCTTATGCCCCGTGCCAGTGGCGGTACTCGCTACACGGTCCTCGGTCCTCGGTCCTCAGTGCCAGTGCCAGTGCCAGAGACGACAACATTCGCAAAAATACCTCAAAAGACTGAAGGAGAGACCAGGAGCTGCAGCCGAGCCAGCAGCAGCAGCAGCAGCAGCAAACTCAAGTGGAGCACACAGCCAACAAATCGAACTGTAATTGAAATCGAAACTGAACTGCAAATTAGATAACGCACAGATACAGTTGCAGATACAGATACGGTTACAAATATAAATATAGAGCTACAGCTGCAGCTACAGACAAGAGTAATACTTGCTTGTTGTTGGGTAAGTTGAGTGGGGAAAAGTGTCTTGTTGGAAAATGAAAAATTAATACAATCTTTTTTTCTGCAGGATAACTCTCGTCCCGTATTATGCAACACTGAATACCAGTTAACTGTTAAACATGTCTGCAGAGCCTGTTGTTGGCCATCAACGATTATGAAACATAAAAGTGGAAGCCATACGCCAGAGCAGGACGACGACGACGACGGCGGCGGCGACAGCGACGACGACAACGACGACAACGACGACAACGGCGACGGCGTCTTTGGCATCTTCGGCGACAATTGCCCGGCGACGTACCTTAATGTCCATGGCAAAATGTCGCGGCAGGTCCATGTTAAACGATGAGCCAACCGAGCCCATGCCGCAAACCGCAGCAGCCACAACCGCGCCACAACAACAGCAACAGCAACCGCAACAACAACAGACACAACAACAACAACAACCGCAACAACAACAGAACTATTTACCTCAAACATCCTTGCTGAAAATCGAACCGTTTGTTCCTAGTTTTAATCAACGTTTGCGCCGGCGTCCTATTGGTCGCTCCCACAGCACCCTCAGCCACAACGTTATCCAGAAACGAGCCACCCAGCATCCTCCACAGCCCGAGCTCCTGGTGGGTCAGGCACATGCTCAGCACCAGCAGCTGCAGCAGCAGCAGCTGAAACGCAGTTATGCAGCAGCTGCTCAGCTGCGCAGTCAGCAGCGTCTCCATCGTGGACCCATCACTCGACAGCGCTCCAAATCCACCTCCTCTTCGGCCGCATCGAACAGCTGTCGTCCGGCAACGGCGGTAACTTCCTCAGCCACAGCTGGTGGTGGTGGTGCTGTTGTTCTTGCTGCCACGCCCCATACACTGGTGGGCAGCACGGGCGGCACACTGGTCAGTGGCGCCATTGTCACACCCCAGCCGAATGGTATCTGCCGGATACAGCGGCTGACCAAGGAGCGCGAGGAGTTGCCCGATCGCATTAATTATGATCGACGTGGCTTGACTGCCATACCCATATTCGAGCAGGAGCCCAATCTACGGCTGCTCTCGCTGCAACACAATCTCATAAACACCTTTCACATACCCAAGGAGCTGCCAATGCCGCCAGCGCCTCCGCAGCCAACGCCTCGAGATTGCAATATCAGCAATAACAGTAAGAGTTGTCCATGGGAAATTGCCTTTATTATTGTGATTCGATTTGCATTAAGTGAACTAATTATTTATTAATTGAAGTCACTCTTAACACACTTTCCCACTTACAGATGGGAGCAGTAAGACCACAACGGAGCCTCGTCCTCCAGCGCTGCGTGGCCATCCTGTTGGGCAAACGCACTCCCGTCTGACGCGTGCCATGACCAATGTGTGCAATAATAATAATCACAATATGAGCCACAACCATCAGCACCGCGTTTCGTCCAACTCTGGCAGTCCCTGCTCCGGGAGTCCACTGACCACCCAAGCGCTGGCCATTAACTCCGGCGGCGGCGGTAATCGTTCTAAGCTGGCCAAGCGGGGATTCAACTATGCCCAGGCACAACTAACACCGCCACCTGCTCTGCGACTGCGTTATGGCTTGGAGAAGTCAAAGAGCTTCGTCTCGAACAGTCTGCAGGCCATGAAGCATCACCATCAGTTAATGCAGCGCCGGCAGTTGTTGAAGGCCAACTTTGCCGGGGGTCTGCTGGCGGGCAGTCAGCATCTGCAGAGCTGCGATGAAAGCAGCGTGCTCAACAGCAGCAATCTCTCGCTGTGCGGCGTTGGCGAGGAGGAGGAGCCCAGCAGTGCCTCGAATGCAGCCCAGCAATTGGAGCAGCTGAGCATCAAGAATAAACAGTTAAGTCTGAGTGCCTGCTACGGCATCATCTTCCATCAACTCGTCTTTCTCGATCTTTACGACAACCAGATCGAACGCATTGCCAATTTAGATGGGCTGCCAGTTCTATCGGTGCTGCTGCTAGGCAAGAATCGCATCACGGACATTGGTGGCTTGAGTTCGTTGAAGACAACGCTGCGCGTCCTCGATCTGCATGGCAACAAGCTGACCAGTCTGGGCAGTCGCATTAACTGCCTGCAGCAGCTGAAATCCCTCAATCTAGCTGGGAATCAAATACGCCAGATTAATCAGCAGGATTTTCACGGCATGCGCTGTTTGCGGGAACTGAATCTAAAGCGGAATCGTCTGAGGCGAATCAATGGCTTTCAGCATCTGGTGGCGTTGGAGCGTCTCTGGCTGTGCCACAATGAGCTGCACAAGGTGGATGACATGGCGAGCATTGCGCGCGCTGCTCGCCTCCTCGAGGTGACCATTGAGAATAACCCCGTCTCCCTGGCTGGGGACTGTGTATCGTTTCTAGTCTCACACTTGCCACTGCTGCAGTCGCTCAGCCAAATGCCCATTACGGAGCAAGTGCGTCGCGCTGCGTTGGCCTGGCGACAGCACAAGGAACAGGCGCAGGCGACGCACAGCAGCTCGGATGCCTATCATCATAGTCGGCGGGAGGAGGTCATCTCGAATGCGCGCACCAACTGGGAACTGTTGCGCTCCCAGCAAACTCTGGGCAGGCCCAAGGGTAAGCTAACAAGCGAGCTGGCCAAGATTAACGAATCCAACGAGGCGGCTGTCGCGGAGGAGCCAGAGCTGAAGATGGAGCAACAGCTGCCACAGCATCAGCAGCCACAACCCAGGGATGAGATGGCCGAGCTGCAGGCACTGTTCAAACTACCACTGATTGCACAAAAGCCACTCGCCGAGGATGATGTTTCCTCGGAAGCATCGAGTCTTGGTCCCAATGTGGATTCCTGCTCCAGCTGCTACAGCACGGATAACGAGGAGATTAGCAAGCAGCAGCAGCAGCAAAAGTTAGCAACACTACAAGTCGATGAGAATTGCAATAAGCTGCCAGCGGCAACTGCTCCGCCTCCAACTGCGCCCGAACTCGCCACATCCAATTCATCTTCACCGCCGGCGTTGACACTGACTCCCCCCGCAGCTGGAACACCTGTGCCGGCTGCTACACCCACGCCACCGCCCACGACACTAACGCTGCCACTGCCCGCCTCCATTACAGCGAGCAGCACTCGTCCAGGCAGCAGCAGCAGCTGCAGCAACAAACAACGTCTGCGCCAAACACCCATCACCCAGCTGGGCTTGCAGGTAAATCGTGGCGGTGGTGGTAATCAGCCCGGCTGTAAGCGTTATATGACGGGCAGCCTGGTGCGCTCCCAAACAATCAGCAGCAGCACAAGCGCCAGCAATAGCAGCAGCTCCAACAGCGGCGGACGCGCCAAGCAAATCTCCAACAGCAACAGCAACAATAACAACCAGTCGAGTGCCAATGTGGTCTCACTGCCACAGGGCAAGCAAGCAGCTAGCCAATCCTCACCAGCAACAGCTGCTGCTGCTGTTGCCACTGCCACGCCCACCACAGCCATCACCGTGTCCAAGCCGAGTGCCGCGGAACGTGAACGGGAACAAGGCGGAGATTACCTGATTGAGATCTGTGGTAGATATCTCAATATTTATGGACAGGGTGCATTGCGCTTCATTGACAAGCAATGGAATCCGGCCAAGGCCAATGATGTGCACACTCTGAACTTTAGCTACATCAACTTCAATAGCATTGTCTGCATGCTGGGCAGGATTAAGATCAGGTTTCCGCATGCCGAGCATTTTGTGTTCCGCGAGACGAATATCAGTTCGCTGGGACAGCTGAATGCTTTGGCGGAGTTGCAGGGATTGAGTTCGCTGCTCATCGATGCCGAGGGCAATGCCATAACTGGCAAGCATTCGTGGCGCGCTTATGCCATCTATAGGCTATCCCACTGGGGACTTAAGCAGCTCAACGGGCAGGAGGTGAGCGAAGCAGAAATGGAGGCAGCAAATTCCTTATATTCCGGCTTATCTAATCTGGTGTTGTGGTCCATGCCGGATGGCATGCTGCAGCCGTTGCTAGCGCGTCTGCGTCTCGACGAGACCTGTACGGCCAGCAAGCTGTCACCTAAGGAGTGGCTCCTCCGGGCCGAGAACAAATCTCTACGCCTCGTCGTGGGCAAGGAGGCGCTGCAGTGGAAGAAGACAACGGCGACGACGACGACGACAACGTTGAGTAACGCAGAGTGTGGAACAACAGCAATGGCGCCCAGTGCCAGAGATCGTGGCAGGCAACACTTTGCCCTGCTGCTTGAAAACACATGCAGCGCTGTGGAGAAGCTGCACAAATTGGAGACGCTGTGGCCAAGCATGCTGCTGGACATTGTGCGCAACACGCTGCTCGACTATGCCCAACTGGATGTCTATCTGCGCAATCTGATGTCCGAGCTGATGAAGTGAGATCAAGTCAGAGGATGGAGGATAGAATGCCCTTCATGGTATGTAGAGTTTTTAGACTTAATTGCTTTTAGTCCAAAACAGCACCAAGTCAGTAAATAACGTAATTCCTATGATTCTAGGCATTTAACCCCAATTAATCCAATTGTAACCAATTCTTGTAAATCAACTAGTCCAATTTTTATATATATTTAACATTAACATTAAACTTAATTAACAAATATAAATAAAATAAATAGAAACTAAGCAACCAGGATTGACTTGTAAGTTAGGATACATATAACCAACAACAGTAATCGCTCGCTAACGTTGCAGTTTCGGAAATGTACAATTTATGATTTCTGATAGATGATTTGCCTATTTGAGGCTTATATCATATAGTTTCTGCCAAATTCTAAATTTCATTAACAATTATTGATTGAAATTTTTCGAACATTAAATTCAATATTTGTATATAAATCAGAAATAACAAAAATGGAACACTAGATAATTCAATGCGAAATATATTTAAAATTACGATTCTCATTTAAGATTAGTTCAAATTACAATTTCCGAGCGACTACTTTATGAATAAATGCAAATTCTACCTTTGCTACTAGATATATAAAAATATCTACATTAACAGATAATCCAAACTCTACTTAACCCATAATCTTCACCATTATTGGACTACTATTTGGCCTGCAATTTGTCGGCGTCATTGCTACTTCCTCCAGCTGGTTTCTGCGTCTTTTGCAGCTTGTCCACATAGATGTTGAGTATGGCCTCGATTCCCGGGTAGAGCACAAAATTGGTGGTGCGTATTTTCTTATCGATGAGATACGAAGTCACCGACTGTGTGTTGAAGGCAATGTCCATGGCATCGCTATGACTAACTTTGTCTAGCTGGTTGCGTGCAACTTTAATCACACAATTCTCGAAACCATTCACTTTGATGCTCAAATCGAGCTGGTAGCCAGCATCCACATCTGGCCAGCGCTGAGCCAGCACATCCTCTGTCCAACGCAGCTCCTCACTCTCCACATTCAGGCGACCCGGCACCGCCACAAACTTGGACCATAACTCGGAGGCAAAGTGTGGCGCCATCGGTGCCAACATGATGATCTGTGCGGCAAGAGCGCGTTCAAACTGTTTGCCATGACTCTGGATATGTTTGGGTGTACGCTGAAATCGAGATTGAATTGAGAATATAGATGGGGACACATTACAAACCGGACAGATTGGCTAGTTACCCTTATGGAATTGGTTAGACCCTGCATCTTGGATATGGCTACACTTAGCTGATGCGCATGGCGATAGTTGAAGGTGGCGCCTTTCACATAAAAGTTGCGTGCATCGAATAGCTTTGCATCGTCCTCCCGAAACACCGCGCTGGCAGTGTCCACAGCATCCGTTGCGTAATCCTCGCGAGCCGCACGAAACTCTTCCATTGTGAGCCACAATCGCTTCTGCCAGTTGAGTATGCCCGGAAAAGCTAAAATGGTAAGTAGCAATCAAAGAAGATTCTATTGAATCGTTCCACTTCTCGTCTAATACTCACTGGCGCTGGACCAGTTGCGATGCGAAGTGGGCGCCACATCGGCCAGGATGATGAGTCGCGTTGTATCTGTGCCATATTCATTGAACATGTCGTCGGGTTCGACGCCATTCAGCTTCGATTTGGACATCTTCTCCCAGCTCATGACCACTGGCTCCTGGCTCCCCTTAAGCACAGCCTGATTTTTTTTCGCATTCACAATCTCCACCTCCGATTCACGGACATAGCGGCCGCTGCCCTTGACACGATAAGAGCGACCCATGACCATTCCCTGGACGAGCAGACGGGAAAAGGGTTCAGATGTGGGCGACAGTCCGCAATTGTGCAGAAAATGATTCATGAAGCGGGCATAGTAGAGATGCAGCACAGCATGCTCCTTGCCACCAATATACAGGTCAACAGGCATAAAGTTTTTCGCTAGCGTCAGATCAAAAATGCTCTCCGTATTGTGGGCATCCAAATAGCGCAAATAGTACCAAGAGCTGTCCACAAATGTGTCCATTGTGTCCGTTTCACGCTGTGCATGTGGATCATCACATTTGGGGCACTCGCAGCGTAGCGCATCCTTACCAGCGTCGCGGGGAGGCAAGGTAACTGGTAACTGTTGCTCCGGCACGGGAACCGCTCCACATTTGGGACAGTGCACAATGGGTATGGGTGTGCCCCAGTAGCGCTGCCGCGAGATGAGCCAATCTTGCAGCTTGGACGAGACACGATACCCACCAACATTAAGTCGCCTGGCTGCTTGTAGCACCTCCTTGCGCAGCTCTTCCCAGTTGCCGGGATTAAGGTGTACCTCTTGCTTGCCAGAGGCGGCAAAAGCCAAATCGCAGCTGTCCCACAGCTCGCGATCTTCGGCACGAAAACTGGGCGCAGCCAAATAAACATCACAGTGCGCTGGAAAGGTGACCTCATCATTGAAGAGCACAGGCAGCGTCCTGCCCGCAAATGGATTCTCCACACTCAGCTTAGCCGCGTTCTCCACCTTCGATAGAAAGTGTTTGCTGCGCAGCACGAGAAATGCATGCGGATCCTTTAAGTGCTCTGGGTTGGCTGTCCACACGCGCAACAGATTCGAGGCGGAAGTAAGCAGGGTGAAGGCGTAACCATTGCACTCCCCAATCCAATGGCGCTGCAGATTGATAATATCGCGCCAATCACGCAGCGTTGGATCGTCGAGGCCATCAAGCAGCTGCTTGGCATACGCACTGGTGCGTATGAACCACTGTTTGAGCAGCTTCTTTTCCACTTTGGCGCCCGAGCGCCAGGAGCAGCCATTGGCATCGACCTGCTCATCGGCGAGCACCGTTTTATCCACGGGATCCCAGTTGACGAGTGCCTCGTTCTGATACGCCAACCCCTGCTTGTGCAGCATGAGAAACAAACTCTGTGTCCATTTGTAGTACTCGGGACTACTCGTGGATAGCTCGTGCGACCAGTCAAAGGAACATCCGAGTCGCTCCAACTGTTGCTTCATTTGGCCAATATTCTGTTGTGTCCACTCGGCGGGTGCCACGCCTCGTTGATTAGCTGCATTTTCGGCGGGTAGGCCGAAGGAATCCCAGCCAATGGGCTGGAACACGTTCTTGCCGCACATGCGATGGAATCGTGCAACTGCATCACTGATCGAGTAGACGCGCACGTGGCCCATATGCAGATTGCCGGAGGGATAGGGAAACATGGACAGCACATAGTATTTGTTTGACTTCTGCCTGGCATCAAACTGCTCACTCTTTAGCCGCTGTCGCCAATGTGTCTCAATACGATGTTTCACCTCATTTGTCAGCTCCAATTGCTTAAAGAAAAGCCAAAAATAAATATAATTTGGTATTTAGTTGATTCTGTTGCTTACCTCGTTGCCGGTGTAGCTCTGCGTCAGCAGTCGGCGGCACCAATTCAATTCAATGCCCCGCAGCAGGCACCTGTGACGCAATGCTTGCATATTGTTTATTTTAATTGACAAAATTGCACATTAAAACGTCTCTACCATAACGCGCTTATTAAATAACAAATTAAAACGCAATGTGCAGATGTAAGCAGCTGTTCGCTGTGACAGCGTTGCCACATTGTTCGATTCGCTTTTGGTGTAGGCAGAAATTTTTGGCGGGAAACACTTTTGACTACGTGGCAACTTAATAATAGGGTTGTGTTTGTAGTCTTTTTCTTTTTCATCGATGTGGCCACTTAGTCGTTGCACTTTCGCCATAGCTGCACACGTAATTTTTCACAGGGCGTTTTTATTCACAAGTTTTGTGTGTGGTATTCATTTATAGACAATTTGAATTGTGCAATTAAGTACAGAAAATAGTGGAATACGATGGGTGATTCGCTGGACAACACCGACACGTCGGTGGATCCAGCCGTTAACCTGTCCATTGCCAACTATGATGCATTTGCAAATTATCTCCGGAAAGCTGTCACCATTCTACTGCCGGAGGAGGATGTTGTGCCCGAGTCCTTGAATAATGCTCTCGACGATCCCATTAATCAGGAGACTATTCGCAAGTTCCTCTCCGATCCGCAAGTGCAGGCGTTGTACGTGCAGCGGAATTGCATTAAAGGTAAATTAATTTTCAATTTGCATTTGCCAATCAGACAAAAGAGAATGAGTAAATGCCAACTGGACAAAATGGCGTCGGTGAAACGCTATAGAATGAAGAATTTCCTTGGAATATTTGGAAAATGCATTTTCTATTTCGTAAAAAAACATATTTAAGGCACCAAATATATTTTTCTTAAAGTGCACTTTGCGTTTTGGTTAAAAATCAATTGCCAACTATGTTTTTTATGTTTTCGGTGCTGGCTACTGCGCATGACGTCATGCGCAGCTGACTCACCATCAACTTTTTATGGCACAGCAAACAGGTTGTGAATATGAAATGCGTGACATGTGTGTGTGTTGGAATTATGTTTGCGGTATGTTTTTGCGTTGATTTTTTTTATTATTATAGAATTTATATAATTATAAGCATGAGAATGCCGAAAGTTTGACACGTGTGACGTCATTCTTAAGGAATAATATCGTTGCCATGTTACTCAATGCAACCCTCACGCTAACTGGCTGAGCAGCCAGCAACTGTAAAGTGTTGCCGGCTTGTTGAGTAATCAGTGTGACCAGTTGTTGCGCGCTCGTTGCCGGCAAATAAACAAACCAAAACAAAACGCCAGCTGTTTTCACTTTGTTTGCGGAAACGTGTGCGACCTTGAGCCCGCGTTGCTGCCTGTGTTGTGTGTACATTTCGTTGACTTTGCGACTGCGATGCGATGGCTCGCATCAGGGTCAGGCAATGTGAGAATGTGGCAGTCTGGGGGTATGTGGGAGCAACGCACGCTCAAGGTTCAGACCTTGAGTGGATGAAATTTGAAGGTTTCACCTTGGCCGCTGAAATTTCCAAGGTTGTCACCTTGATATAACGAATATCTGTGTGTGTGTCATTGCCATTGACCGAGGCGTCATTGAACATCATCAGGGCCAGATAATTATGTGTGTGTGTGGTGTGCATTGTGAGTGAAATGATGAGGGTGAACGTGGTAGTGCTTTATGATTGACAATTTCACTCATTCTCTCTCTCTCTCTCTCGCTCTGTCTCTCTCTCTCTCGCTCTGTCTCTCTCTCTCTCTCTCTCGCTCTGTCTCTCTCTCTCTCTGTCTCTCTCTCTCTCTCTCTCTCTCTCTCTATTTTATTTCACAGAGGATGACAGCGAACAGCCGGGGGAAGGTGAAGAGGAGAAGGAGCAGGTTTCCTATCAGATCAGTAACGATGTCCACTTCACTAACAGCCGCATGGCATCGCTGGCCTGCATCAAGCGTGGCGTTGTCGTCGAGGCCGATAAATCGATCCATTCGCAACTGCGCTTGATTAACTTCTCCGACGGCTCGCCATATGAGACACTGCATGCGTTCATCAGCAAATCCCTGGCACCGTATTTCAAGTCGTATGTCAAGGAGTCGGGTCGTGCGGATCGCGATGGCGATAAGATGGCACCGTCGGTGGAGAAGAAGTTGGCCGAACTGGAGATGGGTTTGTTGCATTTGCAGCAGAACATTGACATCCCGGAGATTACGCTGACGGCTCATCCGGTTGTCAATCAGGTCATACGCAAGTGTGCCGACGAGAACCACAAGGCCAAAGTGGTGGACTTTGGCGACAAGGTGGAGGATTCGTCGTTCCTCAATCAGCTGCAGAACGGCGTGAATCGCTGGATTACCGAAATCAAGAAGGTAACCAAGCTAAATCGAGATCCGGGCTCAGGCACTGCGCTACAAGTAAGCATATAATCCGTAAAAGAAGTCTTCAATTGAGTTAATCCCATTTATGTTCCAGGAAATCTCATTTTGGCTAAATCTGGAGCGTGCCTTATATCGCATTCAGGAGAAACGCGAGTCGCCCGAAGTGGCACTTACCCTAGACATACTCAAGCATGGCAAACGTTTCCATGCAACAGTTTCGTTTGATACAGACACGGGCTTGAAACAAGCTCTGGCCACTGTAGCCGATTATAATCCGCTAATGAAGGATTTCCCCATCAATGATTTACTGTCTGCCACAGAGCTGGAGAAGATTCGACCGGCTGTGCAGCAGATATTCTCGCATCTGCGCAAGGTGCGCAATACCAAGTATCCCATTCAGCGTTGCCTCAAGCTGATCGAGGCCATCTCTCGCGATTTGTCACAGCAATTGCTCAAGGTGCTGGGTACCCGTCGCCTCATGCACATTCCCTTTGATGAGTTCGAGCGCGTGATGAACCAGTGCTTCGAGATCTTCAGCTGCTGGGACGATGAGTACGATAAGCTGCAGGGTTTGCTGCGCGACATTGTCAAGAAGAAGCGCGATGAGCATCTGAAGATGGTCTGGCGTGTCTCGCCGGCTCACAAGAAGCTGCAGACGCGCATGGAGCATATGCGCAAGTTTAGGCGCCAGCATGAACAACTGCGCACCGTCATCCTGCGCGTGCTGCGACCCACCAAGCAAGCAGCTGGTGATGATGGCAGTGCCGTGGAGACCAAGCAGCCATACAGTCTGGATGCAGCCGATGCTAATGCCATCGAAGAGGTCAACTTGGCCTACGAGAATGTCAAGGAAGTCGATTGCCTGGACATTACCAAGGAGGGCTCCGAGGCCTGGGAGGCCGCTGTCAAGCGCTACGAGGAGAAGATCGGTGAGCATTGAGCACAAATTTAAAAATATTAAATATGTATACGGATTTGTACCTTATTTTCGATTTACCAAACCAGATTTGGAATCTGTACAACAGAATTTTTACTTTTTGATCTTATTGAGCTTATCTCCCTAACTAACTTGAGCCAAATTAATTTTTCTGTTCCCTCTGGAGACATTCAATATATTAAATTATATATTTATATTAAATAATGTATTTATACTAGATCGCGTGGAGACACGCATCACGGCGCATCTGCGTGACCAGTTGGGCACCGCGAAGAATGCCAACGAGATGTTCCGCATCTTCTCGCGCTTCAATGCGCTCTTTGTGCGTCCGCACATCCGGGGCGCTATTCGCGAGTATCAAACGCAGTTGATACAACGTGTCAAGGACGACATCGAGGCGTTGCACGAGAAGTTCAAGGTGCAGTATCCGCAGAGCAAGAGTTGCCGCCTGTCGTCGGTGCGCGATCTGCCGCCAGTGGCAGGCTCCATAATCTGGGCACGTCAGATTGACAACCAACTGACCATGTACCTGAAACGGGTCGAGGATGTGCTCGGCAAGGGCTGGGAGACGCACATCGAGGGCCAAAAATTGAAGGCAGATGGCGACAGCTTCCGGGCCAAACTCTCCATCTCCGATGTCTTTCACGAATGGGCACGTAAAGTGCAGGAGCGTAACTTTGGCAGCTCTGGTCGCATTTTCACCATCGAATCAACTCGTTCACGTGTTGGACGCGGCAATGTTTTGCGGCTGCGCGTCAACTTTCTGCCAGAGATTATAACGCTGGCCAAGGAGGTGCGCAACATCAAGAACCTGGGCTTCAGGTGAGTGAATTTCAATATTCTGTTCTCTTTTTTACTATATTAAAGTGTATTCCTTTTTGCAGAGTTCCACTTACCATTGTGAACAAGGCTCATCAGGCCAACCAAATTTATCCCTATGCTATATCGCTGATTGAGAGCGTTCGCACCTACGAACGCACTCTGGAGAAGGTAACCTAGCCATATTTAACGAATCAACTGCACAACCAACATAATCACAACAATCACCACACAACCAACCACAACCAACACCAATATTACAATAATGTCAATAATGCTGAAGCAATTGCTCTGCTTACTTTGCAACTATGTATATGTCTAATATATATCTAATGGATCAGCATAAATATGATTTATATCCATTATATATTTCTTGTAAAATTGTAGTCACAAAATGCTATTTGAAAATGGATTTAGATTTCTTACTCTTAAAACTCTTAAAAATTCTTAATTGCTATGTGCTACCAATTTTAGACATATACATATTATAATCTGTATTTTCTCTCTTTTGAGAAATTACTTGGCTTCTTTTTGTGCATTGTTTGTTCCCAGCGTGTGCAGCTTGAATTTTGTTAAAGACACTGCTCGAAAAAACACCTTACATTTCACACTCATTTCACACACACCTTACATAAGCATAAGCATAAGCATAGACACGAGTACGAGTACTTTTTTAAATCAACCGAACAACCAACAACCTTTTTTTCATGCAGCTTAATAATAGGAGTCTAGCACTAAATTCAGTATTCAAGGTAGTGTTGTCCCCCACAGAAAAGTTATTATTGCTACCCACTGTTTGTTTGTTTACTTATATCCTATCCTGCATGCATCTTAAAGATTCTACTAGAAGTCTTGAAATTTATGCAATATATATATATTAATACTTCTTGATTGTATATAAGATCGAGGATCGCGCAAGCATTGTGCCTTTGGTTGCTGGACTGCGCAAGGAGGTGCTGAATCTGGTCTCCGAGGGCGTTGGCCTAATTTGGGAATCGTACAAACTGGATCCCTATGTGTTGCGTCTTTCCGAGTGCGTCACTCAGTTCCAGGAGAAGGTAAGTGGATGATGATGATTGACTCCTTCAAAACATTATCTAAGTTCTCAATTCTCAGGTCGATGACTTGCTAGTGGTGGAGGAGCAACTGGATGTCGATGTGCGTTCGCTGGAAACATGTCCGTATAGTGCCGCTACCTTTGTGGAGATACTCTCCAAGATTCAGCATGCTGTCGATGATTTATCGCTGCGTCAGTATTCCAATCTGAGTGTTTGGGTCACCCGGCTCGATGAGGAGGTGGAGAAGAAGCTCGCCTCGCGTCTCCAGGCAGGCATTCAAGCTTGGACAGAGGCACTGACAGGCAACAAAAAGGAGGTGGACACCTCCATGGACACAGATGCACCAGTTCAGCCCACACATAAATTGGGCGGCGAACCGCAGGTCCAAAATGCAGTGCACGAGATACGCATCACCAATCAGCAGATGTATCTATATCCCTCCATTGAGGAGGCCCGCTTCCAGATCATGCAACAGTTCTTTGCCTGGCAGGCCATCGTCACCTCCCAGGTGCGACTACAGAGTACACGGTACCAGGTGGGCCTCGAGAAACCTGTCTCGCAAACGTATCGCAATCTGCTTACCAAATTGCCCGAGGGAAAGATTCTCGAAAATGCCTACGGTGCCATCGAGCACAAGATTAGCGAGGTGCGCAACTATGTCGATGAGTGGCTGCGCTACCAGAGCCTCTGGGATCTGCAGGCGGACACGCTCTATGGCCGTCTGGGTGAGGATGTGAATCTATGGATCAAGTGCCTCAACGATATCAAGCAATCGCGCACCACATTCGATACGTCGGACACTCGACGTGCATATGGCGCCATCATCATTGATTATGCCAAGGTGCAGGCCAAGGTGACGCTCAAATACGATTCGTGGCATAAGGAGGCGTTGGGTAAATTTGGCACTCTTCTCGGAACCGAGATGACCACGTTCCACACTAAGGTCTCCAAGTCGCGTACAGACCTCGAGATGCAGAGTATTGAGGCGGCGAGCACATCGGATGCAGTCAGCTTCATTACGTATGTGCAGACGCTGAAGAAGGACATGATTGCCTGGGACAAACAGGTGGAGGTGTTCCGCGAGGCACAGCGCATACTGGAGCGTCAGCGTTTCCAGTTTCCCAACAATTGGTTGCACGTGGACAACATCGAGGGCGAGTGGTCGGCCTTCAATGAGATCATCAAGCGCAAGGATACCGCAATCCAAACACAGGTGGCCAGTTTGCAGGCCAAGATTGTCGCAGAGGATAAAGCGGTGGAGACGCGCACCGTTGACTTCCTCAACGATTGGGAGAAAACGAAGCCCACCGGCGGCAAAATACGGCCCGATGATGCACTGCAACAGCTGCAAATCTTCGAGAGCAAATACTCGCGACTCAAGGAGGAGCGCGACAATGTGGCGAAGGCCAAAGAAGCGTTGGAGCTGCAAGAGTCGGCCGGAGTGACCAACAACAGTTCGGAGCGCATGAATGTCGCCCTTGAGGAGCTGCAGGACTTGCGTGGTGTTTGGAGTGAACTGTCTAAGGTGTGGACTCAGATCGATGAGACGCGCGAGAAGCCCTGGCTATCGGTGCAGCCACGCAAGCTGCGCCAGCAGCTGGAGGCGATGATGGCCCAGCTGAAGGAGTTGCCCGCCCGCCTGCGCATGTACGAATCCTATGAGTATGTGAAGAAACTCATCCAGAGCTATATTAAGGTGAACATGCTGATTGTGGAGCTCAAATCGGACGCACTCAAGGAGCGCCACTGGAAACAGTTAACCAAGCAATTGCGTGTCAATTGGGTCATCTCTGATCTGACACTGGGACAGGTGTGGGATGTAAATCTGCAGAAGAACGAGTCCATTGTGAAGGACATCATTCTGGTCGCGCAGGGTGAAATGGCACTGGAGGAGTTCTTAAAACAAGTGCGCGAATCCTGGCAGAATTACGAGTTGGATCTGATTAACTATCAGAACAAATGTCGAATTATACGCGGCTGGGATGATCTCTTCAACAAGGTCAAGGAGCACATTAACTCTGTGGCTGCCATGAAGCTATCGCCCTACTACAAGGTCTTCGAGGAGGAGGCCCTCACCTGGGAGGAGAAGTTGAATCGCATCAATGCCCTGTTCGATGTGTGGATCGATGTTCAACGTCGTTGGGTCTATTTGGAGGGCATCTTCTCGGGCAGTGCTGACATCAAGACACTGTTGCCCGTGGAGACTTCTCGTTTTCAGAGCATTAGCTCCGAGTTTCTGGGCCTGATGAAAAAGGTGACCAAGTCACCCAAAGTGATGGATGTATTGAACATACCCGCAGTGCAGCGTTCGCTGGAACGCTTGGCCGATCTGCTGGGCAAGATTCAGAAAGCCCTCGGCGAGTATTTGGAACGTGAGCGCACATCCTTTCCACGTTTCTACTTTGTGGGCGATGAGGATCTCCTGGAGATCATTGGCAACAGCAAGAATATTCCCCGTCTGCAGAAGCACTTCAAGAAGATGTTCGCTGGAGTGGCTGCCATTCTGTTGAACGAGGAGAACAATGTCATTTTGGGCATCTCGTCGCGTGAGGGCGAAGAGGTACACTTCATCAATCCCGTGTCGACGGTGGACCATCCCAAGATCAACGAATGGCTCTCGCTGGTGGAGAAACAAATGCGCTTCACGCTCGCCTCGCTGCTCGCACAAGCTGTGCAGGATATCAAACAGTTCCGCGATGGTCAAATCGATCCCCAAAAGTACATGGAATGGTGTGACAAATACCAGGCACAAATTGTCGTGCTTGCCGCTCAGATTCTGTGGTCCGAGGATGTGGAGGCTGCACTGCAGCAGGCATCAGAGAATAATGCAGGCAAGCCATTGCAACGTGTCCTCACAAATGTGGAGAGCACACTGAATGTGCTAGCGGATTCAGTGCTGCAGGAACAGCCGCCGTTGCGTCGTCGCAAACTGGAGCATCTGATCAATGAGTTTGTGCACAAACGGACGGTTACCAGACGTCTGCTCACCAATGGTGTCACCTCGCCCAAATCCTTCCAGTGGCTGTGCGAGATGCGCTTCTATTTCGATCCCCGTCAGACAGAGGTGCTCAAACAGCTCACAATTCACATGGCCAATGCACGTTTCTTCTACGGCTTTGAGTATTTGGGTGTACAGGATCGCCTCGTGCAAACACCACTTACGGATCGCTGTTATCTGACCATGACGCAAGCGCTGGAATCGCGTCTTGGCGGCTCACCCTTCGGTCCGGCTGGCACCGGTAAAACGGAGTCGGTGAAGGCGTTGGGTAATCAACTAGGTCGCTTTGTGCTCGTCTTCAATTGCGACGAGACATTCGATTTCCAGGCGATGGGTCGCATCTTTGTCGGTCTGTGCCAGGTGGGCGCATGGGGCTGTTTCGATGAGTTCAATCGTCTGGAGGAGCGCATGCTTTCCGCCTGCTCCCAACAGATTCAGACCATACAGGAGGCCCTCAAATACGAGATGGACAGCAACAAGGAGAGCATCACAGTGGAGCTGGTGGGCAAGCAGGTGCGCGTCTCGCCAGACATGGCCATTTTCATCACGATGAATCCAGGCTATGCTGGCCGCTCCAATCTACCCGATAATTTGAAGAAACTCTTCCGTTCGCTGGCGATGACAACACCCGATCGTCAGCTCATCGCCGAGGTGATGCTCTTCTCGCAGGGTTTCCGCTCTGCCGAGAAACTGGCCTGCAAAATTGTGCCGTTCTTCAAGCTCTGCGATGAGCAACTATCCAATCAGAGTCACTACGATTTCGGGCTGCGTGCTTTGAAATCTGTCCTTATCTCGGCTGGCAATGTGAAACGTGATCGCATAATGAAGATTAAGGAACAGATGCGTCAACGTGGCGACGAGAATATCGATGAGGCATCTGTCGCGGAGAATCTGCCCGAACAGGAGATACTCATACAGTCCGTCTGCGAGACAATGGTGCCCAAGTTGGTTGCCGAGGATATTCCACTGCTCTTCTCACTGCTCAGCGATGTCTTCCCCAATGTGGGCTACACCCGGGCCGAAATGAAGGGTCTCAAGGAGGAGATACGCAAGGTGTGCCAGGAGGATTATCTCGTCTGCGGCGAGGGTGACGAGCAGGGCGCTGCCTGGATGGAGAAGGTAAGTCATTCATCACTTTTTGATCTTTAAGCATTCCATAACATTGATTCGCCTCGCACACACGCCTACTAACCACCAACAGGGACTCGGCTCAACCTGGGTCGACAAAGTAACTAATTTCCATTTGTAGTCCATTCAATCTTTTTGCCCATTTATTAATCGATTTGTTGACTCCAAACAGGTGCTGCAACTGTATCAAATCTCCAATTTGAATCATGGACTCATGATGGTGGGTCCATCCGGTTCAGGCAAGTCGACAGCTTGGCGCACACTGCTCAAGGCACTGGAGCGCTTCGAGGGCGTTGAGGGTGTTGCTCATGTCATCGATCCCAAGGCCATTTCCAAGGAGGCGCTTTATGGTGTCCTTGATCCAAATACACGCGAGTGGACCGACGGTCTCTTTACGCACATTCTGCGCAAGATCATAGACAATGTGCGCGGCGAGATTAACAAACGGCAGTGGATCATCTTTGATGGCGACGTGGATCCCGAGTGGGTGGAGAATCTCAATTCGGTGCTGGACGACAACAAATTACTGACGCTGCCCAATGGTGAACGTCTTTCGCTGCCGCCCAATGTGCGTGTCATGTTCGAGGTGCAGGATTTGAAGTTTGCCACGCTTGCCACCGTTTCTCGCTGTGGCATGGTCTGGTTCTCAGAGGATGTGCTCTCCACGGAGATGATATTCGAAAATTATTTGTCACGTTTGCGCAGCATTCCGCTCGAGGATGGCGACGATGATTTCGTTGGAGTAATGATGAAACCCCCCAAGGACAAGGAGGAAGAAGTCTCGCCCTCGTTGCAAGTGCAACGCGATATTGCGCTGCTGTTGCAGCCCTTCTTCTCGGCGGATGGCATTGTGGTGCGCACTTTGGAGTATGCCATGGATCAGGAGCACATCATGGACTTTACACGTCTGCGTGCTCTCAGCTCGCTCTTCTCCATGCTCAATCAGTCCGCCCGCAATGTGCTCAATTTTAATGCCCAACATCCTGATTTCCCTTGCTCCGCTGATCAATTAGAGCACTATATACCCAAGGCATTAGTCTACTCGGTGCTGTGGTCATTTGCTGGCGATGCCAAGCTGAAAGTGCGCATCGATCTGGGTGATTTTGTGCGCAGTGTAACAACGGTGCCGTTGCCAGGTGCTGCTGGTGCGCCCATCATCGATTACGAGGTGAGCATGAACGGTGAATGGGTGCCGTGGAGTAACAAGGTGCCCGTCATCGAGGTGGAGACCCATAAAGTGGCATCCCCGGATATTGTGGTGCCCACGCTAGACACTGTGCGTCACGAATCGCTGCTCTACACCTGGCTGGCCGAGCACAAGCCATTGGGTAAGGTTTACTATAGACTCTACTCTAGCTGCCTACTCATTCGAATCTCTCTTCCCCGCCAGTGCTCTGCGGTCCACCTGGTTCTGGCAAGACGATGACACTGTTCTCTGCGCTGCGTGCGCTGCCCGACATGGAGGTGGTTGGTCTCAATTTCTCATCGGCCACAACGCCGGAGTTGCTGCTCAAGACTTTCGATCACTACTGCGAGTACCGCAAGACACCCAATGGCGTGGTACTCTCACCCGTCCAGATTGGGAAATGGCTGGTGCTCTTCTGCGATGAGATCAATTTGCCCGACATGGATTCGTATGGCACCCAACGTGTCATATCCTTCCTGCGCCAGCTGGTCGAACATAAGGGCTTCTATCGAGCAAGCGATCAGGCTTGGGTTTCGCTGGAACGCATACAATTTGTGGGAGCTTGTAATCCACCCACAGATCCGGGTCGCAAGCCCCTCTCGCATCGTTTCCTGCGCCATGTGCCCATCATCTATGTGGACTACCCCGGCGAGACGTCGCTCAAGCAGATCTACGGCACCTTCTCGCGTGCCATGCTGCGGCTAATGCCTGCATTGCGTGGCTACGCCGAACCTCTGACCAATGCCATGGTCGAGTTCTATTTGGCATCGCAGGATCGCTTCACGCAGGACATGCAACCGCATTATGTCTACTCACCGCGTGAGATGACTCGCTGGGTGCGTGGCATTTGTGAAGCCATCCGTCCCTTAGACTCACTACCCGTTGAGGGTCTGGTGCGTCTGTGGGCGCATGAGGCACTGCGTCTGTTCCAGGATCGTCTCGTTGATGACAGCGAACGTCGCTGGACCAATGAGAATATCGATTTGGTCGGCCACAAGCACTTCCCGGGCATCAATCAGGAAGAGGCACTGCAACGACCCATCCTCTACAGCAATTGGCTGTCCAAGGATTATACGCCCGTGAATCGCGAGGAGTTGCGCGATTATGTCCGCGCTCGCCTCAAGGTATTCTACGAGGAGGAACTGGACGTACCGCTGGTGCTCTTCGATGAGGTCCTCGATCATGTCCTCCGCATCGATCGTATTTTCCGCCAGCCACAGGGTCATCTGTTGCTCATCGGCGTTTCTGGAGCTGGCAAGACGACGCTGTCGCGCTTCGTTGCTTGGATGAATGGTTTATCCATCTTCCAGATCAAGGTGCACAATAAGTATACTAGCGAGGACTTTGACGAGGATTTGCGTTGTGTGTTGCGTCGCTCCGGCTGCAAGGACGAGAAAATCGCCTTCATATTAGATGAGTCGAATGTGCTGGACTCAGGTTTCTTGGAGCGCATGAATACGCTGCTGGCCAACGGTGAGGTGCCCGGTCTCTTCGAGGGCGATGAGTACACCACGCTGATGACCCAGTGCAAGGAGGGTGCTCAGCGCGAGGGACTCATGCTCGACTCCAGTGATGAGCTGTACAAGTGGTTCACGCAGCAGGTGATGCGTAATCTTCATGTTGTATTCACCATGAATCCCTCAACCGATGGCCTCAAGGATCGTGCCGCAACATCGCCAGCTCTGTTCAATCGTTGTGTATTGAATTGGTTTGGTGACTGGTCGGACTCAGCCCTCTTCCAAGTCGGCAAAGAGTTCACCACTCGTGTCGATTTGGAGAAGCCCAATTGGACGCCGCCGGATTTCTTCCCATCCGTTTGCCCACTGGTGCCAGCGAATCCCACGCATCGCGATGCGGTCATCAACAGTTGTGTCTATGTTCATCAGACACTTCACCAGGCCAATGCTCGCCTGGCCAAACGTGGTGGACGCACCATGGCTGTCACTCCCCGGCACTATCTGGACTTTATCCATCACTTTGTCAAGCTGTACAATGAGAAGCGTAGCGATCTGGAGGAGCAACAGCTCCATCTGAATGTGGGTCTCAATAAAATCGCGGAGACTGTGGAGCAAGTGGAGGAGATGCAAAAATCGCTGGCGGTCAAAAAGCAGGAGTTGCAGGCCAAGAATGAGGCGGCTAACGCCAAGTTGAAGCAAATGTTCCAGGATCAGCAAGAGGCAGAGAAGAAGAAGATACAATCGCAGGAGATACAGATACGACTGGCCGATCAGACGGTCAAGATTGACGAGAAGCGCAAGTATGTCATGGCAGATCTGGCACAGGTGGAACCAGCCGTTATCGATGCCCAGCAAGGTGAGTCCAACGGATGCCAATCCTTCTCTAAAAGGGGGCCAGGATGGGTTCGTTATTACAATTAGTTTATGTCTTGCTAAGTTTAGTTCTAAATTAACTTGAATACATACATATATTTAAATCGATACACACACACACACCAACACAATTTGCACCATGTTAGCCGTTAGCTCGATTAAAAAGAAACACCTGGCCGAGGTCCGCTCCATGGCAAATCCGCCGGCTGTGGTGAAGTTGGCACTGGAATCTGTTTGCGAGCTGCTCAATGAGAGTGCCACAGATTGGAAGGCCATACGCGGCATACTCGTTAAAGACAGTTTCATCTCATCGATTGTTAACTTGGAGACTGACAAGATCACGTACGCAACTCTCTATTTCTTAATTACACACACACATACACATATCACACACTCAACCACATACAACACTCCCCTCAGCACACTCACGTTCTCATTCGAACTGACCAAAAGTGGGTCAGTTTGTCTCTCTCTCTCATCTCTCCCTCAGAGGTTGTTGTGCCGTAATGTGACACTAATCGCATCATACGCATAACTAAACAACTATATATAATATATATATATATATATAAATAAATACACACACATACACACACACTCTGCATACGCAATGCACTGGCAAATATCTTAACTTATGATATATAAATATAAATATATATGAATAACCTTAAACTTATTGTTAATTATCGTGTGTAAACTAAAGTCAGACTAAAGTTGTTGTTAAGAGTTGTGGTTAAATCTCTAACTAGGTGTTTAGTATATATTCAAATCAGAGAGATAGAGTCTTACAACAATATTGAGACTCTTAAACATTACACTCAGTAAAATTTTTTTTTGCTGATTGAATGAAAAACAGAGAGAGGCAGAGTCTAACATCAATATTGAGACTGTGACTCGTAACTCTTAAACATTAATAGTGTTGTAACAATTGTAAGGCTAATTTATACGAGTTTAACATATAGTTAATGATGCTGTTGAGAGCTGTCTGTATATCGTTTATAATAATTCTGATCCTTCATGTTAACACAATCGAATCGAATCGAATCAAATCACACAGCTGTGAAGTCCATACGCAAACAGCAACTCGTTGAGGTGCGAACGATGGCGAATCCACCGTCTGTGGTTAAATTGGCACTCGAGTCGATCTGCCTGCTGCTGGGCGAGAATGCGACAGATTGGAAATCAATACGCGCTGTGATAATGCGTGAAAATTTCATAAATTCAATTGTATCTAACTTCGGTACCGAGAACATAACGTAAGCATGAAAATCAAATTATTATACATTTTCTTTTAATTCCACACACACTTTGTTCTCGAATGGAATTTATATATTTTTTATTGTTTTTTGGAGAGTAGAAATTGGTATTCTCTTCTTCGTTTGCCTGAGTTTATTTCTTGTAGATTTGTTGTGAATAATAAAAAAAAAAAGCGGGCTGTTTTTTTTTTGTTATTTGTTTGTATTGTGTATGTAAATATTGTTTATTATTATTTCTTAACTTGTTGTTGTTGTTGGTTAATTGGCTTTTAACTTGTTATCCACTCAATCAATATTTTTATGGTTTTGGTCAAATTTGCCGCTTTGATTCATACTAACCAAATGCTTTGCTTGCTCTCAATTCATTCAAATAACTCAACCCTTAAACAGTTATTAAGATATTTTATTAATATATAATTTACGCAACGATTAATGCAGCGATGAGGTTCGGGAGAAAATGAAGTCCAAGTATCTGAGTAATCCGGACTATAACTTTGAGAAGGTCAATCGCGCCAGTATGGCCTGTGGTCCCATGGTCAAGTGGGCCATTGCACAGGTAAGTTCAATAAATGATCAGTGATGAAACAATTGCAAACTCCATTTAATCTATAGATTGAGTATGCTGACATGTTGAAGCGTGTGGAGCCGTTGCGTGAGGAACTGCGCTCTCTGGAGGAACAGGCCGATGTCAACCTGCACAGCGCCAAGGAGACCAAGGATCTGGTGGAGCAACTCGAGCGCAGCATTGCTGCCTACAAGGAGGAATATGCACAGCTCATTTCCCAGGCGCAGGCCATTAAAACCGATCTGGAGAATGTGCAAGCCAAGGTGGATCGTTCGATTGCGCTGCTCAAGAGCTTGAACATTGAACGCGAACGTTGGGAGTCCACCAGTGAAACATTCAAATCCCAAATGTCCACCATTGTGGGTGATGTTCTACTCTCGGCAGCATTCATCGCCTATGGCGGCTACTTTGACCAGCATTATCGATTGAATCTGTTCACCACGTGGTCACAGCATCTGCAGTCGGCGAGCATTCAATATCGTGCGGACATTGCACGCACCGAGTATCTGTCCAATCCGGACGAGCGTCTGCGCTGGCAGGCGAATGCCTTGCCCACGGATGATCTTTGCACGGAGAATGCCATCATGCTGAAGCGATTTAATCGTTATCCGTTGATTATTGATCCCTCCGGGCAGGCGACCACTTTCCTGCTCAATGAGTATGCGGGCAAGAAGATAACGAAGACCTCCTTCCTGGACGATTCGTTCCGCAAGAATCTCGAGTCGGCGTTGCGTTTCGGTAATCCGCTGCTCGTCCAGGATGTGGAGAACTATGATCCCATATTGAACCCGGTGTTGAATCGCGAATTGCGTCGCACTGGCGGACGTGTCTTGATTACGTTGGGTGACCAGGACATTGATCTGTCGCCTTCATTTGTCATCTTCTTGTCGACACGAGATCCGACTGTTGAGTTCCCGCCGGACATCTGCTCGAGGGTAACCTTTGTCAACTTTACCGTGACGCGCAGTTCGCTGCAATCGCAGTGCCTGAACCAAGTGCTGAAGGCCGAGCGACCCGACATCGATGAGAAGCGTTCCGATCTGCTCAAATTGCAGGGCGAGTTCCGTTTGCGTCTGCGCCAGCTGGAGAAGAGTCTGCTGCAGGCACTCAACGATGCCAAGGGCAAGATCCTGGACGATGACTCGGTGATCACCACACTGGAAACGCTCAAGAAGGAGGCGTACGACATCAACCAGAAGGTGGATGAAACAGACAAGGTCATCGCTGAGATTGAGACTGTGTCCCAACAATATCTGCCCTTGTCTGTGGCATGCAGCAGCATGTACTTCACCATGGATAGCCTGAATCAGGTGCACTTCCTCTATCAGTACTCGCTGAAGATGTTCCTCGACATCTTCTCCACGGTGCTGTACAATAATCCACGGCTCGATGGACGCAGCGATCACTCGGAGCGACTGGGCATCATCACGAAGGATCTGTTCCAGGTGTGCTACGAGCGTGTGGCACGTGGCATGTTGCACAACGATCGCTTAACCTTTGCTCTGCTCATGTGCAAGATCCATTTGAAGGGCTCTGGCGAATCCAATCTGGACACCGAATTCAATTTCTTCCTGCGCAGTCGCGAAGGTCTCCTCGCGAATCCCACGCACGTCGACGGACTCAGCGGCGAGCAAGTGGAGGGCGTCAATAGATTGGCCACTCGTCTGCCTATCTTCCGCAAGCTGGTTGAGAAAGTGCGCTCCATGCCCGAGCTGGGCGCCTGGCTACAGCAGAGCTCTCCCGAACAGTGTGTGCCCCAACTGTGGGATGAATCCAAGGCGTTGTCCGCCATTTGCAGCTCTGTGCACCAGTTGCTGTTGATTCAGGCCTTCCGACCGGATCGCGTCATTGCCGCTGCCCACAATGTGGTCAACAGTGTGCTTGGCGTCGATTTTATGCCCAATGCCGAGCAGGAGTTGGACTTTACAGCCGTCGTCGACAAGCAACTCAATTGCAATACGCCCGCACTGCTGTGCTCCGTGCCCGGTTTTGATGCCTCTGGTCGCGTAGATGACTTGGCCGCCGAGCAGAATAAGCAAATCTCCAGCATTGCCATTGGTTCCGCTGAGGGCTTCAATCAGGCGGAGCGTGCCATTAATATGGCCTGCAAGAATGGTCGATGGGTGCTGCTGAAGAACGTACACTTGGCACCGCAGTGGCTCGTCCAGCTGGAGAAGAAGATGCATTCACTGCAACCGCATTCGGGCTTCCGTCTCTTCCTCACCATGGAGATTAATCCGAAGGTGCCTGTGAATCTCCTGCGTGCTGGTCGCATCTTTGTCTTTGAGCCACCTCCAGGCATACGTGCGAATCTGTTGCGCACCTTCTCCACGGTGCCAGCGGCACGCATGATGAAGGCGCCCAGCGAGCGAGCACGTCTCTATTTCCTGCTCGCCTGGTTCCATGCCATTGTCCAGGAGCGTCTCCGTTACGTGCCTCTGGGCTGGGCCAAGAAGTACGAGTTCAATGAGTCCGATTTGCGTGTCGCTTGCGATACCCTGGACACATGGATCGATACGACGGCCATGGGACGCACCAATTTGCCGCCGGAGAAAGTGCCGTGGGATGCACTGGTCACGCTGCTGTCCCAGTCCATCTATGGCGGCAAGATCGACAACGATTTCGATCAGCGTCTGTTGACCTCGTTCCTCAAGAAGCTCTTCACCGCTCGCAGCTTCGAGGCGGACTTTGCTCTCGTCGCGAATGTGGATGGTGCCTCGGGCGGATTGCGTCACATTACCATGCCGGATGGCACACGACGCGATCACTTCCTCAAGTGGATCGAGAATCTGACAGATCGCCAGACGCCCTCATGGCTGGGTCTGCCCAACAATGCGGAGAAGGTGCTGCTCACAACGCGTGGCACGAATCTGGTGAGCAAGCTTCTCAAGATGCAGCAGTTGGAGGATGACGATGAGCTCGCCTACAGCGTCGAGGAGCAGTCCGAACAGTCCGCCCTGGCGCTGGGCGCACGCAGCGAGGATGGTCGTCCGTCGTGGATGAAAACGTTGCACAATTCGGCCACCGCCTGGCTGGAGTTGTTGCCCAAGAATCTGCAGGTACTCAAGCGCACCGTGGAGAACATTAAGGATCCACTATATCGCTACTTCGAACGTGAAGTGACCAGCGGTGCTCGTCTGCTCCAGACGGTCATCTCTGATCTACAGGATGTAGTATTGATTTGCCAGGGCGAGAAGAAGCAGACGAATCATCATCGTTCCATGCTCTCCGAGCTGGTGCGCGGCATCATACCCAAGGGCTGGAAACGTTACACTGTCCCCGCCGGTTGCACCGTCATCCAGTGGATCACGGATTTCAGTCAGCGCGTGCAGCAGCTGCAAAAGGTCTCCCAACTGGTCTCACAGGCCGGTGCCAAGGAACTGCAGGGTTTCCCCGTCTGGCTGGGTGGTCTGCTCAACCCCGAGGCTTACATCACAGCCACCCGGCAGTGTGTGGCCCAGGCAAACAGTTGGTCACTGGAGGAGCTCGCCCTGGAGGTGACCATTACCGACGCTGGTCTCAAAACAGATCAGAAGGACAGCAGCTTCGGGGTCAGTGGCCTCAAGCTGCAGGGCGCCCAGTGCAAGAACAACGAATTGCTCCTGGCCTCCACGATAATGATGGATCTGCCCGTCACCATCCTCAAGTGGAGCAAGTGAGTAGCCATATAGAATTTGTCCTCTTTAAATTTCGACTAATTTGTCCATTTCTCTATAGGATCTCCTCGGAGCCACGTGTCTGCAAATTGACGCTGCCCGTTTACTTGAACTCCACGCGCACCGAGCTGCTCTTCACTGTGGATTTGGCCGTCGCTGCTGGCCAGGATTCGCATAGCTTCTATGAACGAGGCGTCGCCGTTTTGACGTCCACTGCTTTGAACTAAGTGCTTGAATTATATTAATCAATCTCCCTTTGAAATACCCCCAAACCCAATCCAATTCCAATTCCATAAATTTCTAATTTCTATTTAAAATATATCTACACATTTAACCACCCCAAATATCAGTATGATTCAATACAATTCCACAAGATTTGCCAAGTGCTGTGGTAGTTTTGTCTGTAGATAGCGCCACATCGCAAGTGCTGATAGATGGCGCAATGTGTTGTAGTTTTACATGTAGATGCCGCCACATTACAAATGATGATAGCAACATTTTGTTGTTTTATCTGTAGATGCCGCCACATCACGAGCGCTGATAGATGGTGCAACCTTTTGTAGTTTTATCTGTAGATGACGCTACACTATAAGTGAAGATAGATGGCGCAACCATTTGTAGTTTTATCTGTAGATGGAGGCACATCTAATTTGCGGCGAATTGTGAAAGCGCTTTCTTTTGAGTTACTTACCATGCAGCAAGGACAATACTGGGAGCAGTTTATATGGGTGACACTAAATAAAGGGATCTAACAAAGTGGGAATGATAAGTGTTTGGGAACAGTTATTATTCATATTCATAGTTTAATGATATGCCAACTGGTGGCGCTGCGCAATGCAAAGTGCTGTAAAATATTTAAAATGCAATTATGCAAGTATTTTAAAGCAAATGCCAAATATTAAGACCGTTTTATTTCAAATTGAAAATTGTAACTTTTTAGATATGTAGATAAATAGAAATATAGATTGTAGAAATACGTATGAATACACATTTGTTGGGTTCCCTCCGTCTATCTGTCTGTGTGTGCTTATTGAGGCAACTAGTATTTTTCTCTGCCTCTTCTTTCTAATGAATATCTTGCATAAATCTCTGCACAGCAAAAAACGCACCTTCATTTTCCAATGGCCATTTCCCCTGTAAATATAATCAAAGTTGCCCGAGCTAGCTGCATTAAAACGAATTTCTAATACCCTCTCGAAAACAAACTTTAGTATAATTTTGATGAAATTAAACCATAAAATACGCAACCATTTTGTGCAGAGTTTGTATATGAGAAATATTAATGACAAGCGTAGAAAGTATTCTAAGAGGTATTCCACATCTGAACTTGAGTCAGACCCAAACGCTTCATCAGCTGCTGCTTCTGCTTCGATTACGCCGGATAGTCCGGCCGGACTGTGCGGCTCCCATGCGGTGCTCTGCGCTACTTAAGGTAATTGCTGGAAAATGCAAATGTTCGTGAATTACGCGAATTATGCAGCCAAATGAATTGGGGGTTGCCCCTATAAATAAACCCAGCTTCAACTCGAGGCAAAGTCACTTTTTGCTTGGTGCTCATGCTGTCATCATCGTCATCTCTTATTTGGACTCCAGTCTGCCTGCTGCTGATCTGCTCCTTGACTACGCAGCAGCATGGCAAGGACACTCAGCGACTGGATGAGTTCCGGCAGAGATATCTACTCCCGTGGCTCTCTGCCGGAACGCGAAATTGTACGCTGAATGCCTGCGAATCGCTCAGAATCATCTCGCAGCTGCTGCTGCTGATGAAGGCGCTTCCAAATGGCACAATCAGCCCCTCAGCAATGGGAAATGATGCAGGAGTGCCTTTGTCTTCTGCTCCGCGCAGATCTGCTGCCAGCCGGGATTCATCTAATGGCGCCGCTGTCGGCTCCTCCATGTTTAATTTTCAGGATTTCGATAAGCGAGTGCGTCAAATCGAGAGCAGATTGCGCTCCGTGGAGCAGCCCATCTGGCACTTGGCCAGTGGCAGTGAGCTGGAGTGGAACCATTGCACGTCGGGCGTGTGTCGTTGTAATCCGGATACGAAGAGTTTCACCTGCTGGAACACCAATCTGAAGACGGTGCCCGTCACTCAGGTGATACCCATGAATATGGTTGCCATTGACTTGTCCCGCAATGCGCTCTCCACTCTGCACAAGGACACCTTTCGTGGCCTGACTCTGCTTAAGGAACTGGACATATCCAACAATGTGCTCGACTTTCTGCCCTTTGATCTGTTCCAGGATCTGGACAGTCTGCTCCAATTGTAAGTCCTCCTTTGACTGGCCCTTAAATATGCTAAAGACTCGATTTTCCTTCTGCTTGCTAGACGCATTCAGAACAATCAGTTGGAGGATGTTGATCCGCGCACCTTCTGGAAACTGCGCAATCTGAATCTGCTCGATCTGAGCAAGAATGAGATCGCCCAGCTGCCCGAGTCTGTGTTCTATCATGCCCAACGACTCACCGTGATCAATTTGTGCGACAATCAAATCGAGAACTTTCCGCCCAATCTGCTGCGAGATCAGCTGATGCTCGAGGAGCTGGACATGTCCCGCAACCAGATCGAGCAGCTCGTCTCGGGCAGCATGCGCTATCAGACCAAGCTGAAGGCACTCGACTTTGGCCTCAATCAAATTGGTAAGTCGAAACCAATCAAACTTCCAATATTTCTAACAACCTTCTTGCAGCCAAAATAGAGGACGACTTCTTTGAGGGACTGAAGAGTTTGCGCACTTTGATGTTGCACAACAATCGCATTACTTCCATTTCGGGCACCATTTTCAACAACCTGGTTAATCTGGTGACACTCGACCTGACCATGAATCGCATCAGTCATGTGAGTTGAAATCTGAGTTGAGATAAGTTGGGGCCTCCAGGGTTTAAAGTGGTTCTTGCTTGGCAGATCAATGGCCAGGCATTTGCGGAGCTGAAGAACCTGAATGAGCTGCTGCTGGGCCAGAATGCCATGTCCAGCATACCAGCCGATCTCTTCCTGCACGCGAGTGCCCTCACTCGCCTCACGCTCTTCTCGAACAACCTGACAACGCTGGAGGAGAATGACTTTGAGGGTCTGAGCAGCTTGAAGATTCTCATGCTGAACAACAATATATTGAAGTACTTCGATGCCAGGGCCTTTCAGCCGCTCACCCAACTCGAGAAACTGTGAGTGCAGTTGGTGAATAGTTCATTACTCACAACTAATTGCGCCCTCCTCAGTCGCATCGATTCGAACAAGCTGATGTTTCTGCCACACGGCGCGTTGCATGGCTTGGACAAGTTGGTTGCAGTTAAGCTGGACAAGAATCCGTGGCATTGCGACTGTCGTGCTCTGTATCTCGCCCGTTGGATACGAGAGTTCGTGGTGAAGCTGTGGGATGGACAGCAGCCGATGTGTCGTGGACCCGGTGATCTGGGTGGCCACGAGGTGGGCCTGCTGCGCTACGACGATCTCTGCGATGGGCAGTGGGCGAGCATGTTGTCCCTGTCGCCGCGTCTTCCGGTGCGCAAACATCGCATTTCCACACCGATGAACTATACCGACTATTTCAATTTGTACTTGAAGCACATCTACAACTCAACCACAGATGAGCAGCTCAAGGAAGCGGAGATAACCAGCGTGGCCATCAAGAAGGTTCAACTCGACTGAGATCACCACTCAATTGGAAAGTGAGTAAGCCAAACTGGCAGACAAACCACCCTAAGACAACTCTGTTCCATTTATAAGTGATTCATTTGAAAGTGAATGCAAAATAGAAACGAAGCGAAATATCGAGGATTATTCACATTCAGACCACTCTCCACAATTTATAAGTGTTGCTGCTGCTTATTTTAAATGATTGACATCCAATTGGGAAGTGAATATTATCCAAACCCAGACAACTCTGACTAATTTGTTCATTTCTTTCTGTCTGCTTATATACCAAGCAGCTTTTTGATTGTTATTTGAAATGCTAGTTTATTATCTTTTACAGTAAGCAAACCTAATTAATCTAGCTATTGCTGCAATTGCCTCAAATGCTGATTTGCCCTTGTTAGACAAGCAATTTGAATGCTTGGTTTGCCTCTTAAATTCGATGCATAATTGTTGGCGCTGTCCTTCTGCTGCTTTTGCATTGCTTCTCTATTAATTTCCAACCGCCTGCACAACTACCTTTATGGCCACATAAATGGTTTCCTCACAGGAGCATGACAAGCACCTTTCCACACCCCTCCGCCTCCACTCTTCTCCCTCGTTCACAAATTACGAGCATGTCTCGCGTGCCGGTTTGTTTTTTGCCTATGTGTCTGCGTCTAGGACAAGCTTTTTACCTAACCAATTTATTGCTTCCGCTGTTGGAGCCACCATTCCGTTGCCCTGCTTCTTCTTCAATATCAATGACTGCTCCTCCTTGGCTCGGGCTCGCCTCGGCTCGGCTGGCACTTTTTCCCATTGTCCTTGCGATTCCCATGTGTTGACATTGTCCGCGCTGCTCCATTCACTTTCCACACTTTTGTCGGTGCTGGCTGCCGGCGGCCGGCTGCCTGCTGCCTGCCACATGCCGCCCGTTTCCGGTTCCTTTTGGGTCGGATAGTCACCGACTGTCGACTGTCGACTGTAGTCTGTCCCACCCCCATCGCCAAGCAGATCCCCCACACCCCCTTCACCTTGCCACGCTGCCTTCGCATGCAGACAACAAATGCATTTTATACGAAATTTGCAAGGCAAATATTAACAAGTAAACACTTGGCTGTCGGACGTCGTCGACTGCTCAATACTCTGATCGCAATAGAAAATAGTGTATAACAAGGAATGTAACTGTAATTAATTATCAAACAGAGTCCAAACTAAACGTATATAAAAATTAAATTGTATTTAAAAATGATCCCATTTAATAATTAAGAAATTATATTTATATTAACTAATTTTTAATTAATTATAATATGCTGTTATATATGTAATAACCAGGAATGAAAACTAAAGACATGTAAAAGATAAACATAATGTATTAAAAATAGCATATTTATAATTAAGAAAACGATTAGTGGAAATGTTTTCCCTAAAAAACATACAATACATAATTAAAATTATTGTTTCAAAAATAATTGTAATTAGAATTTATTAAAAGAAAAAATCTCCAAAAATCCTATATACTCGCTTACCATTCGAAAGCAGAGTATACAAAATTGAATGCCGCCATTGTTGTTGTTCCCCCCTCACTGCCCACACCCCTCCTACTCTATCTCTCTCTCTTTCTCTCTGTTGTTGTTGTTTTTTGCGATGTCTGCGGGAGTTTTTTGGGGGCGGTGATTGCCTTTAAAGTGTGCCCTGCCAGGGGCAGGTGGAGGTAAGGCGGGGGTCGCTAAACTGTCAACCCTTTTCCTATGACACCCCCACCCCCACCCACACCTCATCCCACCAACTCCCAATATACAAAGCACAATAAGTAATCATATTTTCTTTTCTTTTTTTTATGCGCCACACACGCGTTTCACATTGTGGAGATGGGGAGGAGGAGGTGGTTCGTGTGAATCCTTGCTATCAGCGGCATCTGTTGCTGGGAGGCCGCTGCTTATCGTTGTTTTGCTTAAGGCGGAAGTAAAAGGATTTGAATTGCCTCTAAAGGAAAACAACCCCTTCTCCCGCACCACTCCCCCACACCACTGGGAAAACCTTAATGCATGTAAATTCCCTTAAGTTGAAAAATGCTGCGCAAGCAAACATTTTAACGGCATTTAGCAAAGGCCTACAAATAAATACAAAGCTTGTGGCTGTGGTGAGAAGCTCGACTTAGTCGGGTCACAAACCGAGTTGTGTTTTAGTTGCTTTTGCCTGCCGCTGCTTGAGTTTGTGGCGTTTGAGTTGCGCTCAAAGTTTTGCCACTCAAATGCTCTTGAGCTTTTTGCAGACGACTCAAATCAGTGCACAAGCGCGCCCTTTAGTCAGCAAATGTGCTCTGCGAAGGCCACTCGACTACTATCGGCTACAATCGGCTGCTGCGACGACGAAGCCATTGACACACTGAACTCGGCAATGGACTCTTACACGACTCTCTGACGTCGACGTCGCAGTCAGCAGCAGCAGCAGCTGTTGTTGTTGTTGTTTTGGCTGGCGAATGTTGGTCAAAATTTGTGATTTATTTGAAAATGTGAAATAATTTGGTTTTTATTGCGTGAGTGTGTGCGAGGGTGCAACTGCTTAAATATGATCATGGCAACAGCAGCAGCAGCAGCAGCAGCGCACAAATAAATGTAAATTTCATGCAGCCAACAACAACAACAACAACAAGAATAACAAGCAGCAAGCAGCAGCAACTGCTCCTTTGGGTCCTTTGTGGCAACTGCTGCTGCTGCTGTTGCTTCTGCTATGCCTGACCTAAGGCAACGGGCAATGGGCAACAGCAACGGCAACGGCAACTGCGAACGAGCCGCACAAAATTTGACTAAAGCAAATTCACTTAGACGTCGCCTGGCTGCCACGTTGGCCTTTACCACGGCCAAAACTTTTTGCCACACTCGAACTCATGCATATCTGTATATATATATGTATATATGTATATATATATATATATATATATGTATACATACATACACTCAGAAAAAAACATAAATAAATAATAGTAAATAAATCAAATCCATTTAAAAGAAAGCATTTTTGAAAAATCTACACCGAAATGAAGATATGCCAATCATGGTTTTTGGAAAGCAACAAGCTTCAAGTTTAGCAACTGTCTTATGCCTTGTCGGCAAAAGTATGCCGGATTTCTGAAATTCAGTCTGATTTTTTGCTGAGTGTATATTTATATATATTTAGCACATGCTGCCCAAAGCGCGCATACGGAGTGTGTGGGTGTATTCGGGTGTGTGCGTGTGTGTATGTGTGTGTATTTGGCTGCCACTTTCGCATAAAAATGCTAGTCTTTGCTTGGTCCAGTGAATACTTGTGTGTGTGTGTGTGTGTGTGTGTGTGTGTGCAGTTGGTTTTGTGGCCACGCGTTCATTCAGCTCCAGCTCCAGCTCCAGCTCAAGTTCGAGCTTTGCGTTTGTCTGTCTGCCTGTGTGTCTGTCTGCTGGCTGTTAGCTGTTCAAGCTGACTGGCTGGCAAACGTGGCGTATACTTAATTCGGTTTATGCTCGAACGTGTCGCACATTATTCTTATGAGTCGACAACGACGACGATGTGTGAAATATGCTATGCTATATGTGTGTGCACACCAATACTGATTAGACACACACACACACACACATAGCTAGAGAGAGAGATTCACAATTGACACGCGATAAGCCAAAGAATTAAAATTTTTGTTTCAATTTGTTTGATTTTCACTATGGCGCAGCAGCAAATGGAAATGCAAATGCAAAATGGTGGAAAATTTGAGAAAAGTGAGAAAAATATGAGAAAATTGGTGCCCATTGAAGGGCACTGTAAAATCAGGGCAGACAAATGGAAAACTGCTGCAAAAGGCACTAGAAAATAATGCCAAGTCATTTTATTATTATTTTTTTACAGCAACTGTGCCACAGCTGTGTAATATATAATAATAAAATATATAATTTATCCATTTGGCTTATGCTATAGAAAAAAAGTCATTGCTCGTGGCTTACATAATTTTAATCATAATGTATTTTGTATGTGCGGGCCAAGTGAAAGGGAACTGTAAAGTTTTAATTTCCATTTTTTATTACTTTAAATGTGTTTGGGTTTTTCTTGTTTTTTTTTTTTTTTTGTGAGTGGGGCCAGCTTTTTGTGGTTAGTTTTTGCAGCATTTTAAACACAGCTATGAATATGCTTTTTTTTCTTCTTACTCACCTAATGGCTTCTTTCTCTATCTCACTCTCTTTCTCTATCTCTCTCTCTGTCTCTCCTAGGCCAACTCAGTGGCCAACTCTCAACTCTTAGCTTGGTTTTTTTCCCTGTCCGCGGGCAACATTTATTGGCTTGACGACAAATTTTTATCGCCCAGTTTTAGTTGTCGGTCTGTGGCTGCATATGGCTCTGATTTCTTCTCACCTACTCTCGTACCCCCCATCTCATCCCACATCTCCTGATCCATCCCTGCTCGTGGCCTCTTTCGTGGGTTTTTTGAAGGGCAACAAAAGTTTCGGCAGGCGACAGACTTCAAACTACCAACTGCGGGTCTAATCATATTGCCAACCTTTCGGTTACGTGATGCATTTTTACAGGACCTTTAGACACAAATATATATATATATATATGTAGAAGTATATTTGTGTGTATAGTTTGAGTTGCCTCACAGCTCACAATTTGATTTCTGATTTGGGTATGCGCGAGAGTGTCTTGGCACGCCCCGCTGGCACAATGGGCGGTTGGGAAACTTTGCGCACGAAATGAGATTTAAAATATAATAATAATAAAAATATAAAAATATATAAAAACTATGGAAACCAAGCACAACTTCTATCAAATCATATACAGTTTATTGATTCAAGAAAATAAGGATTAACCGAAATCTAATAAAGATCATAGAGCAACCCTTGCTAGATTTAGTGTCAGTTGTTTTATTATAAACTAAAGCATAACGGAACTCTTTATCTATCTATTCACTACAGAATAACGATTAATCGCAATCAAATAAAGGACACAAATATCTCATAAAATCTATTGATTAAAGAAAAAATGAAGCCCATAGCATGGAGCACGTAAAGCTTATAGAGAAATCCTTTCAACATTTAATGCCGAGTATAATAACAGAAACTGATGGATTTTAAATAAACTTTTATTTTGTTCAACTAGTTCAAATTTCTATTTATATTGTTCGAATATCAAAACTAACCACAGTAGCAAATAAATCACTGCATTTTCAAATCGAACTTGCTTTTTTTTATTGGTGCTGTGTGTGTGTGTTTTTTTTTTTAGCTGTTTTGTAGCCATTGTGTTTGTGATTCGCTTTGGCGCATTCGACATGTCAGAATTTGTGGATATTCTGTTTAAATACCGTAATGAAGTCTGCTTATACAATATAATGTACCGTGTTTGTGCTACGTGCCTTGGTTATGTTATTGCACGCCGATCCCAGCTTCCGCTTCAGCATCCGTCAGCAGCAGACGGCGGGAAGGGCAGCAAGGACTTCCTCTCTGCGTCTCTCTCCCTCTCTATGTGTTGGCAGTGGCTGGTGTGTTTTTATATATTTGTGCGCCGGCAAATCTTAAACTTGTTTTACTGCTCGTTAGTGTTAGTCGCTAGCTAGTCGGCAACCAGGGCAAACAGGCAGCAGCCAGGAGAAGCCAAGAGTTGGTATCGCCACCATGACACCCTATTGTTATAACACGTTCCACGCTCGCATCAGCATTGCCATCATCAGGTTGAGGTCGGAGCATGGAAATAGCATTGGGAATGGGAATGGCAATGGCGTATAAAAACAGAGGCAGTGGCAGAGTGTGGCGAGACTGAGACCCAGACAGAGAGGCTGCTGCTGCTGCTCTTGATGTTGAGCTAAATTCTGAGTCTGTGTTTGGCAAGCAGTCAGCAGCCATGGAGTACACTGAAAGTAGTTGGTGGCTTGGCTGACTGGCTGACTGGTTTGTGTGTTTATGCGTGTGCCAAGGTGCATGCTAAGTGCCACATCCGACTAGCAACTTATGGGATGGGTTTCGATGGGTTAGCCACATCGTTTGGCGCTGGCCCTGGTAAATGTTTGTCCAGCATAATTGCGCACAGCATGCAGTTTCCTTTTAGCCATCGTCTTTTGCCGCCTCCACTTTTATCGTTTCCGACATTGGCTTTGCTTTTCAATTTGTTGCAATCGGCTGCTGCTGCTGGTCGCAGTTAACGTTGCCTGTTGGCTATAACAGCTTTAAAGGATTTGGCAACTTGTTTACGTGGCGTATTACCAATATTTTGCTAGAAACGAGTCTCTCTCTCTCAAGTAAGTGCCGCAGCCGGCATTGTAAATTATTTACGTATTGCCTGCTTCACTAACTAATTTCAGCAAGGCCACAAATTGTTGTTATTACTCTTGTTGCTAGCTGTCTCCCTTCACTCTCGCTCTCCCTCCATCGGCCACAAATACTGTGTCTGGGGTTGTTTGAAATTCAATATACTTGTATGATATATGGAGCGTTGCTTATTTTCCGCAAAAAGTGAATAATTTGTATGCATTTGAAGTACACAAATTGTCAGACATTTCCTATAATATATAACTTAAAATTAATAATAATTGCTGCAATTTGCCAGCAAAAATTGTATTCAATTTTCGGCAAATAGTTTCTTAGGCTGGCAATTTGTTAGTGTCTCAGAAAAGCGACTGTGACTGGCCATGACAATTACAGTTTCGTGTTTAACCATAATAATCTGCTCAGTTGTTTGTGTAATTAAACAAACAATAAACCCCCATGGTGGAACACACCAGTGGAAATGAACAGAGATGAGCAGAGATGGGATCCCTAAAACCCCAAAGTCGAAACCACTTGGGTGCTCCTCTTGTTTGCTGTTTGTTAAATATTATTATTGCCATAGCTGATGCTGCTGTTGTTGTTGTTATATTTGTACATTGGATGAGATTTAAAATGGTTTAATCAACTGTCTCTACATGGATATATAATTTATATATTTATATGCGTTTGGTTTTTGTGCAAATATTTTGGTTTAGTTTGGCAAAAGTTGACCCAAACTGTGCGCAGTTTTGCGGTTGTTAGTTGAAAATGTAATCAACAATATTTTCGTTTGCTTTGCTTTTTCGCCCATTTGAAATGCTCAATCCTCAATAATCTTGGGCTTAGGCACATAGACGAAAACTGTTCAGCAATTTGAAGATTTAAGCAAACACTCAATATTAAATATTGAATATTAAGTATTTTTATACCCATTTCGATGCACAACTCAATTAAGAAGCCATTTAAAAGATTAATTAATATGTAGATATTTTTATTATTTATTTATTGTTGTTTCGTTATATAGTTATATAGTGTGGGTATATATGTATATTGTGTATGGGTGTGTATTTGATATAAACACTAACTAGCGTTCGATTAAATTGTATATATCACTTAAATCATAATTATTAAATTGCTGGTTAATAACTGCATCAATACAAATTAAGCGGCCAATTCTTAAATGCACATTTGCGTAATCAAATTTTATGTATGTATATTTAATTTTGATTGCCCCTTATTCTATATGTGGCAAGTTGTTGTTGTTGTTGTTGTTGTCTGCCCACTGTTATTGATATCTATAGTTATCATCATCATCATCATCATCATTATAAGTAGGATTAAGTGCGCGTAAGCATCCCATTGATCATTATGTTGGCGAGGGCGTTGCGTCGCTTACGCCACGCCCCCATACCCTGGGCGTGATATTGGAGTTGGGTATACCACTGTTTTGTCCGCACCCCATCCTCGGCCTGTGAATTAACAACAAAAGGAGCAGCGGTTAGACATATTTGATTGACTCGCCACTTTGACAGGTGACACGTGTCTGTGTGTGTGTGTGTGAAAGTTATGCGCATGTGTCTGTGTGTGTGAAAGTTATGCGTATGTGTGTGTGTGTGTGTGTGTATGCTCAGTTGGCCGTAACTAAACGTTACAATTTATGCAGCCCCTACTCTGCACTCTGCCCTTTCACTCAGCAGCCATTTTGTTGCGCTTCTCTGCGCTCCTTTCTTATCCATATCTTCTGCTGCTCGCTGCCCCATTTTATTTTTCTTTTTTTTTTTTTAAATTTCAATAAATGTCATTCATTTTGGCAGGCACTCTACGTGCGTTGCCGCAACGCACTTCACAAAAAATAAAAATGAAAATGAATATGAAAAAGAACAATCCAATCCAGCAATGCCTCGGGGCAGAAATGCGCTAGACTAAGCCGAAGCTCGTTTTACATTAGACAGGATTTAAAATGGATTTCTGCATATGCTGCTCTTTCTTTCTTTCTGGTTTGCCAGTTTTTGTCTGTTATTAAAAATGGAATCTCTGCCAACCCCACAGGTATGCCACACACATACACACACACTCAAATTCCACCTCTCATCAACTCTTCGTCTTTGCAGAAAGAGAGAAAAACACATTTTTATTCGAGTTGCTGAATTAGCGGGAAAATGGGAAATGCAAAAGCGTAGTCAGCAAATGTAGCCCGGGGAATTTGTTATTTATATGTGTGTAGATTACTTTTGATTACAGTTTTGATTGACAAACTCATCAGTCTGATCAAAAGGGTAACGAGTTTTGGTATATTTAAATGTTGAGTATTTTTAATTGATAATTTTGATTAGAAAAGTTTCGAAAACACACATCACTCTGGAATGGAATCGGATTTTGGCATATAAGTTGTTGATTCTCTTCAGTTAATAATTTGTATTATTGATTGACTTTTTGTATATATGTTTATGTGTTGATTCCCACCAATTTTACTAGTTTCTTCTAGCTCAATGATTTGATATTTGGCTATTAGCTTTAATTATTCCAACTAAGATAGATCTTCATTGACCTATAGAATGTTAATTCTATTCAATTCCATAAATTTATTCTAGCTCAACCATTTGATACATGTCTATAGCTGTTATAACTCTATCTTAGTTAGATATTCAATAGGTGCACCTTCGTGAGAATCGCTTTTATTGATATAGCTGCTTGAATTTAAATTATTTTGTTTTTTACTTCAATATTTGCACACAAATCTAGCTTTCGTTGGGCGTCAAAAGTTGGCAGCAAGGGGTTTTGAGCTACACCAACCCAAAAGAGACTGGGAAGGTCACTAAACGGCAGGGCCAAAAACTAACGAAGCCCAAACATTTGCCGGTGTGCAGTCAAAAGGCAAACGAATGGTCTAATTCGAAAGCCAAGTGAACTGGCACACACGGCATGGAGGAGCAAGCAGTAAGGAGCAAGCAGTAAGGAGCAAGCAGCAAGGAGCAAGCAGCAAGGAGCTCCTTCAAGCCCAACCGAATCAAACCGAAACGAACCGGATTCGGAAAGGGCAAAACAATAACGGCTGCTATGAAAATGGAATGACAATGTGTTGTAGATGTTGTAGTTGTAGGTGGAGTAGGATCTAGAATCTACTACTACAACTACGACTACGACTACGGCATACTCACTTTGAATATGAATGTGTCCTTCGATGAAATTTCCTGCACTTCGAAATAATCATCCCAATCCGCTTCGCTGCACACAACACATCTGTCCAGATATAATGGCTCCCGTATCAGTGTATAGCGTCCGCACTTCTCCTTCACTAGTAGCAGGGAGGCCTCTCGGATGCCAGTGTGCTTCGGGAAATTCAGTTTATCCGACATGGCCTTCTCCTCCCTATAATTGGCACTTGGCTGTTCTCATGCCAAAGAGCAGATACAAAAAAAAAAAAAAAAAAGAAATACAGAAAAAACGTAAAACGAGAAATAAATAAAAATAGAAAATTGTGTAAAATGAAACTAAACAAAATTACAACTGGAAAATGCGACAAAAGTGTGGGCAGGCAGGCAGTGGCAGTGGCAGCGGCAAGGGCAGCCAGGGAGCCAATGGCTGCCCTCTTAGATAACGCGAGCAGACACACAAAGCTTGTCAGCCAGCCAGGCAGGCAGGAAGCAAGCAGAACAACCAACCATCCAGTAGTAAAACTACGAAGAGAGCAAAAAACAAAAAAAAAACCAACGTGCTCGTTCTTGAATTGAGCAATTGTCGGCTGAGGCTTTTTGCAACAATTTAGAATAGGGCAACAAAAAAAAAAACGAAACAAGTGACATACGCACTGCGTCGACGACATCGATGTAGCCTGCCACCTCATCCACCCCTTTTTTTGCATAGGTCCTTGAGTCCCTTCGATACTACGTTTTTGTTTTTGTCTTGTTGAGAAAATTCGTTTTGTTTTTAGGCATCAAAAGCAGATAGTTGCTGGGATAAGCACTTTTCATTAGAATGGGCCGGATACGCTTCCGTTCCACTTGATGACTCTCCATGGACACTCCATGGGTCTCTGATTTGTTGAAATCTTTTATCGCACGCCAAGCTGTTGCCATGACATCAGCATACTACCGGACTAGCCACCCTCCAGGCATCCAGGCAGGCCTGATCCTATCCAGAGGCTGGGCTATTAGGTGCAAGTGCCACTCGCTAATTGCCCACACCTCAACTCAAATCTGCTGCACGTCGATTGTCGTTTGTCGCTTGTCGCCTGTCGTCTGTCAAACGTGACCAGCCGTAGCAAAAGAACTAACTGACTCGTGGTGACTGGCAGAGACGGACTCGTGGCAATTGTGGCTGGTTAAAGCCAAGGAATACCGCAACATGGAAAATGGCAAAGCATTTGACTATCGTGAATTTTTTTTTATTTGCAACCAGTTTTATTATTGTCACAAAATGCGTGCCAAACCATGCAAAATCTGAGCTTATGCTTAAAGTGAGTCTCTACATGCAATTTGGCTTAGTTATTTGCTATAACTTTGCTCATTGCTATAAGTTGGTCAAAACTGAAGCGATTTGCAAAAGATAACGTGATTCTTGGTTGAAACTCATGTAAAACTCCTGGACCAAAAATAAAGTATGAAAATGAGTCTAAGCTTCTTAGAATCAGAACTTTGCCAAAATTGAACCAATTTTGAAATGCCTGGTCGGTTTGATCATTATTTGGCCTCTAAATTAATCCCACATTTAAATTTAAAAACGTGATTGTGAGTCGAGACTCCTCTGAAATATCCCATGCTGCTGCTGCTCCTGCAAGAGAATAATTTCAAGAGTGGCACTCGAGACTCACGCGCCTGTTTACACATCACTTGCGCAGCTCCCTCTCACTTTTCATCTCCCTCTCTCTCTCTGTCTCACTTACCTTGCCATTGGTGACGAGGAGAGCATTGAGTGGGGTCAGCTTGATAGTGCGCGCCTTCTTCCAGTTGCTGTCTGTGGGCTGCATGTAGAGCAGTTTGCCCTCCATGGCGAAGCGGACCTCATCGTGATTCCACTCGAGTATGTCGATGGCCATTTTGCGCAACTTGATGTTTATCATGTCAATTTCACAGGAGGCGCGCCGATTCGGACTGGATGAGCTGATGCGGCGCCAGAGTTTGGTCGGCACATCCTTGGCCTCCTGGTTGATGTGATTCAAATGCAATTCAATTTTCTCCTGCGCCTGCTTCAGCAGCTCACGCCCATCGAGATGTGACGGCGTCACCTTGTACAATCGTGCCAGCAGCAACGGATACTTGGTCACACGCTGCACGGGCACCTGCAAAATGGAGGGGACTTTAGAGAATACAGAAAAAGAGGAGCAAAAAGAGTTTGGCGTCTGCTTACCATGAGAAACGAGTTGAGATTCATGCGACGCAGCACAGCATTCTCCATTTGGGAGACCTTTAGAAAGATGCGCAGCAGTTCCTTCTCCTTCTCGAGATTGGCAAGGAGGAGGCTGGCGCCCGCCTGCCGCACGCAATAGCTTTCGAAGGCGTGCAGCATTTGGGTGAAGTCCAGGAAGATGCGTCCAATGTTGACGGTGAGCAGATCATCATCGCCCTGCTCCAGCGATATGTCGAGAGCGTCCCGCATCCGCTCGGCCAGCGTCTGATTATTCTCGAGCAAGTCTTCCGTGTTGAGGAAGATTGCGGAGAGCTGCTCCTGGGTGAGCAGGCCGGCCACCAGCATCGGATGGCAGAATTCCTCCAGTATTATTTGCAGATCGCGGCCATATTTCTCCTCCGTCTCCACAATTTCGGTGATTATCTCCTTGCGTTCGACCCGCTTCTTGCCACACTTGCGGCACACCAGTGGCGCATATAATACACCCGTTTCGCTGAGTTGCGTTTCGACGGCGCCATCGCAATCCTCGCACAGATGCAGAGGACTCACCGCTGGCTGGTATTTGCTGCGCGAGGATTTGCTCGTCTCGGAACCAACGCCTGAATCCTGGCGTTCCACATCACTGCCACCACAGCTCTTGCTGCAGGCCATAAAGTTGTGTGGCGGCGGCGACAGAGAGCTCATCATATTCAGGCTCTGGCAGGCATCATCGTTGCTGCTGGTGACATGGCTGACACGCTTCTCCAGTTCGCTGAGCGTATCGCTCGCCTCCTCCTCGATGATCTTCGGATTGTTGCTGTAGTCGAAGCTCTCCTCGCGCACCAATCCACGCTCCTTGGCATCCACCAGGTACGAGAGTATATCATACTTCGAGGCACCCTCGAATATGGACCGTGCCGACTTCTTATCCAGCTCCGCATCGCTGAGTGGTGGTGCAGTCAATGGTAGTGGAGGTGGCACCTCATTAATTTCCTCATAAATCGGATCCCCATTGAGGCGAATTGACTCGTAATGATGCTCCGACTCCGAGGCACTGTGCGTATTCTCAATCTCCGCAAGTGTGGCATCCACCAGTAACTGATAGAATTTGGCGCGTGTTGTGGCATCCACATCCGGATGCGACTGCGACTGCTGTTGCTGCTGCTGCTGCTGTTCCTGCTCCGATTCTTCCACAGCCAGTTCGCTGGAGCAGCTCTGATAGCAATCGGATTCATTGGCGGCGGCCTCAAAGTCAAACAGCTCATAGTTGTGGGCTGAGGCGAAGCTGTTGGCGGAACTGATGCTGCCCCGATTGGACAGACGATCCTCCTCTTTGGCATTGGACGTTCCAGGCTGTCGCTCCTGGCGCACCCGTTGCAGCGACACGCTAATCAGGCGACTCATGTCGTCGTGATCTTTGGTGCCGCTCATATCGACAGTTTGTCGCGTCTGCTGCAATCTCTGCAGCGAGTTCTCAATCAGCTCCGCTACCGTGTCCGTCTCCAATCCATCGGCCACCTGTCCCAGCATGGGATCCTGCAACAGTTTGGCTATAAAGCTACCACTACTACTAGGGGATTCCCTAGCGGGTGTTGCCTCTTCCTTGTTGGTGGTGGGTGACTCCTGCATCTTTTTGCTGCGTGGCGAGTCCACTGGCGGCACCCTCAAGCCGCAGACATGCGGCACCAAATTCCGTTTGACAGCCTCGACGGGATTACGCAAAATCTTTAACAGCTCCTTCTCGTGCGGCACCAGCGGTGGCGATGCTGGCGGTGGTGGTGTTGCTGGCGTTGAGCTGATTACAGGTGGCGGCGGCGGTGGCGATGGTGTATTAATCGGTGTCGTTGTTGTGGCAGCCACCTTTACGCCCTTGGGCAACTCCTTGTCCTTGTCATAATCGAGCCGGATGAGTGTGCGTCCGCGTCCACTGGAGCTGCTGCTGCTCGACGTCGAGCTGCTCGACGTGGACGAGATACAGGAGGCGGAACGATGTAGATGCAACTCGCTGGCATTGCTACTGCTACTCCGGATGGGTATAATGGCTGCCAGCTGCTGTTGCTGCTGCTGTTGCTGCTGACTACGCAGAGTGTTGAGCAGATTGTGCTGCTGGATGAGCTCCTCTGCGCTGCTCACACTGATGCAAACACTGTTCGCCGTCTGGCTGTTGACCACAACGGAGGATTGGTACAGTGGTTGGGCGGCATCGGTGCTGAGATTCATTGTGGAATAGCAATCGTCACCGTTAATCAATATCGATGTTTTCTTCGGTGCCACATCTACGTCAAGCTCGGAGTATCCTTGAGCGTTCCTTGAGCAGGGTGAGCGCAGCATGGCAGTGTGATCCAGGAGAAGCAGCAAAGGATGCTCGTCCTGTTCGCTGTGCGAGATTTTCAAACGATGTACCTCGTGGCCGCCGTCGCTTTGCTTGTTGAAAGGCGCCACTCGCACCACAGTCCTCTGCTGCTGTTGCTGCTGGGGACCAGTTGACTTATTGATTTGGTGTGGTTGTGGCGCTGGCTTCGTCTGCGGCTGCTGCTGCTGATGCTGCTTCTTCTCTAATCCGTTTGCGTTTGCGGTCGTCTCCGTCTTTGGGGTATGCTGCTGCTGTTGCTGTTGCTGTAGCTGCTTTGGGGGCGGTGGTGGCGGTTCCGTTGGCCGCCTTTGAAATAAATCTCTCGAGTCGTTGCGGTTGCTTTTTATGCGCAGCGCCATTGTATCCTTAAAATTTAAAATGACATTCGTTGGCGCAGACATGGGCCTAGCCTGCGACACAGCCTGGCCATGCTGTGGCCTCGCCTTGCCAATGCTGTTGTCGTGGTTGGTCACAGAGAGAGTGGAAGCGCTGTTCGGGGCAGACAAATGCCTTTCGCTATGAGCGCGTCTGATGGGATTTCGCGATTGTGTCGCTTGTGCTGCACGCTTTTGACTTGCTCGCGGCCTTACAGCCATCTCGTGCTCCTGCTCCTGCTTCTGCTCCTGTGCCTCCCCACTCTCTTTGCGCTCTCCAATCTCAGCCAGGTCCTTGCTGCTGTCGTTGTGCTCGTCATCATCGTCATAATCGCGATTTGCTGCTGTCGTCTTTTGGGCCATTGTTATTGCTGTTGCTGTTGTTGTTGTTGGTGTGGCGCCTGCAAAAGAGTAGTGGGATAAAGGTTGAGTGGCAAGTGGTGAATCGCGTGTCGCAACTAACAAAATGTTACTTCTGTGAAAGTAAGCCGAATACAGCCAAGGCAAGCAAAGAAATGGCAGAGCAAGGAGAAGTTTTTGTTTGACTGTGGCTTAGCCAACATAATGATACTGTTCAGCAGAGCACAGAAGTCTAATTACATATCAGCCAATAAATCGAAGCTAAAAACGAGACTATAAACTGCAGCTTTTAGCTGTTTTCTGGCTAAGTGTTCGTGCTTTGCGGCAGCTCTGCAACTTTCTGCATGCAGATTTCTATGCCACTGCCATAGCAAGCAGCAGCAGTAGCCAGTAGTTAAGGTCACACCCACTCAGTCACCCCAATTCCGTTGCCCTTTCTTCTCTGACAACTTCTCTGGCCCGCTCCCCCGCCGCCCCTCCTCTGTCCTGGTCACGTTGACAGCCACTTAAAGATGTGCTTGCCAGCGATAAGGTGTTTTGTTTTGGTTTTTGGCTGCGGCAGCGGCTTTACCTCACCTCCCTCTTCCCTCCTACCTCCTTCTTCCTTCCTCTTCCACGCGGCATTGCCATTCTCCTTTTCCCTTACTCGCTGACAATATGTACATATCTTTATTTATGGTAAATTGGGTGATTTACGTTGCGGCCGATAAGCGCTGCTTTCAGCGTCTGTCGCTTTGCTCCTTGGTCCTTGTCGCTGTTTGGTTTTGTTCGGTTAGTCTCGACTTGGCTTGGCTTGGCTCGGCTTCACTTCACTCTGGCTTGGTCCGTCCGTCCAATGTCCTGCGATGGCATTTGAATTGCCAGTCAGCTCAAGTCCTTGACTTGGAGGCTGCTGCTGCTCAGCTGCTCAGCGGTGCTAAATGGCATTGTGGCATTATTTGGGCTATTATTTTTCGCAAAAGTCGGGTTAAAGGCATCGCCTGCCGCCAACCAAGACAAAAAGACGACGGCTGTCACCGCAGGCAACTGCCGGCGATATTCGCGGCAGCCAAACAATTTGTGTCGGAATTAAGATAATAGATTACATTTAAATGTTTTCTGTTTTTTTAGAGAAAGATAGCAGAAAAAGGGTTTCTTTTGCACGCGTATCTTTTTGAAATTTGACGTCAGTGGCGACGATAACTACACCAGCAGAGCAATCCAGAGCCACCCATTAGCACCCACTCAGCCACACCAACCACCTGCCACCACACTTGCGTCCTTGAAGTACAGCAGCAGCAGCAGTAGCAGCAAACGTCCTTATCAGGCTCGCCTCTTGTCCATTTTAATGAGTGTGAAAAGTGAGCTGGTTTTATGGCCGTCACACTGGTTTTGGCATCAGCTCTTTTCCTTTTGTTTTTGGGCCACGTCCAAAGGTGGACGTTTTATGTTAATGAGTGTCATCAACGCTGGAGATTTGAGCTGCTCAGTGCTGCTGCACTCTGAACCCCATTCTTTGCTTCCGCTCCAGCTTCAACTTCAACTTTTATGGTAGTATAAGCTCGTATTAATGATGTACATCTGTCAGAGCGAAACCGGGGTTGTGGTTGAGTGGCATTGGCTTTGGCTTTGAAACAAATTAATTATGTTGTGGCAGCCACTTGAATTTCAATCGAACCTTTGTGCGCTAATCTCATTTAACCAACTTAGTTTTCTATGCAAAACAGCGACAAATTACAACAACAAATAGCTAAAATAATAACAAGAAGCAGCATCACCAGCAGCTGAGGCAAAACTACAATTAGAGCTGAAATTGTTAGGGCGAAAAGAAAATACGAAAAACGAAATCAACTTTTCCCATTCATTTCCTTCACTTTCCTGGTTGGCTTTCCTTTTTGCCGACTGCTACTCCTTTTTTTATTCCTCTCTTCTTAGTGCCACGCAGAGACTACTAAATGCCACCTGCTTAGCTCAACTTGAGTCGGAGCCACTTAATGAGATTTCAGGTTCAAAATTACATTCGGTTGTCTTTGCGTTGAAATATTTAATTAACACCTTTTGTTCTCGTGCTCGTTGTACAAGATATCTTTTGTTTTACAACAGGCAAGTAAGATTTGAACGTGATATTTCTTAAAGTTGTCTTGGAAATGCAATTTGTTGTTGCCAACTAGGACTTAGAACTGACTAAATTCATCTTTATCGTAGTCAGCAGAGTCTACTTGCTTTATGTCACATATGGATTTGATGGTTTTTATTTGTCATCGAATTGAAACGCTTTAATTGAATGCAATTGATATACAAAAGTTGTTTTTGGATTTTTAGATTTTGCATTTTTAATTAAATTAAATGTCCCAAAACAGAGAGTCGAGCAGTAGCCCAAAAATCAATCTCCACACAGAAATATTGTTCTTCATTCCATTATTACTATTACAAAAACAAACAAGCATACACATATACATATATACATATATATATATATATATATATATATATATAAACATATATGTTTTCTATATGTTGGAGTAAGTAAAATGGATAAGCAGTGAATCGAGTTGGGCCTAACGACCCGTATTGGTGGGCGTGGCTATGTGGGCGTTGGTCCATTACAAATGTGGCTGTGTGTGCATTTGAGAAGAAAAAGTAATTAAAAGTGTTACTTGTCGGGATTAGTAAAACATTTTAATTTAGTTGTTGCACAAAAGCGAACAGACAGCAACGAGCAGACAAGGCGAAAGGAGAGTGGAGAGTGGAAAAAGGGCAAATCGAGTAGCGAGTCAAACTGAAATGGGTCAATAAATCCGAGCTTAATTTTATTGCTCGGCGCACTCTTCTCACTACTATTTCGCAGAGGCGAACTTTGAGTATGGCAAATGGCGAATGGCGCAAACGGAAAGCGAAGAAATATAAATCGCAATGGTAAACAAATCAAAATAAATGAGTAACAAAAGCAACGGCGAGCCAAAGTGAACAGCTGCCACGCCCCCCACCCACCGCCCTCTTCAACCAACCCACACTCAACTTGCTGACAAGCTGACAAACTGACTTGAGAGTCTGAGAGCAGCTCGCTGGCAAACTGCCGAGCAGCAATTGGGTTTTGGGATTGCAATAGGAATTGGGGGAGAACGTTGGGCAGGGATTGGAATTGGTATCGGACGAGCTCTGGCAATGTAATAATATTGCTCAAGAATAAGCACTCGCTGCTTGCTGGCTGGCAGCAAACATTGTGTACATTTTGACTCATTTCAATAAGAAAATAGCACGACGAGGAAAAAATTTGCTATCCGTAAAGGCCAAAACATGTCTGAGGAGGGGCGTGACATACTAGCTGTTGTTGCTGTTGCTGATGAGAATGTTGGGAATAAAGCATATAAAGTCGCATTAGAAATGCACGAGTTGATTTGAGTTTCATTTTGGTAGTGAAATAAGCAAACAATGCCCATTGCAAGCAACAACAACTGAGCAGTAACAAAGTGCAACGTAAGGTGGCATCCAAAAAACAGAGCGAAAAAAGGGACACAAGACAAGAAGTGCTGCTTCGATTGCTCTTTACTGCTAGAGTCGTGTTGTCGTGGCACGTTTTGTCATTTCCGTACTGCTTGCAGGACTCCAGTTGCTGCTTCCAATGGTCTCCCTTTCGCCCTTTGGCTCTATTTTGTTTTGGCTGCTGCTTTTAAATGCGCGTAAACTACTTAAAGGAAGCAACAGACAACAACGTTGCCTATATTATATTTACTCCAGTTTAACAGCAGTCCGACAACAACAACAACAACAAACAAGCTGAGGCTGCTGTCGGCGGGGGGAGGGAAAAACATATTGCTAAAGCGCAAAACAGCGAGCATAAGATGCGTTGAAAATCTTTTATCAGTGAAATTATTTGCCCAGGGACAACGTGCAAAATGAATGCGCCCAAATGGCAAAAAATAAGCAGGAAAAAAGGAGAAAAATATAAATATAATGCGCTGGGAGGGCGAACACAAAAGCGAACTGGCCAAAACAAGTCTGGCCCCGAGTTGCAGGCCAAATGTGTTGGAAAATTTCTTACGGCGGGCCAACGTTATAACAACGTTGCGAAAAGCGTTTTTCCTTCGCTGTGTGGAAATCTGCGCCAGCGCCAAGAAGTATGCTACACTTTTCTTTAATGGCAGTCGCGTCCTTTTCATGTCAAAACAAAAAGAAGAGAGAAAAACAATAGAAAAGATGGGTGAACAGCAATGCGATACCCTAACAATAAATTGAACTCACAGTAAGTAGTAGCTTTAAACTGAGCTGGAAATAGTTGTTTCTTTTAAGCTGCCAAATTTTGTATTGAATTATGATTATCTGTTAGATAATCAACCACTTTTGCTAGGGTATCTGCGGCATCGAGCAAGATGTGGCCTCCCAAAGGGGAGCAGCCGTAAAAAGGTAGAATTATGTTGCTGCTTTTATGGCTGGCCAGCATTTTTTTTGGAGGCGTGGCCAGTTGTAGCTGTTGCTGTTGCTGCTGCTGCTTCTGCTCACCTGACTGCTGCAGACATGACTGCATTATTTAAAGAAGAGCAGCAGCAGCAACAACACAAAGAGTAGAAGCAGGCCAAGAGCAGCAGCAGCTCTAAATGCAATTAAAGCGCCGCTGCAAGGACGGAACCTTTCAGAAATCTACTCGTAAAATTTGCGCATGCATTGGCAGACAACAGAGATACAGCCAGGCACAACAAGCAGCAACAAAAACAATAGTTGAAGCGGAAGCTGTGCACAAGTTGCAGGCAACTTCTAAAAATACTAAAAATACTTAATTTAGCTAGAAAATGTCACTGGCTTTTGTTTCTCAGCACGCGTAGCTGCCGCACACTCCATACCCCTCTCACCCGGCAGCCCTGACCCCCGAATTGAAGCCACACCTGAGCAACCCTTCAGCGCTCCTGTTCTGCCTGCTCTTTTTAGCTGCTGTACGTGCAAGCCTCAAAGCTCTATGAGTGTGTGTGTGTGTGTGCTAAGTGCAGTCATGTCTGCTTCTATCTCTCTCTCTCTCTCTCTATGTGTGTGTGTGTGTGTGTGTGTGCATTAGAAACGCTTATGACAAACGGATATTAAGTTCAGCAGTCACGTAGCTCAGGTAAAATTCTTTTACGATAATTTTTTTGCAAAAAGCCAACAAACAAAAACAGCTACAAAAGTAGCAAACATTTCTGCAAGCTGCAAAATAAACGTCGACTTTCTTAAAGCCGAGTGCAGCTGGTCCTCGACCTGGTCCCGATTCTGCTCCTTGCAGGTAGTCTCCTATGAAGATTGCTTACAAAATTAACTGAGACTTTAACTGAAACTAAAATTAAAACTGAAGTTGTAGCTGAGCAAGGAATGTAGCGGATAAATTCACTGGCATAATTGAATAGTTTGAGTCCACTCGAATTCTCATATGCACTAATTTAAGTGGATCCCATTTGAAACGGTTTCGTTTCGAGTGTTATCCTTGTTGTTGTGGCAGGGATGTTGCTCCTGTTTTAGTTGTTGTTGCTCAATTATTTGCGATTTACATGATTACACTTTAAGCACAATTTGTGCAGGCAAGTGTAAAATGTTGTTTAGTGCATAGAGAGCAATTGTTATGTATACGTAACGTTGCACCCTAAAGAGGGCAACTTTTCGAGTTTCGTGTTCATTTGCAATTTGGGCTATGAGAAACAATTAAAGTGGTTTAAAGTGCTGTTATTGTTGCTGCCCACACACATATGTATATACATACACACATATATGTATCTCGATTGCAATATGCTGCAACAATTAACAATTACGTTAACAACTGTAAGTTTTAATTGTCGACTATTGCTGTAGTCAGTTGATGCCTTCGAGCTTAGCAGCTATTTAATAAATTCCTAATACACATAAATATTGCTAAATTAATTTTCAAGCAACTCTCTCACTAGTTCTCGAGCGTTACAGTTTTCAGTTCGTTGTTTCGGTTTTAGTTCGGTTCGGTTAGACTCTGCGGTCGTTCAGGTCTCATACCCGGACATATTTTTCGGCTTACGGTTTTCGGGTTTCTAGATTTGCATTCAGGTGTGGGTCTGCGAGTGGTTTCAATTGCAATCTGGGGCATTATTGTATATATTTATTGCTGCGGCTTGTGGACCAAGCAAATAGGTATGTTTGCACTTATTTCTCAACTCTGACACATATTAAATTATATTATATTTGCTGCAGTTGCCGCAAAAGATTCTTGGCATCAGTTTACCCCCCACAAATTGTCAGCAATTAGATGTCTTTAATAAAAAAGGGAGCATTTAACACAGACAAACACAAACACTCACATAAACTGCAGTGGGTGCTGCTGGTCTTCTTGAATTGCTGGCAATTATTTAATGGCCGTCTAATAGCCAACATCCGAGTGGGGGCCGTAACAACAAGCCGACATTAACCTGGCTACTAACAAACAGCAAACTGGACAGGCAGAAAGAGAATGCCTGGGAGGGGAGGATGCGTGGGCCGAAACAAGATGTTTGATATCCAAGTACAAATAAAAGCACACACAAATTATTACAAAACGCCCCTGGGCAATGTTTCTGCTGATTTTCTGAGCTCTTCTCTCTAATTGCCAAGTGCCATAAAAATGCGTGTTTTTTCTGGTGTCTTCTTCATCTTTACTTTTTTTGGCCCGATATGCTTTGTGTGTCCTTCACTTGGCTTGGCTCTGCTGTTTGTGTTTGTGTTTGTATTTGTGTTTTTGTCTGCAGACTGGCGCGCGATGTCTGTTTATATTTTTTAATTTGTGAGGGCAACAATAACGCGTCGAAAATACATAAATTCACGTCAATTAATAAGGAATTGTGGAGCGTGGCAAAGCGAAACAAAATGGCGCACAGCACAGATTATTTCACGTGTGTGTCCCTCCACAAAAAGGAGGGAGTTGGAGACATGAGACATGAGAATGCTGCGTACTTCGCCTTAATTGTGCACTAAAGAGCGAGCTGTGCGAACTGTGCGAGGACATTCAGCGGCAACAACGGCAGCGACGGGTCTAAATTACGATGCATTTAATTGCTCGGATTTGGCGCACAGATTTATGTCTGTGTCACTAAGTGGCCTGCTTAAGGCTTAAATGGCCGACGACGTGAGCACCAGAACGACCATGGGCACTAAAAGTGAAAGCTGCCTGCCAGCCAGCCAGCCATGCAGTCAGGCAGCTACGCATACAGCCAGCACTTGGATATGAGGCATGTGGCACCCGCATGCGGCAAAGCCACTAACAGAACTAGAACCCAGAACCCACAACACAGAACTGAGAACACAAAACCAAAACTAGCAGCATTAAAAGTAGAGGCAGCAGCAGCAGCAGTAGCAGAAACAGAGGCCAAGCACCTGGCGGTGCCAACTTTGATGTACGTGCCTCGACTTGACCATGGCGATGCCAATGTGAATGGCAATGTTTAAACCTCTAACTATGACTAGAACTGCCGGGGAACTGGCCAAAGTTTCGATTAACCCGCTTAAGGCCAACCTTACGGAAGAAGAACTTATGCGTATAATGAAGAGAATAAAGAACGAAAGAAAGAAAAGCAAAAGAAAATGTTGATTAAACAATATAATATAATCATTATAACTATCATGTTAGATTCGTTTTAAAATGATTTAAAAATCTGATCTCTTTATAAAGCGTCTCAGCATATAACCGGTGAGAAAACCAGTTAAATGATATTTATAATGACTATTTTGTATTGCTGATTATATCATAATATTAATATAAAGAAGAAAAGTAACTGTTTTAAAAATGTTGCCTTATGCAGATTAAAGAGGACATTAATATTTATGCTGTCGGACAATTCGTATTAAATGAGTTAATCAAGTTGAAAACATGCGAGCTGCATACGAGACTTTAATGTATTTAAAAACACCTTTTTTTATTTTTATTTTTCATTAGAGCACTCAGTGGGTTAAGTAGCATAGGAACATTAACAGAGTGTGTGTCTGGTGCGTAGTTTGTGTGTGTGTGGCACACGGACTGGCTAACTGAGCTTTGTGGCCGAGAGAGAGTGGTAGAGAGTGTGGCGTTGGATTTTAATTGGAGAGCGTGAAGGAAGTGGCGTTGCATGCAGCAACATAATTTTAATTTAATAATTTCCCGTGTGCATTCGCGCAGAGAGGCGGACTACACTAGGACTAGAACTACGACTAGGTCCACGACTAGGACCAGGAGCAGGACTCGGATGGCTATTACATATGCAGGACGGAAAATCAGTTTAGGAATGTAAATTGATTTTGTGGTAATATGCAATTTGTGGCTGGCTGCCGTTGATGGTTGATGGTTGCTATGCTGGGAGTTCGACTCGGGGTACAGAGTCCAACTATGCGGCCAATGGTGCGTATGCGTAATGTTGGGTCAGCAGGTTTAATGCTCAAAACTTTAAGTTTACGTAAATGTAAAAGGGACTCGGCGAATGTGAATGGCGAACAGAGGACTGAGGACATTGGACAACTTAAAGGCAAACAAAAAAAAAAAAGAAAAAAAAACACAAAACGTTCAACTACCAAAGACATTTTCGGGAGGCTGTAAAAACTTGCCAAGAATAAACAGAAATTACCAGGCCGCAAGTAAATAAAAATGTTGAAGCAGAAAAGCTGCTCAAAGGCGGAGTAGGTGGGTGGGCGGTGGGTGGTGGGTTCCTAGACGGGATAAGGCACGCACAGGACCCTTGCAGGGATGCTTGTCGCTTTGCGCATGAGATATTTTTGCTTTTTAAATTCTACAAGTAATGCAAATTAAATTTAAATAGCAAATAGGCAAGAGGCAAATGAAAACAACAGCAAATTAAATGCCGAGGCGAGCTACATAGACCGTGGTCCATGGTCCATGGTCCATGGTCCAAGGACGAAGGAGCAGCAGCCGCAGCAGCAGTTTTGTGCCGTTCAAGAAACAAATTTCAAAGACAAATAAGCGCCGAAAACAGCAGTAATTAATTTACGCCGTGTGTGTGGGGGTATTTTGGTATATATATATATATATTTATATATATGTGTGTGTGTGTGTGTGTTTGTGTGCTTAGCCGAACTTTGGGCTAAACAACAACAACATGAAACAACAAGAGCAACATGGGTGGGACTTTTAGTGGAGACAATTGCTGTACGTGAAAAGTTGAATGCTGGCCAAGCACCGCAAGCAACTTTTAGTCGCTGCTTGCCGCGGCGAGAACATCGAGAACAGTTACCAAACTGTACGGCTAACTGTAAATTGGCAACAACAACTGAAGCGACTACCACTTGAGCTCAACTCGCAACGTGGAAGTTCTTGTCTCGACCAAACACAAAAGGCACCCACAACAAACAGCAAGGGGATGAGGCGTGACTGGAGTGGGATCTAAAGTGTCGCGCGGTGAGTGGGGGATGTGTGGGGGGGGGGGGGGATTGTAGGCAAAGTGAGCGAGGGGGTCCAATTTTTGCTTCGTTAGTTGCCCGCTACACATTTTCACACATTTTGGCAGCGTACATGCGGTTTAAATTCAAATTTGTTAGCAACAAACAGACAATTAATTTCGCATATTCTCCAAAAAGGACTTTGTTACAAGCAGGCAGAGGCAGGCTGGCAAGCTGGCAGGCAGACACAACCCCTCCTCTACCCACTGCGCCCACTCGTCGACAATGAGCGTCTAAGTGCTGCAGGACGACAGACAGACAGACAGACAGGCGCTTATCTGCCACATGTGCCTTGTACTTATGCCAGTAATTTTGTTTTTGTGTTTTTTTTTATTTGTTGGCATTTGAATTTTAAATGTTATTACGCTGTTGCCAAATTGATCAGTGCGAAGATCTAAGGAAAACCAGCCGCCTGCTAATTTATTCATTGCGCATAATTGTTTGTTGCTGCAAGCAACTCAACAACTCAACAAATTTAAAGTTTGCTGGCAACTTTAAGGCTTGCCTTTTTAGTTGCCAGGCCAGTATTAAATTTCTCAATTAATTCGCAGATTGCTCTGGGAAACTGTCCGGCTGTGTGTGCTTGTCATAGTTATTGGACAGGCTAACGGAGGAGGGGAGCAGAGCAAAGCAACGCAGAGCAGCAGCAGAGGTGGGGGTCATTTTGGTGAGAGTTGATTTCCATTAGCAAGTACATAACTTAAAGCCAAGCCAAATTGCTGCTGCTTCTGCTGCTGCAAGTGCTCAAGGACTCAAGGTCTTTGTTGCGTGAACTCGCATAACTACCACAGCAATTGGGCATAGCCTCTCACTCTACATAGCCTCACTCTATGTCTGTCTCTCTTTGTCGTTCTGGCCGCGTTAAATTTCAGTGCAAACAAAGCTAAGGACATGTCAAGCGCAGCACGCGTATACAAACAAAAACAGGAAACCCACAGCGAGCAGGAGTCGACAAACGTTTATATATATATATATATATATATGTTGGAGGTGTTGGCGCCATAGACAAAGATTAAATGACGCTCATCATTCATATGCCAGCAACACAGCAAGAGCCAGAGCGGGGGTGAGGGTAGGGGCGGGTTGTAGCTGCAGCTGGGAGCCCTGCAGAGGTCCTGTAATGTAGTGCCATAATCCTTGGCGCAATTTTTGTGCACAAACCGTTTCTGGAGCAATATGTCGTAATATCCGCTGCCAGTTTTTATTTGCTCCGCATACATTTCAAAGAGAGAGAGAGAGAGAGAGAGAGAGAGAGATGGCCATACATACACACAGGACATGTGAGAATATTGTGACAGGACTCTCAGCAGCAGCAACGGCAGCGGCAGCACAACCAAAAGTACTAAACGTAGCTATGATTTAGCGTTTTATTATTTGCCTTGCCAACAGGCAGCAGCTTGAGCTGTTTAGACCAACCTGCCCAAAAACGGCCTGCTTGCCTATAAGTGTGAACGTGACCGTTTTCAGTGCCGCCGCCTGGCTTTTGTGTGAAGGCCATTGTAGCCAGGGCAGCCCAACCAGCCACTTCATCAATTATTCTTAAGCATAAAATATTTGTCACTTTTAGTAAATTTATTGTGACAAGCGTTCCACACCTATTTCGCACAGAGTATGGACAGGGGGGGGGGGGGAAGGGTGTGGGAAGGGGGAGGGGGTGTGGCAAAGCTACGTTTATAAACGACTCTGCATATGAATCACGTGCGTAATGGCAAACAAGTCCTTTTGGCCTGCGATTTTACCGTTTGCCGTTTGCCTTTGCCCTTTTTGCCTCGCTGCCTTTTGCACCTTTTGCGGCGCCTGTGGCTCAAGTGGACAGCATTTTGTTTTTAGCCGTATTTCTAGTTTGCTTGTTGTCACTTCCGCTAAAACACAGACACACACACATATATAAATATGTATATGAGTATATTTTATGTTTATTGCTGCGTATTTGTTGCTCTGCTCTGCTCTGCTCTGCTCTGCTTTATTTATGCCTCGTGACTTCCACTTGAGTTGGGTTTTTGTTGTCGCATTGAATTAAAAGTGGAAGTCGGCGTCAAGCAAACGTTTCAGCGGAAGCTTTCAAGCACTTCGTCAACTCTGACACGAATACAACTTCTCCTTCAAAGGCCGCGCCCACAAATCAGATAAGAACCAGGCGATTATATATATTTTTTTTTTGGGCGTGTTTTTTGCGCCAAATCAAAAAACTGACGCTGCTTGAAGTTTCGCCGACATGTTGCCTTCCAATTTTCATCATCATATGCAGGCAGGTGGCAAGTAGCGAGTTGCAAGCAGCAAGTGGAAGCCAGCAGGCGTTGCGGGTCAAAAGCAGTTACAAAAACCCATTTAATCCCACGCTAAATGGGCGCAATGTAAACTGTTGACATTTCAGCCTTCTGTTTCATGACACCAGCGAAGAGTGGAGAAGGCGTGGCATTATTGTTGTTGCACGTGCTGCTGTTGCTGTTGTTACTGTTGGTGTTGTTCCTCTTCCTGTTACTAGCTGAAGTGCACTCGGCTCTAAACAGCAATGTAGTCGTCGTTGTTGGCAGTGTGTTTGTTAAACACCTACACAAATGGCGATGCCCTGCAGCTTGCTTGCCCCTGTTCCTACTCCCGCCTGCCTCTTGCCACATCCGGGCAGCAGCAGCAGCAACAGCAGCATCAGCAGCTTGACAAATATTTTTGAGCCCTATACGGAAAACAGTGTAAGCGACCAGGCAACTAAATGAAATGCCAGCACATGAGAATTGCACTGCTTGGCTGGCAGCAAGGGGAAAAGGACTACCAGTAGAGTAAAGGTAGTAGTGGTGTTGGGGTGGGGTAGGGGGTGTGGGAGGGCAACATGCCGCAATCACGTGCCAACATGCAGGTGAAATGCAAATAATTTTTGTTTTCCCCCCTGAAAAAGTTGGCATTTTATTTTTCTTGCTAGCTGCTGTTGTTTTAAAAAACAAACACAATAGGAAAATATCCGAGCAGGCAAAAATGAGACAAGTTAAGGGAAAAATAGTCGACAAGTCGTGCAAAGAAATATACATAAGATAAGAACCGAATTATCTGAAACAAAATAACGAAATTCAAATGCTCTTTTTACGGTTGCAATAAATGGCTATCGAAATGGGGATAAAAGGTGACGAAATCATTGCTGATTGGTCAATGTTAACTTAAGAGTAGTCTTGAATAATTTACCTGCATTTAGGGGAAGTGCAGCTTTATCTTTTTTGTAAAGTAATTTGCTGCATACAGATTGTGTGGCATTTAAAACAAATCAATCAGCAGTTGCGATACATTCTATCTAAGCTTAGCTTGAGATCTGTTGTGGAATGCAATTGTCTCTGCAGCAAGAGCTGTCTACGGCATCCTATGGTATCCGTGTTGTTGTATTTTTTCCTGTGCCACTTGCATATTTGTAAAATGAGTTTTCTTGCAACGTTTGGCCTGCCACACACAAAGACACAATCAAAAAAACCAACCACGTCAGACAAGTCAGCTTGTTTTTATAACTTTGCGCATGTGGAAATACCTAACGCAGGGGTTGCCTTTGCTGGTGTGTGTGTATGTGTGTGGGTGTAGTGAAGTACGTTAGTTATTGTTGTTAATGTTAGCCAGGCATCCTCATCCGACAAGCCGTCCCCATGGACTCGGGAACTAGTTGCATTTTTATAAACGCCATCTTTTTTCCGCAATTTTATTTTGCACAACAGCAAGTGACGAATCGCCCCCTCCACACTCCTCCCATGCTTTCTCTGCATGTGTGGCGCTGTAATATTTACTGACGCTACCCTTCCCCTTCCCTGTCCGCTGCCCTCCAGTGCTGTCAAGTGCACTTGTTGACGTCATGGCTATTTTGTGAGGCACAAAAACCAAAAAACGAAATCATGTCAAAAATTATTTTTTTTTTGCTGGCCGAATGAAGAGTGATGAGCAGGAGCAGGGGGGTAGTTGAAGCGGTGGCAGAGGGTTTGCTGTTGACTGAGTCGATTTGGTGAAAATATTTACGCCGCCATCGGTGGGATGCATTTCTTTGCTGCGGCGCCTGCGGAATTTCAATATTAGTTGCAAAAGATATTTGCAAGCAATAGTTTACTCAAAAGCGAACGGATGTGGTTGTGGCCAGCAAAGGGTGAGGCAGGGGGCGTGTTGCTGCTGCTGCGGCTGCTGCTCACGTAGCATTTGAAAGTGCAGTTAATTGATTTTGCCAGCACAATGCGCCAGAAATTGACGTCAACACTGCACAAATTTGGCAGCAACGAAGTTTTTGACGTGCTGCTGCTGTTGCTGCTGCTACTGCAGTGAAATTGACAGCGTCTGGCGCCGCTTTGTATGCAATACAAAACAATTTTCATAGTGGGAATTTTTTGCATACGCGTTAAACCTCATAAATTGCCTTATTTTGTTCCTGCTGTCAGTTTTAATCATACCCTGCAAAAGCAAATGCCTCTCATGGGGTATAATAGGTGAGCGCATGCTTGACCTACTTAAAATATTTATATATATTTATAATATTTAGAGATTTGATAAAGAGTGTAGAAGCTGTAAGTTTAGTTATACAGTTTGCTATAGATGACATCATTTTGAGCAGAGCAGAGAGCTAATCAACCTGTCAGGGACTTTCATAGTTATGCTCAAAAATTGGGAAAAATGTCACGCATGATAAAGCGTCCGTTTGAAAAATCAACAAAAATCCGTGTTTGTTACTGAATAAATATTTGACTATGATTTTTGCCAGTTTGCACATGTTGCAAGCTGCAACAGACAGCAACAGCAACAGGAGCAAAAGCAGAAGTGTCGCGCCAGGCTGATGTGCTCAACAGACAGATGTGACTGACTGACTGACTGAATGATTGAAAGATTGATGTTATTCACGCCTATACAGTTGTCAGTCAGCACTGCTTTGCTTGACTGACTGACTGACTGAGTGACAAGCACAAAGAGCTGCAACACTTTTTGGCAAATGGTTGCTGCAAAAAATTGTCATTGCTGCATAAGTTAGTTGTTGGTGGATTGACAGCTCAAAACTGGCAATATGGCAATAGTTACTGCCCTCTCTCTATATATCTACTTTTCACAGTTAAGTCAGTTACAAATATTGATTGCTTGATTCGAGCAGAGTTGTTGTTGATTGTGATACACAAATTAAACTGTAAACTAAGCCCTCCAGGTATGAAGCTGGTCAGCAACTTTCTCACACAATATGAGTGGAACGGGAGGGAGGAGATGAGAGATGGATGCAGCAGGTCACTTCCTGTGACCTCAGGCATAAAAACCCCAACACGTCCACAGCTGCAGCGACAGAGTTGGCCAATCAAATGGCAAAAACCGCAAATGAAGGAAAAGAAAATAAAATACAAGAAGCAGAAGCAGAAGCAGAAGTAATATGCAAGCAGTTTATACACTTGGTCGAATACTGTAGTAGCAGACTGTATACTCTGCAGCTGGCTGGCTGGCTGGCTGGCTCGCTGGCTGGCCAATGTGTTTTATAATTTCTATACTTCTGCTTTGGCACAACAGTCCGGTCTTTCGGTCAGTGGCCCTTAGCTGCTGCAACAGCTACTACGTCAACAGCAGCAGCCACATTCACATTCCCATTCGCATTCACATTGGCATCCACATCTACATCAAGATGAACATATTCGAGCACTCACGTGGCGCATGCTTTGATTTGTTTCGTTACGTTTCATTACAACAATCTTTGTTGTTGTTGCGCTTTTTCTTGTCCCTAAGCCCTACAACTCTCCATCTCTCTCCCTCCCTCTCCCTCTCGCTGACTGCCTCTTGCTATCTGTCCATTCATTACAAGTGGCATTAGTTGCTGTTGGTGCTGCTGCTGCTGTTGGCAGGCCATCGAAAAATATCCATACAGGAAGAGCAAGAAAAAGCAGCAGCAAGTTGTGGTTTCGATTTGCTTGCCTTTGTCGCAAAAATTCTCAAGAGATTGCAGTAAATTTCATTTTGGCTTTCGCTTCAAAGCTGCCACAAAACAAAAGGCAACTTTTGCATGCAACATGCAGCAACAAAAATGTATAAAAAATTGCAATAGCAATCAGAAAATTGCAAACTGGCCCAACGGGCCGTTGTTGGGGTTTTGTGTCGCCTCGCATCGAGCACTTTTATTATTATGCCAAATATTTTGGCTACCTTCGGTCACACACATCCGGCACTCACTGAGAGCAACAACCACATTCGCAACAGCAACAACCACAACAGCAACAACAACAATGAGACGTCAGCTACACATTGATAGATTTTACTTGTGGACCACTTGGAAAGTATCTTTTACATTGGCATGCACACTGTGAAAAATTGAGAGTGACACACGATATTTTAGCGCAGCACTCAGCTGGCAGGCGTCGCATCCTTAATAGCAGTGCATTTGTCTTGTCCTGTCCGCTTTCATCGACATCTGTCGGTTGTAGCTGCTTCTTGTGGCTGCGCTGCCTTACATTGAGAAATTTAATTTATTTCCAAACTAAATCGATTGCAGAAACAGCAACAACACCACTATATATATATATATATATATGTGTGTATACAAGACTCGACTTGCCTTTCATTTATAGATTAACTTTGACTCTTGAACTAAATATTTCACTTTTAGTTGAACTATTTATGCCAAGAGTCAGAGTCAAATACTGCATGTGAAAGTGGAAAAACAGCTGTGAATTATTTTGTATTCAAGTGGCACCCTCCCAGTGCCCCTCTCAGCGCCTAATTGCAATCATTTTTGCATATGTTTACCATAAATTGCAGCTGAGTTGACTCTCGGCCTGACTTTGTCTCAAAAATGAGATTTGTTTTGTTTGCTTTTGTTTCTGTCTTAGATTAAGTGGCATCTTATGTCAAGATTTAATGCCATTTCCTTGCTTTCGCATCTAGCCAGGCTTTTGGGTTTTCTTTTTCTGTTTTTGACCAAATGTTTCGATGCCGAGTTGAATGTGACAGTGAAATGAATGTTTTATAAGGCAACATGACACGATTCGTTTGTGTAAAATGGAAAATGCGCATCAGGCATTTGTATGCATTAGTCGAGTGAAACGAACATTTTATGGCATTAAGTTGCCCCATCAGCAATAGCAACAGCAACAGTACCAACATGCCCAACTGTGGGTGGATGGGCTGTGGAATGGCTTTAACACAAATATGCATGTCGGCAGAGGCAAATTCTTGCATAGAATTTCACTTAAATGCAGAAAATGGCACAAGCATAAAACTGCAGCACGCAGAACAAGGATAAGTAGTAACAGCAGCAGCAGCAGCAGAGAGAAAGAGATAGAACCTAGAAATTGTGGCAAGCAGCAGCAGCAGGCAACAACAGTTCTCTGAGCGCTTAATGGTGGGGGGAGGGGGCAGCCAATCCAAAGTACGTCATGAAAATCAGGAAACAGGATATATTAAGTTTGAGGAATGGTCGCTGGGCACACCAACACATATACATATGCAAATGTTGTCGCAGCAATTGGACAACTAGCCCCAAAGCCAGCAACAGCAGCAGCAGCAACATAAAACAGTCGCAGCAGGAGCAGTAAAAACTGCCCCTTGGCCTGTCGCCTGCGACAGTTTTTATTGCAGCCCATAAAACAGGAGCAGCAGCAGCAACAATGGCAACAACAAGGATATGACAAAGTTTTGCATGCGCCTTGGATTTTTATATATAAATGTATTTTTAGTTTTTTTCTTTTTCCATTTCAATTGGTAACCACATTTTCTATTAGTGTAAATATGCAAAGTACATGAAGACATGAGGCTCCACTTCCGTTATGAGCGTAAGCGAGAAATAACCATAAAAATGTTGAATGCTGCTCAAATGTAAAATGCAAAGTATTACTTTGTTGCGGCCTCTGCAATCCATGCCTTTATAGTGGGTGAAGAAGGTGAAGGGAAATGATATTCGCATTAAGGCAATGGCTACTGCTGCTGCAGTTTCTACTTTAAAATAAACACTTAAAGATGTCTTATTTAGTATTTTGTGTGCGCCTCTCGCTTATATTTCATTCACACCTCATTTGAGGAGCGCGGAAATTTAAAGCGAATGTCATTAAATGTAAATGAAAATAGCAAACAGCAAACAGCAAACGGCAAACGGCGAGCAGCAGCAGCAAAAAATATAAAATAACAATTGGGTGCAGACAATAAATATTAGCAGCGTAATTTGCGCCCTACAAACCCCATTTGGGAATGGCCAACAAAGCGAAAAGCTTTTCGCTTTCAACTTTAAAAAGCCAAATGAAACACAGTATTTAATAAGCGAATTGTTTTGATCTGGTTCACATTTAAATAATATTTTCGCATTGGGCATTTTTGGAATGTTTAAAAAAATTGCTGTAGGCAGCCAAATATATTTTTGTAAATATCAAAATATATCAAAAAATCAAAATAAAAGAAGATCCCTCAATTTGTATTACAAAATCAATGTCATAAAGGAAAATGTAAATATTGAAAATTAAAAAAATTGATGGTAAGCCGCTAGTCAAACAATTTACACAACAAATAATCACAGCTTCAAAACAGAAGCTACCCCAGCCCCCTCCACCCACCTACCGCTCTCTTTTTATTTTCTGCAATTTCAATTTTCAGGCTTATTCAAATGAACTGTGGCAACCTGCCGTGTCCACTGCCACTGCCCCTCTTCAGTCACTGCCACAACATGGCTGCCTTTCAAAGACAAATATGAAATATTAATAATGCTCAGCAGCGCGGGGAATGGTTGGACGTGGAAACCAGCTAGGACATTAAAAATGATGGTGTTTGCTTTGGCGAGCTCGTGGCACAGAAAAATGCAAATTTTGTCGGCCTTTAATGCCTTTCACTTTGATTCGAAGCGCCAAACACGACCAAGCGAGGCGAATGCAACACGTGCGCTATAAATCAACTTGTTTACTGTTGTGGCACGCAAAGTTAGCTCTAAGCAGCGCCAGCGAGCGACCCGCGCACCCAATTCAAAAATCAAATCAAAAATAGTTTGAAAAGTTCCAAGTGCTTAACTCTTGGCCAAGGCACTCACCCACACACACACCTACACACCCAACCAACAACAAGGCGACAGACAATTGCAGAATTGTGGCACTGCCAAACTCGGGCTGGTTAACGCGAACAACGCCAACGCCAACAACACCAATGCCAAGGCAGCCAAAGCAACGCGAAGGAGCAACTTTAGTAATTGTCTAGCCCAGACACGTGGGCACCCCCTTCATGACCATTCGATGGATGGGAGGGAGCGGAGAGAGGGATTGGAGTAGAGGTATCAGCTTCATGGCAACGTATCGCATCAAATGGAGTGGCTGGCATGTTGCCGGTAATGAGCAGCCATAATCATTATCGTCGCCATTGTGGCCTCGTGTGTTGAATGCGTTTGTTGCATTGTCTTCTGTTGCTCGGACTGAAATAGCAGAGCATTAGATATGCCAGCCAAGGCACACAGACACACAAAGCAATAACACTATGCAACACAAAACAGGAACTCGAACCATCAAGTGAAAACATAACAAAAATTACAGAATTGAAATCTGTAAAAAGAGCGTAATAAAAGCGAGAGAAAAGCTAGTAAAACTGAAAGCTTGGCTTCCGAAACTGATTGCATCAGAATTTCCTTTATTATTATCGCGATTGCCCAAGGGTTTCCTTTATTACTATACCGAATTCCTGAGGAGATCCTTTGTCATTATACCAATCGCCCAAGGAGTGCCTTTATTGTTATATCGATAGTTCATTTATTATACCAATTTCTTAGGGAGCTCCATTATATTTATACTGATTTTTTAAGGAGTTTTTATTTTATTATTATACCGATAGCCTAAGGAGCTCCTTTTCTATTATACCGAATATCTAAGGAGTTCTTTTATTATTATATCGATTTTCTACGGAGTTCTTTAATTAGTATACCGACTTTCTACGGAATTCCCTGATCATTTTATTGATTTCCTAAGGAGTTTCTTTGTCATGATATAAATAGCTTAAAGAATTCCTTTCTACGACGAACCATCTTAGAATTCAATTGGACTTTAAACTGCAACTGCAAGAGGCATCTTCAATTGCCAATTAATGCTCCCACTATCGACATAGGCATCTTGTTAAGTCAATAATTGAATAATAAATGAATTCTTGTAGCAGAGTGTAAACGGTGACAATCGCGATCTCAATTGCATGGCTCAAGTTTTTCTGTTTTTCTGCTGTGTTTGACGTCGTTTGCTGCAGTCAAAATTTAATTGAATGAAAACTTTTTGTGTCGTCTGTTAATTTGCTTTGAATGAAGTTGAACATGTGTGACGCCGCCGACTCGCTGCAGGCATTTGGCCACACACACACGCAACCACACACACACACACACAACAATACACACACGTTCGACATGCATATGTAAGTACATAGTTTGGAGTTATCGCTCTGTGGGTTTGCCATTTGCGGGTACAAATGTCAACTTGACTTTAGCCACGTGCCTGCTCGAAGGGTGTGTGTGTGTGTGTGTGTGCGTGTTGGCAAGGGGAGTAGGTGTATGTCAAAGGCTCTGGCTGTGGATTTAGCTTGGCCCTGCGCTTGATTATAGTGTTAACCTGCTGAACTTGCAGCCAGGTGCGCCAATGTCAGCTTCCATTCCAATGTCGCTATTTCAATTGCCCGAATGTGTCTGAAAATGAGATAGTTGTGTGTGTGTGTGTGTATGAGTGTTTGAGTGTTTGTGTGTGGGTGTTTCAATTGTTTGCTCAACTATTTCATAGTTGTTAGAGAAATTTGTTTAATGCATGAAGTGGCGGTTACTTGGCGTATACGTAATGTGTGAAGAGCTCTGCTCTGGCTGCTGCTGGTGCTGTTGCTGCTGATGAGCAATTAACAAACAATTGCAACGTTTGTAGTCAAAAAACAAACAGAGTGCAGCAACGATAGACGAAATGCGGACAAGAGCCAAAGAATGACACTCAGCGAAAGCAATTGAAAAAAGGGCAAGCGAAAGTTGCTTGGCTAAGTAAAACAGTTTGACAAGCTGAGAGAAAGGTTGAGTTAATGTTGCTATTATTAAGGATGTAAATGTGTATTTAAATTGGGTTTGAGCTTTAATTATATAGATAGCTAATCTCAGCGTAAAATAATTAATGTGTGTAGAATTATGAAGTATTCAAATGTGTATTAAAATTGGGGTTCAACATTAATTAGATAGATAGGTAAACTAAGCGGTAGACATTTATTGTTGGCTAGAAGTATTAAATATTTAAATGTGTATTAAAATTGGGCTTCAAGATAAGTTAGTTAGATAGGCAATATAAGCGAAAACAGTTAATGTGCATTCGAATTAATAAATATATAAATGTGTATTAAAATTTGAGTTGAACTTTAATTATGTATACAGCTTCTTTATGCATAAGATAGTTAAATTTGGATTGAATTATTTAATATTTCAATCTGAATTTGAAATTAAAGACAGCTAATGTTTTAAAAATTCGGAATTATTCAAATGTGTACTATAATTGTTATAGTTCACGTTAAGTTAGATGGACATCGAATTACAACCTACGACATTTAATGTTCGTTACAATTGAGAATTAACTGAATAATTATAGAATTATTATTAAACTAATCTCAAGTTAGACAGACATCTAATCTAAGCCTTAAGATTTTTAATATACCCAGATTTGTGAAGAGAGCACATGGTAAAAAACTGCTCACATTGCATTCTTTTCGAGGCAGCGCGCGAATTTTTGCTCATAATTAAAAGCTAACAAAAGGCAAAAGTTGCCGCATCGCACCAAACAGAAATGCAGAAACTAGTGGCAGGCACTTAGGTGCAGGGGCAGGGGCAGGGGCAGGGTCATGGAGCTACAGGATAGGCGTTGGAAGCAAAGGGCTGGTTAGTTGCAAGAGCAGTTTGGTTTTGGCTGCTGTTGATTCTGTACTTACCCGCTGTTAAAGCGCTGACAGCAACTGCAGTGACATGCGGTGATGTTGCTGCTGTTGTTCCTGATGCTGTTACTGCTTCTGCTGTTTCTGGTTTTGTTGCTGCTGTTGACCCAGCAGGGTTCGGACTCGACGCCGACAATAATAATTTGGAGCCAGCAGCAGTCGTTGAGTTTGGCAAAATTTCAGATACTTGGTCAGCATCAGTCTGGTTGCTATTGCTGCTACAACTATTGTCAAATATTTGATGCACAGGCGGCTGCACATCTTCATAATGCAAACTATCTGGCGTAATATGCGTGGAGAGCAACGTTGTTTTGCTGGTAGTTGTTGCTGCTGTTGCTGTTGGCTCAGCGGAAGCAGACAAGTTATGCTCATCATCAACGTCAGATTCAAACGATGACAATGTCAGTTGTTGTTGTTGCTCAGTTGTTGTTGTTTGTTCTTGCTGCTGTTGCAGTGCGACTGCTGCTGCTGCTGCTATCTCCTGTTGTGCGGCTGCGTTGCGCTTGCGATTATAGTACTCATAGTTTGCTGGCTTTGCTGCTGGCATCGTTGTCTCATCAGCAGGAGCAACAGCAGCAGCAACAACATCATTTTCGCTGTCATCGGTTGCTGCTGCTGCTGTTGTTGTTGTTGCTGCTGTGACTATGATTTTATCCTCGACCATAAATTGCACTTTTTTGCGCGCACTCGTCGCCGATGTGGGCGTAGGCGTGGAAGATGTTATTGCTGCTGCTGCTGCTGTCGCCGGTGTTGTCGGCGTGGGTATATAAAACTGTGACTTGCCAGACGGCGTTGCAGGCCCCGTGGCATTATCTGACGCTAGCAAAGGGGCTGCTAGCTCCAGTGTTGTAGGTCGTTTCAGTATCGACTTGATGCCGGGCGAGGTTGGTGTAACTGTCAAGACTGTAAATGCATCGGCTGCGTCATTCGACTGCAGCTCAACAAAAGGGGCAGCAGCAACAGCAGTGGTTGCTGCTGCTGGAGTTTTACTAATATCCAAACTCAACAGCTCCTCGGGCTTTTTGATGCGTGGCGGTCGCCTTGGATTGCTAGCTGCAGTTGCTGGCGATGTTGCTGCTGTTGCAATTGGCAACGTTGTTGTTTTTATTGTCGCCTCAGCAGCACCAGCAGTTGCAATGATTATACGCTCGTAGCTATCGCTCACATCGCCTGCATCCTGTTCGCCCAGACTAATGCGTTGTCCAGCAATATTGCTGTAGAACTTGCCCTTCTTCTGCTGCTGTAGCTGCTGCTGTGGCTGCTGCTGTTTCTGCTGTGGTTGCTGCTGCTGCTGCTGGGGCTGCTGCTCCAAATGTGGCACATCCTCCTCCTCGTGCAGTTGCGCATCGGCCACATCAAAATCATCACTAGCTGGCAAGCATTTAGCATTGGTTGTCTTCTTGGTCTGGCAATTGACTGAGATCAGATCGTAGGGATTGACGTTGCAGCGTAAGATGGAGCGACGCGAGCTGCGATTGCTGATTAAACCACTGCTCTGCAGCAGCGACTCATTGTCCTCCATTAGCCAGCAGTCCTGGACATTCTGCACAGGCGTCTTAATCACTGGCAGCGATGCACGCGTCCTTGTCCTGCCCCGTTGCATCGAACTGCTCCAGCTGGCTTTGACAGTAGTTGCTGTCGTCGCTGCTGCTGCTGCACGTGACTTGCTGTCCTTGGTAGCAGTTGGTGGCTCCGCGCTGACAACTGGCTCTGGCGAAAGGAGACGCGTGCGTCGCATCAGGTCATAGGGATCCTTTTGTGGATCCAGTATGGTGGGACGTGACTTCTTTGTTGCGCTCACCACACGCATCGTTGCCGCCAAAGGTCGACGGTTGTGCGGCGAAGCTGATGCCGCGGCTGCAACTGTTGGCAATCGCACAGTGCCACCGATGTTGGCCAGAGGCAGGCGCGAACCTTTGCATTTCTTACATACGCTCGCCTTCTTCACGTCACGTTTCGTGCCGTTCAAATACTCTGCACACGAACAGATCACAACGGCCAGTGTGGTGGCTGTGCCCGGTTCGCCATCTGTGGCAAAAATGGCTGCCGCATGTGGATGTCCGTGGCCGTAGTAGGAGGAGTGCGGGCGTGACGGTATGCCACGCACAGTGCCATAGATCCAGGGCTCCGCATACTTCATCGAGCGCGACAAGGCGGTGGGCAGAAACTCATAGCCAGGCGGTGGTGCGGCTGGTGGCGGTGGCAGTTGATAGCCCAAATGTTGCACTAGATGATGATGGGCAAGATGTTGCTGCTGGTATTGATGTTGCTGCTGTTGATGACTTTGCTGTTGCTGCTGGTGTTGTTGTTGATGGTGTTGCTGCTGCTGCTGCATATGCAGCGCCTGTTGCAGCTGTTGCATTTGCATCGTCTGCATGCTGCCGGCAGTAGTTAGAGATGAGTTCTTATTATCGCTGCTAATTTTGAGCCGCTGACTCCAGGTTTTCTTTGATTTGTCATACATCGGCGTGGTAAGCTGGGGCAGAGAGGAAAGTTGCTTAAGTTAGTTGCAAAAAGTTTTAACTTAAGCAGATAGAGAGACTCACCTTTCATTAGTTGATGTTACTGCTTTTGTGGCTGTTGCTGTTGCTGCTATGCTCATAATCCCCAATTTGAATTAATGGCCTTGATATAGTTTGTCGCTCGGTGCTGGCCAGTCATCAACTGTTGCCTGTCAGCCTGCCTGCAAAAGATATGACAGAAAATTATTAAAGCGCAACGTCCAGCGGGAAATCCGTTTACAAAAGTTTTCATATTGAAAAAGTTTAAAATGCGATTATATGTGACCTTAAATGAAAGGCTGAGGATGCGGCTGGGGTTAAGCAGAGCGGCAAAATAATACAAAAATGAAAAAGGGTGTCGTCTCTGGCAGCAGCTGCAGTAATATTTTGAGTAATTTAATGAGACAAGCCGGCTGCTTAGCTGCTGACAAATAGCTCAGATTACACAATGCCCACGAGCTACATATATATATATATATATATTATTAAAGGGTTGTTCCACAAAGACACTTCGCTTATAAATAAACAAAACAAACCGAGTCAATATCAGCCAACTCCAACAGCTTGTATTATTTTTATTTTTTCTTTTTTGGAATCTATGCCAAAAATATTAATTGCAGCCTTGTTGCTGCTGGAACCCAATCAAGGTTACAACTCAATTTGTGCCCCCTAACTAGACACAAGAAGTGCCGAACAAATCCTAAGTAATTTTGTACAATTTTCACAGCCGAAGAAAATACAAAAAATAATAAAAGTGTTACAAAAAATGCGAAATCAAATAAACCAGTCAAAAGAATATAAACCATGCTCAGCTTCCCTATCACCCACGCTTGTGAAAGTTCTTTTTGAAGCGGTTTTCACTGACAGACTAGAGAGTGAGAGAGAGAGAGAGAGAGAGAGGGGGAGTGAGTGGGACGGATGACTGGCGCGTGGGAAATGGAGGATTGTTGGCGAGCACTTGGTCAATGCTCCTACGCGCATTCACTATTTTTGTGGCTGTTGTTGCTCAACTTTGTTTTCATTTTCGCGAGTGAATTTTTGTCGTCATCGTGACCACTTTTCACAATCAACTGACTGCCCACAAAATCTTTGCAAGCGGCTTACAGTTGAGTTCTAGCATCACTCTCTTGCAAGCGCCACAATATCAAATCAAGTTGGTCTCTGCTCTGTTCAGCTCAGCTCCTTCTGGGCAACGGAACAGGCCGCTCTCAACGCTTGCGGATATTAATCAAAATGTTCTCTGAACGCAACCTCGATAGCGTCCTCGTCTCCATCTTCAACTCTATCTGCGTCTCCATCTTGAACTCGCATCTCCGGCAGCTACTTGAACTGGCAGCTATGTTAGTGTTGCTGTGTTGTCCAGACGTTGGCATACTTTGGCTTAGTTACCGCTACAATTGTTGTTGTTGCTGTGGCTGTTGCTGTTGCTGCTGTTGCTGCTGCTGCTGTTGTTGCTGCTAAAGTTGTTCTTTTTCTTGAGGTGCTCGGCCAAAACACGTAGCCTGCGCGTTGAAAAATGTTGATAAATGTTGACAATTTTTCCGGCAACCACTCGTGATAAATCTAATTTTTCTCTTTTGCTCGCTGTCCACATTGCGTTAGCACCCACGGCATTGTTGTCAGTTAACAGTTGTTGTTGTTGCTGTTGTGACTGTTGCTCTGTTGCAGTTTTGATTACATAGCAGCATGCTCCTTGTTGCTGTTGCCAAGTTTTTGCTCTTGCTGTTGCTGTTGCCGCTGCTGTCGCTGTTGCCGTTGTGTAGGTGTGAAGTAAAATTAAAAACGTGTCATTTTTTGCTTTATCGCGTGACGCCCATTTGGGGAAAATAAAAAAAAACATAAACAAAATGTTGCCATGACCCAGCGCCAACAACAAGCGAGCAAAATGTTTTGAGTGAAATTTGAGCCACTTTGTTTGATGCAGGCCATAGTCGGTTATTGTGGTTGCAGCCAAGCAGCAATGCTGCTTCTAAGGTTGAAGGTATAACAACCAGCACAACAAACACAACAATGTGCCATGGAATTTGTTCAGGCATCCTAAAACTGATCTAACTGAGTGAATGAATGAAGCACTCGAGTAAGCCAGCAGTAAGCAGCAGCAAAGCATGCTGATGAAATGGACTGTAATTACGATAATTGGGCTTGGCGGCCCACATTCAGCATTATTCGGTTGATGTCTGCCCACTAATTGCATTTAATCTTGTTCAATTAGTTACCTATACTAATACCTATACTAATCGCTTTCTATATAACTGTAAGCACGTATTTGCATAACGTATAAATTTTCATTTAAGCGGATTTCAACAAAGACACTCAGTCCGTAATTAAGCGCTTTGATTGTCTTGCTGGCTGGGCTTAAGTCGTTTTTCTTTCACTTCAGTTTGGCACACGGAGCATCATAATTTTTCACGCTCAATTGGCTCAGAGAGAGACAGCGAGAGGGTGGGAGAGAAAGAGAGGGAGTTGCCCATTTCCTTTTGGACAACGACTCCTTTTACAATTTGTTTTTTTTTTTTGGCTTATTTCGCGCTGCATTTGTGCCAAATGCAATTTGTCATTATAAATTTACGTCAGTTTGAGCAAAGGCAACGGCAAAGGCAAAGCAAAGCCAGTCCCAAAGCAAATGAACGAAGAAGAAGCAAAACTTTTTGGCCGCGCTGTGTAAAAAGTACAACTGCATTTTTCAATATATTTTCAGCGTGACTCTTTGGACAAAAGTTTTGCTTAACTTGCTGTTGTTTTCTTTTCTTTTTTTTAGTATGGTGGCAACCACCCACAAAACTTGGCCGCAGATTGATGGTCTTATAAAAAAGTAGTTAACGCAATGCCAAAGTGGCTAAACCGACAAGCTGAGCCAAGAGTTGTCGCTAATTAAGTGACTGTCGGTTAAAGTTTAATATAAATGCAACGAATCATTTGTCAATTATCAACAGTTGAGATATTTAAAATGCAATTAGAACACACATACAAAATATGTGCACAGCACAGATGCAGCTAACCAGACTTTAGTGAAGGATGAAGCTGAAGTTGAATCTGTTTCTGTGGCTGTGCATCATACAATAAGCGGCTTAAAAAACCAGTAATAAGAAACTAATGAGTTAACAACTCACAGCTGGAGGAAGGAGCTGAGGAGTTGGAGGAGCTGCTGTTGACTCAGAGATCAAGGCAAACCAATGTGCAGCTTTGCCAACTAAATGCACATCAAGTATACGCGCTGTGTGCGCTGTAAAATTAACAATTTCATTTAGCTACTTGAGCGAGAGATAGAGAGAGAGGAAGAAAGAGGGAGAGGGAGAGGGAGGGGGAGAGACCATCTGAGTTTATTCAACAAGAAACATTGAGCGTTAAGCATCAGCGATGCAGAGACGACATAATCACCGCTTTGGAGCGCCCAATCCGCGCAAGCAGCAAGCAGCTAAGTACGGCTCAGGTTAAGTAAGCAGGGCGAAAGGGAAGAACATGAGGGAGGAGGCTAACTGCCTGAGTGAAGGGGAGCTACACTCAAAAAAATATAGCCATAAAATCAATAAAGATTTTCTTCTTTTTGGAATCTAAATAAAAGAAAAAGTTCTTCTAAAAGTCAGAAAGACCTGTTTTAAATATATAGTGATTTTCAAATATTTAGCTTTTAATATTCGAATGTTATTAGAGATGAAAAAACACACCGAAAAATAATGAACATCTTTCTCCCCTGAAATTAATAAAGCAAAAATCCTGGTTTTTAGAAATCTGCCTTCTGAACAAGAAGGTAAGTTAGCCATGTCGTTTCTTTTTCTGAGTGTAGTAGCATGTAATATTCTATGTGTGTAGCGTTAAGTGAAAATGTGCAGCAGCTGCTTAAAGTGGCACAACTGACGTATGCAGCATTGAAGCGGGTTGCCTGCCAAGCCATACACCACACACCAGAGATAGAGATGAAGATGGAGTGGCAACAACAACAACAACAATTACGACAACAGCAACAACCAACAGACTGACAGCAGGGAATCCGCTTTATTTATATTGAAATTAATTTATTGAAAATTCTAATGAGTTTCACTCTCTATTATTATTTATTTTTTGGTCAGCTGACAGACTCGGTTGGCCATCAAGTTGGGCCAAATGCTTGTCCACAAAACAGCCAACAGATTTATGGTTAGACATATTAATTTATAACAAAATTGTAAGCTAAATTTCGAGCAGGCGGCAAAGATTTATCTGCAAACAGTGGCAAGAATATGTATATATGTTTATATATGCACGTACAAACTAATTGAATCTGCTGCTTTGTGAAATGTTAACAAGTTTTGCGGGTGGCTTTGCTCGTAGGCATGCGAAACTTTGAAAGCACAACACACATTAAAGTGCAGTGACAAATGCAGCAACAAAATGAACAACAACAACAGCATCAACAGATATTAAATTTTTTCTAACTAACCAGGAAAGAGCAGCAAAAGCAGCGACAACTTTGCTAAACTAATTAAAATGCATATTCTGGCTGCACATAAATGTGAAAAGTTTCGCTATATAGTCTTCTCGTTGTGTACCTGGTGCAAAATGAACGGATGCTTTAAGCAAATATAAATGGCAGTCTCAGTCTCAGTTTAAGCCAGCTGCAGATCCCCAACCAGACAGAGACACGTTGATGACAGTTTCGGTTGAGCTTACTCTGCAATTTGTATAACATGCTGGGCAGTTGGCTGGGCTGTGTTGGCCAGGCCAGAAGAAGATAGAAGACAGCAGACACAAGCTCAACTTCAACACCACACCCTGGGCATTTGTTAAAGCAAAACTTTTTGTAAACTCATTAGAGCAGTCGGCCAAGCATCCAAACAGTGCAGAGACAAGGGGCGAAGGGCAGTTCGCAAGTTTTGTGAAAGAAAACAGGCAGCAACGGTAGCAACAACAGCCTGAGAGAGAGAGAGAGAGAGAGCGAGTGAGAGAGAGAGGAGGACCCGCTGGGCAGCTGACAAACAAAAGGCTGTGCGCCCGGCCAAGACAAACAAGGCAAGTTCTCCTTATGCTGGGCACAACGGCTTACTGTCGCTTTTCATGCGGCTAAACATGCCCGGCGGTGCAGTTGAAATTTTATTTATTGCATTAACTTGAAACCGCTCGGTAAATGTGGGCGGCAGTTGCTTGCTGCCCATAATAAACTTAATGAAAATGATGCTCATAATGAAGCTCACTAATCGACTCCCTGCTCTCTGACTGGCAAGACGCAGCTGCTTCAAGTTTACGAGCTGAGTTGCAAAACTATTTAGTGGTAACAACTAAATGTCATATATACTATAAAATATACACTATCTATACTACTATGCACTAACTGCACGACTGTAAACTATATAAAAGAGATTTCTTACACTTGGAAAAACCCTTGGCACAAAACTTTATGTTTTGCATGATAATTGACAGCAGGAAGTTTGAGCGATTAAGCTTAATGTGTGTGTGTAGTTGCATATATAAATATATATTGTAGAAATTAACATAAGTTCTGCATTGCCGATGGCAGACACACACTCACACACACACAGGCAGACGGAGAGACGGAATGATGTGTGTGTGAAATTGATTGAGTGGAAAATTTAATGTATGCAACATTTTTCATAGCATACTTTTGAGTGTTTGGCAAATTGCAACGCACAATAATTGCAGACATATTTGTTGTGGCTATCGGTGTGTGTGTGCGTGTGTGTTGGTATTTAATTGTCAAGATATACATACAAGCACTCACTCTCACTCTCTAACACGGGCAGGGCAGCTTTCAGTTATTGTTTAAACTTTGTGTTGCTGGCAATTTTAATAATAAAATTGACTTACTGCTACGCATTTAATTATTATGCCTGCAGTTATTTACACACTAGGTGTATGTATGTTGATGTGTACTTTTTTAAATATTGTTTGAGCGCAAATAATTATGTTGGCGTTAAGTTGAGCATAAAACACTTTGCCAAAATTATATGCAATTTAATTGCAGCCAATATGCATACAACTTAACGTATCAAAGTCGATATAGCCACGTTCGTCTGGCTGCCTGTCATTTTATTTGCCAACTAGTCTTTAAATGTTACAGCTATCTTACTCTTGCTGCAGCAACTGCTGCATGGAATAATAATATATTATGTGACTGCCATGGGAGCTTTTGCTGAAAAATAAAATCTCATCTTCATGTGCCATAACTTTTGTCGTAACTTGGCTTGGCTGGGCCTCAACATGAATCCCAAGTTTCAATTTTAAAACGTGAAACTCATATAAATAGAATTTCTCAAAAATAGGATACGCATATGGGTCTGAACTTCTTAATGCCATAAATCTCTCAACTATCAAAGCTCTGATCGTAGCTTTCGTTATAAGACTTCTTATCCCTAACTTGGTTAGATCTGATCCGACTTTCAAGAAGATGTGATTTGGCCTATCGAACCAAGCCACATTTACATTTGAAAACGAGATGATGGCTCAGATAAAAATACTTGTTCAAACCCAATTTTACTTATCCATATTGTTACTCTCTTGTGAATTTACATGCGTATAAATGTTAATACAAATACATGTGGCACGCCCGCTCTAAGTGGGTTGCATTTTTTATAAAAATGAAAATTGCGACAGCAAACCATTTGCAATCGATGCAAAAGTTCAAAGCACACAAATTGTGCATAAATTAAGTGGCACAAAGTGCTTTCTCTGCGTGGACTGTGGTGCTGAGGAGGGTGAGGCGGGGCAGATCGGGGCAGGACGGGGCAGGACGAAGAAGGACGACTTGACATTTCTTGGCAGTTGTGCGACTTTCATTTGACACATGTCAAAATGTTAGAGAACTCAATTAGTCGCCACCGCAAATGTCTGTCAAACTGTGGCCATAGTTTGAGGTTGCATTTGCTGAGTGCGTGTTTGAGTAAGAGTTTTGAGTTTGAATGAGTGTTTTTGAATGGCGGCCAGTTTGATGCCCAGTTTATTTAGGCAGAATATATGTAAATTATTTATGGATTTTGATATGCATATATATTTATTTAAGTTGTACTGTTGAACAAGTCTTTAAGTTCAATTTAAAACAAGCAACAGTTTTTGACTTACAATAATTAATTTAAACTAATTATGAATCTATTTCTTAAAATGTGCCCGCCACTAAACACTAATCGATGATGATGCCCCAAAAGAACGTTGTAAGCTATGCTCAGGTCATAGCCTAAACGGTGGGCTGCTGCTCCTTGCTGAATCCTTGACTCCCCCACTTATAATTCAGTGCTCTCCATGTGCGGATTGGCATTGCGAATGCCCAGATTTTGTAGTTTGCGAAGGCGATGAATTTGGTAGCGCAACTTGTGCTTGAACACAATCTGATTGTTGACCGTCTTCAGTTCGTCGAGGCTGCAACCCTTCAGATTGCGGACTGTTTTGGCCAACAGGGTTTCGGTGATGAAATACTTGGCTTTCGAGAGTCGCATATATTCTACATTGCGACGAGCCAACTGCTCGCGATACAAATACAGATGATAGCCAACATTAGGTGGCTGCTGTTGCTGCTGCTCCGAGTCGGTTTCATTGACAAGCTTTTGATAGCGTGGCATGTTGTAGTTGCAGTGACAGTTGAAGGTGCAGCTGTTGTAGGATTTTATTGCTGTTGATTGGGATTTGCGATATGTGTTTCCAAGATCGTGCCACAATTTAGCTTCTGCTGCTGCTCCTGCTACTGCTGCTGTAGTTGTTGCTGCTGCTGTGTTTGCATTCGGTTTGATGGTCAACACAGCGCTGGCTTGGCTTTTTATACAGAGAGCGGGTTATTTGCCACCCACTACCTGCCACTGCTTGCCACCCGACTGACTGCCTGTTGAGTCCTCTTTATTTTTAGGTCATTGCAACAAGCATGGTCTGTGGCGTGGTCTACCAACCAATATTGTTCTACCTGTTCGGCTGCTGCAATTTTGACTTATGAGAGCCGCCGCAATAAAAAACAATTCATTCTTAATCTGCTTGCCGGTCATAAAGTTTTCGTATTTGCAAACATTTTCATTCTTAATCCGATCACTAATCCGTTCAGGCCATCGGCAACAACTGCAAAAAATCGCGTCTGACCTATAAAAAGATTAGACGCATCAGCATCATCAGCAGCAGCTTCAGCAACGTGCAAGTATTTTCCCAAGCAGCTGACAAGCAACTGCATGATGATGTCCTGGCTGCCCACAAAAGGGTAACTAAAGGCTGCCAAGGATTAGTTGCCGAGCAGCTGCTGCAACGTCAGTTTTTCATTAATGATCAGCCTGCCAAAAGCTGAGGCGAACTGTGCAAACTATGCCACATGAAAATGTTGAATAAATTCAATTCCTTAAGATATCATTTCTTTTTGTTATTCAGGCAGCTTCTTGGCTTATGGCCTAAGCTTTGTAATCCAGCCCGATTTATGTCTTTTCTCAATTTCTATGCAGGAGTTAAAACAGTTTTCAGTTTTAAATCACAAGATAAACTTTTTTCAAACTGCAGCAGCAGCACAGCAGCAGTGGCAGAGTTGAACGAAAAGTGTCGCTGATATTTCCAACGGAAAGTTTTCATTTCCATGCCAATTTTTTCTCGCCTATTTTCGCTCTTTTACATAAACAATCATGTCAATTTCCAGATCAAATAAGACAAAGTTCAAGCCACTTTTTTCCCACACAAGTGAGCAAGAAAGTGCAGGGGGAGTGGAGGGGGGGGGGGGGCTGTGGGGGCTGGACACAGAAAAAGAAGAAAGTGATGAACCTCTCTTTGCAAAAATTATGGCAAACTTTTGCTTTTTAAATCTAACGAAACGAAGCGAAACGAAACGAGCCGGCCAACTTTTCATAACTTGAATGTTGAAATAAGCAATTTTCGCGTTCAACTACACACAGAAACACATACACACCCATACACACACACACACACACAGACAGAGACACCCTTGTGTCTGCCTTGTCTGAGACTGTGAAGGGCATAAAGATTGAAAAGTAATTGCATTGAAGGCAGCTCGTAGTTAAAAATTTATAGACATAGTATATTGAAGCAGAAGCATCTGCAGGCAGCAGTAAAAAATATGATATTGCTGCTGCACTGCTGCTAAAAATGATTGAAAATGCAATTGACCCGCATTTCTTTGCTACCTCTCACCCTTTGCTCCCTTCCCCTAACGTGCTGGTAATTGCAGTAGATATAAAAAGGAGAAATAAAAGCAACGTTTGCTTTCAAATAAAAGTAAATGAAATTTGTGCAAATTTGAAATGAAATCAGCTCTTTAGCCCATTGCTTCAAATACTCATTTGTTCATTGCTGCCATACTTTTCCATTTCTCATTTCCCATTCACATCTCCCATTAGCATTAATAATGATTAGCGGTTTTTTTTGGCTTAGCCACGTGAGTTGAATAGCATTTAATTTTGCTTTTCCTGATGCACATCTCAATTGCTAATTTTTTACTATATGCAATTTGTTCAAATCTTTGCGCTGTTTTGGTCATCGTTTGTTGCAGTTGCAAGGAATTTCCCCCTCATCGACAGCATAATAATATTTGTGTTAATTTAACACACTCTCTCCATGCCACGTCCACACAATATACACACACAAGGGTATAAATATGATGGCAAACATTCCAGAAGAGCAGCAGCTGATATTCTTGGCTTTGCCTTTTGGACCCATTTAATGGCTTTATTTCAAAGCAAATTATTTGCATTTTAAACACACTTTTATATGGAGGTGTGTGTATGTGTGTGTGCCTGAGAGAGCTTTGTCAAATGAAATTAAAACATTCCGAGCTTAATTTGTTGGCTGGTGGAAGAGTGTGGTTTAAAAAGAAGTTAACACAATAAGCTTTGCTGGGCTTCCCGCAAGTAATTATAGCTTAGGGAATTCTATATTTTGGGAAAAACTGAATTTTATTTCTTTGATTTAAAGTTTAATTGTGATCGTTTCTGCTCATAGTCCATAACTCTTACGGCAGAACTAATTGATATATGTCTATATCTGCATTCACTCCCTGCTCGGCTGTTATTCTCGATTAGTCTTTGAGTGCTGACCATCATAATGGAGAACAATCTGGGAGCAGAGAACATCGTGGCAAACTTATCGCATAATCAAAATGCCGTAAATCATGAAATTTGATATGCGGCGTTCATTTGACAGCCCCGTTCGACGTTAATTGCCCATTGTAAAGATGGAATTGGGGGGCGGTGAATAAAATCAAAAGGCAATTAAAGTGCCATTCGATGGCTGGCAAAGCCACTATAAAATGCAGGCGGCATTCGAAAATTGCAGCTGGCAAAGGCGACAATTGCGACGGGCAAAAAGGAAACCAGCGACTTGGATTGCTCCTCTTGAACGGAAGTGAAAGTAGCAGCGGGGATTACCAAAGGTGGGATGCGGCTGGTGTTGATGTTGAGGGGATAGCAATTAATTAAGGCAAACCTCAGCGAAGTTGAAAAAGTATGCAACACACGAACCGCAAAGGCAATGAAATATTGCAATCAGCAAAAGAATGAAAAGCCACCAAATGCACAGAAGAAGAAGCTCTCTAAAAAGCAGCAGTAACAGCAACACCAGCTACAACAGTACCACCAACAGCAGCAACAACCAGCCAGCAGCAGCCAAGTACTAAGGAGCCAGAAGCTGCCTGGCTGCCTGGTTGCTCGGTTGGCGGCACCCGCTTGCCAAAATTAGTTTCTGTGTCAAAAGTTTGAAATGAGCAAGCGCCCAGGCCAAGCTTCACTCAGAGAAACAAAAGACAAATTTTGTCTGGCTAAAAACTGGGGGTGTTCTTTTCTTTCCATACTACATCTTTCTAAAATTTAGAACAGATTTGTTGTAAAAATATAGGTTTTGCGTTTCCAGACTTTAGAAATATTTTCTATAATAAGAAAACATATTTCTCGAAAGAAAAAAGTTTTTATAACTTACTTTTTGTTTCCTGGATGATTTTTATTTGGAAGCGTTTAGCTTTTTATTGTTTATTTTACTATATATATGTGTTTTAAATTGTCACAAATACAACCAAGATTTTTAAATACATTTTTTTCTAAAAAAAGTGAATTTCTACTTTTAAAAATATTTTCTATTCATTAGAAATAATTTATTTCTGAAAACTAGAAAATAAACCTTTCTATCTTTTCTAGTTTTCCTACAATAAAGTGCAAATTTTTATGCGTGTACAGACATTCAGTGAGCACCGACAGCTGAGGCAAGGAAGCCAAGGAAGCTCTCAAAAAAGAATTGCAGAGAAAAAATCGTTGAGCAGGAGGAGAGACAACTCTGGCGACGAGTTGAGCAAGTGCGAGAGGACAAAGTTTGTCGCTGATGTAGTTAAGAATTGGCAGCAAATGCTGCTTAATTTCAAAAGAAACTTTACGTATTTGTCATGCGGCGCACATTCATTGCGGTGTTCATTTGAGCAGAGGCAAGCGGCAAGCTGCAACTGCAACTGCAGCGTTGACGCTGGCAAACTTGGCACCACCCTCCAAGCCTTGAGCTTTTCTCACCAATTTTTTGTCATTGCTTATATTTAATAATTCATCAAAAATCTTTGAGTCTAGCGTTTGTTGCACGCTAATTTGCGGTCATTTGGCCGCATGCGCGTTGGTGTGCCACTTGTGTGTGCCTCATTTCCTGCGGCCGACTTCCATTTGACTTGTCGTTTCCGTTTCCGTTTCAATGACGCTTTGATTGGCCTTGCGGTCGGTGCTTGCCACACTGCAACCAACAAGTGTTAATCATTATGTAGCACAGCGCTGACCGCAACCAGCGCTGACTTTGTGCAGCACTTGAAAAATTCTGATGCTAAAAATACTATACTCAGAAAAAGTCGCCTTGAACGTTGGAAATCACCCTTAAAATTACAAAGCTTTTATTGCTTTTAGAAATAATTTTAGGGGACAAAAATTGTTCATAAAATAAGAAAGACTTTCCCTAAATCGACATCCTAAAAATTCTTTCATTATTATTTTGAAGAGATTATTAATAAGAAAATCATTTCTTAAATGTACAAATTTATTACTTAAGAATATCTTAATTATTTGTTTAAATATTAACCAAAAATATTCATTTGCATATTAGCTGCTTGCAGGCAGCACTTAATAGGCACTAAGTGTTGAGTGTGGGCACGTTGCTAGTTATAATCACATATAACATTGATAAGTTGCTTAAATGTTGAGTGTTAGTGCAAACAGAAAACATTACGTGAGATTATTGCAATTGTTGCTTACCTCAGAGAAATATCTGCGCACAAGTTGAGGGTGCTTAGCTGCTGCAAATAAATAAATTAAAAATATTAATATAATTATTTGATGTGGCGGCACCAGATAGCTTATACTTAATAATGTATACTATGAATTTATGTATTTATTAATAATTTCTTCTTGTTTTTTTGGCAATTCATTTTGGGCACGTACATGGTAATCTTTACACAATTGAATGGCAATGCACACGCAAACGATTATTATTGAAAAAGATAAACCAAAACTTTGCTTGATTGCACGCCTATTGGCGGCTTCATTATCGCTTGACTGGGTGGCAGTTTCTTTTTTGGGGGCGGCGAGTTGGAGCGGTTGGTTTGGGCCGTCAAAAACATTTCCGGGCCCAAGTGCGAAATACGAATTGTGAAATGCATTCGTGTGTGAAAATGATTTTAAAATTGTTGCCTGAAATTGTGCAAAAGAGCGACGACAATCAAAAGGCATTCGAGATTTGATATCTGAATTGTGAAAATTATTATAGAGGGTATTGTGCAGGGGGTATGGGCGTGTGTGGGTGATAGGCTCTACAAACAGCAAAGCACAAAATTTGACAGCTTTTAATTGTGCAGCGAGCCGTGCAAATCTTGTGCGAAACATTCGCTCAAACAAAGCCAACAGCAGCAACAACAAACCATTTATGCAATTACAAAACGCATCATGTCAGGGCCAGAAACTCAAATTGAGATGCACTTGCCGATTGCCCGTTTGTGGGCCAGTTTTATGCCTCAGCTGGCAAAGTTGGTTCACAAAAAAAAAGTGAAAATTGTGTTTAGTACAACTTAGAAATAACAGCTGCAATTAGCGCAGCAAAATTGTTAACGACAAAAAACACTTGAGGCTGCCAGTGCCGTGTGAATTATCATTAATAGACCAAAGTGAGAGCTCTTTTTTCATGCTCTCTCATTTTTCACGTCTTTCCTAGCCGCAGCTTCCCTAATGGCAAGCGGACTGACTGAGTGACTAACTAACTGAGTGACTGCCACAGTCAACATGCAAAGCCCCAAGGCCTTTTCACACATACAGCCAAAGAGAGACACACACGCATGTGTGTGTGCCACACGTTGAGGCTTGTCAGCAGTTCATCAGAGATGCCAGGAGACGTGGCATCATCAAGACGTAGCAAGTTGCACGTTGCGTCTTTGCATAAACTTAATTAAAATCAAATTAAATTCAAGCGATTCCCTTGACTCGCTGTGGCACAACTTGAGCAGGCAGCTTGCCACATTATGCAAATGCTTAGCATTTTGAACTCAACCAGCAACTGTCAGCTGTACTAAAAACTTAACGATGTATAAATCGTTGCTGTTGCTGTTGCTTTTGCTGTTGCCCCGCTATCTGATAAGCTACAATCAAATGCAATCAAACTGAATTCAATTTTATGGCCAGCCAAAGTCAACTTGCTTAGAAGACTCAACTGAAGTGAAGTGAGCTGGAAAGCAGCCAACAACCAGCAACCAGCAAGCACCAGCAACAGAGCTTTAGCTTAACAGCTGCGTCTAAATACAAATTAAAATCCAACTGGGCCAACAGAGCGAAACGTTGCCCCAAAAATCTCAGCCACGGCTGCAACCAGCAATTGCTTACCAAATAATTTGCAAATCTGATTACAGTATAGAAAAGGAAATAAAATTCGTTTAGTAAAAAAATCACTAGGAGTTGCCAATGTGGCTAAAATTTGGCTATTTGCAGTTGACAACCACAAGGCTGACACATCTCTGACAAGAATCAGAAAGTCACCGAGAAAAAACATCAAAGTCGGCCTCAGCAACAAGAGAAATGCAGCGAATTGTGACGCTCAAAGTTGCGGAAATGAAGATGACGACGACGACTGGATGTCTGTCTATCTGTCCGGATGTTGTATGTGAATACCTATACATATATATATATATATATATATATATATATATATATGCTATAGCTGCAGCCCCTTAGCAGAAGTTCAATTGAAGCGTAGCGAAAACGTTTTACGCTGCATGCGATTCATGCAGTTTTGTTAGCACACAAAAAAACATCTGCCCTTGCCACACTTGCAACGCCCGCTGTTTGGGCAACGCTTAGTGGCATCATTGAGTTCGACAACAGGCGGTGGCAACACCGCAGCACTGAGCTGCCGCCAACCGCCAGACGCTTTGTCTGTTTGAACTGTCGGCATTTTATTTTTTCTTCTTTTTTTTCTTTTTTATATCCAACCCTGCATTTTTTGCCTCCATTTCTTGCGCAAGCGGAAACACAACTTGCCAAATTTGTGTGTGTGGTGTCTGTGTCTATGGTGTGTGTGTGCCTGTTTGAGTGTTTGCTTAACATTGTTCGATATTTGGTTGGCTTCTGTTCATTTCTTGACTCCGATGTTTATCTGCAATGATTTGCGATTTTCCGGCAATTTACGCAAAAATATGTGACGAAATTTCGGCAACTTCTGCTACTGCTTCTGCTTCCGCTGCTTCTTCTTATTTTGTGTTTGTGTTAGTGCAACAATTTGGGTTTTTTATTTTTTTGAAATGTCTATCGTGCCACCAACATCCCCTACCCCTCATCCTACCCTTCTTTATGCGTTGCGCGCGTGATGTCAGCCCGAAATTTACCAAGAAAATTAGCGTACAAAAATGTTGATGGCAAATATTTGGATAGCAGCAACAGCAACAGCAACAAAAACAACTAAGACAACAACAACGGAAAAAGAGCATCCCACGCTTTGCAATTCGTTTTACAAATTTTGGGTGATTGGCTTTTTCGGCATTCGCTTGCAGTTAATTGAATTTGAAAGGTGAAAGGCTCTCAGACTGAGGCCTCTCAGTCGCATCTCCGTCCAAAAAGTGAATTTCGATTGCGATAACAATGAAGCATTTGATTCACTGATTTATGGCGCCAAAGCTGTACCTGAATGCCGAACGAACTCCAGGTAAAAGGGCTGCAATTTGATTAGTGCATAACAGACGAACTTTTTTTTTTGGGAAAATTTAATTCAAACTGAGACGAATTGCATGGAAAATAACTTAAACAAAACAATTAAATTGGCTAATTGCACATAATAATAATAAAAAACAAAGAGCTATACAGCCACTTTCATTCTTATTGAATTTAATAAATAAATATAAATCACACTTGCATTTAATTGCAAAAATTAAGTGAATGCAAAATGTAAATCGGGCAGCGAGAAGATAAAATTATTATATGTAAAAAATAATTACTTTAAACAACAGCAGCAGCCGCAACAAATGGCCAAAAGGGAAATGCTCTCAGCTTGGCATCATCATCATCATTATCGTCATCATCACTTTTGTCAGTTGTGTGTAATGATCATGTGATGATTTGATAATTAAAAGCAAACATAAAGCGAAAGAGAAAACAAGCTGAAGCGTTCAAGAAATGAATGCCATAAAAATGCTACACACAAACAAGCTCTAATATTTACCTATACATATATGCATATAAAATATATATATATATAAATATTGTATATATATATATATATATACATAGATATTGATGTCGCACAATTTTTAAATGCCACAAGACAGAAGCTGATGCTGGACAGGATGATTGTGGCTACTGGCCGATAGCAGCAGCAGCAGACTGTGTCCTACGTATCATAGACACAGTTAACAGTAGCCAAGGAGCCAGAGAGCGACGGAGAGGGAGAGATGGATAGTCTGATAGAGAGGGAGAGAGAGGGCAACACGTTTGCTGGCGACAAGGTTTCGCAGTTGATGAACTCAAACAACTCGCAAGTCGGACACGACGCGATGCCAACGCATTTATTACAAACAACAACCCAAAGAGACTGTGATCCGCTTTGCGAGGAGGCCGTTACACATACGTTTACCATTATGCCATATATCTTATTTGTATCTTTGTATCTGTGTATCTGTAGCTTTGCATGTGTATCTGTGTAGCTGGCTACGCACGCAACCGCAACGAAACCAGACCTTGAGCCAGTTTACGATTGCGCGCAAGAATATATATATATAGATATATATATAGACTTATATATATGCGTAGTATGCGTATATATAACCAACAAAAACAGCAAGCGACTCTCAAATTGATTAAACGCTAATCGCAGCCATTTTCTGCAATTATGTGAGTGGGCAGTACACTCAGAAAAACAAAGAGGAATCCATAGGAAATTTAATTTAAAAAATCTGAAATGTTGATATGAAAACTGTTATTTGTAGATAAATATTTTCTAAAATTGAAGCCCTGAAAATTATACATATGTATTTTTCTATATTTTACAAAAATCAAATCTGAATTAAAGCAAAGAAAAATCACATTTTTAAAAAAAGCCGGATGCTCCATTTAAGCAGGGGATGAAATGGGCGAGGCGCAGGTCGAAAAATTTTTGGTGAGTGTGAAAAGAGGTGAGGTGAAGGTGGTTGTGGTTGTGTTGCTGTTGGTGATGAAGAGGAGTAAAGTGGTCAGTTAAGCTTTTGGGCAAGTTTTTGGTTACTGGTGCTGTTGCTGTTGTCGTCTGAGCAATTACGTTGGCGTTGGCGTCGTTCATTGCCTCGTGGCAGCTTTCGTTGCTGGGGCGAGGTGCGTGCAACTGTTAATTGAGTGATGGCCGAGACTGCAGCATTAACAGCAACAACAACCACAACAACAACAACAGCAGCTGATTGCCCAAGCTGCCCAAGCAACATCAACTCAAAAATCTCGTTTGCCTAATAGCCGAGTTCAAGTTGAATGGCTCAATCTCTCAATCAGCCAATCTGGCAATTGATGTGTTTGAGTTTGCGCTTGTGTCGACGTTTTTTAATTAACAAACTGCCATCTAAATTAATCACAAAAATCGCCAAAAATCACAAAAGGAGAAAGCATTAATATTTATACATATACTCGTATGTATATAAATAAATATTCCAGTTAAAATACTTGAATTTTTGGTCAAGTGAACCTAAAAGGCTTGAGGCAAGAAAAACAAAGAAACAACAAAAATCTCAAGCTACATCCGTTCATTAATCTACGTATTATTACACTCGAATTTAGAACACTTTGTTGAAGATAGCCCCAACACAATGGAGCAAAGCAAAAACACTTTCAAGGCTCATATACGTAAAATGTTTATGGCCACTTTGGTAGACATAAATGGTTTGTTTTAGTTGTTTTTTTGTTTTCTTCTTTTTTGTGGCTACCGATTTTCACTTGACTGCTACTTAAAATCACTCAGAACGAGGCGCATCCTAAAACTTTAATGAGCTGAAGCTAAAGTTCATGAACCCGTCGTCCCGTGTAAAACAGAAAATTCTCACACAGAACGCGACGGCGTCAATTCCACGCGACACGAAGTTGATACCATTGGTAAAGGGGCAGAGAAGAGGTGTGGTGGGGGAAGGGAGTTGGGGAGTGTTGGGCAAAGGCTACGAATTGGCCATGGCTAGTTAGATGTGGGCAGCCCGGACAGGCTTAACTTTTAACCGCACACAGCAAGAAGCCGACGTCGACTTCGACATCGACATCGACATAGACGTCAGGGTTTTGGCCACTTGACTTGACTTTTGCCGTACGGCGAGCCAAGTAATTAAAAAGCGCTAGCAACAACAAAAAGAACAAGAACAACAAGAACAGCAACAAAAAGAACAAGTAGCAAAGCGGAAAGTGGAAAGCGGAAAGCTAAAGAAAAAGGGAAAATAACAGCTATGGCGTTGAATCTTTCTTGCCACACGTATCTAAGGCTTTCACAGGAGCAGCTCTGCCTGCACTCGCAAAAAACAAAAATGAAATTTCTTTTGAGAAATAATTCTGAAAAGTAAGTAACAAATTTAAAAATTGCAATTAAGTGGTTAACTCGAAGATACTATTAGCTATTATCAGTTGCAAGATGATAGTTTGCTTTACAGAATCCTGGTTTTTTATGCACTCTTAATGAAAGTTTTATAGTCGATCTATAAGTCTGTGTAAATGTTATATCAATTGTGAATTTTATTGCTATCGTCAAGCGATTTGTATCGATTTACGCAAAGCTTGAGCTGCATGTGGTAAATGAGAATTTTTTCTCCTAATTTGAAGTCCCTAATTTGATGGCCAGACTAACTTGGCTGAATTGACTCGACTTTTGATGCTCACCGAGAATATATATACGTTATGGAATCGTAGATGCTTTCTTCTATTTTTTATTTACACTTTACTAGACTATCGACTCGGATTCAGGCGAACAACTCAAATATATTTCATTTAGTAAGCAAACTGAACTCTATTGGATCTATTATTTTTCTCGCAGTGCATGCAACAGAGAATGCTGCAGCTAGAGTTTGTTCTACGCTCAGACAGTGTTCATTTCGTCGTTTCGTAATTAATTAGTCTTAAAAGTTAAATAGCCCAAATGATTTCGGACAAGCTACAAAGGCCGATGCGAGCAGCGAGCACCGAGCAGAAGGCAGTGAGCAGGCAGCTAATAGAAAGAATGCCAAGCTACAGATACAGATACAGCAGCGGATGCGGATACAGATACAACAGTAACAGCAAACAGCATACAGCAACAGCAACAAGAGACAGCAAAATATTTACGAGTAGTTGGAGTTCAATGCGGCTCTGGTCGCTTGGCAAATGAAGATAAGATACGCGTTTGACAGGCCGGCATTGCCAAAGGCAAAGAAGGCGTTGGAGAGAGGGAAGAGGGGGATGAGTATATGTGTGTGCATCGCATATTTGTGTAAATTTCGTATTTTTATACAGCAATTGAGTTGGCTGTCAGTTTGGCACACCATTTGCTATACACACTCACATGGAGTGTGCATAGCCAGTCAAGAATTTATCTAACGCCAACGTGAGAAGAAGCAGCGACAGAAACTCGCTAACGATGTGTTTGTGTGTGTGTGTGTGTGTGTATGTATGACTCCTGATTCTCGGATTCTGACTTGCCAGTTTGCCTTATTGATTGAGACAGAATTTATTGGCAGTGCTTAACGTTTTAAGCAAACATCGTTGTGACTTTTTGATATTTGCCAGGCCACTAAAAATGGCACTCGATTTTGAATATGAAATGGCAGGCGATTTAAGCTGCCGAAGCATAAGTGCAGCACTCCATACATACATATATATATATATACATATATATATGTATATATAAATATATATATACATTTTCATGTTGCAATATAAATTGGCAGAAATCAACTATCACACAAAAGGCCACCTCAAATTCGAGCCCAAAGTTGCAATAGCTGCATATCAATTTCATTTTGCTTTCATACTCGAATCATATTTGCCAATTTATTTTACACTTCTGCTGCAAATTGCCGAGCACTTTAAGTACATACTCCACAAAAAATAAAAGGTAAATAAAACCAGCATGTTTTTTTGCTCTCTTTTTATTTCTTTTCAGCTAAGACGAGGAACAGATGCTCTAGCCTAGAATGAATATTGATATATGCATTGCAAGGGTATTCAATGGCCAATATGTATAAATATATGTACAGCTGCGGTCAAAATAATAGTAGTGAACACATTTTAAATCATATTTTTAAAAAATACTCAAAATATAGTTCAACAACTATGAAACTTGCATTTAAACACAAGCAATCAATACTGAAGTTTCCCAGCGGCGAAGTAATACTTTTAATAACTTGAAGAGATGGGTGGGTAGATTTCAGTACGTTTAGTATTTGGAAAATAATAGTATTTTAAAGCATTCCCAGACGAGGTCTTGATTTGACATATTATTGAGTCATGTTTTTATTAAATGCTTTGAGAAGCAGCATATTCTTATGACCGCAACTGTAGATACATCGTCAAAGCGCACTCTTAACCCATTTGAATCGCTTCGTCGTTGAACTGGGCCAAGTGCAGTGTGAAGTGTGTGTTCCCAATGGCAGGAGTGGGCGAGGGGGGAGAGGGGGTTATTATGCAAGAAGAGAAGCTCTTTCGAGCCCATTTGACCAACGCATGCAATTTGCAACTGATTCAACATTCGAGTGCTTTTCCAAAAATGGCTGCAGAAATTGCTGCCTAACAGCAGGCGCCGCCGCCGCCGCCGCCGCCGCAGCAGTCGAGGCCCACAGTGCACAGTGGGGCCAGGCCGATTTTGTGACCAGGCTAAAATTATTTATGGCTAAGTCTAGACGAAAGTGGCATATGCGTATGCTTGCACAGCTTTAATTATTTAAGAGAGGGGGCTGGCTGCATTGGCCTCAACACAACATTTTTTGCGATTTTTATGGTTTATTTTTATTTTATATTTGGCCAAGACAAATTGCACTAAATTATTTGCTGGCAGGTAAACGAGCCGGGCCAGAACGAAAGGCCTCAAGGCCTGCTGCAATTATGGTGCATAAGCTGTGTGTGTTGTGTGTGTGTGTGTATCTGCACTTGACCAAAAAGCAGTGAGAGCAGATGCAAAGTTCATGATAAAATTACCAACTTAATTGCCGAGACGGGGCACATAACTTCAAGCCAAAAGAGAGGGAGATAGACAGAGAGTCCAGCACTCAACTAATTGGTGCAATATGAGAAACGACCAACAACAGCAGCAGCAGCAGCAACAACTTGAGGCATAGATAAAACCTGAAGTTGAGTCAGCGACGCTTTTTTTTGTATGCTATGCTGCAATCGAACAAATAAAACAAAAACGAAACTAAGAAACCTAGCCTGTTAACAAACTTTTTGAACTGGTTTTGTTTCGATGCGGCTTATTGTTGTTGTTGCTGGCTAGTTGGCCAGCGAAAGCAAAAGTTGCAATCTGTCTCAGTGCCACAATGACAAAAAAGCATTAAAAAACGCAGCAAGAAGAAAAATGCGAGACAACCAAGTTGGCATTTGCATGGCACTGCTTTGCCCAAATGCTTTCAAATTGGGTTAACGACACTTCAACTTGGCAAAAATACAACAGCAACAGCAACTGCAACAACAACTGCCTCAAACGAAAGAAAAAATAAGAAAAATGCACTTTCATTGCAAGTGTCGCCTCCGCTTGCCGCATAGAAAGTGAAACTGCAATCGCACAGTTGTTACAGATACAAAAAAAAAAAGAAACACTAACAACAATTACATGAGCAAAGATTTGGTTTAGTTTGTTTGGTCAAAGACAGCGTTTTTTTCTACTTGGTTTATTGCTGTGTAAAATCAGAAAAGTGTCAATTAGTCGACTTAATGGAGTTTTGTGGCAGCTACAAAACTCAAAAATTATGTCAAACTCGCAGTAGATGATGATGATGCCACTTGGCCAAAGATACACACACACACACACATGGCTCTTTAAGCCTGGCTAAGCAAAAAGTTTCATTAGCTTGGACAAACATTAGGAGCTCATTAGATGCACAAAAGATGCACAGAACTTGGCGCATAATTCAGCTAAAGTACAACTGCGTGTGTGCAACTGATGCTGATTGCATCACATGAGGGATGAAGTTAGAGAGGGGAGTGGAGAAGGGGGAGGGGGATTCACCTGCACACACACACACACGCAGACAAATCAGTGGAAATCAACGTTGGGTCCGCTGTTGGCTGCAGAGCAAGTAAAATTAAATGGAGTCGAGAAGACTGGAAGACACAACTCAAAAGTCGTCGCGGAGTCAAGGAACCCTTAAGCACATATGAGATACACGCTGACAATACGTTTGGAGAGCATGTTGCAGTTGCCACTGTTGCAACGACTCAGTGCGTAACGGCAGCGAGTGAGTGCGAGTGCGAGTGAAAGAGGGAGAGAGAGAGAGAGAGATGTGAGAGGGAGGTGAGGGGGATCAGAACATAAGCCAGCGAGTTGCTAATTATGCTATACTTATGCCAGCACTCATATTGCACTGCAACAAACTTGCAGATTTTAAAATTATTTCGAATAACTTGGTTGAATTAATGAATTACAGAATTGTAGTGAAACAAATTATAGTTTCAAAATCAATTGGAAATTCTTTTGGTATTTATTGAGCTCCAGCCAAAGCATCAAGATACATTTATTAACTTCTTAATTGAAATTCATCAAGAAAATTATTTAACCATTTCCACTCTAATAAAAACTCTTGATTCCTGCTGCTTGCAGCAGCAGCTTGCAACATTTATCATATTTTTTATCAAAATTGCTGTCAATTAAACTGCAATTATTTACGGTGCATGCTGAATACTGAAAACGCAGCCGGAACTATGGATGTGCATTGAAGTGCATGAAACTGCCGGTTGAGGCTTACCTTACCTTAGACCTCAACTCATATACCCTTATATCCACCCCCCCCCCCTCCCCCCACAAGTCCCCTTCCCCTACCCCACTTACCATATGCTTTCTCAGTAATGTTGCCATTTTGCGTTGACTTTGACAAGAACGCGACCATCATGGGCCATTATTGTGCGCCTCATCAGCAACCTCAACAACAACAAGAACAACAACAGCAACATCTACCGCCAAAGTCATTAAACTCGCGCTTCGCAACGGCAACAGCATCGTGAGTTTCAAATGTCGACTAACGACTAATTTGCGCATATATGACAGAGCGGCATGCAGCAAGTCGTTCTGGGAGATGGCATATGGCATATGGCATCAGGAGCAGACACTCTGTGGGCATGGCGAATATGCGGAACTGTCAACGTTGTCGCTCTGTTTTTGCGTGCCCCATCATCGTTCTCAATTGGCAGCTCTTGAACTCGAGCTGGGATTGCGTTGGGCCGATGCTTCCCAGTGCTCTACCGTGATTTGTTATTGTCTGCCCCCCTCGAATCACTACTCCGCCATTCCCATTGCATAAATGCGCCTCTGGGCTGTTGGCCTGTTGGCCTGTTGTCTGGGTATTTGCCCTCTCGACTGGGCTTTAAGCGAGCCATAAACGGCTCGCTATGCGTTTTAAATGATAAGAAATGTACCGTCACTTTGGCTTGACTCTGGGCGGGCTTGGCCCATTAGGCCGCCACATTTTCAATGCGATGCCAAAAAACAAAAAAAAAAAAAACAATGGATGTAAAAAAAATAAAAAGAAAAGCGAAACAAAATGTGTGCACTTTAAAATCAAAATGATAGCACACGCGACGTATGCGCAACGCCCGTGGCGTTATCCAAAACACAACAACAACCCAACACGCCGCTAATGCCACTGTATTATTCATTAATAAACATATGCACGCCTCACTCTCACAGGCGAACACATTTTGTTAGCTTAATAATAGTATATTGTTGCGTGTAACTGTAATCAAGCCAAATAGTCAACAGTTTGACTTACGTAAAGTGGGCGAAAAAAAAGTGTGAAAACTGCAACAGTGGCAAGCACAAAGAGCACTTAATTGCTACCAAATCATGCTTCAACCCATACCTATATAAATATATATTTATATATATATATTTATCTATATACTGTGTATATATCGTACATCGCACTCCATCAATTGTACATCATAACTACTACGTGTAACTACTACGAGTTAAGCTAAAAATAATTAAGCAACAGCCAACAGCTGCCTCTGAGTCAAGTCGAATAAAAGATACACTTGCACATAATATGGGAGCTAGATAGATCATATCTTCTCAATAGAATCAGATTATTCGATAGCAAAGTAACTAATCAATTTCTAAACCCAATCTATAGTTAATAATATACTTGCAAAGATGTCTGTAAAGCTGAGAGACTTGTTTGCATAGCAGCTGACAAATAAATAGATAATTCATCGTTTAATCACCATTTAATTGTATCATCATTTAATTTGTAAATTTAATATTAATTTAAAAAAAAAAACATTTAATTGAATTTACTTCGGTACTGTTTAAAAAACATAGTAAATATTTAAAAATGTTTCGATACAATAGTTGCGTGCTTATGGTTGCAGAGGTCTTCTGACAGTAACAAAATAAGCTTTGCAAAGGTATTTAATTTATTTTATGTCACCTAAAAGCAGTTCACAATTTTTAAAAATTATACAAAAAAAATCCATCAGAAATGTAGATTAAATTATAAGTTAAATTATATAATTTGAATTAAACATTAATTTGCGAGGGATTACGAAAACAAAAAAAAAAAAATCAAACCGGAAACTGTAGCTGAGTAAAATGGTAAGTACAATGTGAAAAATGCTTTGAATATCTTATAGTTTAGACAACTAACTAAGAATAACTAAGAATACCTGCTAATCAACTGAAATAAAGAACAGGGTATTTAAGAAGTGTACCAGATTGGAATAGGGCAACTAATTGAGTGCGCCATGAATAACGGAGCAGATGTGCAAATGGCGCTGTGCTGTGCACCTTCGGGTCACTCTAATTAAACACAAAACTGAAAATGTGTCCTCTGCTGTCATTGACACGTGTGCACAACAGCAATACCAACAACAACAGCAACAGGAAAAGCAACAGCAACAGAAACAACAACGAGAACAGCGAAAAGCGGTGGTAGCAACAACCATAATAATAATAAAACTGAAGCCGGTGTCCAGCCGGATATGCAGCAGCCGATAGGCCGTTAATACACACACCCACATGTATATATATATGTATATATATATATGTGTATATATAAATATATACATGCTTTCATGTATATGTATATATATATATATATAGCAGAAACTGCGTCGGCTGATTTTCCGTTTACGAAATCCACATCTGCAGAGATTCACGCACGTGATTTATGTGCGTGGGCGCGCATTTTAACGCGGCAACAAAACCAATGGACGCGGGGAGGGGAGTGCAGGAATGCGGCATGGTTTGTGCTGCCGGCAACAGCAGCAACACCAACAGCAACAGTAACAACAACAGTAAAAGCGTTAGCAACTTTATTGGAATTCGCATATTTTACGTGCGCACGCGACTCGATGCTGGTCAATTCAATCAGGATATAATTTTATGCGTTACTTAAACACGCAGGATATGTTAATATTGTGGAGCAAACAACAACAACAACAGCAACAGAAGCAAACCAGAAAAAAAACAAACTGTGCACGCTTGAAATAACAATATAGTTGTTGTTGTGTGTGTAAATAACTGTGTGTGTGTGTGTGTGTACTTTGATGATTAATTAATTGTATTTAAAGCATAATTGCCTCTAGCTTTCATTTGATTAAATTTCCGAGCGACATAATCAGCAGGTCAATTGGCTTTCTGCCTTTTTAAATGCAGCCTGCTGCAAATATTTATTGTTCACAATTACATTTAAATTTAATCGACTCGAAAAAGTATGCAATGCTAAATGAATGGCAACTGCCACAGAGAAACAGATAGAGATGCACAAACCAAATACAATTCTAATTATGAATTCTACAGTGGGCTATAATTAGTACCTAAACTAATTGATAAACATGTTTCGTTATTTTAGTTACACGATCTAAAATGACAGTGTATTATTAGCAGAGCCGAGGTAAGCATTCGCTATAAATGACCTGTGCTTCGACACATAACTAATCAGTAGTTTTGTGAAGATTACTGCATAATGATGTCCTTCTTCCCGTTGCCGTTGATATTTTCCGACGGATACGGTGAGTTCCCAATGCTATTCCAAAGCAGACCATGGAAATGGCTTTCAGAAAGCTCAACCCTGAATTCATATACAGCAATTTGCATAGCTGCTCAAACCTGCCGAATTTGACAAGTGAAAATGGGATGCCGGTGCCCAAGGGTGTAAACTGGACTGGATGGTGTCAGATGACTGATGGCAATTTGCCAGAAGTGATACTACCTGGTTTCTACAGGATTGACTTGTATTTTCAGGGCCAGGTCGATTGGGGCTTAACAATTGTCGCCCAAAATAAAGACAAAACTAATCTAATTCATTCGTGAATTAAAAATTGAAATAGAAGGAAGAAGAGTAATACAAAATTGAATTCCCATTGCACAATTAAATAATATATAAGCCAATCCAAAAAACACAGCAAATACGTATATAAATCATCAACCGAAAACCCATTCCGAATGAAAATCGGTTCAGTTATGCGAGTTATGAAACATCAAAGGAGTATTCGTAACTTTTGTTTTAACAATTTAAATTTTTTGTATGCTTTTTGTTTGCAGCAAGCAGCAGAAAGTAATTAATGTTTATCTGTGTTTTGCTGTGCTTTATTTCTTTGTTGTTAAACTTTACTAATTGATTAATTGCGTTTGGCGGATTTTTAATTGTTTCATAACTTTTTGTGCTTTATCTACGCTGTGTACAAGTATACAAATATATATATATATATATACATATGTACGTTAATAAATATATGTATGTAGTCGTGTATATATATTTGATTAATTTTGTAGCTAATTTGGTTAATTAAATTTCGTATTTCTGCTACGTGACGTGCCTAACATGATGGTTTAATTATTAATATTTATACATATACAGATATTTCCCCTCTGTTTTTGTTGCTGCTGCTGCTGTTGCTGCTGTTTTCACGCCCAGAAGTTGACGTGCCAACTGTCGCTGTCCATCTGTCTATCCCTTGCCCCATCCATCTTCCAACGTCCTGTGCTGTGCATAATATAATCGATGCCAGACAACAACAGCAACTTTTTGGCAGAAATTTCAAGACTCACACGCACCACTTTTTGGCCTGGCCAAGACTCTGCACTGAGTTTTTGGCAGCGCTGGGCAAAAACTTATGAAACAAAATGCGTAAATCTCTTTAGTTGGCTCATAATTATGACATTAAGCGACGATGCGACTTGAATTTTAATTGCCAAGAAGAATGTGAGCAGTAGAGGGAAGTAAAGCTTGAATTAGGGGTTTCCCCCTCACAGTATTTATTTTATTGTTGCTTTTTCTTTATGTTTATTAATAAATAATTCTTGTGACTGGCTCTCGCTGTTGTTGCTGCTGTTGCTGCTGCTGCTGCTGTTAGCCAATTTGTGGCTATTCATTGAGCGCTTCATGGCCCGATACATATGTTTTTGTTAAAACCGTTAACAATGATGGCCTGTTAATTGCCTGACGACGACGACAAGAAACATAGCTGATTCTAAAATTGTCATTTTTCATTATTAGACTTATGAAAATAAGTGGCATGCAACCTCAACGAAAACTGTTGCCAGCCAACTGAGATTATTTTCTTTTTGTTTTTCTGCTGGTTTCACTGAGTATGCGCTTATAGCAATTCCTTTGAGCTAAAAATATTTAAAAAGTAAGCTAGAGATTTTGAGGGCTCTGCCATCCTTGTCCAGGAGTAGGCTATACTTCCTGGGATTGATCTTTCTTATCCAGGAGAAGATGGCAATTTCTGGTGAACTCGCAATTATATAATATTCAATAAGCAAGCAATCCAATCTTCAAACTTGTTGTAGAGTTGCAGGAGTAATATAGCTAAAGGGGATTAGGTCAACCAGCCATGGCTCAAGTGGGTCGAGGGGATCGTTTTTTCCCACAACAATTAGCCCAACGTTAACTAGCCTAAGCCAGAATATACAGCTTTAGTTCAGATCAGCAACATCACAGCCGAATCGATCTAACCATTTTCGTCTATCTTTCTCGAATATTATCAGCTTTTTCTTTAGTTCATCCGCTACCCAAATGAGTAATAATATATCTGCTTTGTAATCTTAACCTTATCTAACCTAAATGGACAGTTCCGACCCTGATCAGCAACCGCAGCCAAATCAATCTAACCGCATCTGTCTCTCTGCGTTTCCAGCTGCCCAATGAGCTTTCTCGAGTTTTACTAGCGTTTTTATTGCGCTTCCGCTACGCAATGTAATAATAATATATTTGCAATCTACGCCAAAGTTGATGTGCCAACGAATTTGAATTGAATTACCAACAACCGCTTTGGCCAACCTTTTACGCCTAATCCGCTAGCCAATTGACCCCGCTCCAACCGACCCCGCCCTGCCCTTTATCTATCCATCTGACACACAGTAAAGACTTGCTTTTTTATGACATTTGTTGTTGCTTACACTCAAAATTAAATTAAATCGCCATGAAAATGCGATAATTTTCGCTGTTTTTTTTTTGGTTTTGCTACCGGCCATCATCAGTGTCATTGTCATTGTTATTGTTATTGTTGCTGCTGTTGTTGTCGTCACATTAACGCAAAATTCACAGCTATTCAAGTGTGAGTGCTACTATGAGTGTGAGTGTGAATGTGAGTGTGAATGTGAGTGTGAATGTGAGTGTATTAGATAAGAGCTGTTGTTTGCCCTTCGCACGCATGAACTCTGTGTGGCGAGTGTGACGTATAAATTTATTTAGTTGCTGCATAAAAAGTTCGGTTCGTTTGTGGTTGCCGGCAATAAATGTAATGCTTGTAATGATAATAAGCTACAACAAAAACAGCAACAAAAACAGCAACAGCAACATCAACATCAACATAAATAAACAACAACTTCATTAGTAATTTCCGTGCGATTGTCTCAAGTTGGTTGCTGTTGCTGCTGATAGAAATCTGAGCCAAAAGTGTTGCAATGCCAACAGCTAACAACAAGTGAATAAAGTTATTAGCGCATTTAACTAAGCCAACAACTGCGAACAACCAAACCGAAAACCAGCCAACCAACCAGTCGGGCAGCATCCCCAGCATAGCTCAGCTCTTTCATTATGTGATACTCGTTCGCACATCGCATCGCATCGCATTCATTGTTTGTCTGGGCCAAAACAGCAAATGCAATTTTAATTACAACCAAATAACACCAGCAACAATAACAACAGCAGCACCAGTGATATGGCAACATTGGCTATTGGGGCTGGCTCTGAGTCGATGGCCAGACATTTGCCAGACAAACAACAGCAAAAGCAACAACAATAAGTGCGACTGAAAAATGTCGTAAATTAGTCACACATTGCATGCAACGTTTTAAATACACACACACACACACACACATCTGGTAACACGTGAATTGCATTAAGAATTTAGTCAAAAGCATATAAAATTCAAATTCTTGTTTGTTTTTTGGTGCATTTAATTTTTAATTAAAAACAAGTTCGAATGCCGTAGTCGAGAGCGCTCGCCTAGGAGATAACTTCAATCCAGCTTTTAAATAGATAAGACCTGCTAATTTTAGTTTGTTTAATATTAAAATATGTTTTGGTCATCAAACGCTGATTTTCTAAATGAAATTTGTACAGTTTGTATTGATATTCGCCAAACGCTAGCAGTTATCAAAAAAATGTAATGAAGTTGATCTGTATATGATATATGAGAAGTTATAATTCACATTTGAAGCCTCTACTTCTTATAGACGGTCAGAATGACTTGGCTAAATTGAATCGCTCGTTGTTAGATTAAGAATGCTTTATAATTCATTCAACTTCATTAAACCTATATTTAATGGAAATAAATATAAGTAATATATGCAAAATATTTCTACTAACTAGAACTCAATTATATAAACCATTTTGCAAATATTAAATTGCAGTTAAACTTATGCAGAAGCTGTAAAGGGCAGCAAAGTTGAAGAACTGTCTCCAGAACAGTTCTGCTGCACCTGGCCGCCATTTAAGTTAGTAAGTGATTAAGCCAACCGTTTCTAGCCCACCACCTATCTCAGTAGGCAACTCTAGGAGAAACTAAAACTAATGAATGAATTAATTAACGCATCCGATTGGACGCCAAAGGTGAGTTGCCTTTATTAGATAACAACCGTCTGAGCTATACCTTGATATAATATAATTCATACATTTCAGGCGACCCTCGCGAATTGCAAAAATAACATAATACTCCGACTCAGAGTCAGATTCAAGAGTTCGCTGCGGCTGTCATTAAAAATGCGAATTAAAATTCGACTTGTTGTCGTTTTTTTCTTTGTTGTTGCAGCTTGGATTGGGTATCATTGTCGTTGGCATTGTTATTGTTGATGTTGTAGTACTGTTAGTGTTAGTGTTGGTTTTTTGTCTGCTTTTGTTTTTGTTGCTGTTGTTGCTGTTGGTGACACTTGTCGTTTGCTGGTTGCTGCTGCTGTTGTTGGCCTCTGCTGGTGTTTTGTTTTTTGTTTCAGTTGCCTTTTTTCTCTATTTGTGCATTTTCTGCATAAATATTTCAACACTTTCGCTTTTGTTTTGTGTCACACACACATACACACACAAACACACACACACTCAAATTATGTTAATTATTCCGCCTCCCCTTCCCTCTCCCCCTCACTCTCATCACCTGGCTTGCGTTTTCTGCACAGGTTGCTGTGCATTTTAATTGCATTTTGATTTAATTTCAGTGTGTGCTGCATCTAATTTGTTGTCATCGCTGCTGTTGTTGCGCTTTTTATTTTGTAATATTTGTTGTTTAGCTCTTTTTTCAGTTTTACTCTTTTATATTCGCTACTGTTTTGTGCTTTTGTTTTTGACCATTTTTTTTTTGCTTCTTCCCACGCACTTTGCGGCGACTGTCTGCAAATGTTGTTGGCCCATTGTTGTTGCTAATTTGATTGTTATTGTTGTCACTGTCGTCGTGAATTTGTTTACGTAATTGTTAAAAGCAAAACAAAACCACAAAAAAAGAAAATAATAATAATAAAAATAATGATAATTTCGTCATGGCGATAGTCTTCTGTTTGCGAGCTGATTAGCACGATTTGTTTTGGGATTACCGTTAAAGTTATGTATCTATCTATCTTTTATCGGGAGCATTGCACAACACTGGGTTATTGTGTGGGTAGAATAGAGTGTGAAGAGTTCTTTTTGGATTAGAGCTGATTTAATTAATTATATGGAAACTTATATAATACTATAATGCTGTGGATCAGTTTGCGAGTTGACTAGCACTTGCCCGATTTATTTTTGTTTTCCCGGGCGGGTAGAAAACTGGAGGAGCTCTTTTATGGACTTGAAGTGACTTACGGATTGAACTACTTTATTTTGTGGAAAATATAATAGAATAATAACATAGAATAAATTCAGAATCTATGCTGAAACTCAATATCTATTGCAGAGCCTGTTACAAGAAGCGGTTACAAGAAGTACCATAACGGAAATGAATACCGAACAAAATTTGAAACATACTTATAACCTTTAGCGGAACCTTCGTAAGCAAAACCGGAAACTAAAATTAGTTTAGGGTTGACATCATGCCATAGAGACAAATAAAAAGAAGAATATTTCTATGCTATTGTTAAAAAGGTATAAATGCGAGTGTAAGCTCAATTCTTGCTACTCAATATTTATATATTCATATAGAATATAATGAGAGCCGTTCTTTCAAAATGTTGTATATGTTATAGTTTTTCGCACTCTATTGACCCATTTTCGCAAAGGCTTACAAATCTTTCGGATATCTCTGTCTCTATCTGCGGCACAAATTTATTTATTGTTCGAGCCGGGGTCATGTCTAATTTATGGCCACGTCTGGCTGGAAGGTGGGCGGTGTTGTGGTTGTTGTTCCATATTGGCATGGTTCAATCGTCTGATTCATTGTGGACTTAATTGTTAGGTAAGCTTCTTGTCTGTATGTTGTTCGCTTTGGTCGCCGCTCTTTGTCGGGGCTGTGTAAGAGGCTTACGAAATTTCCATATGGCAATTATGGGCTGCCCAATTATAATGGCTGTTGTTTGCCGTTTGAAAAACAATATTGTTAAAGGTGAAGTTGAAACAAATGATTTGGACATTAATACTAACTGCCAAATTGACTCTCTCGGACTGATTGGGATGAAAAGTCTTTAGCAGAGTCTCGACTAACTGTTGTTGTAGTTGTTGTATTTGGTTTCTGTTCATTTCACTGATTGCATAAGACCAAATTAATATGCAAAACGTACACAAAATGTTATTAGTAAGACATCAAAACATCACATCGATGTCATAAATTAATTAAAATTATATCAAAACGAAAGTCGCCCGAGGCTAGAATATTTTCTGGCTGCGAGAGGAGACAGTGTGAGACTCCGTCAATTGGCCGCGAGCGTTTGCCCGCCAAAAAAATCAAGCCAAAGCAAGCCCAGTAACAGTAACAGTAACAAATAATTAGCTTGTAAACTAAAAGTCATCATTAATAATGATTACCGTTGCCATCGCCTTGCTGTTGTGTGTGTGTGTGTGTGTGGGGGTGTCTTAGTCATAACCGTCTTTGGCAGAAACGTCAACATAATTAAGTGAGCGGCTTCTTCTTCTTCTTCTACTGCTTTTTCTTCCTTTTACACTTCTCACTCTACTCGCGCTCTCTCCCACTCTCTTCGAGACTTCTTTCTACAACTGCTTGCAGAGGTTTTTCTCCAGCTGATTCGACTGCTGCGATTTATTTCGCATTAACGCTCAATATTGCTAGCTAATTAACCACAGCCAAGTTCGCCGAAAAACTGACACAACAACAAAGAGCGCTATAATGACGACCGATATGTATATCTATATATATGTATATATATTTGCACATTTGCCATGGCAGCCCAAATGATGAGCATGATGCGTCAATTTTGCGGCTGCTAATTAGTGGCAAGCAAAAACTTCTTTAGCCGATCCGCTTAACGTTTACAGTTACTGCCAAAAGTCTGCTCCAAATAAGTATGTATATATACATATACATGTTTGTATTTATATGCCTAACTACAGCTTGGCGTGACAAGATGCCGTTAGACGCATCAATTTTTTGTGCACCGTCATCTATTCCTACTTACAAACGGCAATCCTCAAACAAACCGAAACCGAAACCAAAATGATTCTAAATTCCAGCAATTTAAACGGAAATTCCGCAATGGCAATTGAGCCATCAGTTTGTGCCAATTAAAGGTCATTTGGCACGCTGAATGTTTGCAGATGGCTTACAACTCATTACACTATTGAGAGTCGAGAATCGAGAATCGAGAATCGGAGCTTTTTCCATTTTTTACTTTTTATACTTTTTCGTAATGAGCCACAGCGACTATATTTCATTTTGTGTCGTCCTGCGGCGTAATTTGCATGTGCAAACATATTTATTTACAATCATATTGCCATCGTCGGTCTGTCAAACAAACAGAGGCATGCATAAATAATCGAACAAACTATGGCAAGCCGTAAATATTGCAGCTCGGCGGTGGGTTCTTGCTGTTCTGCTGTTATTGCCTGCCTTGCCTGTCTGTCTGCCTTTCAACTTGGCCAAAAGATGCACAGCATACGCTGCTCTGGCTTTGACTCTGGCTCTGCTCGCTGAGTTCACACAAATTCCATGCAGCCAACAACAACAATAAAGCGCAATAATATGGCCAACAGCAGCAATGTGGCAACAACAACAACAATAAGCAAGGAGCGCAATTTCACTGACTACTGAGAATTTTACGTACTGTGACGTTCTGCTGAAGGGTAGCGCGGGGGGAGTGGCAGGCAGCTCGAGGGTAAACTTCAAATAAGTAAATACACTGCACGAAACGAACAAAATGTGAATGGAAATGAGACGTCAACTTTAAATGCAACTGCAACGCATGTTGCACTCGCTAATGGTGCATAGGCGTATACGCAATCTGCACGCTTATTAAAACATGAAGACCCACTTAAAGCTGGCTAAAAGCACCGTCTTAAGAAATCAATTTGAACTTGCAGCAAGAGGCAAGGAGCTTACCTCAGAGTTTACAGTTCAACATTAAATGGCATTGTTTTGGGTTGCTCACCTGCAGGGAAATAAGCAAATAGTTCGTTAGAGTAATGCAATCATTTATATGCTCTTATACAAATTAAATTATAAGTATACAAAATATATAAAATGTAATAAAATATAAAACTATGCAGCACAAATTAAATTTAGACACGCGATTCTAGCTCGAAATCAAATCAAAAAATCAATTCAAAATCAAAGCCTAAAGATCTAAGCAGCTCAGTGTAATAACTGTCAAAACTGACTCGATTTTCAAAAGCAAAAGTTCTTTAGTCATGAGCACTCTAAATATAATAATAATGTAAAATCGTAGAACAATAACCGGATACCGATATGGTTTAGCCTTACAGTAGCATATTTCAGAAATTATATATCTTTTCTAGCCTATAGTCTGTGATATTCAATTGTCTCTTAACTCAGTTCCACTTTTCGCACAGTGTATTTCTCTCTACTTGTGTCCACCGCTGTTATTATTTTTGTTGCTGTTGTTCTTGTCGCTGCTCCTGTTGCTTTCAGTTATATTACCCTGGACCCCAAACACCAACGCCATCATATACCAGTTCCCCTCCTGCCAGTTACTTATACTCTTCCTCGCTCCCTCCCTCACTCCCCCATCCCCCTTCCCACTTCCTTGCACCATTTTCATTCATGCTGTGCACTCATTTACCCTTTAACCAAACGCTCAACATGAACTGAACACCTACCGAAACTCACTCCCCTCCATTAGCCCAGCCCAGTCACGTTTGCATATCATTTGCGCGCATCTTTGGGAAGTCGACTCCTCTCTCTCTCTCTCTCTATCTCTCTCTGTCTCTCTCTATCTGTCTCTGTCTCTCTCGCACCCTTAAGTGCATTACAATGAAGTACGTAGGAGCTGCTGCTGCTGCTACTCTTTGGCCGCCCCGCCGTGACTCGTAAATAAGTTTTATTGTGTTTCGTTGCAAACGCCCACGTTGCTGCCCCTCCCAGTGGGACTCTGTCTCCAACTCTGACGTCCTGGTTGTTCTGTTGCCGCACTGTTGCAAGTTATCGCTTCCTTTGTTTTGGTAATTTAGCAAGAGCGCCAACGATGTCGTCTAAATTGCTGGCATACATTTGCTCTGTGCTGCCCACTGTGGCAACGTTTTTATTGTTGTTGTTGCAGTTGCAGTTGCAGTTGCTGTTTGTTGCAGTTGCAGTTGCTCTTGTTGTTATTGTTGTTGCTGTTGCTGTTGCTGGTGTTGCCAGGCAAATGACTACAAAGTGGGCTCAGTCCAAGACTTGCCAACTCGAGCTCTACACAGCTCTTCGGAGCGCTTTTCGGCTGTTGCCGCCTGAATTATGGCGATTCTAGTATGAAGACTACACTCATATAAAAAAATGTTCCTAAAATTAAAAACCTACCGAAAACTAGAAAGCTTTCTTGTTATTAGAAATAATTTCAAATCAAAAAAATATTTTTCAACAATTCAGTAAGGCTTGCCCCAATAGACAAAAATGTAATGATTCCAAGATGTAGAATTCTAAAATGAATTTAAGAAATGCAAATCCTGGTTTCTAGAAAGCCCCAAGCTTTAATTTAGAAAGTTATTTTCTGAATAATAATGTGTGGAAAATTGATGCCAAAAATTTTTTTTTTTAGTGCAGTTACTCTCCACCCACTCCATCCACTCCTTGCTGCTGCTATTGTTGTTGCATATTTAAGCGAGAAGTGGAGCAATTGTTGCGCGTTTTATTGTTTTGGGAATAAGCGCGGATTTATAGAAATTTTTAGCTCAACACAGCACAGCACTGCTAAACTTGTTGTCGAGGGGCGGGGGCGGGGGCGGGTTCTTATTTGGGCATTGTGGGGGAGATGGGGGTCAGTTGAATCGTCGAAACAGAGCAACAATATTTCAAGCGCATATATCTGTATATATATACAGTTAAAGGCCATCGGCACAATCTTGGCTGATAATGAAGCCAAGATTCAGCCATGACATGAACTCAATTAGCCCTCCCCTCCCCCTTGAGTGTGGGCATATGGGGGTATGGCAATACACACACACACACACAGTCGGAAAGATACTTTGTTAAGAGTCCACAAATTAGAGAGACGCGTCCGCCGACGAAGCCCGCATTGCATGTAAATGTGCAGTTTGTACTTGGACTAGAACTGCTTGGTCTTCTTGGTCTGCTTGTTGTTGGCCAGCATCTAAAATTAATATGCAGACAACTGAGTCGGCAATTGTGTGGGGGAGGAGCAAGAGGAAGAACTGGCTGGCAGGCAGGCTGGCAGGCAGGCGGTGCAATAATCACAATGAAAATGCACAGAATGCGCCTTATAACGATAACAAATTGCCCATTTGGCATAGAAGATGATGAGACAGTTAAAGGCGGGGCAGTGCTGGGCGGGGGAAAGGGGGGGGGGGGGGGGGGTCGACATGGAAGACATTAATTGGCTGCCATGTCATTTTGTTTATGCAGCGCACTCAACTCGCTGTCAACGCCACAATCGCCACAAACACACACACAGACAACAACCGACAACTGGGCGGGGCAAATTAGAAAATAGAGCAACCCAAGTCGATGTCATCGTTAGCACTGCCAATAAAATACTGAAGAAAAAACAAACCAGAGAGTACATTATGTGGGAGTAAATGTTAGTCAAATGCAGTCGAATTCAAATTGAATATTTGAACACAATTAGTCTGCACTAAATGTGCCATCAACGGAAAGTAAAACAACGCATTAGAATGTTGTAGGCGAGAGTGTTCGACTGGAAAATGAAGAGAACTCAGCTGTTAAATAGATAGTACGCCTATTGATAGTATTTAGTTAGAGTGCTCTAGTCTAGAGTGCTCAAGCTGTTAAATAGATAGTACGCCTATTCATGGTAGTTTGTTCAATATAAAATAACGCGTTGTTTAACAAAATTCGTGTTTTTTTTGAGATCACGAATCAAAAAATGTAAAAGCTGAAATGAAAACAACTTAGAAGGCGCTATCTAGATTATATATCAATTTGGAGGTTATATATATTACAAATTATATATATACAAATAGAACAAATGTGCCTGAAGTCTATAGCTTTTCTAGTCTTTGAAATTGGCTTGGAAATATACTGACTTGACTTAATCACCTTGACTGGGGTCCAGACATACTTTCTTCTGTCTGCTACTTATTTTTTCACAGCTTTATTATTTCCTTTGATGCCATTTTGAATGGAAGCCAAAAGCAGCTTTAGTTATCTCTTCATCAAAACAGATAGACAGTTGAGAACTGCCAGTTGAATTGAATTTCACAACTTTAATTGTTATTGCTAACACAATTGAGCTCAAGTGTAAATTCAAACTGGTTTTATTTCTCAAAATCCTAGTCTTCATTGCTAACACTTTTCACTTTTTATTTGTCTGGTGCACAGACATTGCAGGGGATTCACCTAAGCCAAGCAAGAGATGTTTTACAATTTATGTATTTTTATTTATATTTATTCTTGCGATGTATTTGAGTGATTGCTGCTGTGGTTTCAGTACCTTTTAGCTGGAGACCCTATTTTTCATTACTTAGCATGTGCTAATAGATTGCGGTTTTCTTAAAATATTTTTCATAGAAACCAACTTTAACACTAATTCATTTAACACACTAGAATTAATGGCAATTTGCTGCAAAGCGATATGTTCTCATTTCGCTTAATCGACAGTTAGCAACAAAGTTGCATACTCAAACAGTTACCTTCACACACAGAGACACAAGCACATATTACGCATACGCCCCATATGCGGCAGCACCCCCTGTGGCTGTGGCAAAGAGTCAGACACATTTGCGTATGTCAGATCCAGTAAGGTAGCTGATGGCTGCCGGCTAGAGAGGCATATCATTAATGCAACAGGAACAGCAGCAGCAGTCGCTGCTGAAAGTGTTGCAGTTGTTGCTAGTTGCCTAGTTGCTGTCGGGACATTTGAAATTTAACGGCTCGCATGTGCCACTTATATTTGCAAGAAGTTCGCTTGGCTGATTCGACTCCGACTTCGGCAAAACTAAGCAGCTATCATGTTCAAGTGCTTAGCCCCAAAATAGAAAAAGAAAAAGAACTCAGCAGTGGCAACGAGAAACCATAGCATGGCAATGTGTGTAGGGCTTCAACTGTGTGTGTGCAACTGTGCAACAACTGTGTGTGCAACAACAACAAGAACATCAACAGCCTTTGCCATTTCCACTTGAGCTAACCGGGGGGTGTCACATTCGTCGTCACTCCGTCACTCACACTCAGCAGTCAACAGTCAGCAGTCAGCAGTCGGCAGTCGGCAACCGGCAGTTGGCAGTTGGCAGTCAACAGTCAAACTCTATTCCGATGTTGGCTGTTGCAATTCTTGTGGTATTTGTGGCATGAAATTTGCAAATAAAACGAAATGAGCTGCAAGACGAAGGCAGCCAAGCAACACTGACACAGACACCATTCCTATTCTGTTGCTTGTTCTTCTCATATTGAATTCCAAGCTAAAAGCACCTTGAGGTGTTCATTTTCATGCCACAAGAAAATGCGCGTAATTATGTCGCTGCCACCACGACTAGGAACAACAGCAACAACAAAAACAATCACAAAACGCTAATGCAAATGTCGCTTTATTTTTATTTTGGAGGCCATCCACAAGAGATGTCTTCGGATGTCTTCTGTGCAACTAGAGACACAAATGTGTCTCAAATTTTGCACATAAAGAACAAAATCGAAAAACGCAACTTACCCAAAGGGAGAGATAAAGAGAGATCGTATAGTAATATAAAGTGTTGCAAGTGAAATTATTGCTGCTGCAGCTATTATTTAGGGCTAGCGAATATATGAATGAATATTTTATTGAATACAGACTCACACTCATACTCACATTGATATTGTGCTGAGTGATAGTCAGCATGGGCAGGCTGGACAGGCTGTGGCGGGTTAACCGAGAAGACCGCAACTGACAGGAAACCATTAAAACTGACCTCAAACGGCAGCAGCGACAGGACCCCCATACACACATAGCACAAATGAAAAGCAAAGTTGCAAATGAAAAAAAAGAAAAGTATATATATATCTATATATATATATACATATGTATATGGATATACCCTAGATGGAAATTGCGAGACCAACAGCAACAGCGAAACGAGCAGCTAGCCACAAACAAATTGGCAGCAATTGAAAGCAGGCAGGCTGGCAGCCAAAAGGCGACAAAAGCCCGCATACAGCAGATCCGAGCAGCTGCAGCGAATTTTTATGGATAGTCCCTGCGTAGGGAACCAACCTACAGATCCCCTCCCCCTGCATAGCCAGGACTCATGACGAATGTCGTCGTAACAGCGAAAAGAGAAAAAATGTTATTCAAATACTATATGCATACAATATATATGTATGTAGACAAACAACAAAATGCAAATAGACAATAAATAACAGCAAAGCCAAGAAGCTGAATTCTGTTATACCCTAGACACAGTGCTTGTGAGCGATGCTGGATAGGTTAGAAATCATTGGTTATAGCAGGAATTTTCACAGTAAATTTTATTATAATGCCAAGGTGCATTTATCTATTTCTCAAGTCTAGTTTTTTTTTGAGTGTTTAAGAAAATAAGAAGTACAAATTATTCTTATTACTATTATAGAATACCCTTGAGATGTGGAAAGAATTTGAAAATAATTCGCATTTATAGAAAACCATATGTCTTACATGAGTTACATATAAATATTTCTCAAATTCAAGTTATTTGATTGTTTAAGAAAAGCACACATTAAATTAGATTTTTAAACAAAAATATGAATTTATTATCCTATTTATTATTCCTATTATTGTTATGGACTGCCCTCAATGTAGATGTTTTAATATGGTTTGCTGAAGAGGTAAGAATTGCTTTGTGGTAGAAGGAATTTTAAGAATAATTCTAGGTTAGAAAAATTATATGTGACTAAAAACAATATTTGTAGACCAAATAGTTACATATTGCTATTCATTAGGAATAATTTTGCTTTCTTGCGGAAAAGTAGGCAGAATCCATTCTTTAGGTTCGCATTACATTTTCTCACAGCAAATTATTCTAAGTGCTGTCTGAAGTATCAGAAAGAAAAGAAAATGCAAATTGCTGTTCCTATAACATTTCAAGTTGAATACAATGCAAAATTGGATGGATAAGTTATTGTTGCACTGAATGAATGCTTTAGACCATAATTGAAGACTACAGCAGCATTGGCACACATTGCCACACAGTAGCTGAGAATTGGGGGGACTTTGGTTCTTGCTGTGTCAACACAAATTGCATGCCTGAGTCATAATGCCATCTTGCGCAAGGGCGCATCAGGTAAGCAACAAACAACTTGGGCTAGAAAAGATTGTGGCCAGCGAGCCTGCGACTGAAACTGGGATTCCGTAGGTGCCTGGCTTATAGACATGATGACAACAACTACAATGCAACTGCAAGCGATCCCCAGTCGCCAGCACAAAATGCAATTTAAGCTTTCAATTGGCCGTGCTGGACACTGGACGCGCACACACTGAGAGAAAGGTCGGCCTGAATTTTAGAAAGAGTTTCTCTCCTTTGAATTCAGAAAATAAATTTCTAAAATTTAATGTTGTGGCTGGCTAAAAGCCAGGGTTTGCATTTCTTAATTTCAGAGTGGACGTTTCCAAAATTTAGAAAGTATGTGTCTAATTTTCTGAGTGATTCTTTTTCTAAGTGTGTAGCTAGAGTATTGTTTATATTAGCTATTTTGTTAATCATATATTATTGATAAAAATTTGTATTTTAAGATTTCACAGATACAAACAGTTGGGAGAGCAAATTTCATTACTATTTTCTGAATACCAGAAAGGATTTTTTCTACATTTAGAAATGCATTTCTTAATAGAAGACCATCTCAAAATTATGGTTTATTTTTTATTTTAAATGTTTTCTTATATTTGAAAATTATATCCAAACACATGAGAAACCTTCTAATTTTTTGGGCTAGTGATTTTTCCGAGTGCAGCAGCCAGCCAAGCCAAGCAACCAAGCTAACCAAAGTTGTTGTTGCACTTCTTTTTATTGGGTTGCTGCTGCTGTTGTTGCGGCTGTTGTTGGTGGACTGCATTCGTTTGCCGCACAATGGCAACGATAACTTCGCATTACAATAGTATATTCGCAACTGCTGTATCCGAGTGTGTGTGTGTGTCGGAAAGACACAGTTCAGCAGACAACAACAAACTGGTTTCGGGGTGCATTTGCAACAATTGCAACAGTTGCTACAACAAGAGCGTTTGCTATGTTTATTTATTATTTGCGCCAACAAACACAAAGTCAATACATTTCTTTGTATCTCTGCTTTTTTCGCTCAGTGTGGGTGACGCTGCAACTGCTGCTGCTGCCACTGCTGCTGCTGCCACTGCTGCTGCTGTCCAACTTTGAATGTCTGCCATTTTTGGTCGCATATGTGTTCGATACAAAACTTTACATTTAGCTGTCAGCAGCAGACAAAACCAAACAAAAACTCAACTCGTTGTTGCTGTTGCTTCAATAATGCATTTCAATGCAAATCAACTATTGCCAACTATTTTCCTTTACTCCAACACCCCCCACCGTTTTTTTGTCTGTGTGTGTAGCAGCAGCTATTTTCTATATTATCAAATTATTATGAGTTTGACCATTTGGCTCAATATGGGGTCATCTGGTCCGCTGTTTGGCTGCTTTCAGTTGCCACCTGCTCATCAGTAAATAAATCACTTTCACCACAAGTATCAATCTCTTACTTAATGCACACACAAACACACACACACTTATACACAAACACACACACATCATCATCAGCCTCCTTTGACTGCACAGCAAAAAAAATAACAAAACAAGAATTTGCAAGAATATAGTATGTATAAATTACAATTAATTAACGGGCGTTCTCAATCTAAGCATAAATATTTTTGGTTTAAGAATCTCATCGCTTCGTTCACTTTTAAATCGTTCCAGGGACACTTTTAAGTTCAGATTTCAAGTGATTTATCTTATTGAGCTTCTAGCTAAAAAATTTTCGTGCTGTGTGCTTCGCAAGGAAAATACAGGGAAAAGCAATGAAAAGCGACTGTCGCGACAGACAGTTTGACACTGAAATGCGGATACAATAAAAGTTTATATTTTCTTTTTTCGTTTTGGGTTTTTTTTGCACTCAGCGTCTCGCTCAAAGTGCACCCTGTGGAGCAATCACTCGATGCCGGCGAGCAGGCGGAGCAAGGAAGAAACCCATCAAGAGTATTGAAAGAAAGGGGCGGGTAAGGGGTGGATGAGGGTAAGGGACTGGCAGGCCACGCATTAATGGCAGCTGCTGTTGCTCAGAATTCGTCTGCTTTGTCATCGCCATTGTTGTCCTTGTTGTTGTTATCCTTGTTGCTGTTGTTGTTGGCGACCCGACACACGCATCTATAAAAGTTTATTAAATTTATAAGGAACTTTTATGCAGTTACTTTTTGACATGGTCGCCTTTTCTTTACTTTCATTCATTCTTCTGCCTCGGCTGAGCCATAAAATTGACAACGACTATGTAAATATGCCACACACACACACATCGAAGCGAGAGAGAGGGAGAGTCCTTGCAGGATTTCAATTTAAATGAACCTGCAGACGAGCGTTTTATTTTCTTTCGCATTCAATATTTTTTTTGCCAGCTTTTTTTGTTTTGTGTGTGTTTTTGTGTTTTTTAGCAGCTCATATGGAAAATTACGGTTACAACAGCAAAAGGTATGCAAATAAAAGGCTGTAACAACAACTACAACAATAATGTGACATTGAAATACAACGCGCCACTTGTCACATGTCACATTTTGTGGCTGATTTGGTTTTTGAGAATTTCTCGCCCCAGCAGCGGATGAACTGGGCATGTGCACGACGAGAAAGGGGGGGGGCTGGGTTAGAGCAGGAATTCGAGACGGGGACTGAGACTGAGACACTGAGATGGAGATAGAGACGGAGACTGAGGCTGTTATCAAGTCTCTCGCTGCTGGCGTTGACGCCAACGCGTCGCCGGTGAAAGGAAGTTGACCTCTAAAGTTTAATGCATTTAAATAAATCTCGTACAAAACGGCAACAGCAACAACAAAAGCAGACAAAAATACACGCATTAAGCGCCGAATCTGAAAGCGAAAACAGCAATATATACATTTATATTCATATTCATATACATACACATACATACTTACATACAACCCACTTACTAAATACACACTCAGAAACCAATCGAAATTTAGAAAAATGCCCTCAAATTATTATCGTTCTGAAAAGTGGACAAATTTTCTGGTTTTTATAAAGAAATATGAAATCTGAAAGCAAAAATAGCAATACATATATACCATACATAATACTACATACACACACTATGTACACGATACACATACACTCAGCAAAACCAATCGCCCTAAAATGAAAATCCTGAATTATAGACAAATCTTCTGTTTATGGCAATAATTTCAAAATACACGAAAAAATATTTTTAAATCGTTTTTCTTTTCATTCTTAGAAATATTTGCTATGTGTAAGAAATGTATTTCTAAACATTCTAAGAGATCTAATTTCAAGAAATTTATTTGTCAAATTGTCATCATAGGTTTTTTCAAATTTATTATATTATTATTATTAAATAATATGAATTATTTAGAATGTAAATTAAACAAAGAAAAATACTGGTTTTCAGAAAGATCCAAACTTACACTTTGTTCAAAATATACTTTCTGAGTAATGATAATGAGCTGCCCTTGGCGATTTTTTTCGAGTGTATACACACTATATACGCATGTATATATATGGACACGTCACGACACGAGACTGTGAATTGGATTTTATACATTTAAATTTTTGCAATTTTTAGTCAACGGCAATTAAATTGGCGACGCGTGCAACCTAGCCGTAAAAAAAATAAATAAATAAAGTTGGCTAACTGAAAACCAGTCAAGACGGACAGTCAAAACGCAGCGTGTCTGACTCAGTTTGAACCGAAACCGGTATTGTCTTGAACCAGCTGAACAAAACTTTTGCATTGGCAATGGAAATGTGAAAATGCGCTATTCAAGTGTCTTCTCAAACTTTTGAACTCAACATGAATTTACTTTGTGCCACAAGCTGTGCCTCAACCAACAATTGTCAAATCTCAATTTGATGTCAAATCCGCAGCAGAACTTTTCGCATATCTGTGACACATTTGTAATTTAATTTAGTCGCCTTGAAGAAGACGTCTCTCTGAACCCATAATGTGTTTACTGACCTGCCAGGTCTGTCTGAAGATATCTTGATCTAACTTGGGCATGTCAAATTGTGGCTAGCTGTTCATTTGAAGTTGGCCATTGCCATTGTCTGACCGATGACCTTCTACAGATCAATTTGCATACGTGTGTGTCTCAGTGTGTATGTGTAATGTGTGTTTACTCGTATTTCATGCACTTATCAAGTGGAAGGCATCAAATGTTCTTCGTGTAAAAGCATAACACTTCCGTTTTGCTTTCATTCCCCAAAGTTGATAAAACAGAACAAAGACTCTCAGGTGACACCAAAGCGACAACGCAGTTGGCTCATGTGACACAAATTACTGTTATATTCGTGTCACATTTCAATACGCAACTTGTGTGTACTTATATCTCTCCCTCTCTCTCCCTCTATATGCATCTGGCCTGTCAATGCTTATTTCCCAAAGAGATCAAAAATTATGCACGCAATTAAGTTTCAATTTTCGATAGCAACCGCAATGTATAAATAGATTGCTTGAGCTGTCAAAATGAATTTCAGATATTTTCTTATTTTTTTTCTTACACTCTGCACTAATTGTCGTTAATGATCAAATTATTGGACACAGCACCACACACACCAGACATACACAAGAACAACAACAACCACAACACTGCAAGACGCCATAAAATGACATACAAATTTGCTTAATAGAGCTAAATGCCAAAAGAGCAAGCAAAACCACTCGAAATGTCAATCAAAATTTGATCAATGAGTCGAGCTGAGCTCGTTTTCGATTTGGTTGGTTGTGTGGTTGTGTGTGTGTGGAGCAAGGCTGTTTGCCGCCTCTAAATGAGTGATGTAATGCAAATTACTTTCGATTTTTTGCATTGAGAATAACATTGTTGCTAAATAGCGCCCAAGGAACATTTGATTATCTTTTGATAAACATTTTGATAGCCTTTCTAAAGCGGGTCAAGGGATTCATAATGGAGTGTTGGAATAGTATTTAGTAAGCAGAAGAAAATATGTCCAAGGCCGTTAGTTATATATAGTCAGCAGATACGACTTAGCCTTGTACGGCTGACTGCCTATGTGAATAAACCCATCTCAGAGACTATAAGAGACAGATAGACTTCAAATTTGAATTATAAGTTCTCATTTCCCAAACGCAGATCAAGTTTATCGAAATCAGCAAGACAACTAATCATTTAACAACTGGCTCTACCTAATCTTCTGCAATGCTTTGCAGTGCTTCACTGTCACAGAGTAATTTTTATTTTATTTAATATAAATGTACATATTAATTGTTGCATATAGATACTTGTAAGCAGTGGCATGATTCACATGCCGTATGATTAATATTTACAATTGCCAGATAACGTATTTAATTTATGATTGCAAAAGCTGACCTGACCTCACACAGACACACACGCCGATCTCAGATCCTATGACTTTTTGTTTTTATATGTATTCTGGCTATTGTTTACTTTTCCTCAGTGCACTTTGGCATTAGTTAAGGCAAATACGTGTGGGTCAAATAAAATGGCTACTGTTGAATGTTAAATGTTGAATGCTGCTAATTTGTATTTGCATAAATTAAAATGTAATTATAAAATTGCGCTAAAGTGCAGCAGCAGCAGCAGCAGCAACAAAACGGAAATGATTTATGCATGAAATAAACCCAAAGATATACCGATAAAAAAAGCAAAATGTCGCACTCCTTATACACCCATATATATTTATGTATCGTATATTAAAATATGTATATGTATATTTTCTGTTTGCCTTAATAATTGCTGCAAATAAATTAACCAGTTATGACAAAAAACCTGACAGCCTCTACAAAAACAAACGCATATTGTTTTTTACAAGTGTAAAAAGTGAAAAACAAAAAAACTGGCAGTCGCTTTTTAATTTTCAATGTTTAAGTTTTAATTGTTGGCAATCAATTTTGAGTGCGCGGCGTGCTGGGTCCATGGTGTAATATATATCAAAAATAGTTACGGATTTTTTTGTTTGTTTGCTTGTATAAACATGCTGGTCGATCATTTATCAAATGTGTATTTTATGTGTCAAACAGAAATTGTGGTTGTTGCATGAACTCATTTTATAAAGTGAACCGAAACCGAATCCAAATAAAAGTAAAAATTGAAATCGGCTGCCCATTGAGACTTGTGGCTTTAATATATATGAGCCACGTTTACGGCTACTGTATGCGAAAACGAATTTGAAATTGAAATTGAATTTCAAGAACGCACTTAAGAAAAAAAAACACTTTCGGCTTGAATTGTTTATTTATGTCTGGAAATTTGCCCAATCATGGCCAAAAGAGTTTTATGTGTTTTTTATTAGATTTGATTTTTTCTTTGTTGCAAGTCATTTGAGCAAATCCTACGCACAATATTTACTTTCATTTCCAATTATTATGATATTCATTAAGTGATCTTTAATCTCGAATCTCAAAACTAAAATATCGAACGCATGGCCAACTCACGCCTCGGGCACTCTTTCAGATATGTGTGTTTATTTTTATATACACTCCGTAGGCGTGTTTGAGGGATTTTGTGTTGTGTGACAAATGTAGCCAACTAGAAGGTCTTAAAAGTTGTCGAGTTTTCATTGCTCTTGGCTCAAATACAAAGTTCAAACTACTTTGCGCAATTATTTCCGGCACTTTTCCTTTACGCGCTCAGTTTAGTAATGAAAACTGGAACACAATTTGCTCGCTTCGTTCTCAACTCAACTCGATTTCACAGTAAATCGCTGTGCAATTCCAATTATAAACAATTACTTCGCTCTGAACTTGGACGCGCCAATTGTCAAGTCAAACTTAGTGGAAAGCAAAAAAAAAATACTCCAACGACCAATCTGTTTTTTGGCTAGCCTACTGACCTACTGGAAACCAAAGAGAGATTCACAAAATAGAACTCGCACTTATCTCAAAGTAACACTCAATACTTGTTGGTTGATGGAAAGTCAACGCGTGCGTTATTTTTCACATTTTTAGCATAAATATGCGAATTGCTTTTGGGTGCCGTTGAGTCATACAAATATGTGTAACAAACAGCACACGAGGCGTATGAGCAATATGGGGAGTAAAGGCAGTTCAATGACATCCAAGTGGAACGACGACAACCAATCACTGTTCACATTAAATGCAAATGCAAATATTAATGATTTACAAATGGCTTGCAACACATTTCGCCTGCTCCACATCGGCTGCTGCAACTGTGGCCAAGTGGCCAACTCTTGGCAAGTGGGGACATTGGCCAATCTGGACGACAATTGTATCTGGCATTTAATTGCCAAAGCATTCTCATCCGGTTCGACACCCTAGCTTAACTCAATTCATTAACGCTTCACAGAGATAGACAGAGCGAGAGAGAGAGAGAGAGAGAGGGAGCTGGCAAACGTGTTAAAATATCAAATCCAGCTCATACTCGGCTCAAAGAAAAAGTTGCTGTGCCAGTTTGGCAGCCACAACAGCATTCATTGCAGACCACAAACGAGTACTCGTTTTGTATACACACACATTCGAGTCATACTTAAGCGTCTGTGCTGTTAATTATTTTATGTTGCACCCATTTAGTGGCATGGGGGCAGCTCAGGCAGCCAGCCCGATTTGCATCAAAACGTGAGCCGCGCTCTGTTTGGAGCCGTGTGCACTGAAGCTATGCGCCTTAAACAAACGATCCGCCCACACCCATAGACCACATGCGCAGATACAGAAATAGACACATAGATGCAAAAGATACAAAGATACTCGGACTCAGACTCAGGCTCCGTGGAAAGGTGCACGTACCGTAAACGGTTATGTCTGCTGCGAGCAGTTAACCAAATTGCTTGACTCTATTTTTTTGTAGACCTGGTCTAAATTTAGCTCGTGCTTAATTCATAAATTTATATTTTAAAATAAACAACAAAAAAATGACTCCATGTGGCTTTAACAGCTTCTATGCAAATTTTCTTTTTTACAAATTTACACAAAATGTAAAAGTGATAAAATTCCAATTTTTATGAATCAGCTTTAAGAGATACTACGAAAAATGACGTAGCCTACAATTTCCCCCCACAGCTCTAACCTCTCTCTATCTGTGTATTGACCACGTTGCCCACGTCTGCTTCAGCTTCAAGCTGGCTGGTCAGCTTCTAACAGTGCAAACGGCTTTTAATAATTTATGCGTGGGCGGTTACCAAAGCCGACACAACAACATAGACTCAGAGAGTTGATGATGACCACGACACACTGACACACACGCCACACAATAGAGGGGGTGTAGAGGGAGTACGTTGCTGAAAAATTAATGAAAATGCTGTACAAAATTGAAAACAATAACGGACAGAAAACTGGCAACACAAACGCTGAGCCAACAACAACGGCAACAACAACAACCAGCAAAATGCAGTTGACCAAATGTTGTGGTTGGTTTTTGTTTTCTCATTTTATTTTTTTTTTTGGAGAGCAGCAAGAAGCTGTAGAAACAGGCGAGACAAGAAAAGTAAAGCGTAGAGGCCGTTTATGATGATGATTGAGATGCTGCTGCTGCTGATGATGATGTTGTTGATGATGATGAGGCTTGTGAAGAAGCCTCAGCCAATAACAACGACAAAAACAACCACAGCAAGAGCAACATCTTTGACTAAAAAGAAAGAAACACAAACAAGCAGCTTGAAAACTTGATGTAGGTCAAATATATTGTTTTTTTTTTCTCTGTATATTTTTTTCCTCCTCTGGTTTGCCAACAGCAACGTCAACACCGGGGCTGGGCCGGCTCCGGTCCGGCTTTGTATGTGTGTGTGTGTGTATGTGTGTGTTACTTTTAGTTTATAGGCCAATGCAAGCGATCAAGTTTATAAAGCATACGGAAGCTGTTAGCTGCAAACTGGACGAAGACCGAAACTGAAAAGTAACCAAAGTCGTTGCACCCCCCAAAAATTTTGTTGGCCATGTTGAAGTTTTTTTTTTTTGCTTTTGTGACGTTGATGCGAATCTGCTAAGACAGTTCGCAAGAGGAGACTCTGGCCATTTAATTGCTGTGGCACAAAACGAAAGCAACCACAAAAAAAAGTTCTGACAAAACAGCCCTGAATTGGAGTGCACACTAAGAAAAAAAGCAATGTTTAACAAAATTTAACAAATCAAATTAAATCAAATTATTAAGAGATTATTAAGCTTACATATATGTAATTTTAAAATACAAATGTTTATAAACAATAGCTCAATTTTAAAAACTTACTTCCTGAATAAAAAAGGTGAACAACCCTTGGCACCGAAACTATGGCGAATTTCTAAAAGTTAGGGCGATTTTTTTGCTGAGTGTAGCAACGACAACAAAAAAAAAAATGGACCATGAACGTGATCAATTATGGTTCATTGTAGCGCATTTTCAAAATCAATAACACAACAAAAGCAAAGCAAGAAAACAATAAGACAGCAGCCGCTCTCTGTCTGTGGCCAAAGAGTCAAGGCTAAACAAGTCTGAGATTGAGTGTTGAGTTTGAGTCCGAGTTTTATTCATGGAACTAAAAATAAATAATAACTGTGCATAAGCTGAAACATATACGCAATTATAGTATACAAAATCCAAATATCAATGTCAGTTTTCATAATTATTTGTGGCAAGTCATATGGTGGCTGCCTGGCGATTCATAGTTTAGACAAACATTGAACAATTAGACAAAGCAATTGAGGCTGCACTTTGGGGCCAAGACAATGGAAATGCCTGACAGCCGATACACTGTTTTTGTTTGCTTTCAGCTTTTTGTTGTTCAGTGGCTTCCGCTCTCTTGACCAAAATTGATTTAAGCTGCTGCTGTCTGTCCGTCTGTCTGTCTGTTTGTCCATTGAAGCTACAGCTTTAAGGTCAGCTGATCAGCTTGCGAAAGATGCATTTGCATTTGACAACAACTACAACAATTTGCCAGTCATTCGGATGATGAGCTTTATTTACTTATATTACTTGTTCGTTAAGTGAAAATTGCAACTAATAATCGCCTAAAAATAGCCATATTGACCGTATTCTCTTGGCCAGGCCATTGTCAGTCTTCTTCAGTTTTAATTTGGTTAATGGACTTTGCCATTGTTTCCTCTTATTTTTTTTTTTTGTTTTTCTTTGGTTTTTTTGTTTTTTGTGTTGTGCCCATTTTTGCAATTAAATGCATTAAGCAAAGTCATAAAAATCATAATGGTCTTTTGGAATTTGACCATAAATAAATTGTGAAATGTTCTCCGGCCATTTTGTTGAGTTTTTAATGCGAAGCTTTAAACTTGAATTGAATTTATTGGCCATAATAACAATGGCAATTGCAACATTTCTTTCTCTCTTTCGCATTTGGCTAATTGACGAGTGCTGCTCTATTTTTATACAGCCACAGCATGTGAGCCAATGATATATAATTAGGCAGGCAAAAAGCCAAATTGGCTCAAAGTTTCAAGTTGTTGCTGCCTCTGTTTTTTTTTTTATGAACGACCCAGCGTACATGAAAGCAGTTCCACATAATGTTACATGCCCATATACAAATTGCACGCCCCGTGCAACTTATTTCATAAGCGAACCCCCCCTCTTCACAAGCAAATATAAAAAATAAAACATGAAAAAGGGCACCCCTGAGTGTAACTTATTTACCGTATACATATGTATGCACAAAAATTTGCCTGAAATTTAGTAAATCGCAGTGAAAACATTTTCTTGTTTTTATAAAGATTTTCTGACTGTCTGAAGAAATTTTCTGAATGTCTGAAAAGCTATCAAGAAAATGTTATAAATTTGCTTTCTAAATAATAAGGTGAGCAAACCCTTTAAACTAAAATTTTCCGATTTTTCTGAGTGCATACAGATATATATATATATATATACATATATATATATAATATTATATATATATAAGTTATAGAAAGGCCAGCCTGACAGCCAGCTGCACATTTGCTTTTAAAAGTTATTAGCGTGCTGAGCGCCTTTATTTTTTATTTCTATTTTGATTTTACTCTCTTTTTCATTTTCATTAAAAGACATAAATTGTGCAGAAAAATGCGCTTCCCAGTGAAAGAAAAATATATGTCTGTCTGTCTATCTGTCTGTTTCTGTGTCTGGGTCTGCGCTGGGTGCTGACTTGTCCATGTTGGTCTCCACTCTGTCTGTCTGCTTCTAGCCGGGCCAAAGGCGTGCTCTGTCTGCCTGTGTGTGTGTGTGCGCGAGTGTGTGTGTGTTTTATTTCAGCTCTTGCGCTCTTATTTACGATTTTTTCATTTTCATTTTCATTTTGCACATGCATACACCCATTTTTCCCAACCCACCCCATACTTATTTTCCGCTGGCATTCATTGCAACGCCCGTTTGGTATGAATGAAAGTTGCATGAGTGTCTGAATGAATGCAGCGAATGAAAGGGCGAGTTGCAGATTGGGTGCGGTGGGTGGAGGCAAAGTTCTGCAATGGCAAACAGACAGCGGAACGACAACAAGAATGTTGCAAATGTTGTAAATGTTGCTTTTCAGCAAAACCGCCGCACATTAAAACATTTGGTAATGGCTCGCAAATACAGCAGCTGCATAAAGGTGAGGGGAAACGTAGCGTTGTGGTTGAGGGTTGGGGGGTGTGCGGGTGAGGGTGTTTCTCAGTTTCCAGTGAAAGCTAATGCAATGCAAATGCAGCGCACAAGTGAATCAACTGCTGAAGCTGAAGTTGACAAAATAATCGCAAGGGCAAACAAAAGTCCAAGACGACATAGAGAGAGAGAGAGAGACAAAGGAGCGTATACTTAACATTTGCAATTCGTTGCATTGCATAAAAGGAAATTAGAGAAGCGAAATAGAATACAAATATTCGGCAAGTAAGGAACCACGCCAGCAGCAGCAGCTAACCCTGAATACAATGAATACTCAGCAAATCTCCATTTGTATATATCTCTTGATGCTTAAATTGAAAAACTCGCATCTTTAAATGCACTTCAATGCTCCATTTGAATTCTGTTCTGCTCACAATATTAAATCCTCATTCATTGTCAGCCAACAATTTCCAGCGCTGTCAACCATCTCAGATATACACAAAACGCTTGCACTCAAGCATTCTTGTATTTAAGCCCAACCAAGCCAGTCAAAGCCAAAGCCCAACCCATTCGATCCCATTTTTTAGTTTCGCTTTTGGTTTCAGCGTCGTTTTCGTTTTCGCTTTCCATTTTCATTGCATTAAGAGTTAATAAACAAGAATGCTCGACTCGTGACTGATTTACTACATAGATACTCAGTAGGGGGCTGCGGAAGATTCGAATCTGTGGCATATTGGTAATAAACGATTTGGAATGACTAGGTAGATACTCAGTATTGAGCCGAGTAATGGTAATTTGATAATAAATTGATTACAATGCTGATTGACTCGATAAATACTCAGTATGGGTATTGCGATAGATTAGGGTTATATAGATATGGCCTTATATATTATATATTACTCATTATTTTAGCTCTTAGCCCAAATATTAGTATTCATCTAGTGGCCAAATTCTCAATATTATCATTCAACTTGTTATTGCTATTAAAAATTAATTCAGTTTTAGACTTGGAAGGTTTTATCTTAAAACTCGTCAACTTTATTGGACTAAATTTCTAGTCGGTATTCCACATGAATTACTCACAAGCTTTGTCTACCAAAAGGATGGGCTTCTTAAAGCTGTACATATACTATTTTGGGCATTTTTCGTGAACAGGGTGTATAAATAATAATGCGCCAAACAATTTTCGCCGACACTGTAAACTTTCATGTGCCGCCTACAAAATTGTCGTTAAGTTGGTCGTTGTCGTTATTTTGTTAGTGGGCAACACTGCCAACTTTTTGGTCGTGATCTTTCACTCGAAGCGACCAACCGTCTGTCTGTCTGTTTGTCTGTCTGTTTGTTTGTCTGTCTGGTCTGGTCTGGGCAAACACGCGGCATTTAAATTAGCTGTCGTTGTGGGCGCCGCTGACTACCTGCCAGCAATCGTTGTTGTTGTTGCCGTAGTTGTTGCTGTTGCTATTGGCACTCTTCTAATTGCTGGCAACGCACGTTCGACAAGGGGACATGTGAGGGTGTCATAGGGTTTTTAGGGCCTGGTTTTCATTGCAGCTCACGCATAAATCTCGCAACTATGTCAATCGCATCAAAGTCACGTAATCTGTGTGACATTTTCAGTGAATCGTTCGAAAATTGGAAAATTTATCACCCGTGCGGCAAATGCACGCTAACAAAATATTTATTTAGACAGCAAATGCAGTTTGTTGGCAAAATTGTACATGGCTCTTCAGGCTCTTGAGGTAACGATCTAGACCCCCCAGCAGCCCACACCCACAGCCAGACCCAGAGCCAGCCAAGCAACTTTGTCAGTTAATCATTAACGCTTCACGGCACCAGCGATGCAAACAGCGCATGATTAGTGTCAAAGTCAACCAACAAATTTTTTTTACACAAAATTACCAAAAGTGCCATTAAAATGTGTAATTGAATTTTTTTATAGCTCTCGCTGTAAAATCAAATTAAGCGCTGCACTTCAAAATACAAAAAAAAAATAAGAGAAGAGAGGAAAAATTACAAATTTTAATTTCTCACATGCAGCTAAGCTAAGCTCAAAAGCAACAGCAGCAACAACAGCCCCAGAGAAACTGCAACAATGCGACATTCACAGGAAACAAAAGCCTCAAAACGAAGATTGCGATTGAGAAAAGGCCACACAGAGTTACAACACAACACAACACAACAGAAAAAAAGGTTAAAACGCCACATGAATCGTCACAAATGAAATTGTTGTTGCTGTTTTTGCTGTTGCAGCTTTGAGGTTTCTTTCAATAAGTGTAGAAAAGGGTATAATGAAGTTGTGCAAAGGCAGGTAAAAGGCGGTATATAAGGTATACATATATGTATGCTATGTATATATTCTATGAGCAGCATGGACAACGAACTCGATTTAGCCGTGCTTATCTATATATCTGTATGAATGAGCCGATCTTAGAGACTATAGGCGTTAGACACTTTAAAAACGCAGATCAAGTTTATTTCATACTATTGATGACTTCCACACTTTCATATCAATAAAATACACAATTATAAAGATATCGCCTTGGAATTAATCTATATTATTATTATAGCTTTAGGGTATCTGCCAGTCGAGCACTCTTGACTAGTTTTGTGTTGCAGCCGCTTACAAGAAGCAAAGACCACAAATCGTGTTCACTGCCAGGCAATTTTAGCTGCAAAACTTGACAGCCAACTAGCGATGGTCGCGTGAGAGTGTGCTCTGATAGTCACGGCTAGTCGCAAGTTGGCCAATTTAAGGCAAATGACTAAGAAATAAACTTCAAGATAAATTTGTACTAATGTAATTAGTATATATGTAAAATAGATCAATTTGTATTGAGTTAATTCTGCTGAAGATGATTATAGCTTATTTAATTTTTTGTTATTGTTTAGCGCAAAATGAGCACATCAATTATTAAAATTAAAGCGGCTAACTGCGGCAAACAGTTCTATTTTGCATAAAACACATTATTAAATATAAGCCTAAAACAAATGAAACACCGAAATGGAAATGATTTTGAGCAGCAACAGAAAAAAATCAAGGCACTTTTCAGTAAACACTTTGAAGTTGTGCGAAACTGAAAATTAAAAACACTTAATATGCACTTCCGGTTTGGGGGCGAAAAAAGTAGCTAAAGTTAAAGAAAAGGAAGCTGAAATTAAACAAGAAGAAGCAGCAGAATGTGGCAACTGGCAACTGTCGATTGGCAACTGGCGACTGGCAGATTTGCAGTTAGTCAGTCAACTTATCAGCACCTTCAAAAGCAGCAGCAACAACAACAGCGAAGGGGAGAGGAGGTGGGGCGAGAGGGTTTGGGGAGAATGGTTCACATTTCAAGTTGATATGTTTGTTTTGTTTGTCTTTTGTTTTTTTGGCGACTATTGTTGACTTTTCTTGTTGTTGCTGTTGACGTTGTTGTTAACCCTTTTGCACGTTTCTGTTTTTTTTTTGTGCCTTGTTTTTCAACATTTGCGCTAAATGTTGTTTACTCTTCGCGTTGTTGGCGTTTTTCTTTTGTTTTTCCAAACCCTTTACAGGCAGTTGCTGCTGACTGCTTAACATTCACCTACTTTTCACCTTGTTGCCACTTTTGAAAGCAGAATTCAACGCTTTGGCGGCCGTGGCATCAAGGCGGACGCGAAGGCTACAAATGAAATTAGAAGCTGGCGCAGAGTGCAACAACAGAAACAACAACATTGTTACAGGCAAAAAAAAAAAGCAAACGGCGAAAAAACAATGCAAAATGCACACACAAGATGAAGAAGAGGAAGAAGAAGCTGAAGATTCATTCACTGGCCGGCAGCAGACAAGAAGAAGCACATTGAGGCACTAAGTAGAAAGTTAATTAGGCTTAAATGTGCGAGAAGCCAACGCGTTGATGACGTTGACGTTAACGTAGAAGCTAAAACTGTAGCTGCAGCTGAAGCTGTACACTCAGAAAAAAATCCGGCTGAAATGTAAGAAATTGACACATTTTTGGCCATAAGACTACTTGAGCCTATTATTGAGAAAGTATATTTCTAAAGGCATTCGAAAACTAGGATTCTTCTTTTCTAAAATCTCGAAAAAATTGGTTTAGTTTTCATGATTTTCTTATATGTGTCACACAGAATTCTTACATAAGCTTTTATGTTAATCAAATTATACGGAAATACGTAAAAAAAAATTTTGTTTAGTTGTTGTCTGTAGTTTCTAATAATTTATTTCCAAATAATAGAAATCATTTCAAAAAATAGTCCCTCTCTAGAACATGGATTTCGTATTATTTTAATATTCTCCAATATTTCTAAAAAACAAATAATGTTTTTAGTTTTCATAGTAATTCCCTCCATTTTAAAGTGATTTTTTTCAGAGTGTAGCTCCAGTTTCAGCAGTCGTCGTTTACTTTGTAAAATCTACGATGAAAGCCAATTAAAAATTCTGATGCTGATGCTTTTGCCTTTTGCTTTTTGTTTATTATCGTTTTCTTCCTATAATTCCACAAGTTCAGTTTAGCAGACATCTAAGAGGCAGCCAGCTGCTTGTTAATTAATTTTTATGCATTTCGACAAATGCTCGAATTCGAAAAGTTTGACTCGACTTTTGTTCGCATGCAGCGAAGCGCCCCAAAAACACAAAAAATAAATAATAAAATAAAATAAACAAGATGGAAAAAATCGCCAAAACTTTCGTTTCGCATTGGCCAGCAAAATTTCACTTGGCCCAAAGGCGACACTTGTTCGACGTGGCAGTTGACATTAATTGAACCAATTAAACTGTGCGCTAATAAGTTGCACAGGGCCAGAAGCAGAAGCAGAAGAAGTTGCGTATTTTCTAGTTGCCCCCGTTTCCTCTTAACCAAAAATTATTGTTGCTGTTGTTGTTAGCATTGTTGTCAGCCTTGTTCGCCTGTCAGCTGACTGAATTAGAACGATTAACACTTGGATTGTTTCAAGAGCGTGTGGCACATTAACAACACGCCCCTTTTTGCCCATGTTGCGGACCAAGTTAAGGCCATTATGTTGAGTTGAGCCACACATGGGATGCTCTTAAGCCATTCTCAAGAAGTGCATATAATATAACAAACTATTAACTTTAAGAAAATTAAAATAGCTTGATTTTATTGTTAATGACTCGCTGAAGCCAGCAAAATACTTATTTAAATTATAAGGAAGAGTTCAGCACAAAGCAACTTTCAAGTTTAGCTAGAGTTAATTTTGTATTTATAAGTTATTTTGCCATTTTATTATTTTAAAGCCAACCACTGACCTAAAGCTTATACAGTCAGAGTTCAATTTATATATAATTTATACTTAGCACTGCTTTCCAAATTAATACATAGACAAATAACATATGTCTAATCATATTCTTATAGACATGCTAAATTTTTAAATCAAATCAAGTCAAAGTGATAATTAAGAACAAGCGTTAAATGTGGCTGTTACACACTCCATGTCTGGATTATTATGCCCGGCGTACAACAAAAGGTATACGGCGTATATGGGCCTAAAGGTCGCCCGGCTAGCGTCCAACAGCGGCCAACTAATTTAGGGCTTAACTCTAATCAAAGTTGAGCAGCGGGCAACGATTCTCACGGCCCGCATTTGGGACCCTATATGTATGTGTGTGTGTGTGTGTGAGTGTGTGTGAGCAGAATTTAATAACAGTTGGCACTAAAACTGAAACCGAAACCGAAACTGAAACCGAGCATCGATGTGGCTGTCATTGTTCTGAAGCAGCAGCAAAAGTAGAAGCAGAACAGCAAAATCACAATTCCTGCGGCAAAATTGTAGTAGAATTGTATAACAGTTTTTTTTTGTTTTACGCTCAATTTGCATGTTGCAGCCAGTGTTGCATAATTAAAATTTCAAATTAATTTCATAATTTTGCAGCGCTTTTATTATTAACAATTCTTTTTTTATTCTTTTTTTTTGGAGTTGTGTGTCGGAAACAAAACATTCAATGCGAACTACTCAGCGAACAATTTGCAATTCTCGTCCAGTTGTGTTGTGTTGGGTGTGTGTTGTGTTGAGTGTGTGTTGTGTTGAGTTGAGTCTGTGTATGTTGTGCTGTGTCCCGGTGCTGGTCGTCCTTTCGTTCGTCTGGTTATTTTTATTATTTATGTGCATTTTGATGTGGCTGGTTTTACGTAGTTGCTTTTTGGTAGTTGTAGTTTTGCAGTTACAGTTTTCTGTTATGTTGCCCAGAAATACATTTTTCGTTGTCGAAAAAGTTTTCTGTGTCGCTCGGTCGAAGCAGCAGCAGAGGGACAAAGGGCAGTGGGTTTAAAATTCTGCTTATCGTCGGATATAAAATTGTAATGCAACAACAGCTGACAAAGTTTTTGGTCATCAGTTGACTGGAAAAATACAAATTTTTATTTTCTCTTCATTTCTTTCTCTTCTTGGGCTTTACTTTTATTTGCACTTCACACATTGGGTGTGCGTGTGTGTGTGTGTTGTAATTAGCAACATATCTGCGCCGCGTAAGTGCGAAATTGAAATCACAGGCGCAACGAACACTTTGCAGATACATTTGCGTACCTTTTGTATATTTTGTGTTTGTACACTCAGAAAATTTTTCTCGCCTTAATAAATAATTTCTATATATACGAAAACATTTTTCTTATAATTAGAGAGATGCTCGTTTTTCTGTTTTTAGAAATATTTGTGAAAAGTAGAAATGCAAATCCAGATTCTTAGAGAATATCCTTTCTGAAATTCAGAACAGGCAACTTGTAATGTGGAATCTTAAATTATAAATGTTTATTAACAATATTTGGCTTTTAAAAAGCCACAACTTGACATTTTAGAATTTTACATTCTGCAGAAGGTGAGGATCCCTTGATGTCAAAAGTATGTGTATAGACTTTTTTGCGTAGTGTAGCTGTGCACAATGCCATTAGTAACACTTCAATTTCCGCATCGCATATGCTTGGAAATACAGTTCCGATTTACGATTAACCAGGCCTTAATGACTGCCGACTGCCGACTGCCGACTACTGCTGTTGACGTAATGCACGCACTGCCAGAAGGCAAAAAGCAGACCTCCTCTAAGACACTGATCCCCACAACGCCCTACCTCCCTGCAAGTGCCCATGGTTTGACCAAGCGCTCATTGTGTGTAAATTTGTTACCATTTTTTTTTTTGGTGTAGCGTGTGTGTGTGTGTTTGTTACCCTCGTATTGCACATAAAAGGTAATTTCTAATTTGCTGGTGTTTTATTGTTTCTTGCGCGCTCAGGTTTTTATGGAGGTTGCTCTGCCAGCAGCAACAACAACAACAACAACCAGAGCTCACTTATGTAACCCTGCCCAGACCCAGAGCAGACCCATTGGCAGTGGCAAAGGCAGCGGCGCATGCGCTCAAATTACATGGCAGCTGCTGTCTTCGGCTTCAGTTTCAGCTTTTCAGCTGCTCGTAAAAGCATAACGGCGTTCATTAATCATGCAATCTGCGTAGTATCCGAAACACTCCAAACACAAACGCAACCCAAACGAAAAAACAGAAGAAAAACCCAGTCTAGAATTCGAGCAGCAAGCAAAACTCGGCTCTCGCATCGACAACTGTTGCCAATTAGCAGCAAACATGCAAAGCGCATTTGCAAATCGCAGCAAAAAAAAAAAAAAATCAGCCGCACCAGCAACATATTCAAAGAGAACACTAGTTTCTTTTTTTTGTGTTCATTGCCCGCTAGCCAACGATTTATCCATTATATGGTATAATGGCAGAGGATGTGATTAGATTGCACAGGCTTTAAAGTTCCGCAAGACGCTTTAACCTATGGAAGAGAAGTAAACTTGATTGCAGTGCCAATCAGCAGCTGAGTCTATGATTCGCAGCAAGTTCAAAGCACAGCTCAGTCACTCAGCAAACTATAAAAAAATAATGGGGGAAAACTTCTTATGACATTCCTAAGACTTCCTCATTGTGGAAACCCTATGCTAAGATTCAAGTCAATTTTTTCATTAATACAAGCATGAAGAGATATCTATTAATCGTTCAACAATTAGAGTAGACAGAAGAGCAATAGGCTCAAGAAGCATACAAATTAAAAATACCGAGCAAATAAAAAGTTTCTTCAAATTTATAAATAACAAGAACTCAATTTTCAACTGTTAAGAAATCCCAATGCTAATCAATATTGTTAGAAGAAGCACTATAACATTTAGAAATATTGGAAAACATAAATGCTTTTCATACAAGAGCTCATTTTTCATAGAGTTTCAGAGTTTCCAGGGCAGCTGGGGGAAAGTCCCAAGGATTAACTTCATTAGGATCCTAAAATGCTAGAGAGAGTATTATAACACTTCAAACCTTTAATCATCTTTAATCATTAAGGGATCAGCGTTACTAAAATCCTAATTCAGCAAGTCAAATCATGCTGTCCACTTTCCTTAAATTTTCCCCTATGACAAATCTGTCAAGCTGATATTGAGTCTGTATTTTTGAAAATTGCTGACCTGTTGATAAATATTTCGAGTGCTACCTGAAAAGAGCACGTGTGGTATTGATATTCAAATGCCAATTGCCACACAGGCAGATAGACAGGTCTGACAAATAGACTGGCTGGTGACTGTTGGTTTGCTGCCACCTACCTGGGGCAGCTTAAATAGGTGGCGCTGTTGCACAGATTTCATCATCTGGCGAGAGACACGCAGCGGAAACGTTTCAGAGTTTTCCATAGCATTTCTATAGCCCAGACGTTGTCAACTTAGCGAGACTTGTCAATACATGTTGCTATATATATCTAGAACAAAAATGTCAGTCAGCTTTGGCATGTTGCAGCAGGAGGCGTGTCGGGCGGAGTCTGTCAGCTATGCGCTGTATTTGCATCGTGAGGAGTTGGGGCGCCCGCAGCGCAGCCGTCGCCTGATGCGCGTGGCATGCACCAAGTTGCAGCTGACAAATGAGCTGATCTGGAGGGAGCGACGCCAATGGGAGCTGGAGGCGCCCAGCTATCAGCAGAGAAGCGCACTAAATCGTGAGCGCCAATATCGCGATATATTAACGCGCAACATGCAACGCCAGCTGGAAAAGCAGCAACAGCAGCGAAAACACAAACTAGACACACTTGCAGACAGCTGCAGAGCAACACAGCGATAGATGCCACGTTAAACAGTTTAAATTTAAGTTTTAACTTTAAGATTAAGCTTTTGTTAAAGTCGCAGCTTAAACGATAAGCAATAAAGCCGCATAAATCATCAAAGATACTACAGCAGCCCAACTGTTCTGGTTTCGGTTTTCTACGGTTTTTCTTCTTTTCTTTTCTTGGTATGAACGAAAAACAAGAAAAGTGTCCGAATTCACTGACAAACGAACAGGGGAAAGGGCTTAGGCGCAAAAAAAAGAGAAGAAAACAAGTAATGAAAATGCAACAAGAACAACAGGCAACTTTTTCAATTTCCTGCTGCCATTACGCATTGCGAGTGCTACACTTGAAGAAAAATACACACATAGCATATGAAGAAAAAGATCCCCATTTAGAATTTAGATTTCTTATTTCTATACAAGTCAATAAGTGTTTTATATTGAAAATATACATCCTAATTCTTGTGCAGCCCTGAAGACAAATAGTAAAACAATTCAAAATATAGCGGAGTATATGAAATATAAAAAACGGTTGACTTGCAGAACGCGAAAAGCACATTTGAATTATGAAAAAACAATTTCTGAGAAAAATGTACGATTTTTTCTTAGTTTTAAAAGTGCATCAAGTTCCTTTTAATATTTACTCAGTTTGCAAAGTTTGGATTGGTCGACAACAACAAAGATTATATCAAATTTTTAGTCAGATTTTAGTTGAAATTCATATAATTTTCTCGAGTGTAGTAGTAGTTGCCAGCTGCACTGCTGGCCATTGACGTTTTCTCGCGCGGTTCTCGCACAAGGCTTCTTTCTTTCTTTTTTTGCTACACGCTTGATTTGTCGCACAAAGAGAGAGAGAAGGGGAGATAGGGAAAGGGGGGTAGAGAGAGAGGGCTAGAAGTGTACCCAACGGAAAAGTAAACCTGTCCGTCTGAAGTCCATTGAGAACCGGTATCTGTTTTGCCGGAGCTTTCTTTTTGCCCAGCACACACACACAGAGCCAGAGGTGGGGGCAATGAGAGTTCGCTTTGAGTCTCATCTTCTTGCCACACAGTTGCACTTGTATTTAGTTGCAATACCTTTGCGACTCCCCGATTCCCCACCCTCCTTTCCAAGTGCCACATATGCTCCACGCTGTCTGCAGACTTTGTCTCTTTGTCATTTGTTTGTTTGCTATTCTAAGTGCTGTGGTTTGAGTTTTGTTTTGAATTTCTAGTTGTTTTTCTGTTTTGTTTTGTTTTTTTTTTGTCAAAGTTTTCGTTAGGCATTTCTTTCGTACTCTATCTATCTGTCTATCTGGCTAGCATCTTGGTTATTTATGCGTCTTGTTGTCCCAATTCTGCTGAAACGCTGCATGCAATCAAGTATCTCTCCCTCTCCATGACTGTGCATGCGCTTTTCCCAATTTTTAAAGTGCCTGCCTAGTTTTTAATAAGCAACAAGAAACCATACACAAAAAAAAAAGAAACAAAACTAAAAACTATGAAAGAAAAGCGGAATTAATTTATTTCGATTTTGTCACACTTACCTTGCTGAAACGATCGAACGGCCCTCGGGGTGCGCTACAAACAAAGGAAGAATACAACTGTAGTTGATTATTTAAAGCGAAAAGTCAATATGAAATATTGCGCTGACGGCAACGACAAACGCATTAAAGCCAACAATAGCTGACATCAATTTAATGCCTTTTCAATAACTCTTACTATACCATATAAAAATATAAATAAAAAATATATATATTCAAAATATACAACTGCGCCACAGCAGATAAAGTAAAATGCAAATATTGTTACTGTTATACCCTGAACCCATTAGAAATTGGGAAAGGGGTATATTGAAGTTGTGCAAACGTATGCAACGGGCAGAAGGAAGCATCTCCGAGTCCATAGGGTATATACATTCCTGATCAGCCCGGTCTGCCAGCCTGTCTGTATGAATAGGCCGATTTCAGAGACTATAAGACTTACAGACTTTAAATCAGCAGATCAGGTTTAATTATTTTTATCGATAGCAACAACCATTTCACGCATATCGATACAAATCGATTAAAGACAAAAATAAAAGACACAACTGTAGAGATAAACCCTTGGTATAATACATTTTTAGGTATATTATTAAACAAGTGTAACAATTTTCTTAAGATCGGCTAAGAAACAAAGATTTCAATATCTCAAATATCTACTTTCTATATAACAGCTGCTTTGAGGTTATCTGCTCGTCGAGCACTCTCGACTAGGGCATTCTTTGCTGTCCTTTTTTTTAAATCTCTCTGTAGTTGTTTATAATTGTTTCAAGTCCAAAAACAAACACACTCAAGTTGACAGCTCAACGTGTGGTGAATGTGTTGCTAACTGCCTTTCTATGCGATTCTCACGAGTGCTCGCTGTCTCCCTCCCTCCGTCTCTGTCTGTCTATCTGTCTCTGTTTGATTTGCAGCTTGCACACAATTTGCAAAACAAAATAAAAAAAGCACAAGTTTTTCTCAAAAACAGTTTACACCAATTGTGAAAGTAAATTTAGCTACCTTTCTAGGCAATTTCCAATTGCCTTTACGAAAAAGTAAATGGGCGGGAAAAGCGCTCTCCAAAAATCTTACCTTTCTACAAAAAACGTTGCAGTCATAAAAAAAATGTATTAGAATTTTCTGTTTGTTCGCTTTGCATGAAGTTAATTGAAAGTAATAAGAGTTTCAATTTGCTGCTTTCTAATGTACAATTTTCTACGACTTTGCACTATTTGTTTCTAGTGTAACAACTTCACCTCCCGCTTCAATTCACTGGTCCATAGCAGAACAACGGCACTACATTTTTCTCTTTCGATGATAAATAGAGTACATAAATATATACACATTTATATTGTGTTTTTCGCACTTCAGTTGCACTTGGTGTTTTTGTTGTTGTTGCATTGAAACATTTTTGTGCGTGTCAGCAGCAGCTGTGTTGGTCACTAAACAACAACAGCAACGACAACACCAACAAATATAACAATAACAACTAGAACAACAATTGTAATAATATCAACAATAACAGCCAACAAGCAAAAACTCAAAAACAAAAGCATTCTACAATCAACAACAAACAACACTTTTTATGGTCCACCCCGAAAAGTGGCAGGGAACCAAACACAGATGATGGACGGGAGGGGATGGTGTGTAAGGGGGTGGGGGGAGGGTGGTGTTGAAGCTGTTGTGGCAAAAACACAAATAAACAATTGCAATTGTGAAAGAGCTGGTTGTAATTCGGTGAGCGGCTAAATCGCCTGTAAATACTTTTGTACAAGTTAACAGTTATAAATGGGCTTTTTATGAGTTGTGTGTGTGTATTGTGTGTGTGTAAATTGTGTGTGCGACAATACTTATGAAAGCTAAAGCGGAGAGAAGAGTTGAGAGTGGGCTGAAGTGTTGTAATATGAAATAAATGGTATTTGCCCAGCAATGGGCTTCATCTTCTTCATCTGTTTCTTCCTCTTCAATGATAATGTTGAGCAGCTCCGCATTTCTCATGTTGCAACATTTGGAAATTGGTAACAAAACGACAAAATCAAACAAGCAAACAAATAGGCGGACAAACGCACATATCGCCCCAGACGATGATGCTTAGAAAGTCACTCGATTGAAATGTGCTCAGAGTGAAGACAAAAGGCGTACAAAACTTATCTTAAAGTAAAACCAAACACTTGTGACTCACACAGTAAGCAATTTTTTTTTAAGTTTATTAATAACCAATATAATTATAAGTAGTTATAGCCATGTATAGCAATGAAGGCTTTGAAAGTATTTATTTATTTAATTACTATTAACAAACTCTTAGGAAAGCTTTAAGATTTGTTAAACTGTTGATAATTGGCCAGGTTCTTTATTTTGAACAGCGTTGCCTCTAAGATACTCTTTCTAATCCCAACAAAAAAATTCGTTTGAAAGACTGATTAAAATATGTTGTTTTGCTGAGAATTAAATGTTGCATTAAATTAAAATACATGGATGCAAAGACAACCTTAAAGTTAGCTACAGTCTCTGAGATGCGCTTATTTATATAGACATTCAGAAAAACTTGGCTAAATCGACTAGGCTATCGACGCTGATCAGGGGAATATACTTTGTGGGGTAATAAAATCTTTCAGTTTATATTTTTAATGCGTTTAGTTAAGCAATAACATCTAAATGCAACTGCTGTGATTTAATCGAATTTGTATGCCGTAAATATAATAATAAATAACACTTAAAACCTTCATTTTTTACTGTGCACAACGCAGTCTGTTATCTATTGAGTGTTGGTTTATGTTGTCTTGAAGTGAAATCGCTTGTCCAGGTTCAGTTTGCAGCTTCAGCTTGTTGTTGGGTAGTTGCTGCCCAAGTGGCAAGTGGCAAGTGGTTGTTATTGTTACGATTTATGGCATTTACGCAGATAGATCAGCGTTGTGCAAGTACCTCACCCACCTCACCTTTTGCGACCAACACTTGATTTGGGAGGGGGGATTTTCTATTGATTTTCTGGTTTTGCTGGCGTGTTTTCTATTTGCTGCTTTGTTGATTTGCCACACGTCCATAATGATGCCATCCAATGGAAATCATAAAAGTCAACAGCTACTAATAACAGCAACAACTCACATCTCTCCGTGTTGGTCATGGCCATAATACATTTGCCGTTGCCCCGTTGCATTTGCCGGCTTCATTAGGAAAATTTTGCGCTTTCGTCTTTCAGTGGTAAATGCACATGATGATAATTGTGCTCATAATCAGCTTGACGCAGCTGCATTTCGCCTTGACAAGTGAAAGAAGTCGAAATTTAGTTTTAAGCCCTGCGGGTGGCCAACAGTTAGGAACATACACACACAGACACAACAAGTTGGTTGCACTTTGTTTCTCTATGTTATTGTTAACGAGCAGTGAAAGTACAAAAAGGAAAAAGGTATAAAAAAAACTCAACAGAGCAAAACTTTTGCATGAATAAACAAAGTGACAGACAAAACACATTCGAAAATGGCAGTCACGCCCTTTTTTTGCTGCTGCTGCTGCTGCCAGAAATCAAAGCTGGCAACATTGCAAGCACAAAAGTAATGCAAAATTAAATGCAAAAAACAATCAGCAGAAAATAAAAACACACAGGGATATAGACAGCTGGACGGACAGGCAGAAGGACAGATGGACAGTCAAATATATGGCAAATGTCGACAGCCACCGAATGCAACTAGCAAGCAAATCAAATACAACAAGTCAGAATGTGTCAGTAAAGAGTACTCAACGAGGATATACCCCTCAAAGTACAATATGAAAATATGAAAAAAGAAATTAAATAAATAAATGTATTTGGTGCACCTACTATTCTTTAAACTACTTTTGGCTACTTTAACTACTTTAAACTTTGAAGTCTCTACTTCTAAATCGACTTGTCTGTTGTTGGTAATCTGCTTGTTACATACTTTAGCAACAGCTCCAGTATACACTCTCTCCACGTTTTATATTGATTGAGAGTATGTAAAAAAATGAAAAAACCCTGCACTACAAAAGCCAACAAATATTTATTATTACATTTTACAACGGTTACATGGCCAATGCGCATTTCCTTTGCTATGTTGTCGTTGTGGAATTTGAATGCCCTAACTGCCACAAAGAGTGCATATGATGACTGCTGATGATAATGGCAGAAAGAACTCTCTCCCTCCCTCCCTCTCTCGCATAAGAGTGTCAAAAGCACATCAACGGTATTCGCAGCGATGTAAATGAACGCCTAATGTCAGTTAATGGCAGCAATCGACCATAAAACTCAACCATAAAGCAAAAGTAGACAAAGCAAGAGAAGAAGAAGCAGCAGCAGTTGGCTGATTAGCACTTGGCTTACACAAAAATGCAGATACAGCTACAGCTACAGCTACAGAAACAGATACAGATATGCAGATACAAAGATACAAAAAGAAGCAAAACGAACTTTTTCTCTCATTTTAGCAAATTAATTAAAAATAAACCAGAATGCAAAGAAGAAGAACCTGTTTTTGCTGCTTCATTAGTTAATATTTATAGCTGGAATATTCAATTCTGATTAGCTCATCTGCAAATGAATGTATTCACAACTCGAGGAAAGAGCATTCAAAATGCTTTTGTTATTGAACGCTTTCAAATTCCGTTAGATTTTTTTGTGTCGTTGGCATTTTACAGAAAATTTGTTGTTTTAAATGCAATAAAAGTGCATTTGGCACTTTGTCTGCGATTCATTGATTAAATGCGTCGCAACGCGAATAGCGTGCCACACAGTGGCAGGGTGGCGGGGGGCAGGGGAGTATCTGCTCCCTTTTGCGTATGAACAATTTTAATTATATTTTACGTCAATTGTGAAACGATCGCAAACAGCAAACAAGAAAACCATTTTTCATTTAATTAATTGTGAAATGTGTGTGTGGCAAAAGCCAATGGCCGAAATGGCAATTGAAACCGTGGCGCAACGAGGCGGCATTAAATGCTCCAAAAAGGGCTGGGCTCGCCAAAAAATAAAAAACGGTTACCACGGCAACGGGAAAAGGGGGACCCTTTGGCAAAAAAAATATGCCAAAGACAAAAGGTGAATGGAATTGAGTATTTGCGTGAAAAGTTCATTACGCCCCAAAAGACGAAGACGACATCATGATAATTGTATGGGGCAAATCTGTCGACATTTCTGAGCTGGGTGCTGACGCCCATTTTACTGATTTCTCATACATGGGGTATAATGAAGTGTTGCAAAAGGTTGTAACAGGCAGAAGGAAGCAGACAAAAGTCGGACCCCATTATTCTTGTTTATTACAAATATACACTATACATTTATCAACTAGTGTATGGAGAGAATAGTCCTGGAAACTTGAGCATTTGGTTTGGTAGTGAAATATAAATATACTATAAAAATTACTAAACAACTTTATTTACAATTAAATACAAAAAGTAAAAAAGAAATTTAAGTAAATCATAAAGATTTTGTCATTTTTAAATGTAACTTACTTAAAAAATGATGGATAATTAAAAGATTCAAAGATGAAATTTCTGCAATTTTTGGAATTTAATGGAAATAGAAAAAAACAATCTACGATCTAAATCTTTTTTATAAGCTACCAACTAACCAAACTCCCTAACCAGTGTGAAACAGTGTTTCCTAATAAAACTCGGGAGTTCCCAGCGGACAGTCAAATTTCTTGGCACGTTTCTTTATTAAAACTGCAAATTGAGTTGCGTGGAAGCTTAAATTTATTGATATTGTTATAGATAAAATATCAATATATTCATTGAAGTTTATTGTTTGTTAAGCTCTTTCAATAATTTGAATATCTTTTTCGCAAGTGATATATTTCTCTTTTATTTTTTGTTTATTCCAATAAATTTTGAAACCCGACAACATAGTTTACGACAGTCAGGACCTTGAAACATATCAACACAAAAAGATACTTAAACAATCATTGTAATAAGAGTAATATAACAATATTAGGGCTCTCGAGCACATCACTATAGTGCTGGGGAGATATGACTTCTGATAAGCTCTGAGATCAAGAAGGAAACACTACAAATGCAATTTCGTTACAAATGCAAAAACTCTTGAGAAAACTGGGAGAATACAAGAAAACTTCATTAGCAAACGAGAATCGCCTTGCTCTATTGGCTAAACGTGTTGAATTTAAGTCATCAGCAGCGATTGCAAGTAAAATTGGGAGTGTTCTAAGCTCAACAACTGTGGGAAGGATAATCCGTAAAATCATTTTGCTGAGAACAGCAGAATTGACAAATGGGAAAAACAACTTTGCATTGGTTCATAAAGAGTGGCATGCACCAGTTGGTGGCAACTGCTTTTTTTGGTAATTTTAAATGGAATTCTGGAAAATATGGTAGGAATTTTTTGATCAGTTCTTATACAAGTCTATCACCTATTTAACAGAGTATCTGCTAGTCAAGCACTTTCTTACACATTTCTCACACTTGCAGTTTTGTTTCACCAGCTATGCAAACTAAGAGAGCGTTGTGTTTGCTATGCAAATGAGCTGTGGCAATCTGTAATTAACCAAATTCATCTAGTTCAGCTGCAGTTGCAGCCACATTGTATATATATACATACATATATATTTTTTTTTAACCAGACAATGGCCCTGCAGCAATCTATTGAACTTGCAACACACACACGCACAAACACACATCTATATACATATATATATTTGTAGATAGGTATATGTAGCTAGTTAGTTGGCCGACACTTTGGCCAGTCGCGCGTTACATTCTTGAAGTGCATATTTCTGGCTAAAGTGCATTCGAGATCGAGCAGCAAGCGTTGCAAGTTAATAAAACTTTGCAGCTTGTACTTGGACCCACAACCCTTTCCCCTCATTTCCCATCCTCATTGCCCTTCCCTCTCTTGAACCAGCTGTGCAACTTGGATGGGGCTTCATAAATTCGTAGTTGAGCGGCCAAGTGTGACGAACGAGATTACTGAAATCTTCTGGAGCAGATCCATTTTTCATAGCCGACAACTTTGCGCCAAGCAGCAAAAGCAGCAAACATTGAGTTGTCTTCAACCAACATTTGTATCTTTGTTGTCTGCTTTAGCTGTTGCTGTATATGTATCTAAATACAGCTGGGAACAAAATAATAACACCACTTCGCATAAAAGAACAAACCATTCGTTTTGCAATTTTTTCAAGTGTTGACTTTCAACTTATTCCTTAAATGTAGTACTACTCTTGGAATTATTTACTACACATATACATGTTATTATACATTTTGTAATTATTATTTATTATATATTCTATATTTATCGTTAATTTTTTTCCTTTTTTAGTAAAGTATATATTTTTCCCACAATTATAATTAAATTTTAATAATTTGATAACCATGAAATTAATGACTTTTTTTCGTCCTGACATTTTTGAAAACATTTTTGCAAAGAGTGGTGTTATTATTTTCAAAGCTACGGTAAATATGTGTGTATGCAACAAATGACTCTTGTCTTAGATATTTGCTGTCATAATAGTTGCTGCTGCTTCTGCTTCTGCTGTTGTTGCCATTGCTATTGCCTTTTGTACCTTTTACATTGTTGCTGCTCTACTTATCGCTCTTGTTGTAATTGTTGCTGCTATTATTGTTATTGTTATGATTGTTGCTGTTTTTGATATTGTTGTCTACTTGTAATCGGACATCAAAATGCGAAACTGATATTCTTACCCATATTGTTGACCAATAACAACAACAGAACGAGGCAACACAGAAGGCTGAGCTATTGAATTATGCCTTTCAGAAGAAGAAATAAAACTATGTGGGAAATTTGATATAAAAGTGATTAAGAGCTAGTAAATTGCATTAAATTGAAAGTTTTATTGTAGCTTTTGCTTTTTCCCAAGACTTTTGTTGCTCCATTTTGACAAGCAACATATTTAGTTATTTAGTCGACTCAATTAGTAAAGCAATCGATTTATGTCAAAACTGATCAAATTCAAGGAATTGTTCAGGTTCCCAATTGATTAATTGAATTACATTTTGCCGCCTGCTGCTGTTAATACTTGAATACAATATCATTCTTTTATCTAAAATTTGATTAAGGAATACTTATGCAGCAAAGTAGATTAATGCACTAGCAGATACCCTAAAGCCAGCTGGTACAGATACAATAGGAATATTAGTTAGTTCCATTTGATTATACTTTTTCTTTAACTAAATCTGTGGACTTCTTTATACTCAAATATTTTCATAATCCCTCTATGATTTTTTACACTTTTCCAAGTTTTCCGCTTTGATCAAAAGTGAACAAAGTGGACTTGAAAGGCTTATCCACGCCCAAACAGAAACGCCCATTATATTTACAGGGTGACTCAGTTAAGCGGGGGCAGCAAACAGCAAACGGCAAAAATGTTGCCAATATAAATGTTTTGCAAATTTCTTGCACAATTTAAAGGCATAAATTACACGGCGAACAATCAAAATTATAACAGCGAGCAGCAGTGAAAAGAAAAGAGAAGCACGCAGCAATAATAAGATACTGAAAATATGCATGAATGTAGGAGTCTGACTCTGAGTTTCGAGCCTGAGTCTGAATCTGAGTCTGAGTATAAATGTATAACGAACAAAAAGCAATTGTCACATAAACAAGTCTCACGTAACGGCTATAAATATGGCAAGAAAACAATGCGAGGCAAGAAAGCGCGAGGTTAACGCTGCGTATGAGTTATATTCGGTGTTGTAATGCGAACCAACAGCGCCGAAAATAACAAACAACAGCAGCAACAACAAAAAGCAAACATAATAAATAAAAGTGTAACATATGCAAATGATGATGATGAAAATCAAGAACCAAGAGTCGAGTATATGCAATGTCCTTGTCTGGGGTGTGTTGGCTGGTTGTGTGCCATAAATGAATATGCAAAAGATAAAAAGATAAAAACGGGTTGCGATGAGAGTCGATAGCGATAACGATAACGATAACCATCGCACAATTACCATAAAAAGTGCAAGTACAAATATATCCATAATTGTTAGCCATTTCAGTCGAGACAACAACGGCAAAGTATCGTTTGCCATCAAAAACCAAGCAGCCAAACTCAACACAACCACAATAAAACAACGAAAACAACCGAAAATCAAATACACTTGCAGAGTGGAGTTCAAAATAAAAACAGACCAATTGTGCCTATGGGAACTATAGGATATAGTAGTAGAATGTGAATGATTGTTTGCACAAATTTTGGTAGCACATTTGGTTTTGATAACTTGTTAAACCAAAAAGTGGTTCTAACAAGAAGTATTTAGAACAAATGTTCCCATGGCAGCCAAATATATAGGTATAGTATATAGTATTATTAGACAAAAAGTTAATCACACAAGAATTTATCTCCTAACTCTATGTCTCTTATGGGAGATGTTAATAATTAATAGTCAAAATGTTAGGAGAAAAACAAAGAAAAGGACAGACATATTTCAAGTTTTATCGCTGCAAAGCTAAATCGACTCGACTACTGAAGTTGATCGAGAATATATATATATATATACTTAAAGGGGTCGTATAAGTCCCAAACATCACGACAAAATTACATTACCTTCTGTAAGAGTATAATAAGGCTAACACCAGCATCAGTTGCGAGCTGCACGAGGAAACGGCAGCAACATGCACACGTCAACAACATGCGGCGACAACGACAACAACGACAGCTTCAACAGCAGCAGCAGCACGCCTCATGTAGTCAATTGTACAATTCTCAGGCAACACACACACACGCACACCCACAAAACACACACACACACGAAAAGTTTTTTAATAAAATTAAATTTAATGCTGGCAAATGCTGAACGCTTCGGTTTGTTCGGTTTCATTTTGCAGCAAATTGCATTACAGGCAAGAGCAGCAGCAGCAACAAAAACAAAGTGCAACAACAGCAACAACAACAGCGTGCAACAACCACAATAAAGAGCAATGCAAATGAGCTACAAACGCAATGCATGCATAAAAAATGAAAAACGCTTAAATTGCAGAGTCAGTCGATGCCACACATGCCACATGCCGCAACCTGCAAGACTGCCAGGCAGCCAGGCAGCAACCAGCCAAGGCATCCAAGTATCTGCTCCGTCGTGCAACACGATTAAATATTGTAAATGCCAAAGTTATGAGCAGGAGGCGCCTGAAAACTAGAAGTGAACCAACCCAAGCTCCACTTGGCCAACAAATGCAAAATTCGCCCACAACAATAACCAAAAGCAGTTGCCACACCTTGAAAGCCTTTTATCCCAACTGCAACAACAGGTTAGCAGGTTAGTTCACAACCACTGGCACAAACCACAAACAGACCACAGACATTCCACCAGTAGCTACAAAGTACCCTTTTTGGCCCAGCACAATTATGGCCAAAATTAAATAAATTCTATTTGTTAGATCAGCTGTTTATCGCTGCAGCAAAAACGTATTTCAATTTTAATTGCCAGCAACACCTTGAAAATATAAAACCAAACTGGTAGCATATTTTAATTATAACAAGTTTCATTATGCAGCCAGACGGACCAACAAACAACCAGACCAAAATGTCGCAGCAACAGCAACAACCACAACAACTATAAACCCAATGAGAGACCACTAAAAAGTAATTGTAGTTAAATGTCAAAGCGACAATTGTTGCTAGTGTTGTTGGCTGGCGTTGCCAACTGAAATGTTCATAAAGTGAATGGCAACAAACAACAGAAACAACCACAAGGGGAAGGTGGGCGGCTGTTTGCTGCTTTTGGCCAAGAGTAATAGAGTGCTGCAACTAAATGAGGCTTAACTCGCATTGACCACAACGGCCAAAGACGCCGAGAACTGAGAGAATTTTTAGTATCTGCTTTGGCTTCAAATTGTGTGACAAATCGACAAATTGCAGGCACTCTCAAATGAGGCGGGCAAACAAGCTACACGGCAAAAAACTGAGAACTAAATTAAAATGGGTAAAAGCGTTGAACAAGTAACCCCATCTCAGAGTCTAAAGAGCTAGGCCATCAGATTCTGAATATTAGTGCTCGTTTACCACAAGATCATTATAATTTTATATATATATTTCTATATATATATCTTCACATCAAATAGTTCAGGGTAACTCCTTGTCAAACTCTCTCGACTGACGCAAGCCTCTTTCAAAAGTCAAATTAAATGGATGCCAAAGCTGCAATTAAAAAACTCATTAAGTGAAAACCAAACACATTTTTTGATGTCGTATAAAAAATATACTTTCTTCAACGACTTAATTATAGGTTAGAGTTGTAGACGAACAGAATTGGTATTTGAAGAATTATTTCCTCATTTGCTGTTTCTGAGTTAATTGAAAATAATAATAAAAAAAAACATACAAAATAAAATACTCTTTTCCGACCACACACAGTCACATCAAACAACACACACTAAGAAACGTGGTAAATAAAATATTTAATATTTAATTTTAAACACGTAAACAAACAATTTAAATTTTGTAAATTTGTAAGCAAAGCAAACACAGCTTTAGCAGCTTGTGCTCTCATGTAAAGTTCAAAATTGGTGAAAGTCAGACAAAATAATTTGGCATAAAGTGTTCATTTCAAAATATTAAAGAAATATTGAAAAATTAACTTGCCAGTTGGAGTTAAATGTTATAATAGTGTTGCTGGACGTGTCAAAAGCGTACACAAATTTAAGATGCTAATAATGAAAGGTTTGGGGAACTTTCTGAAGGTCCTGCAAAGGACCTGGACTAAATCGGAAAGCTAACTTATAGCATACAATTGGAGACTTTAAGTTAGTTTTTAGCGTAACTTAAAGCTAAATGTTTTAGTCTATAATCCAGTTTTATTTAAAATAAAAGTAAAACTTAATAAATAATACCCAGTTAAGCTTGTCATAATAGAATTTTATTAAAATAAAACAGGAAATTCAATTGCAACACACAATTTCTTACAGTGTGCGTTTAAATGAGTGGGGTTTTGTTGGTGGCAGACCCCTGCAACAGCTTCGAGGCAGGCGCAATCTTAGCGCAAGACTAAATATGCTAATTATGCGTTAATAAGCAGACTGCCGCCTGAGAGGAGAAGGAGCGGGCAGCTCGGGACTCGGGCAGTTTGAGTTGTCGCCAGTTGTCTATGTAAATGCTGCTGACGGAATATATATATATGTATGCATATTTATATATATCTATGTACTGTTACTGCTGTGAGAGGCAATTTGATGGTCGGTTAACGCTTTGAATTTTGCCATTTGCCATTTGCCGCGACGGCTTCAACAACGACTTCAACGACAGCGAACAGAATCATTGCGAAAATTTTGTTGGCTCGAGGCATTTTAGCTTTAATTATGAACAATCAAAGTTGTTGTTGTGGTTGTTGTTGTTCTTGCTATCAAAGTTGGTGCTGCCGCTGTTGCTGTTCTTTTTGTACTTTTTGCTGCATGTCAATCAAAGGCGCTCAAGTCGTGATTTGATGATTTTGTTACGCGATTTTCTTGTTGTTTTTTGTTTTTATATCGGTTCTATTTCTGTTTCGGTTTCTTTTTCTGTCTCTGGCCAAGCCACACAAAATGGCCAAAGCGATTTGTCAAGCGAGAACCCCAGCATTGAATGCGGCTCTAAGCTGACCTGTCCTTCAATATTGGGGAGGGGAGGTTGCGACTTGTATAATGCCACGAAATGAAAACAAAGCATTTAATGATATATAAATACGCGGATTATGGTCTTATGGATTTAGGCCCACAGACAACACAGACAGAGACAGAGAGAACAGTTCAATTTCCGAATCAATCAAAAGCTTTTTGAATTCCAACTGAATGGATAAGTCCATCAAGATTAATTAAAGCCAAAAAGTTTATTATTTACTTTGGCGTTAGATCAATAAGTTAAGTTTGTGTTCAGTTATGTGCATATATATAATTAAGTCAATTATCGAATCGAGAATGATATTTGCAATTATTTACCAAGCACAGGCGCCAAACTCAAACATATCTATAGACTTGACTTGAAGTTGTATTTTATTACAACATTTCGGGCACATAAATTTAACAATGTCACTTTATAAATTTTGCAGCTCCAAAAAAAGCAGTTTGCTGTTAACGTTGACTGCTCTTTATTTATATCGTGACTTTGTTGTTAGTTGTTGCTAAACTCTGCGCATACTCTGCCCCAGCAAAGCGTGCCAGCTTTGTTATGGACAATTTATAGTCTTTTATAACTGACATTTACTTAGAGTAAGAACTAAGAGCTGAGACCTGAACATAAATCTTTACCTATCAGGTGTTATTATAGGCAATTTCCGTATATCTGAAACGATCTTGAAGGCATTGATAAAGAGATGATCAGTTCCTTTTGAAAGACGTATTTAGTATAACAAGTAGAAGTGGTCGAGAGATTAATAATATATTAGTAATATAAAATTTGTTCTTAATGATGTTCAATGCGTTTTAAAATAATCAATAATGTGATCTGGTATATGCATATCCGTTATACGTTGAAGAATTTATAATTATTGATCACAACAAGCTTCTCAACTGCCAGTCTCAATTTCATCTTAGCTCTCAGTTTAATGGCAAATTTTATTGTTATAAGTTCATTCTTTTAAACAAGTTTAAACTTACTCCAAAAGTGCATAAAATCTTCGACTAGTATTTGGCCAACTCTTGTTTTGCAGCAATATAGTTGGCTTAAATCAACTCTGATCTTTGCGCTCTTCTCAGTTGCTGTTGTTGCTTCAATTTTGTACGCTTTGGCTTTGGCTAATTTATGCAGCGAACTTGTTTCGATTTCTCATGGCGCCACAAAACGGCTACACAAAATCCACAAATATATATACATTTATATAGAATATATACCTATATATTCCGTAAATATTGTATATTATATATATTTGATTAAACACATTTTGTGCGCTGCGTTCTTAATTGCATTTACCATTTCTAATTAAGTTGTTGGTCAGAAAAATAAATCTCAAAAAAATCACAAAATATATTTGCAGACGAATAGCGAGCTGTATGGGGGGAAGGGTGGGGGTGGTTTAGCAGATGTAGCTTCAGCTTTTGTTGGCTTTGTGTCTCTTTCTGTCTTTTGGCTTTGACTTTGTCGTTAACATGAAATTCATTTTGCTCAGCTTTTTAGCCATTTACTTTTGTTCAATGCAAACGACTTTTTTCCGACCATTTTTTATTTTCATTCGTATTCCGTTTTGGAGTCTCAGTCGGGGAAGTTTACATTTTGTCTTTGTTTGCTGCTGATTCAGCTACCAGTTTTTTTCTTTCTCTTTGTGTTGTTGTTGTGGCTTGAAGCTATTCTCGTCTTTATACCATAATATTAACAAGTTTTACGAAATAACAGAAATGCAGACCACAAGAAAACAGAGTGCAGAAATTCTTATCAAAAGTATTTATTTACAAATGGAAGATAAAAACGTTTATTTACAATTGTTTGTCTTCTCTCTCGGTTTGCTCTTCTCTCTTCAGACTTTGTCTGTGCTGTGCTTCTCTTTCCTCGTCTTGGACTGCTTTAATTTTCCTTACTTAGTATTGTTTGTCTCTCTCTCACTTGCTGTGCGTCTTTCTAGGACTGCTTTGGCTTGCTTTCTCATCTGTGCATCTCGCTCCTGCTACGATTCTCTCCTCCATTGCGTCTCTGTCTCTTCGCGTCTAGGACTTCATTAATTTAGCTTGTTTTCGCAGCTTGGACACGCTATGTCGCAGCTTGCGCTTAAAGAGCAGCTCACGATTCACAGCCTTTAGATCATCCATGCTGCAAGTCTTGATGTTCTTCACCGTTCTCGAGATCAGCTCATCCGTAATCTCAATCTTGGTTCTGGAGAGTCGCAATTGGCGAGATTGGCGACGCGCCAACTCCACACGATAGAGAAACAAGTGATAAGAGACTGTTGGCTTGATAAGCTTGTCGTGATCCATTTTGGCTATTAACAACGTTTCAACTCTCTGACTGCTCTTGGTCAAGTGATCAAAGTTGCAGCAAGGTGCCACTCTTATATGCAAAGAAAGGTGAGAAAAACTGACGCTACCTGTTCCTTAACCTTTACCTGTACAGGTACACACGAACAGACAGCCAGGCAGACAGAGAACTGTAAATATTTGTGCCAAAATATTTCGTGGCTTAATCCGGCCTAATCCGTTTTTGGCTGGCAACCGTTTTGGTTTGGTTTACCACTCATAATATGTGCGCATCCATATGATCTGTATATATAAACACAAGTAAGCGCAATGAGGATGATGACCAGCAAAAGCTGCAAAATGCAAAAACGCTAATTTCAACCAGCTGCGAATGCAGCCTTGCATGAACGAACTTGTTGAGAGAGATACAGAGACAGATAGAGAGAGAGATAGGGAGCTGAAGAGGGTCGAAACGGGTCACTAACCCAGTTAAAATGTCAGCTAAACAAAAGAACTTGGCAGCACTCAGGCGTACTACATTTTGGTAATAAATACAGAAACTACTACAAACATTATGCAGAAATTAAAATAGATTGGATGCAAATGTAAAACTACATTTTTCTCAGCATCATTAAACAAAATAAATAAACTCAGCCGATTGTCTTTCGTATTATTATTTAGACTTCGGTAAGTTTATCAATATTTATATTAAAAACCAGATATAATTCAGAAATTAAAATATATTTTTGAAATCACTCTTGAAATAAAATATGTTCAAATTATTTACTTGTCAGCAATACAACAAAAAAGACACAATTGAAAATAGTTTCTATGTCAAATTAATATGTTAGAAAAGTTAGTTTTCTGAATATTTATCAATTTTTATACGTTATATAAAAACGCTATACAAAATATCAATTCAACAGGGAAACAATTAATACAATAAATACTATACAAAAAATCAAAAAATCACAAATACTCAAGGAAATCAAATAATGAAACTAATCAACGAGCAATGCCAAATTGCTTAAATGAATAAATCTTAAATTGGGACCTTCAATCAAAATCATATATTTTAATAAATACCTATCTAATGTCTACTAATATCAGTCAATAAATAAAGAAATTAACTTTAAAAAAATAAATAACTATTTAAATAAATAAATAGAAATAAAATATCATATTCATTTGAACATTTAAGAACTCTTTTAGTTAAAAATATAATAAACAAATTAGAAAACTGTATTAGGAATCGTTTCACTCAACGATTGACTACTGTACTTGCACAAATATTTGTTTAGACCTTCTGTTAAATGCTGTGTTCCTCTCTCAGACGCTATACATATTTCTTGAAAACTGTTTATTTAGGTTCATCTGCTCCGTTGGCTGTTTTTACTCATTTCCATGTTTGCCATGTGTGTCATGTGTCGCAGTGTAGCTTGTTAGCTCATTAGCGTACACACAGACACACACTCGCTCACTAGACGTTGTGAGAGTCAGAGAAACATTTTTGTAGAACTTGCTTCTGGGACATTGAGAAAACTTTCCGATTGCTGGCCCTTCATATTTTTCCACCTAACAACTTCCAGGTAATTCATTAAAATTGCTCATAATGAAAAATGCAAGTGGCAGCATGGTGGGAAAAGGGACAGCGGCGACAGAGTCCGCTTTTCGGACAGTCAGGTCAGAAAATGGCATAATCCTTTTATAATTGCATCGAGTAGCGGGAAATACGGGTGAGTGGAAAACAAAAGGTTTCCGCAGACGGATTAACAACTTTGGGAAAGACCACGCGCCGGATTAAGCATAAGCAAATGCGAGATATGCATCAGTGTTTTATGACCGCTTGCCTCCGCTGAACCGCCCCTACCCTGCCAGGCCGCTTGGCCCAGGGGCAGGTAGGTAGCCAGAGAGAGAGATAGCCAAAGGTCAAAGACGGCCAGAAACCGGGGCAAGCGGGGCACGTAGATTGTTGTTATTGACAGTTCTGCAGACAGCTTCCAATTCAACGCGCTCTCCTCAAAACTCAATGAGCATCTCAAGACCTGGCACCGGGTATAGTTGGGGGGAGGGGGGCGTGGCAGTTACTGGGGAATTGTGCGTGTTCAGACAAGCTACACAAATTTATCGGCCAACTGTTAATGTTGCTGCTGCTTTACTGCTGCTGATTCGACAATCATCATAATCAAGTCAACAAAACGATTGTTGTATCATCGAGAGCGATGGATGAGCCAACAATATCTTTTTCGTATACACTGCATTTTTAGTGGGCCGCAAGGGTATGATGAACTTGTGCAGATACATGTCACAGGCAGCATAAAGCATGTAAATAGTATAATAATAAAAATATGATAATAATAATATAGCATAACAATCTCTTTAGTCATGTCACACAGACTATGGGAGCGACACACTTTATATTTAGAAAATAAATGGTCGTACTCGTAATCAACTCGATTTTCGTTAGTAATGAGAGACATCATTTTACAGATCTTGTTTTCAAATTGATAAATTATACCCTGTTATATTATTGATCAGTTGTAAACATTTTATTTAGATTTATTCATATCGCCTAGATGAGGTCAGTGAATCTCAAATCTCAAAATTTCTAATTAAGCTGTTTCCCTTTTTAATATTCAAAACATTACTCCAGTCTATTCTAGGGTATTTACCCTTCGTCTTACTTTAGTTAGCTTTTCTGTTGTTTTTTTTTTCTATCTGATTTTCTTTACATTTTTCATATTTTCAGATTTTGTTTGTCTGATTTTATGGGTCGTTCATCGTCATTGTTTGCTTGCCTCGAGGGGAAGAGCCCGCTGCATTTTAACAGTGTATTTAAATATGGGCATGCACAGACAGACAGATAGACAGACAAATAGACGCTCAAAAGCGAGGCTTTAACATTTAATACGTACAAAATTAACTAAGAGCATAGAAATATGTATATAGATATTGTATCTGCAGCTGCAGGGTTAAAATTATGCCTAAGCATCAACTTTCACTCCGCTTATGCATTTGTTATAATTCTTATTGTTTTGTTGTTACTGTTGCAGTTGCAGTTGCAGTTGTTGCAGTTGTTGCAGTCTGTAAAGAATTTGGACAAGTCGCCAAGCGCTTTATTGTTGAGTGAAAGAAATACAAAGGCCAAATACGAATTTTCACTTTTCTTTCTCATATTTTTTTTGGCGCACACATTTTAACATAATTAAGCTGACGACGTTTAGTTGAAAAGCGCATTTGGAGCCCTCATCTCAATTAAATTAAATGAAAATAATAATTATGCGTCAGCCCATTTTTAAATAAAATAAACCCTAACCGTCTCCTCCCCCTCCTTGACTGTCCTTCAGCTTGAAGGGGCAGCATTTGGGTCGTGTGCCATTAATTCCCTTACAAATAAATATTTAATAAGCACTTCTGAGACGAGGGTCAGCAAATTATATTCCTGTGAAAATGTTGGTATATTTATTAGCGCTTCAACTTGCACTCTGCTAACTTAAAGCAATTTAGACAATTTTCCACTAAACGACGGCTCGTATAAATTTAAACGTTTCCAGTTTTAAGCTATAAATTGCAAATTGCGCCTATGTTTTGACTCTGGGGTCATCTATTTTAATAAATATAAGACAAGTAAGGGTGATCGACTAAGAGATACGCTGAATCCAAACAAAATACGGCGAAACTGCTATCTAAAGTTTTCTATCAATTTAAATGGAAACTTAATGATTTCGTAGTGCAATGTGGATGAGCTAGGAGAAGTAATTTCTCGATTGTTCTCGACTGTTAATAATAAATAAATAAATATGAAGGATTTGTAGATACTTTCAAAAATAAAGCTGCATCTTATTTAAGATTTTGTTACAGAGTATTTTGCTATCGTTCTAAGCTCCGGTATTTTCTCAGGTATCCTTTTATGCATATTTATACAAAGGTCAAATCATAAATTGCAGTTGCCGTCTTAAGCTAAGCGCACAACAAACACACACACATATCAGGCACCCACACTCCCATGTATACCTGCAGAGACGCTCGCACAACAACCTTTGTGAGGCTCGTCAAAGATAGAGATATAACGAATAATAAGTTTACAATGCCAGATCGAGAAAACTGAGGGTTTTATCCATGCACGCACTTTTGACGCCAGGTAATTAAGCAGGTCAAATTCGCAGGTTGTCGCAGGGTCAACAGGTAGTTGCAACACGTTGCAAGTGTGGCACAGACGCTGAGCTAAGCCATGCGCCTAGCCCCGATATAAATAATCCTGGTAGAATTCAACAGGACATCATTCACAGCTCATCCTGCCAAGCAGTCACAGCTCTGAGTATAATTGTGCCAAGCAAGTTTTGCAATTATGGAAAATCAACGCTGCAACAATAATCAGAATCATCGTCGTGGTGTTCGTCCCAGTGTGGGTTATCTCCTCTTTCAATATCAGAGCGAACTGACTCGTCGCCATGCGGAACCAAGTCGTCTATCCCGCACCAAAATCCACATCATTGATAATCTCGTCTCGAGAACAATCCGCCAGCTGAAACATTGCAGCGTTGAGGAACTGCAGGCCTGCAAGCGGGAACTCGTCTACAAGGAACAGTTGCGTGATGAACTGCGCACCTTGCGGCGACGCAAGTGCAACACTGCTTCCAGTTCCAGTGCCACATCCAGCTGCAGTTCCAGTTCCCCCTCGCCGGCGCCAGTTCAACCAGCTCCTCGCACGCCGCCCAAGCCAAGAGCGTTGATTGAGTCAAAGGTGTCCATCTTTGGACCCGAAATATTTGTCTAGCAGAATATGGGATATATCTATAAATCCATTTAACATATACATATATATAATATTATAAATATTGTAGTTTAATGTCTAGTTTGTAGTTCTGTTTATTTGTCTTAATTGTTGACGATTAAAAATCAAAGAATTTTAAGTTAATACACAATTTTTGTAAATTACTCAAAAATGTCAATTACAGCGAACATTACACTGCGAAAAAAGGCGCATAAGAAGAAAATCAATCAATGGGGGTAGGCTAAATGTGGAAACGAATATGGGAAAGGGGAAAATTGTGAGAATTGTGGAAATAGTATTTCTCAATCTGTTCACTGAATATTTATGAAAAACGATTAAGCTCTCAAACAGCGAGTAGAAAGAATGATGCTGATCAGGGATATATATACTCGTATGTATATATACAATAGTGTGACATAGCACTAAGATTGTAATAACATATCGAGCACAACATGCAACTCTGTAGACGATAACATACGATATCAATATTGATAATATAACATTGGTGTGAACACCAGCTAGAAAGAGGTGAGTGGATGAATAAAGGAAGTGTTTTCGAAGCGTTATTTAATTTAGCTTTGACTTTCATTAGAAACTTTTTCAGGGTATAACAAAGGTTCTCAACAACAGAATACATCTGTTCTTAAGATAAAATCGTCCCAGCAGGCTTAGTTGAAGAAAAAGCTCACAAAAGCCCTATAACCCTCGTCAGAGAGTAAAACAGTTAGGTTAAAAAGCGTTCTAAGAAACGAAATAAAGTTGTTACTAAGATAAGTATACTAAGTATGCTTAGTTAAAGAAAAAGCTTGCTTAACAAACCTTTAGTCATAGGTTGAGTCATTACAAGAACGAATCTGCATATTGTCTGAGTGTATTTTTGCTAGTTGCTGTTGTTGTTGTTGTTGTTGTTGTTGTAGGAGTGGAAATGCCTGTTCTTAAAGCCTGTTTGGTCTGGGCCAGAAAAATGTGTGCCGTCGTCGCTTTGCACAGGCAAATGCCAGTCAGACAGACAGAGGGGCTGGCAGACAGACCGACAGACAGACAGAAGAGTCGAACAGTTCCCACGAAGCGAAAATTGGCCAGCTTCAGATTCAGTATCAACAACTAAAACAACAACAACAACTACTACTACAACAACAACTCCAGCTTGAACGAAGAAGAATGCGGCTTAAAGTTCAATCGTGCACAGCAAGTGTTATTTTTTGGCTGTTTCTTGTCTATTCACCTCTCAGTGTATTTTTTTAAAAGCTTTTCAAACAAAAATCAAAGTCTAAAGAAAGAGAAATGTTTTAATGAATACATTTGTTTATAAATTTAAATTATGAATGGAAAATGAGAGAGTTAACAGTTTGACTGATTAGCGTTAACACAATTTCCGGTTCTGCCTGCCAATTAAATCATCAAACAGTTATTTTCTGAGTTCCATTTTCATACGTTGCAACATTTGCATTTGCATCTTTTTTCTATTTTTTACTTACCTTTTTGCTTAGTTTCTAGATTTATTCCGTTTTCTGGCTTTGCTTTCTATTTGCATTTATATTTGTTGTATTTGTATTTCTGTTGGAATTATGAACACATTGTTAATAAAATGGCTAAACAGAACTTGTGCCGTTTTATTATTAATTACCTTTTTTAAACACTTTTTTCGAGCACTTTTTTCGTTGAAATTTTCATTTAAATTTTTATTTTTTAGTAATTTATTTGAAAGGCTAAGCAAAAAACACACTTGGAAATTGAACGAAAGCTTAACCGATACGAAACTGAACGAAAAATGCGCTCAAAGCGCAGCAGTGCAAAGCGAACGCGACGTTAAAATTTGGAGCACACAAAAGCGAAAACTGAAAAACGACGACGACTAAAAGATCCCACAAAAAAAACAATTTAAAAGCCGAAAATGCAAATGGTAACAAAACACACGCACACAGATGCAAAGCACTTGCACACACACACATGCACACGCACACGGAACGAGAAGCGACGCTTTTAGTAGTAGTAGTAAAACGTTCGTTCTTCGGCGAAGAAGAAGACGCTACGAAATTTAAGTGTGTGTGTGTGTGTGTCGATATCGGGACGATGACGAAGACCGGGATCAAGCTAGCCACACGACGGTTCACTGACGAATGACCAAAAGTTTTCGGCTGCAGCTTCAGCTTGCTGTGCGACAGTCGAATTCGAAACGGGCTTGCGCTCTCTTTCGAACTTGGGAGAGAGCGCAAGCTCAAGCGAGCGAGCACGACAGAGAGAGCGAGAGTAGACGATCGCAAGTTTGCTGCTCAAGTCATTCGTTTAGAATTTGGTTGTTTTGTTTTGTTGGCCTATTGATTTATTATTGTTGTTGGAAATATAACTGTTTATTACATTGTGCGTTCAATTTGAGACCTCTTCTTCGTCGGCATTGAACCGTTGTTGTGCATACGAACAAAAAAATGAAAACCGGCCTGATTTGACACACATTTGAATAACTTTGTTTTGGGTTCCATCTGAGATTATACAATTATGCTTTAAATTGGTATGTGTATGTTTTTCAAATTTAATCATTCATATTTTATTATACCATTTATACAATTTATATTATGCCATTTTAATTTATATTTAAAATTAAATTTAATTAAATCTATTTTTCACTTTTTGTTTGTTTTTTTTTTCTCATATATATTTTTTGCTGATCACATTTAAATTTATGCGCATTGTTTTCATTTATTTAATGCAGCTTTCGCTGCGTGCGCTCTCTCTGTCTCTCTCTCTCTCTCTCTCTCTCTCTGACAAACTTTTACTCTCAGGCTTGCTGGAATTATGAGCACAGCTCTACTTCTTTTTCTGCCGCTGCTTACTCTCTTTGATAGTTTGCTCTGTTTACTTTACAAAATTGCCGCATTAAGTGAAGCCGACGCCGACGCCGACGTCGCTGTCGCTACATTTGCTGTTTCAGGTTTTTCGTCTACACAATGACTTCTTAACGGTTCGCCACTTAATGCTTTTCTGATTTTTCTCTGCGTGTGTGTGTGCGTGTCTATGTGAATGTGTGTGTGAACTTTTTGCAGTCGCTTTTGTCGCTTGCGCGTCGCTCACACGCTGTCTCCACTCCCCACGCCCCTCCCCTAGCCTACCTCTTTCAATTGCAGCTGTTATTGTCATTTTTGCTTTTCGCTTCAGTTTTATGCACTTTCTGCGGTTTTCATTCGCTGCTATATTTTTTTCTCTTATCAAAAAAAAAAACAAAGCATCGCATTGTCAACATTGTTTTTCTCATGTTGCGCTTTTAGGGCTGCTGCTGCCGCAAAACCAGCTGCTATCGATATGATCTGATTTATTGTTGTTGTTGGCTTGTTGTTGTCATTTTTGTTGCAAATATTCATTTACAATTTTCACAATTGGCATTCGAAACCGATTTACTTGTTATTGTCGTTGTCCCACTTTTACTTTAGCAGCGACTTGCGTTTCTGTACTCAGCCTAAAAGTAGACTCTACACTTGCACATAGATAGACAATACTGTTATTAATATAAGCTGCTGTGGTTCTTATTGTTGTTATTATTTGCTGCCAATATTCATTTGCAGCTAGCCCAATTGACATTCGTAATCGATTTGCTCCACTTTAACTTTAACAGCAAGCAACAAACCACGATATGTTTTTACGCTCGCGGCCTAAAAGTAGACTCTAAATTTGCACTCACCTTTTAGCCAATACAGCAACCATCGACACTAATTAATCGAGAATTTTGCCTGCTGTATGCGATATTTGTTTGACGCACGCGAAAAGTTGCAACTTTATTTTTGTTGCCTTTTTTGTTTGCGTGTCGAGTCGTGTTCTTAATTAGAGCACAATGAGTTGAAAATATTTGTGTATACAGCAAAAGTGCATGTCTAATTACACCCGCAACACTATTTTTCTTCTAATTGCAGCTCGAATCTGTGGCAAACAATTTGTTGCACTCATCTAATGATGACAACACACACATAATGAGCGTGCTGTATGCGGGTCTGTGTGTCTGTATTCGTTTGTTTGTTTGCATAGTCAGTTGAAACGCCACAGCTCCTCAATTATCGGAAATGTGAGCAAAATTAGAAACAATTGTTAATTGATCTGTTCGCGTTCGTTTTTAACTTTTAAATGTTAAATGTTAACTGCCACAATTCAAATCAGTGCGGCAACAACCCAAATAACAACCCCATGTAACAAGCTTTCAGATTGTGTGAGAAATATGGTCTTATCGATGTGTGGGCGTGGTCTGAAAATGAATATTCCGATCCTTGGAGGAGGTTACCAGGAAATTACCTTCCAATTTGGACACCCGTTCGTTGAAGTAAGTGGCAGTCAAGTGTCACACTTAAATTAATACATGTCTAAACTCGAAATTTGATATATTGATATATATTTATATATAAAACTCAGCAATTTGCTGAGCTGAATGCTATTTTGGTGAACATGGTGCAAGATGGGGAAAAGAAGAAGACGATGCCAAATTATATGAAATATGTGCTCGGTGGCACGGCCGGCATGTTGGCAACGATCGTAGTGCAACCGTTGGATTTGGTGAAGACACGCATGCAAATATCGGGTGCAAGTGGCACAAAGGAATACAGCAGCAGTTTCGATTGTATGGCAAAAATTTTAAGGTCCGAGGGATTGTTGGGCTTTTACAACGGAGTGAGTGCTGGGCTGTTGAGGCAGGCAACATATACAACAACCCGCATGGGAGTCTATCAAATGGCATTGGACGCGTATCGCAATCGTTTCGAGAAGCCGCCCAATGTGTTGGGCAGCTTGGCAATGGGCATTATTGCCGGTGCTTGTGGCGCAATGGTTGGCAATCCTGCAGAAGTCTCGCTCATTCGCATGATGGCAGACAATCGACTGCCAGCGGATCAGAGGCGTAACTATAGAAATGTGGGCAATGCTCTGACAAGGATCGTCAAGGAGGAGGGCATCTTGGCACTGTGGCGTGGCTGTTTGCCAACTGTGGGTCGTGCCATGGTCGTGAATATGGTTCAATTGGGCTCCTATTCGCAGTTCAAGTCGGCTTTTAAGCGCCACATCGACGAGGGTCTTGGGCTACAGATTGCGGCGAGCATGATGTCGGGTCTGTTGACCACAATTGCCTCGATGCCGCTGGACATGGCCAAGACGCGCATCCAACAGATGAAGTTCATCGACGGCCGGCCAGAGTACACCGGTGCCTTGGACGTCATTGGCAAGGTCATCCGGAATGAGGGCATCGTATCGCTGTGGAAGGGCTTCACGCCGTATCTGTGTCGGATTGGGCCGCATACGGTGCTCGCCTTCGTTTTTCTCGAGCAGCTCAACGGAGCCTATCGCAAATATGTCCTGGGCGACAAGCAGTCGGGTTCTGGTCTCTAAAAGCCCTCCTGGTAGTCCTGGTCGTTGTTATAACTCATTTTGTTTGTTTTCTGTATAAATTAAGGATAGACTTGGTATTAAAGTTGCTGAAGTAGTTATGGATAACACTCCATAAGTGCATTTTATACTGTATCTTGAAACGCAGAACACCAAAAGATCGCTTGACAGCAGAGGAAATACGCTTGTCAAACATTACCTGGGAATCTGGAAACAAGCACAAATCATCAACATATTAAATTATTTATTATAACAATTTAAGATCATCTTATATACAAAGTAAATAATGTAGCCAAAACTAAGAGCAGCAGTGTAAATATGCTTCCCAAGCTTTGGCATTAAGAAAATAATATTAACATTTCGAGATCATCTCATAAATCGCATGCGATATATTTTAAACAGCACTCTCTCACTCTCAGCTGTGTGTGTCTGCGTGTGTGTCTGCGTGTGTGTGTGTGTGTGCGAGTGAGTGTAGATCGCGAGTGAGATGTGTGTGTTATCAGCGTGTGGCTTGCAGTCAGTTGGGTTTCAGCAGCTCGATCGTGCGGTTCGGTTTCGGTTTCGGTTTCGGTTGTCGCATTGTTGCATTGTTGCATTGTGTTTGTGGCGCTGTTGCAGCGAGGCTGTTGTGTGGCGCTAAACCAAAAAGATTCCTGCTAAATTGAAGCCACTTAAATCTTCAAGTAGCCGTTGAACTGACTTTCGTCAGTATGTGAAGCTCAAGCTGAATCCAAATCCGAATCTGAATCTGATTCAGAGTCTAAAGCGTCGGCTCGCAGCGCGGAAGTGTTAATTAAATGCCTAAATACGGCTGAGATAAATCAGTGTTTGGCATTGTGAAGCTACAGCTACAAGCGCTATCCAAGAGAGAGGAGGAGAAGAGAGAGAGAGAGGGAGAGGGAGCAGAGGCAGAGGCCTATCTGTCGCTATCTGTTCTCATAAATTGTGTTTCAGCTGATAAATTAATTACCGCATGCGATTTATTTATTGTGCAAAGACAGGCATTGTAAATTGTAAATTCTTCGTCAATTTTTTTTGCGGCTTGTCTGTCTACAAACAGAAATATCTCCGATATCGCCAATACAGGTAAGTGATAAATTATGACTTCAACCACTAATCAATTTTGAATGAAGTCTTATTGACTGGCAATAAAGTTGAATGACTTTTGTGGAACTGCACGTCATTTATGAATAATACTACACTAATATGAATTATTACACAGTAAATTTAAAATTTAGTGTATAATGAAGCTCTTTTTAATTTATTGTTTGGTGTGCTGTTTTTGTTATTGGAATATGTTTTCTTGCTACGTCTTCGATTAAAAATATTGAAGTATTTTAAAAAATATATAAGAAATAAACACATGGTGAAGTTTTCTATATTATTTACCAAAGATTACAAGTGCTAAAGAATTTGGAGTATAAGTTCTCGTTTATATAATTGATAATTAATATAGTATATAATGAACCAACCACTATCAGCAAGCTTACTTGCTATTTAAGAGGTATCTCCTCGTCGAGCACTCTCGACTAGCGCACCGTTAAATAGTACACTTATATAAAAGCACTCGTTGTTTATCTATCTCTGTTCATGAGTAGAGACTGACAGATGTTTTTTCCCCATCCGCACAAACCCCTTTTGACACATTCGATTAACATGCAGCTTGCCCCATTCTTAATTGCTGGCTGACAAAAGCTGAGAAGAAGCGAAAAAATAAAACAAAAATACAAAGTCGGTTGCGGGGCAAAAAAACAATTAGATGTTTACTCATAGATTTTGAATGTGGCTGATAATGAGAAAAAATATTGTCAATGACGCCCAGAACACGGGCCAATATTTGCACATGGATAATGTGGCCGAGATTAGAAAAGCCGGCAATAAACCGACTTACTTTGTTCCAATTTGATTAAAAAAAAACACAGGCAAAAATGTGAATGCTCATTTCTGATCGGCTAGCTATACCCTATACTATGTGAATGCTAATTTCTGATCAACTAGCTATACCCTATATTGGTTTTTAATTATAAGTTCTACTTTAAGCGAGTGTATTTTAAAGTGATTGTTAATTTTGAGTAGAGTATCACAAAGTCAGCAGCTCGGGGCTTAAATTTGTCGCTGTTGTTTGTTATCACAATTAAGAAGGTTGTGTTTACATTTGGTTATAATGGATAAATAAAGACTGAAATTTTGGCCAAGATCTGTGGCTTTGTTATTGTTGTCTTAAGCAATCAGCTGACTTCATTAAAGTGCTGCAAGGCAAACCGGATAACATTCAAATATGTGCAAAGAAAACTATTGCAATGGATTTCCAATGAATAGAATTATGCATTCATTTAATATCACTTAGTTATTGTTTAATTTTGGTAATTGCATTATTTAATTAAAGCAATTTCATTAGTTGTGCGTTATTTGGAAATGAACAACTAATTTGACACACTTGCCAATTCTGGCATCAAATTGAATTTACATATTTTAAACAACTCTCTCGCTGACTGTGGTCTGGCTAATTTGATCCGCTGTTCATGCAGTCGTTTTGTCAACAAATATATCAATATATAAACAACAATTATAGACACACACACACATGTTCGACTATTATAGAATCGACAATGAACTGAACGCGTGCGATTTGTTGAATATTTAAATATAATTGCAAGTCGGGCGAGCAAAAAAATCCAATTAAATTACAATCGCACAATGAAATCGAGTTGAAATGAAACCCCCACATAATTGACTTAATAATTGGCTAAAGCATTTAATAAGCCGCCAATTGACAAGCCAAACACACACGCAACAACAACAACAACAACAGCAAAAAATCACAAACTGGCCCAAAATGTGTTTTCCGTTAAATAGAGCTGTTGTCACAGCTGATATTCATCCATTAGATATTGATAGATAGAAATCTGTCGCCGAGAACACAAAGTATATACATTCGTGACCAGCATCGCAAGTCGAACAAGTTATCAGAATTAAATTCACCAAATGTGCCTCAGATAGTCCTCCACACTTCTTGATTTGAATAATAATAATCGATTCTCTGCTAATTTAATAATTTTATAAATACTACTTTGAACCGGGTATTTCTTAGTCGAGCTCTATTAGTTATTTAAATAAAGATGCAAAGGCGGGTTTTCACCTTATAGATCGGTGGGAAAATCTGTTTAGATAAATATTTTCTTATTTGCGAGAGAGAATAAAGCAATAACAAACCAATAACTCAATTCACATACAAATTAGAATTATTTCCCAATAAATACATACATAGATTGGACCTGGCTTACCCCCTACTCAAGAAGCTGCTCTTGTGACAGGGTATTAACCCGTTCAGTCGACTAATATTTATACAAATGTTTACTGTTTTGCATTTGTGATTTGTTTTATATATTTTTGGAGACTGACAGCGAGACAAACAAACCGCACGTGATCTCAGCTCAGATGCCGTCTGTCTGTCTCCAATATTGTTGTTGTTGTCTATTGTTGTTGTTGCCTGTTATTGTTATTAACTGGATGTTGACTTTGTAGCCGAGTTGCCAGCTGCTGTTTCAGTCGGCGATCTGCGGTTTTGTCACATGACGAATTTCAAGCAAGCCTCACCAAATTTATAAGTCATCAAATGCAATTAACTTATAAGAATAAAGCATAACAATAATAATAATAAGAAGAATATTAAACCTGAAAGCTTAAAGCCAATTAAGTCAAAGAAGAAATGTGCGCTGAGTTTTAATATCGCATTTCTGCGCAGCGTTGATGAATTATGCGGCTCAGTTGGCGAATATTGAACCAAAGCACGCAAAGGCAGCCAGTTCAGGGTCAAAGGTTAAACATGTCAGTTTGTCACTGGCGATGGCCAGAGCAGATAAGCAAAACGTCAACGTCAACGTCAACGCCAGCGTCAACGTCGACATCAACGTCAACGTAAGCGTCAACTGTCGACTGTCGCATCTTTCAGATACAAGATACACGATTATCATTGCCAGATGCGTGCATCCGACTATATATATACATATGTACATATATATGTATAGATATATGCATGTATATGGCTACAATTTGTCTAGCAGCTGCGAGAAGCTGCAATTTTCGAATTAAGACAATTGCGCCATGAATTATATAAGCTCGTGTGTAACTAAATCAGTCACGTCTTCTTGTGGCCAGCAGCAACTCATCTCGTTTGCGCAAATCAATGCCAAAAACAAAAAAATATAAAAAAAAAACCTATGCAAATTCGTATCTTTTGCTGTGGCTTGAAAGTAAATTGAATATTCAATGAGCAGCAGCAGCACAGCGGCAAGAAAACAAATCAAAAGGGCTACCAAATACTAGATGCAAGCCTTAACAAATGCCATCAATTATTTAACACAGTGTCAAATTGTGGAAATTGTGGAAAACAGTTGGAGTGAAGAGCGACTGGCACTTTCCCTCCATAGAAAGGAAAAGCAAATAGGAATACCCGACTGGGATATATCCTAAACAGATAGATATACGCCTACACAGATAGATATACGAACATGGCTAAATCAACTTTGCTGGTAATACTGACCAAGAATATAGACACCTTGTATGGTCTTCTGTCTGCTAAATACCTTTGCACAACTTCAATGTATTTTTCCTTAATTATATTAACAATAAATAAACTTATGTTCTCCCTTAGAGAAAACAAAGGTGATAATAATTTATAGAAGAGACAGAAAGATGCATTAAATTTTAAAAAATATTTATCTAGCAACTTGTAAATGTCGACAATAGATACAGCTGCTAGAGCTTAATCGTAATCTTAGAGTACATCAAATAAATAATTGATTAAAGAATCAAATAAATAAGAGAAATTCCTAAATATCCACAACGTCGTCTCCAACTTAATACTTGATACAAACACAGCTGCTAAACATTTAAACTCAATCTAAAATCACATCTAATAAGTAATTATAAATAAATATTGTATTATAAAATCCAGCAACTTTTTACAGAGTATACTTTTCACTAGCAACTCCTAAATATCCACAACTTACTCTGCTGTATTTTATTGTATATGTCGAGTTTAGCCTTGCACCAGCTCAGGGTCCCCATTGGAGTACTCTTTGCATAGATGAGTATATGAAAAAAACACTTATGTTTGGCTCTGTCTGAGACTTCTGGCTGAGTTGGGTGTGCGGCATGTATCAGTGGCAATTTTCCAATTGACGCCTATTACGGTTAATCGTAGCAGTGACCCAAGTCCAGACGAACCTAAACTAATAATGTGCACAGTTTAATGGCTAAGCCGCAGCAAATCGCCGGGCCAATCCCAGATACACCCAAACTACATTCAACCTCAACTCACCCACAATGTCACTGTGTGTGTGTGTGTGTGTGTGACTGAGTACGTGTATTTGTGTGTTTGTGGACACCACTACAAAACCACTACAGAAGACCGCACGACAAACGTTGTCTCGCATCTGAAGTAGTTGTTGCTGTATTTGTGGGCATATGCGTGCCACGCTGTTGTTGTTTATATACCCTGTAATCACTACGAATCGTTGAAAAGTTGTTTGCACTTGTGCAAAGGCATTTATTAGTGTGGAACAGATTAGTAAGTTTATAGATGCCAGTTAAGCGTTAAGCAAACAACCCCAACTTTATGTGTACACTCTGCAAAAAAGATAGCACTAAAGGAAAATGAACCAAAGCTGAAAATGGGCACAAAAATTATAAAGTTTTCTGCTCTTAAAAATTTTAAGAACTAGAAAGGCAGATTTGAGGAAGCTTGAATTTTATAAATATACTTTCTGCATAATAAGCAGGGTTGCCCTGGTCGCGAAGAGTATGACAATTTTCTACTTTTCAATGACATTTTTTTCTGAGTGTATTAATTACTGCAATTTAATAATTTTATGACTGACTACAGGTTATCTCCGAGTCGAGCACACGCCTAGCTACGTAGCTGACTGCTACTTGTTGTTATTGCTACTTGCTATTGTTGCCGCTGCTGCTTAGCGTGCTAACTAGTCTACGTCGCTGCTTCAGCTGGCGTCGCTGCCGCAGCTGACGTCGTCGTAGTCGCACGCAGTCGCTTTAAGTTAAACATTTGCGCTGGCTTTAGTCGCGCCGCGTAGGTCAAAGCAAGTGGATTAAGTGCACAAAACTCAAAAAAACAAGTGGAAGACTTGGCCCAAAACACACACACACACACACATACACAGAGAGAAATAGTCGCTCGTTAGCCTGGGCCAAGCAATTAGTACTAAAAGGTTGAATTGGCGACTCAAAGAACTCAATGAGAAGTCTCTTGCAGTCTTGTCTCCCTTGCGTTCCGTTGCGTTGCGTTGTGTTGCGCATACGTCACGTTGGCCAGCCACGGGCTGCCAGAGCTGATTCGTTTAATCAAGCCGGGCGGCCTAAGGACCCACAAAAAAGGAAAACAAAAGAGAGAGAGATAGAAAGAGAGAGAGAGAGAGAGAGAGAGAGATAGAAGAGGGAAAGAGAGGGGAAAAGAAAACATTGGCTGTGTTCAATTGTGTCTGATTTTCACGCAAATGTAATCCTCGACTTTAACGCTGTCTCTGCCTTTGTTTTCGCTGCGAATTTCGTTTCGTTTGTGTTCCGTGACTTGAGTGAAGGCAAACGTGGTTTCATCAGCCGCAGGATATAAGACACACCACACACACACACACACCCATAACACACACACGCCGCTGCTGATTTTTTCGACTGCGTCAGCAGAAAATAAAATAGTGAAAATATATGTATATATAAAACGCAATACTACTGCAGCGAGGCATATCCTTGAAGCCTCGCTCACGCAAAAGCGTGTGCACACTTTGACCTCATTTTGGGCAAACCAACCACCTCCCACCACCCACCACCCACCACGTTGAGTGTGTTTGCACAAGTTTCCTTTTTCTTTTTTTTTGTCGTGTGTGTGTTCGTTATAATGATATAAGCGTGTTAGTGTGTTAAGCACACACACCCACACCCCTACACACAAACACACACACACATGTATTATCAGCGTGGTACAGGAAGTGACTTAAATCAATAAGCTGGCCCATATCATCACTTAAACAGTTAAGCAGACTAAAAGTGTGTAAAACGCTTGCTTTTTACAATTTTAAGTGCAACACTCAATTTTGTATGCATTGCAAGTAATTAAGCCATTTACAGCCCGTTAATCAGTTAATAAAAATATATATATCAGCAAAACCAATCAATTGATTTAATCTATACATATATTTATATATGTGTGTGCCTGTGTGTGTGCAGTTTTTCAAAGTGTCATTAAAAAAAACGAGCGAAATTAAACAGCAATTTTATTTTTTTGATGTATCAATGCGAGTTATATATATACATATATGTAATTAAATATATATGTATGTAAATGACAATTTAAATGCTAATTTTTAGCTAATAAAATTGTCATATATTTGAAGTGATTAAAAATCAACTGCAAGTGAAAAATTAATTCCCAATCTTGCCAATAATTGATTTTTTATAGGTTTATTAACTGAAAATGTGAAATTATAAGTCGCATAAACCAATTTTATGCCCTGAAAATGGCAAAAATGTCTAATGAATTTGTGCAAAAATGTGGAATATCCGAACCCATAAATTATATAATAAAAATAGATACTTGAAATTCATATATAATAAATCTATGAATATTATAAATCAACTGTAAAATTGTAAACGGAAAACCTTCATCTAATTAACAACTGGCTTCAGGGTATCTCCCAGTCGAGCGCTCTCGAATGTCGCACTCTAACTCGATAAAGTCAAAAGTGGGCATTAATCTTAATTGAATCAAGTCAAGGTAAACAAATGTGAAAAGCTATGCAAATAAATAACATATAAATTGAATATTAGTTTTGTAGCGCAAAAATAAACAAAATTGCTGGCAAGACTTGCAAGTCAAATGCAAACAAAAATAAAATACAAAAATTCCAGAAATATTCAAGGAAGATTTATAAATAGAAAAAGCCAACTAGCAATTACGAAATTGCTTCTGAAACTATTGTGCCCGTAACGGAGTGTGTGTGTGCATAAATTGCTATTGAAAGTGCAACATATAATAAACTTCGACTATAAGAAGATGCAACAGGCTCTGTCAATGGCCAAGTTATGACATGGAAACAGGCTGCCGAGAAAGGGGGAGAGGTAAGCAGCTTGAAAGTCTTTGCTCTGTAATTATTTATGCCAGTAAGTATTATCATAATGGCCATAATAAAGGAAACTGTAGCATGTACACACTCAGAGGAAAAATCTACTGGAATTTAGAAATTCGGAACACTTTTGCCGCCAAGAGATCCTCACCTTATTATTTTGAAATAAAATGTTTGAAGTTTGTGTCTTTCTAAAAACAGATTTTGCATTTCTTAATGCAGTTTGGATTTTTCGAAAATGTAAATTGAAAACAATTAATTTCGGCTTAGATTTTCACTTTTTAGAAATGTATTTCTTTATTTCGAATTTCTAAAAGTGAAAGAAAAAAACACCACATTTTTGGAACTCTGTATTTTGGTCAAATCTTTCTAATTTTCAAAAAAACGTTCTCTTATATTTTGAAATATTTTTAGCAAGCTGAAAAATGTTATTATTTTTAGAGGGAATTTAATTTTAGGGCGTCTTACTAAATTTCAGGCCGATTCGTTTTTCAGAGTGCAGGAAGAGCTCTATGAAAAAATGCCTTGAACGTCAACCGCATTAATAAGTACTCAGCTGAATTTGCATAATTGGTTAGCTGTTGTTGTTGGCCAACTCTGGCTGTCTGTTAGCCAATGCACTCAACGTCATTTGGCTGTCAGCGTCAAATGGTCAAACAAACAACTTCATTACAAAGTATCTGCTGCTATGTGGTGCATGCAAGCAAATTAAACAATAATTATTTATACAAAAGACAACACACAAACACGCACACTCATACACACTCACACACACAGAACAACAACAAGAGACAATCGCACAAAAGTCGAGCGCTCAGCCAGCCGTGTAAATTTCATTTAATATTCTATGCGCTTGATGTGCTGTGCAGCTGTGTGTGTGTGTGTGTGTGTGTGTATATGTGTTTGTGTGTGTGTCTCAAAGTTGCATCAACTTTTGGCGAAATTCGAGAACTTGTTGTTTAATTTAATGGAATTGTCTTTGATGGCGACGCAGAACTTAACGCCATTAAATTATTATGGTGCTTGAAAATCATTTAATTTATTAGTGCAAATTGTTGGCACAGTGCAGCTTGACTATGTGAGCTATATATGTGCGTACATGTGCTAAGGAGAGCTTAACACAGATTGTGAAAGCGAATTATATTTCGGTTACGGTTCCCGTAAAGTTGATGAATTGATTTATATGTTTTTAAGTAACTTTCCTGTAACTGCTTTTTATATTAATATTGAATTTTCGTTATAATTTGGTTCCAATTTTATTATTTCAGTATTCATTTCCAATATATTACTATATGATCTGACAATATCATTCACAGTTGGTCACAGTTTGATTTCTGGAATTGCAAAAGTATTTTAATAATGTTACATAAATAAAAACAGACAGTTAGCGAATGTCAGCAAGCATCGGTTAGAGTTGCCAGACTGTGCAGCAGAAATCGGCCAGTCAGCAGTTCAAAAGTCAAACGGTCAGCAGTCGCAGCTGTCGTCAAGCAGCCGCCGTCAAAGAGAATCTGTGAGTCAGTCGCAACGATGAGATTAATTAAGTAAGTCAGTCAGCAGTTCAGCCAAGGGTGTAGACAAGGGCAGCCAGGGAGACATCTCAACTTTATAGAGATATATACTGGCAATGTCAGGTGTCCTCGATGATAGTCCAACTACTATAATGTAATGGAGTAATAACTCCATAGTTGACTATCAGATCTCAAACGGAAAATAAAATACTTTTTACCATATTCATTGAGCACTGTAGAAGGAAAAAAGCTCGAAGAAAAACTGATTTGAGCGACAGAGATGCCTTTTAAAGCTATTCTCAATTTACTTATCTAAATGCAGAGCAGCCAGGCTCTCCCTCTCACTCCCTCTCACTCGCCCTCTCTCCCTCTCACTCCCTCTCACTCGCCCTCTCTCCCTCTCTCTCTCTCTCTCTCTTTCTCTCTCCTTCTTTCTAGTCAACTATAATCCATAATCCATTTCTTGGGAGCTTCGTTAAACAATATATGCAGTTAGCCGCGCTCCTCTCATATGGGAAGTGCATGTGTGTGAGTGTGTGGGTGTGTGCGTGATGCCATTTGCTAACAAATACCAGCAGCAGCAGCAGCAGCAACGACGGAGTTTTCTGCGTCACTTAATATACAAATATCACTAAATATTTATACCCGCAAACACACACACACACAATGAAACACATGCACACTCTCACACACACACATACAGAGCTGCTGCAAATTTCCGTTACTGCATATTCCCACAGGCTTTCCCCTCACCATCAACGTCTTCTCTCTCTCTCTCTCTCTCTCTCTCTCTCTCTCGCTTGCAGCGCAATTCGTTCAATTTGAAGCAATCAAGTTATTTTAATTCATTACGCTTACGCGAGCAACACTTTGGAGACATGCAACACACAATACACACAACCCACAATGACACACAGGCCACGCCCTCTTGCGCCCATCCCTATGCATTTCTCGCGCTTATCATATATACGTATATTTGTGTGTGTGTGTTATTTGCATGTGTTTATATTACACACACACACACACGCACACACACACACGTATACAGACAAAATGTCAGACATCTGTCATTTAATTTAATTTGACTTCACTTGCTTTCATTTGTTCGCCTTTGTCTGCTCCTTCGCATTTGCCTTCGCTTCTGCCTTTTGCGTTCGTTCTCCTTTTGCCTTCCTCTTTCGCCGCCTATGAGCTTTTTTCCCAGCGAAGGCGTCGACGCCTGCCTTAAAACGTGCAATTTTCTGTACGGGCGTTGGTTGTGGGAGGGAGGCGGGGGGAGTTAACAGCGAGCTGTTTCTGTTGTTATAGCTGTTATTACTGCTCTTTTTGCCCGCTGTTGTTGTTGCTGCTGTTGGTGTTATTGTTGTTGTTGTGCGACGCACACACGCGCATAATTTAAAACGTTTTCCGTTGTTTGGCGGCAAATGGAGGAGGCAACGAAACGGGGCAAAACTTTGCCACATCGCGAACTGTGCACACACTCCACACTCAACACTAAGTTGTTGTTAAACATATCATATCAGCTAAGCAAAATGTAGATTTATAATGATAACTTTTAACAGTTTCAATAACATTAGTAGATCGTTGCATATTCATATAGATCAAAAAAGGCACCACTGAAAAATGCATTATTTATAATAATTATAAGGCTGTTAAGTCAACAGAACGTAAAGAAAGATAAATAAATTTTCTAATTTTTCATTGAAAATTAAAAAAAGAAATCAATGATTATTTCCATGGGAGCTATATGACATCGTTTTCCGATGCTGATGATTTTTTGTATAAATATTGAAAGCACATAGTGTATCATTATTAAGCAATTTCGTCCAAATAATTTCAAAACTTTTTATTAAATGTTCTTTAAGAAGTATTTTAAAATATAGATAAATCTGTGCTATAACTAAATAATATGTTTGCATTGCAAAGATTGTCTGAAATTTAACACAAGAAATCGAATTTCTTTGCTTGTCATTAGTGAAGATATATAAAACTAATTAATAGTTAATTAAAGCTGGAATAATCCTAGTTAATGTCGAATGCAAGTCTGATTTAGGTTATTGTAGTCGCTTCAGTTTGCCGGCTTGTTTTTGCAATATTTGTAGCTGCTTTGCGCGATGCTTGAGCTTCTTCTCGAGCCGACGCTTGAACTCCTGTTCCCGTACCATGATCTGCAGATCCTCGTAGCTGCAGGTTGCCATGCGTTGCTTCACCCTGGCAATCAGTTGGCCAGTTAACTGAATCTTCGTTTGGGAGACTTTGGCGAAATGAGTGCAGCGACGTTGCAACTCGGCACGATGCAAAAACAGAGCATAGCCAGTCCTTGCAGAAGATGATGATGAGGTTGTTGCTGCCATGACGATTGCTCAGTGAATGTGTAAGGATTGCCGGGGGACGTCCGTCTTTTATATCCTGCTCGGGCTGACCTGAATGCGCAATACCTGCCGGTTCCATTTTTTGGTGCCTGGATATTTTGCCTGGATCCACATGATTTTTCGTGCTCAACTCTTTGGGGTGTCGTATTTTTTGTTGTACCTGTTAAACTGTTATCGCAGCAGCAGCCTGTCCCCGCAGGTAGCAGCTGTGTTATCATCTGAAGTGCCACGTTTTCGGGCTACGTGTTGTGGCATTAATGCACTTTAGGCAAATCCTGCACATATGCAGGACACTCGCTGAATAAAAGTCGGCGTCTGCCTTCAGCAGGCCCCAAAAAGTTAGGTAAACTTTTAGCAAGAAACAAAAACTCAGCAGGCAAAACTTTGGCAAGCAAAATGCAATGGAAATTTTCTCGAAAGGGTCGAGGATACGCACATCCTGTTCCAGCTCGTGGCCTGACTGCTGGTCTCTTCTGGCATCAATAACTTGGCCAAAGACGTATCCTTGACATGACCACACAAAAACTTGACGCGTAATGTTCGCCTCCCCGTTCTCCCTCTCTTTTTCTCTTTTATCTCCCTGTCTCTCTTTTCTGCTACTGAGGTTTATTAATTTGCATGAACTTTGGCAATGCTCGTTTTTCATGCTGCAGGACATTGCCGTGCCGTGCCGTGCCCTGCCATGCAGGGTTGGGTTGGGTTTTTAGCCCCACAGCTAAGGCCGCAATTAAAAATTGCTTATGAAACGGAAATGTCTACAAAAAGGGGGAAATGGGATATCTAGCTACACCGTAAGAAATATGACTTTACATTCATAAAAGGCATGGGAAATAGGGTAAATATACAAGTAAATATTAATTGAGCTTGCATTTGAAATGTATATATTTATTCTAGAATTAAGCTACGTTTTTGATTGTAATTATAATCAGCAAATAATGAGATATATCATATATATCTATATATAATTTATTATTTAGGTAATTTAAGTAATCAAGCAATTCAATGAGAAACAGCCAATTTATTTAGCGTGCATTGGAATTCCAAGAAAAAGGGCCATTTTGAACGTTATGCAAAACTGACAAAAGTTTTTGGCCAAGAGCAAGAAACTTAATTTCCCATTTTATGCCATTTCCCTTTGACGTTTTGGCCATCAAGCCGTCAGTCACGCCTCCCGCTCCATATATACATACCTAAAACCGGTAACGCCCATCTGAGCATTTAGTGTAAACTCTTGCGCATCATTATTTTTAGATTTTTGACAGTTTTTTCCACGACGATAAGCTACTTGTAAATCAACTCAAGCTCAAGCTCAAGCTCAAACTCACACGCATCTTTGCAGCAACTTCTGCTGTCTATGTGTGTGTGTGTCTGTGTATATATGTCTGTGTGTGTGTGTGTGTGCTGTCACATTTCCGGCGGAAGTGTAAGCACAAAAGTTCGTTTTCGTTAAATGCCAGCAAGAAATGCAACGTCGCTTCATTTTCCAGCCAGACATCGACTGAGCATGAAGAGCATGATGATGTAAATGGGATTTATAGTGCGCCCTGACAATAGTAAACTGCTTTAGCACACACACCCACACACACCCATATACACACACACACACAGACACACTCATATATACAGCAAGTTTAACAAGTAGCTGAAATCATAAGCTGTGATAGCTCCTTTGTGCTTTGTCTGCTGTGACGAGCCAGCCAGTAAATTGCCTCACTGAATTTATAGTACAATTACCACAAATCTAATGAGCTCGAGGCATTCCCAAGCACTGACATTACTTAGGGGGGATATCAAGGGGGCAGGGTGGCAGCCGGCAGAGCGGCAGAGCGGGAGGCAGTCAGAACTCGCGCTGACAGCGCCATTTCTTATGTTGCATACTTCATCGGGCAGCGCGCAAAAACAGCAAAACAAATGTTGCGAGAGAAGGCACACTGTAAGATTTAAGAGCATAGCAGGTCCCATTTTAATTATAGATAGTAATTATAAGTATATTTAATTATAAACAGCCAAAAGAGGTTCGAAATGTCCTTAAAATTGTCATACCTTCATCAAGACTTTAACAATTTTGATTACGGTTGGGCCTTTTGATTAGGCCTACACTAATAATTGAAAATGTGATTCGGCGTCGACAATCAAATGACAATTTTCGTCCAGAGATAGCATTTGGGCATTAGTCTCACCATTCTACAGCTATAACTTTGTCGAAACTCAGCAGATCTTCAAAAGGTTTGGCCTGGAGATTAATCCGACACTCAAATTTGAAAACATAATTCTAGGTCGATAATCATGTGCTAATCTTAGCCACAAAATCTGTGTTTATTTATCGGTTTAAGCTTCCTAGAGCCACTCAAAACTTATCCGACTTTCAAAAGTAACCGCGTTCTGATCATCGTTTTACCATGAACCTAGGTTAAAAATTAAGTACAAATGGTTTCCCAAAACAAAAAAAGTCAAGACATTCCAGAAACATAACTTTCTCAAAACTTAATCAATTTTCAAAGTAAAGGCGTTTTGCTTATGGTCTTTAGATTAAAGTTACATTTATCAAAGTCATCTAATAATCTTAGCCACAAAATCTGCTTTTAACATATATATTTTTTCGACTTTCTCTAAACTCAAGCATTTTATTAAAGATTTACCCTCAAGATGAATCACTTTAAGATGTGTAATACTAACATGCATTTACTTTGCTCTTCTTGCAGTCTCGAGCAACACGCACAAACACAGAACTATCGCAGAATGCCGCAAGTGCTGTCTTCGCTGATGTTGCAGCAGCAGCTGTTGTTGTTGCTGCTACTGCTGCTGTGCCCCATTTGCCCAGTTTTGTGCTTAAGCCTGTCAAATGGCAGCGTTGTTGTGGGTTTGGGTGATGGGAACATTGCCGGCATTGTCAATCAGCCAACACTTGGCGTCGGCTTAGGTGCTGGTGGCAGCAACAACGGCAGCAGCGGTGCAGGTGGCGTTGGTGGCGGCGGCAGTGGTGCAAACATTGGTGCAAATCCAACAATTGGCGGCATTGGCGCTCAATCAAACAGCGAGTTGAGTGCGGGTGGCAACTCCGGCAACACTTTGGGCGCCATTGCCGGCAGCGGCGTTGGCGGCGGCATCGGCAGCAGCAGCGGCAACAACTCGGCACTGATGCAGGCACCCAAAGAGAAGCTGTACGAACGGTGCACGGGTCCCGGTGATCCTGGGCCGTGCAAGCAATACATCTACAAGTGGCGCTACGAGCCAACCACCGGCGAATGCACCACATTCATTTGGGGCGGCTGCGATGGCAATCCGCACAATCGCTTCAGCACCGAGGCCGAGTGCCTCTTCCACTGCATTGGCGGACCACGTAAGCGAATTGACGAAAAAACCCGCAGCTGAACTGGGCTGTCAATCAATTTTAATATGAACACAATTTTGTTTCCCACGTTTGCAGACACTTTGCCACCGTTTTTGCAGTCGACCACCCGTGAACCGAGCACCACAGAGTCAACGCTGACCAGCTACACACAATCGCCTGCCCAGTCACCGTTGGGCTACAGTGTGGGTGGCTTGGGTGGCAGTGGTGGTGGTGTTGGTAGTGCTGGTGGTGGTGGCATGGGGGTGGGTGTTGGCACTACGCCGGTGCCCATCGAGCAGCGTGGACCCGAGTTGACGTTTGCGGAAACGGGCCAGGACAAGACCTTCGTGTTCGCAAAAAACAACACGTTCATCCAAATGGACGGCGACATCATACAGACATTTCAATTACGGTGAGTGGGTGAGTGAGTGTGTCCTCAACAGATTCAACAGTCTGAACGGCCGACCGGGAACTGAAATTCAGTCGCCTCTTCGCTCGAAACGCTTACCTCAATTTCATTGTGCGGCATTTTTGAAGTCTTTTGCATTTTTCATGTCCCCACAAACCCCTATGCGAATCGAGCGTCATTTGCCAGATTTTTGGCTTTTTAGCTCAAAATGTATTTGATAACCAAAGAAAACCCAAAGAAAACACCGAGCCAACCAAACTTTGTTGGGTCTCTGAGACGAACCATGTTAAAGATCTAAATATTTTCTTAGTATGGTTTGGTGGACATTTCGTATATATTAAAAGGGTTGAAAAGCCATTTTGCTGGCATTCAAAATGGAAACTTCATTTTTAAAGCCTTTCTGAATTGAAATGTTTGGTGTTTATAATAGTTTTGCCCATTTTCAATAATAATTTTTGTTTAACTAATCATTTTTCAGCCATAATAATGTTATTTTTTTCTCTTTTAATAACAACGACAAAATAAAATTTTATCTAAAAGTAAAATGTTGAAAAATGTGGCAAAATTTTAATGATTATATTAATTGTATCCATTTGCAAGGTATAATAACGATTTATATTTAATAGCGATTTTTCTTCTATTTAAAATTTGAAATCGAATCAAAATAAATTGTTTTTTTTTTCTTTTTAAATAAAACCATAACCAAACCAAACCATAAATAAAACCATAAATGTTGAATTGAAAATTGTATGGTTTATAGTATTTTAACCTATTAAGCCGTGAACTTAACAGATAGAATGCGATAGTCGAGTGAGGATGAGTTATCCTGAACCAAGCTGTTAAATATGAGAGCCGATTAAAAGATAGATTCTGGATTTGCACACTCAATTATACATGCATGACTAGTTATGAAGTGGTCTCATTTTCATATCCGATTTGGCTTAAATGTTATCAGCTTATCAATATCAGTTAACAGTTTATCACTTGTATTGCTATCCGAAATCGATTTGTTTCCATATTCGTAAAATAAGGTCAGTTTAATAAACTTGATCTGACTATGTTTTATAAGAATTCGTATTCCAAATCTGTGCTTCCTTCTGAAAGTTACATTACATCGCCTTTAACTTTTTATAAAAATTGCGTTCCTTCTATAATAAAGCTAGTCACTTATATATATACATATATATTTGTCAGCATACTAGATCGTTCCGACTTATTCGTTCATGTTTGTGTCTTAGGAAACATAAAAAATGAAAACAAAAAACAACTACTTAACCCTAGGCAAACCCAGTTGCAAATTGCTGCTTTAGTGAGGTAAAAGCCTTAGTTTGTGGCAGAGTGTAGCAGGTGCAATTAGTGCAAATGTAGCCAGCTTCAACATATGGTTTCGGCAATTAAGTGTTTTAATAGTTATATGGCAGCTTCTAGGAACATGCTTGAAATTAAATTTTCTGCCCAATTGCAGCAGGACCTTTGCCAAAAACTTTGCAGCTGGGCACAAAATTTAAAATTCAATTTGGACAAAGCTTTTGCCATTTGCATATTAAATTAAGATAAAAAATATTATTTAAGCACACAAACACACACACACACACACAGAATAGGACACGTCCAGACTTGCAAGTCAAATAAAATTCATGCACAAGTTTGTGGCACAGAAGTTGTTATCATTGTTGGCAATTTTGGGCTGTAGTTTTAATTGTAACTCATGTTGTCGCCGGCAGACACACAGACAGACGGAAGCTGCCAACAAATAAATTTAACAGTCTGCCAGGCAGTAAGCTGACCTCTCTCTCACTATCTCGCCCTCTCTCTCTGTCTCTCTCTCTTTTATATTATATATGTAACTGCTTCTCTTTCTGTCATTTACAGACTCTGTCGTGAGATTTCATTTCAATTTCGGACAAGACTGCCGCATGGGCTGCTCGTCTATCACAACGTTAAGAATCCGGATCGCATTAATTTGGACCCCTATGCACTCTATGTGATTGTCGAGAAGGGTCAGCTAAAGGTTGTACATGTCTTTGGCAAGCATTCAACGAGCGTCACTGTGGGCGAGAGTCTAAATCGAGACGAATGGCATAGTGTTATGGTGAGTACAACACTACAAGCTGCCACATGCCCCATGCCCCATGCCACCTGGCTGTCTGTCTGTGCCTCGGCCTCGCCTGGCTGCCACATCCGCATTGCCTGCTGTCGCCTTTGACTTTGACTCCAGCTGCTGAGCTTCAAGTTTTTCACTTGTATGTGCTGTTCTGTTCTCCTTTCGACCTGCAGTTGAAATTTCATGTGCTAAGCGTTGTTTCTGTAATTGCTGCTGCTGATGCTGCTGCTATTGTTGTTGCTCTCACAGCGGGTATATCAAATAGGTCAAGCTGTTTGCCAAAACAGCTAAGTAGGTAGTCTATGGAGGGTTGTGACTCGGTAGTTCCTATAGTCTCTGAGATCGGTTTGCTTATATCAACTCCATTATTAATGCTCAGTTTTACATGTTTCCCATTACGTGTGCAACTCTTTATTATACCCCTTTTCCCATTTAAAATTAGTGCAGGGAATGCAAAAGTTTTGCACTGTAAAATCAATTAGCTAAAGTTCAAGTTTTTTAGGAAACAAGCAAGTCACTCAAGGGAATAATGATGCTGCCAGGGTATAAAAGTTAGTCGTATATAGACAGCCATATATATAGTCTTGATCACATTAAGGTGCATATACGTTCAGCAAGCAATTAGCAAGATTGCAATGCGTGTGTTTATGCATTGTTATTGTTGTTGTTACCATTATGGTTACTGGTGAACGCTTTATCAAAGTTTTCTAACAAAGCAAGCTGGTTGATTTATGAACGCTCCACTCTGTTAACTCACCTGCAAACGGACGTGCTGGTTCATTCAAAGTCCAGTTGTCTAGTAAGGACCTCCCACCATGTTTACCAGCATCATCATCAATAACCGACATCATCATCATCATCATCATCATAACCAGGTGAAGGAACAACAAGAAGCATTCAAATCGTTGCGTGTATTCATATTTAAAACAAACATATCCACTATACTAATCACACTCAGGCAGATGCCGGCAACTATAACACACACACACTCACTGGCACACACGCACACACACACACACTCGCACTCATAAATAACACGCAAATTCCTAATGAATTTCAGCTGATCCCTGCAATGTGCGCGCAGCAGTTGCAATTCATTTTCGTAGATTTTTCATGCGCAACAAACAAGCCACAACAACAACTACAAAAACTGCAAGAGCAGCCACAACAACAACAATTTATCGCACAGCGCTTGCAACTTCAATTCAGGACCAAAACGCATAAATTCATAAATTTTTATCATTTGTCTGTGTGGGTGTGGCTGTGTCTGAGTGTGTGTATATGTGTGTGATTGGGCGCGACTGCCACGCCCTCAGCTAGCTGGTTTATTGGTTTTATGCTCAATATCTTTCACATCCAACTCACTCTCTCTGTCTCTCTGTCTCTCTCTCTCTCTCTCTCTGTATGTGTTTGACTGGCGCACAGGTGCGCATCGATGTCCATGGGGCAAGATTAATTGCACGCGTCGACAATAGTCAGGAGGAGGTCTATCTGAAAGGTCTGAATCACGAGTACAACTACGGCGTCTCCACGAATCTGCCATCCGTGGTGCTGGTTGGAGGTGAGTGCTAAATCAATTGTGTGTGTCTGTGTATGTGGGAGTATGTGTGGGCCTCCAAATCTAGCTGCTGCTATTAAAGCCGGCACCTGATTCTATGAAACGTGCAAAAGCAATTGGAACACACACAAAAAAGTAGAACACATACAAAAAAATTTAAAAATCAAAAAGAAAAACGAAACGAAACGAAAAGACTGAAAATCAAATTTGCTCATTTGCCATTGAAATAGTTATTCTATGCATGTGTGTGTGTGTTTGTGTGTGTGTGTGTGTGTTTGTGACTTTCAAATCTGCTTCTGTATGCTATTTGAAAATTAAATTATTAAGCGCCGCACACAGAATGTAGAGCTCACAAAAGTTGATTGCAATCCGCATGAAAATCGAGCAAAAATTTGACTTTAAAAAAGTGTTATTTGGAAAAATGATTTTGATGCCTGGAAATTGTTGATCAAACTCTCAATAACATCGATTAATTGCGCTTCAACAGATTTTCAGCTTAAAATTGTATGATGCTGCATTCCTGCAGTTTTAAATAGTAATTGTGAAATTTAAAAAGGCTGGCCAACTAGTTTTGGTCATAAATAAAGTTGCTAACATGGCCACATTTTTTGGCCAACAACAAGAGCATCAACTTTTTTAATTAAACACTATTTAGGCGCCATCCAACTAAAACTTTTCAACTGCAAACAAAATTTTGTATTTCTATACAGCTAAGCTCAACTTAAGTCCGCTTGCAAATATTTTGCTCATGTTAATTAATCTTGTTTGTGTGTGTTTTGTGTGTGTTTTGTTGATAAACTATTTAGTATGAAACTCAAACCAGAAAAGATTAGAAAACTCTAATTCCAAATTTCAATTTCAATACACAGGTCTCTCGTCCGAGGAGAAGCTGCACGGCGTCAAATATATCACGGAATCGTTTGTCGGCTGCATCAGGAATGTGGTGCTCAGCTCTGGCAAGGCGGCATCCGATCTGCTGCCAATTGCACCACTGGTCGCCACCAAGCACGAGAATGTCAACGAGGGCTGCTCCGACATGTGCGACTCGAGGCACAATCTGTGCTTTGTCGGCTCCCATTGTATCAACCACTTTGCTGGCATCTCCTGCGACTGCTTCGGCACCCCCTACGAGGGCGAGCACTGTGACATTTACAGTGAGTACCAAAATGAATGCGAGTACGAGTATGATTGTGAGTGCGAGTATGAGTGCGTGTATAAGTGCACTTAGAAAAGAGAAATCGCCTTGAAATTTAGTAAACAGTACTACTTTTAGCTGGCTCAGCTTATAATGCAAGTCTGTTTCTGTTTTTCTGCTCATAATTCATGGGTTACACGAAGATGCCTAATTTATTGTGCTTTTTATGTGTCCAACACAGTCATATATATTATTTGTATTATTAGTTTGATTTTATAAATTTCAGTGTATGTGTTTTTTTTTACTAAGTGGGAGCATGTGTTTGTTTGGCCAGACAATGTCAGGAAGTCAGCAGTGTGAGGTCCTGCTGGCGCCATTTTGTTTTAATTATAAACTATGTTTGTTTGCTTGCGGTTAACCGCCTGTTCGTGCCTCCTACCTCGCAACTCCCCGGGAGCTTCAGCCCCGCTTGTAGTTTTCAAACACGCTAATGACCTGGCCATAAATTATGCAAAATAGTGTTTGACTTTTTGACTGCCGGGCACAAAATGTGTGCAAAATTAGTTTGTTGAGCTCTAAATATACTGACTGCCCTTTACCACACAAAATCCTCAACCATCCCCTCCCCCAAAGCTTCCATCTCTGCTCAGGCTGTCATTCGCCAGTTTGGCAGGCATTTAGTTAATGAGATAAAGATAATTCCATGCCACCATAATTCCAATTAAGTCACGCGAGCCCATTAAAAATGCCAGAGCCATTAAAAATTGAGCGGCTCATTTAAGTTTTTTTCTTTTTTGACATTGCACAATTAGAGGGAATGGGGAGGCTGTGTGACTAGGGTATATGCTATATACATTTTAAGCTGATTGAGGGATACTCTCGGATACACTAAATTGCTTAAAAATTAGTCTTTGTTTGCTAACTGAAAGTGGTGATTGAATTTGTATTTTTTTTAAAAAGAGCGTTGTTTGATATAGATCTTATTAGTATTCATGTGATAGAAAACTAAAAAATATAATATCTTCATTTTCAATTATTAATTCGTATAAATATAATATCCTCATTTCAAATAACTCATTTACTATACCGTCGCCTCAAAGTCAGCTGCTTTTGAATTATCTCAAATTCAGCTGACAACATTCCAAAAAGCGATTGTATAACAAAAAAAAGGTTTCTTCTAAGCTAAATAGCGTTTTTCCTCGAGATCCTTTCACTATATCGTAAATATAGTCTCATTTAATAACAGTAACCCCAAAGTCAGCTGCTCTTTCATTTTCTCAAATTCAGCTGGCAACATTCCAAAAACGAAACAAAAATAAAAAGTACTTAGTTTCGGTAGAAATTGTTCGTTAGAAAATTTGCATGGAAATATTGTGCAACAATGCGGCGAGAAACGTGCAGAATACTTGCTTGCAACAACGGCAGCAACTAATGAAAGCGCGAAACTGAAATTGAGGCAATGGACAGCTGCAAATTGCACAATTGCTGGCAGGGCAAACGGCATGTGGCAGCCATTTTGGAAATACGCGTCTGTCAAGGACAAATGGCGCCGTGACGTGTGCGACACTGATCACTATTACAGACAGAGTGAAAGAGATAGACAGAGGGAGAGACAGAGAGGGGGTATAGGTATATATGGCAAGTTGGAAGCAAATTGCACAGATGTAGTCGAGGAGCATGACCCCATCGTCGCCGAGGACCGCCCTCGAGGACCGATTGTCGTTAGCTGCATGTTGCAGTTGTCGACATTTTCGGTTGTTGTTGCTGCAACGCTGCAACGGAAACAGTGTCAGGCCATTAAAAGCGCAATGGAGGCGACAGCAACGCGAGGAGGAAGCTGCAGCAAGATACTCATACATGTAGGTAGCACGAGAACATGAATGTGCGACATAATCAAACGCAGACGCTTCTGTAATGCAATAACTAAAATGACAACCAACGGATGCTCTCTCTGTCAGTATGTCTGCCTGTCTGTCTGTGCAACAGCCAGAGCAGCAGGCGACAAGCACTGTCTGATATATTTCTCTCTCCCTTTCTCTCTCTCTCTCTCTCTCTCTTCTCATTTGCCCCCCACAAGTGTCAACGGTATGCGAACAGCGTGAAAATCATTAGCCCAACCATGAAATTCTCGAAACGCAACTGCCAGATTTTTGGTCTTTTTTTTTGCATAGTCCGGCATAAGCTCGGAACGAATCCCAACTCCCCCAAACCGGAGAAGGAGCAGCATCAGCAGCAGTAGCTGAGTGTGGTACACGCTGTCAAACGTGGTTTGCCCGGCTCTCAGCTCGACTCAACTCAACTTTGGTTCAGCTGTCAGTAGTCGGCTGGCAGACAACAGACAACCGAAATGCAACACAGTCAGAGACGGTTCAGTCTAGATTCAGACAGCATCAGCTTTCAGCTTTCAAGCTAACTTTTAGCGCTTTTCGAGGTACTTGTATATGAAAAAAGTATAAACTTTACTCAGACCTTTTTTAGGAAAGGTATCTTAATTACCTCTAATAGCACTTAAAATATGCACATATTACAAGCCATATTCATTTCATTAGAGCTGATTATCATCAACCATAATATAATATATATATTCTTTCCTTTTACTATACTATTAATAAAATTACGACAGCTTTCTGAAGTTGGGCTTGTTAAATATTCGCATACTCCTTGGTGAATAATTCTCATTTCTGGAATATATTCGATTCACTCTGTAGCAGTTCACTTTAAGGCAATGCTCGCGGATGCATTTTGACAGCACTGTTGGTTTGGCAACTCTGTTGTTTGTTGTTCTGACAACTCTGTTTGGCTGCGCAAAAATTTCATTTTAAAATGTCAGTGCAAAGCGCTTTTCTGCACAGCTGAAGTTCAAGTCAAAGTTGGCCAGTTGCAAAGCGACAAGCGGCAACAAATAATAGTCATATTACGGGTATTGTTGTTAATGTGGTTGTTGCTTTTCAATTCAAATGTTCCCACCAATTGGCCAAGAAGCCAATGCAACACGGCCAACAAGTGGAGCAGAATTTGCCCAAGAATCGCCTGCCCAATTTAAGGGCAAGCAGCTGGTGTATTGTGTGCTCCGTAAAAATAGTTCCAAGCTGCTCAATGTGAATATTTATCGGAACTTTAGGATCTGTAGCAAGAATGCCTGGATTGGAATAATGTGAACAGTTTAAAGGTGACGAAAAGCACGGCTGTCGTCCGATTAGTGTTAAGCCGACGTTGGACACGCACAACAGCTGAACTCCTCCAACCGTAGTAATCCGTGATAATAGCGCTCCTCTAGTGCATAGATATAACCGATATATGACCTTTGTCTGAACCCAATCTCCACCAGCTGCTAGGTTCCCTCCTGTACTTTGAGCTAGCTGTGAATGGTTATCATGGTATGGATAGCATCGTTATCCAACTCTACACCGATGTGAGTCCCGAAGTGCGCCTGGTCAGCGCTGATATTGATCTCCAGTCGCACAGATTCACGCGCATCTTTGCGGATCTGTGGATGGACTCTATCAGCATCACAGGATGCGATTAGGTAGGTAGGGAGTGACGTCTTGACGTGTGGCACGATTTTGGCACCAGGCATAGCAAGTTCAAGCGCTGCATTGATGTTGTCCAATGTGGTTTCCGCTAACAATCATTGCAACTCTAACTAAAGGTGGTCGGTCACCTTTATTGCGCTTACAAAATCTGTAGCATACTTTTCTGTGGCACTGTGCACACAATTCCAACAATTTGCCAGCATACAAATTATTAAGTATGCCTGCATTGCGTTATCGATGGGGCGTGGTCCCTATTCAACTCTCACGTGTGTGTGTGGAGTGTGTGTGGGGGTGTGTGTGTGTGGGTGTGTTGTGTAAATGTGTGTCAGATAAGCGGTTAGCACATTTCGTTGTCACTGCGGCCCCAAGCGTGCAAAGCGACAAAAAATGAGCAGATTTTTTAGGGGGTGTGCGTAGAGTGAACTAGTAGATACCCTGTTATTAGCTCTAAGTTCTTAATGAATTGTATTACTAATAATAAAAAAAACAACTATGTGTAAGTGTTTCTCTCTTTTATCTCTCTCTCGCGCTCTACCTTTCTCTCTGTACCTATCTATCGCTATCTGTAAATATCACTCTATTCCCTCTCTCTATCTATTTTTTTCATCTCCACTTCTCTCTCACCCTGTCTGTACCTCGCTCTATCTGTTTGTCTGTCTGTTTCACTCATTCTCTCTCGACTCTCTCGCTCTACCTTTTGCCATCTCTACCAACCTCTCTCTCCCTCTATCCGCACGTATCTCTCTCTGCCTGTACCTCTATCACAGCCTCTGCCTCTACCCCTCTCTCTCTCTCATTCTCATTCTGTCTCTTTCCATCTCCATCTCTCTCTCTCGTTCTTTCTCTTTCCCTGCCTTTACTCCTTTAAATCTGTTGCTGCTCAAAACTACCTAATATCCTTCCAAGCCCACTCATAGTGACAGGGTATAGAAAACGCAACATGCTTGACACTTTCGCACTCTATCCAAAAAGAGAGAGAGAAAGAAGTGGCGTGAAGCAGGGGGGCAATTGCAGGAAAGTTGCTCGCATAAACGCCTAGAGGCCAAACACAGTCATGGTGCACACAATATAATCTATTTCTGTGTCGACCCTCTCAACGTTTTTTGTATGCAATGCAGATAATGCAGCAGGCACAGAGCCTGCTTGCTGGTCAGCTAGCAAGGACATTGCTGAACCAGCGTGCACAGTGGTGCGAAAAAAAGTTAACTGAAGAAAAAAGCAAAACCCATATAACTGAAAAAGTTGTTTAAATTTACTTGGGTTTTTGTGGCAAGCTGCGAACGCAGCCAGCCAAGTGCAAATATGCCAACAGCTGAACTAAATGACAAAGTGGCAAAGTTGAAACGCTTTTAACTTATGCTTTAAGGCCAGTTGGAAAAGGACCTTTCACATGTCAGTAGTTTTTGAGATTTAGATAACACCGAAAGTGAAAAGGTTCAATTAAACAAATTGTGTCGAAATAGAAAAAGTTCACTTAAGTTAAAAACAGTCGCTGTTGGAAATTATATTTGAATATGTATGTAATTAGTTAGTCCGTCACACACGGCCGATGGACTTACAATAAGATTTATTGTAGCCAAGCAACTATATGGAGACATAGATCTAAGCTTTCCAGTACCATAACTTTGTCAAAACTCAACAAGTCTTCAAAACCGATGGCCCTTAGATTATGGTTTGACCTCTAGAATAATTCTACGTTGAAATTTGAAAACGAGATTATGGATCAAAATTAATGTAAAAATTATATTCTCAAAATGAATATATGGGTCTACACTTCAAAAAGTCTAACCTAATCAATATCAATCTTCTACTCAATTTCCTGCTTAGCTGCCACAATAATTACATTGCGTGGTGCCAGTTATGTGTCGTATAGGATATACGATTGGAAGGATCGGGTGCACTCCTCAACGATACGCATCAGTTTGATGTTTCGCACCAACTTTGACGACTCGGCGCTCTTCTATGCGAGTGGAGAGGCACTGAAGCATCAGTATATTGCTGCCGCCATTCGCAATCAATCCATCCATGTGGAAATGGACTTTGGTGACGGTGTCATGTCCGCTACTCTAACGGACGACCTAACGCGTGGCTACTGGCACAACCTGACCATATTGCATGAGCAGCGCACAGTGCGAATTATACTCGATCAACAGCAGAAAATTCTCGAGCTGCCAGCCACTGTTAGCGCAAATTTACTATTCGACCCGGAAATCTACTTTGGCGGAGGTCCCGAGTTGAACAAGAAGAAGGGTCTCGTCTCGCACAACAATTTTGTGGGCAGCCTAAAGTATGTCTACTACAATGACATTTCCATATTGTACGAACTGCAACGTGGCAATCCAAAGGTGCACTATCATGGTGAGTGTTTTCCAAGACCAAGACATAAGAGAAGCGAGAAGAAAAGGAGGTGAATGCGACAGCATCTAAGTGAGAAATCCACTAGAACAGAAAATAGAAATTTGTGTATTGTGTCTTTTCATCACTTTTGAATACCCTTGCAGTGAATATGTGTTATTTTTATATTAAATATGGATGCTTTATTTTATTTTTAAAATTCAATTATAACTAACCTATTCATTTTTAATTTCTTATCATTTAAAGTTAAATTTAATTTCTGCTTGGCTTTTTCTGGGTTTCTGCAATACGTTTATTGTATTTAAATACCCCTTTGATTTATTACAATTTATTTTAATTTATTACTATTATTTGATTTATTATAATTTATTTTACAATTAAATTCAATTATTCAATTTGAATTTTGTGCCATTTAATTTGTATCTTTAATTTGGATCTTTAAGTTCTTATAAACTTTATTAATATTCATGGATTGGTTTTAATCCACATGTAAACATATCAACTGTCTGTGTCTGTTTCTATAGGAGCTAATCTGCTGCAATATTCATGTATATAAATCCATTCTCAAACTTACCTTTTAATGTAGTAAACTGTATAAGTGAGGAACATTTTGCTACAAGTGATATGTTAAATTCGGCGTGCCGAAAAGTTAGCTTTGGTTTCCAGAATTCGTTGCTATGGTTAAGGAATTTACTAGAGCTAAACATTTGCATATTCTCGATTTTGCTACATGCTCGTTGCAGGTGTGCTGGAGGCGGAGTTCTTTGAGAATGAAGTGAATGTCATACCCATCACCTATCCCTTTGCGACATCACACATTTGGTGGCCCATAAATCACGCCCAAGAATTTAATATTAAATTCGATTTCCGCAGCAGTCGACCCGGCGCAGTGTTGGCCTACAGTGACGTCACGACCAGTGCCGGAAACGGCTTCTGGGAGGTAAGTGTGCGTTCAACCATTCAAGCATACACATATTCCACCCAGCTTATACACACACACACGTATGTGAGTGTGTGTGTGTGTGTGAGTGAGTATGTGTGTTTTTGGACTGGTCGTAGCAGGAATAAAGCAGGTTGACGTCGACAGCGACAGCAATTTGCAGCGTGTGCTTAAGACGACTTAGCAAACGATGTTTTGGAACCAGGCGAAATGCAAATCAAATGTACACACATTTCTCTGTGTGTGTGCGTGTGTCTCTGCTGGTGTGGGCAATGCAGCTATGTGCGTGTGTGGTTGGCCGTTAGCGAAATTGCAGCTGGCTCATTCCGCAATATAGTTTCTCTTGGGAAATTGCAGACTGCTTCAAATGTATATAATTTGCATATTTGTTATTTTATTTTTTTATTGTCTAAAAAAAGTTGCGGTCATTTTAATTGAAAACATAAATTGCTTGTGTGCCATATTCATTGGAGCTAATGCTAAAGCGAGCTAGTTAAATTTCTAATTATAAACAACGTTATAAAACAAAAACAATGCTAATCGAAATAATTAAAATTGATATTAAAACAATATTTTAAAACAAAATGCGATAAACTCAATATTATCAAAGCAGAAAAACTTTACACACACAAAAAAAAATTAAATTTATATAATTTTAGTTTGAATATTTTACATTTTTAAATTTATAGATCTTCAGCTCACTTTTTTTTGATTCAGGGATATTTTTCATTCGTTAAGTCTAAAATTAAAAGTAGCATCACATGAAAATAATAAAAATTGATATTCAGAATAATCTACGAAGTAACTTGAGCTCTTCTTTTTCACATGTTTCTCTCTCTCTAAAGTTATAGAATTTTAATTGGTATATACTCACTTATTTATTTTATTCAACGATTATTTCCTTCGTTAAAGTTGAAATAAAGAAGTTTAGAAACATTATAATCCATAAGCTCAGATAAATGAGTTCTTATCAAATGCAATTAAATTTGAGACTCGGAATAAGCAATAAAGTAACTTCAACTTACATTTTTTTCATATCTCTCTCTTTGTCTTTGTCACAATTTTATATTTTGTGTTATCTGATTCAGTTTGCTTCAATCGGATTTACGACATTGGTGCAACAATTTAGAACAAAAATATGATGCATTTATTGTGATTGCGAAATCTAAATTGGACAATGCCAATGAATGAATTTCTTGCATATTGGTTGTTCGTTACAAAAACAGACCTCAACATCTTTATGCCACTCAACGAGAGCCCACACAGAAGCAGCAACAGCTTACAGATACTTGCCACACACACACACACACCGGCACTTGCAACATGTATTTGTGTATGTGTATAAATGTCAGTGGCATTTATCTATATTTAAACAAACAAACGTCCTGGCCTCCAAAGTTTATTTGGTCACTTGACATTTTGAAAACTCACTAAGGACATAAGCATACACACACAAAACAACACGCACACAAACACACACACACACACTCACACACTGTTATTCACATAACACATGTGTGTGTTGTGGATGCAGTGTGTGCAATATTTATTTGCATTTTATTGTTGACTTTCTTGCTTTTGATTGCAAGGTTGCCTGCCTCTCCCTCAAAAATAAACTAAATTGTCAATAGAACTCTACTCAAAGGAGGAGGGAGGATGGCCGAGTTGAGTGCTGAAGGTAAAACAAATTGCTGGCCAACTCGTAAAATGTTGTAATAGCAATGAATATTTATGCTCGAAAGCCGTTTAATTTTCAATTTGGCTTTTCGGGTTATTGAAATTGTCGGCCGGATTTATAGTCCATAGCCACAAAGTTAATACGAAATTGATTGCCACATATGCCCCAAGAAAAAAAGTCAGAAATGTTAATCATATTTTGCGTCACAAATGGCAATTGGACAAATGTTGTGATAAGCACATCAAATACGCAAATACTCAAATATTCCTCAAATACTCGTTTATACAATATCCAATTTATATACAATTTACCATTTAAATGCACAGTATTTATTTTGTGTGTATTCTGTGTCACTTTTAGGCACATGCATATTTGAAGAACGCGTCAGTTATCTGGCGGCAGTGCACTTTATTTTATTATTTATTTATTTACCAACCGTTTGTCGATCTGGCCACAAAATTACCACCTACGCGATTTGCGTAACATTTTGCCAAACTAATAAATATGCCCAGAGTGAAATTCAAAATGGCTACGAAAACAAATAAAAAAAAGGCAGCTTCGACTGTCAGCTCAAATAATTGACAATGGGCGGTGTGTCAAATATAAACTATAATTCGCATATCGAAAATCGAATTTATTGTCAGTCGAAAACAGTCAAAAAACAATGGCATCAAATAAAAACCATTTGAAATAATGTCAGTAAGGGTGTGTGTGAGTGTGTGTGTTGGTTTGTGTGTACGTGTGTACTATTTGCCTTAAAATATAACACGCTGCCAAAAGTCTAATGAAATATGCAATAAAATTTGAGTATTTGGCATTTGGAATAAAAGCGACAGGCCGTTCGGCCGTCCCAAAAGCGGAATTTACAATCAGCAGTAAACAAAAATAAAAGCAAACAAGTTAGAATGCGCCAGTCGAGAGTGCTCGACTGCAAGATATCTATTAAATAGATAGCAGACTTGCTTAAAGTAATTTGTTCAATATCTTTAGTCTATCATATTCATACAGACTGAGAGACTAACAAAATTAAATCGACTTGAGTATTCAGCCTGATCAATAATATATGTATGTACTTGATGTAGCTACTTCCCACTGCCTGTTGCCAACTTTACCACAACTTCATTATACCCTCTCAACCAATTTAAATCTGTTGAGTACATAATAAACACAGCAACAGTATGTGCTGCACATATGCATATATTTATGCTTTAGCATTCTGGCTGTCAACTGGCTCAAGCTGACAGCCATTTAAAGATAAATATAAATGCGCACAACTCAGATACAAAAAAGGGCAACATGAAAAACTGTGGCACACACTTATAAATAGGGCTTAAGTTGTTAAGGCTGGTATTTAAGCGTTAAATACACACACATAAATTACACACAATTATGCAGCTCACTGAAATAGAGAAGAGAGCGGAAGTGAAGAGAGCGCCGCAGCATGTTTAATCGAATTGGGCATTGGTCGTGTCATAAATGCCACCATCTACTGCCACAATGCCACACCTACCCCACACACCACCCTCCCACTCGACAAATATGCTATTTTGTTTGGCTGGCTAACAATTTAACAGGCCCGCATTCGCCCAGATGCCCGTTTTGATGCATTCAATGCGCGACTACGCGGCGTATGCTTAATATGATTTAAGCGTTGCTAATGCACAAAGGCATTCCCCAAATTGAAATATACGCACGAATGTGCCTCTATCGATGTGTGTGAATGTCTGTGAGTGTGTGTGTGCTTGTGTGTATTGTGCTACAGACTTCTACACATTGCGAATATTGCTGGAATTTGACAATTTTGATTTATTTTTCCACACGCACACGCAGCTTGAACTTCTAATGCTAACAGAGTTTTGTATTTTTCCTGTCTATTTTACATGCGCTGCGTTTGCGATTCGATTGCGATGACAAAACTAATATTTGGCAATACGTTAATGCTGCGGATTGCGAATGATGCTGCGTGGCGGTGCGCCACCTGCTGCACACACACACTCACACACAACGTGCAACATCCGTTGACGACGCGATAAAACCGACAACTGCAAACCCCAAATCGAACTGTCGATTACATACAAACTCACTCCGCACTCCGCACACCAACACCAACACCCACACTCCGCACACACACAACGTGCACCGGAAATGTAAAACTAACGGAAATTACAAAATGGCTGCCGTCGTTTCCTGTGCCGCTGCAGATACGCTTAAGCTCAGACAAGCTAAGCTTTGATCTGGTGCCCGATGCTAACAACAATGTGACCCATTCGACAACAATCAAAATCAATCGTGCCACCAGCTGGCACAGCGTCGAGCTGGATTACAAACAGGACGAGATCCGCTTCACCGTCGACTATCGTCACACTCTCAGTCAGATGTACGGATTGACCTTTAACATTGGCGACAAACTGATCATTGGCAGTAGTCTCAAGTCGGCCGCATTAGGTTTAGTTGGCTGTATTCGGGATATCGAGATTAATGGGCATCTAATTGAGCCGCGGCATGTGGTGAAAACGGAGCGAGTTGTCGGCGAGGTGGCTTTGGATAATTGCAACTATATTGATCCGTGCAAGCGACCCAATACCTGTGAACATGGCGGCAAGTGTTTTGTGAAAGATGATCGCGTCACCTGCGATTGCAAACACACCGGGTATATTGGCAAGAATTGTCACTTTACCAAGTATCGGAAGACGTGCGAGGAACTCGCCCTGCTCGGCTTCACCAAGTCCGATGTGTATCTCATCGATATCGATGGCAATGGTGTCTTTCCGCCCGCTCACGTCAAGTGCGACTTTCAGAGTCTCGAGAATGCGACGAAAACCATTGTCGAACACAATCTGCCCAGTCAGGTGGATGTGCGTTCCGCTCGAGAATCGGACTTCAGTTTCAACATACGCTACAGGGAGTTCTCGCCGCACATGTTGCAGGAGCTGATCTCGCATTCGCTCTACTGCACACAGTACATCAAATACGATTGTTATCGCGCCCAGCTAGAATTGCATTCGTCCACTTGGTTCACATCCTCGGCAAAGAATCTCACCGTTGATTTTCTCGGCAATGTCAAGAGGTAAGCGATTTCAGTCAGTCAGACGGTAAACCAAACAAGTCAAATGTCATTTCGTGGACCTTTTGTGATATACTCGCGAACGCGTGCCATCAAAATGACAGTGGTAGAGATAGGTTAAAGAGTGGAAGTGCTTTTACTATCAAATGCAGTTGTGTAATTTCTTGTTTTCTTTTACTGGATAAGCAATGCATTATTGCATTGAGCGAGTAAATCTTGCTAAAAAGTACAAAATATTACAGTTTCTGCTTCGATTATATATGTTATGAAAAATGTGGCAATGTCGCAAAACCTAGAAAATTCATTCAAATTTTACCATTTTATATATGTCCACAAGGACTTCCCTTATTCAGATAATATTATAATATTAATTATAGTCACTTAATTTGGCTTGTCTTAATTTCCCTTGCCAGCAATCCGATTTTATGACAGTGTACATTTAATTTTTGTCTTACTCTTGAGCATTTTTGAACCACTGTGCGCCTGTATTCGGCACATGTCTAGTTCTATCCTGCTCCCTAATGCATCTGCTGCTGCTGCTCGGTCCACCGCATGCCACACAATTAATGTTGCAGTCTATTTGCTTAACTTGTTGGTCTAGGCAGCAACTATGCATTGTGTGTGCATGTTGTGTGTGTGTGTGTCTGTGTGTGGCTACAGTTCTGCTCCAGTGGATGACGAGCTCTCTCTCTTTCTCTTTCTCTCTTTCTGTTTCCCACCTCTTTCTGTCGCCCTCTTTGCGTACGTGCGGTTATCCAAGAGTATAAATCCTTCAATTCAAACTGCTGGCAGTTTGGGGCAATTGCATAGTTGATGGTTGCAACGACTGCTAACCCAACCAAAGCAGCATTCACACCTCACCCCAACCCACACCCTCCCACCAAACTACCGTCGCCACCCACTGGCATTTGATATGTAAACGAAACTTAAATTAATTGCTCGAACATGCATAATATAGGCGCCTGGGCATACCCTTAATGCTAACTGACGTATTTATTCGCACGGGAAGGCTGCACACAGACCTGTGTGGCACAACACACACACACACACACACATAGAACAGCTCCCTTTCATAATGCTTCGATTTGCGTACATTTGTGTCAGCTGCAACAACAACTTGCAACCAGTGGAGGCATCAACTTGCAGGCCACGTCTACAATTGTCATCTTTATGCCAATGCCTATTTGCAGCTGAATGTGTGTGTGTGTGTGTGTGAGTGCCTGCTTGCCAGTTGTGTCATTTGTCATGCTGCTTGGCCTGCTGACCAATACAATCAAGTGTCTGCTGCCTGCTGTTTGTTGAGCTCTTCAAATTTGATTTTTCATATGTGCAGCACAAAACACAGAAACTGTTGCCGACTTCTGCTTGGCAGAAGCCCCACTCCCCCTCCACACCTCCGCCCCCCTCTTGGGCTTAAGTTATATGTGCGGCATTTGTTTCTATTCATTGGAGCATAACATTTTATGACGCTGAAACCCAAGCGAATGTTGCACAACCACCCCAAAATGAGAGCAAAGCCGATTAAGCAGTACTCTGTCCATATTAGTATTTATTTTTGGAAAATTTCTAATATCTACACACAAGTTGTAAGTTGAACTTTTAAACTGTTTAAAAGTCCATAATCAATTTTATTGAAATCGAAGCCGTCAAAGCGAAACAACTTTTAATGGTCTGAAAAAGTATCAGTTTCATCTGAAAAAAGAAAGGCGCAACACACACTTTATGCCCAATTGGAAGTTGGAAATAAAAGGGCACAACGAAAAATTTATGGCAAAAACCAAAGTAAAACATATGAAGCAAAATATAAAATTGCAAAAGTGCAAAACAAGAACGCACACAGATATATGTATAGAGATATGGGCATAAAAGGCAGAGTTGTATTTATGTCGGGCAAATATGTTTCCGGCTCAGCGCTAATAAGGTTTATGACTAAGCCCCAATTGTGTGCATGTGTGTGTGTGAGTGTGTGTGAGTGTGCGTGTGTGTGAGTGTGTGTGTGTTGCCGCCATATTGTCGAACAACTCTTTTTCAACTTTTGCTTGGTAATTTTTCTTATGGCTGCCTTTTTAAAATGAATGGCTTTACGCACAAATTTAGTCTTTACGCCTAATTTCTTTGCCGCCTAAGCCCCACACAAAAAAAAAACAAAAAAAACCTCATACAGAGATGAAAGAGTGAAAGTGTGAAAGGCAGAGTAAACGGGTGTATTGAGGGGGGCAAGGGGGCAAGAGGACTCTGACAATACATCATGCGCAGCAAAGTAGGCAACAGCTGCTGGCAGCAATTTAAAATTGCCTTCTTTTTTGGCCAAACCCCTTTTTGCTGCTGCTGATGTTGTTTGTGTTCGGCTTGCCTCACTAATTTCCGCTTTCACTAAATCAATTCGAGAGCCTAAACAGCAGTTGTCTTTTTTTTTTTACTTTTTGTTTTTCTTTTTGTTTTTTGGTTTATAGTGCGGATCTGCTTTTAAACGAATGGCGTTCTGCTTGGCTAGGAATATCAAAATGCGCTTTAGCACAATTCCAAACACAAAATTCATTTATGCGTGTGGTGTGGTGTGTCTGTGTGTGTATATATATGAGTGTGTGGGAGTGTGTGCTCATATAGTCCAGCCAAAGTCTAACAAAAGAAGCAGCAGCAGCCATAAAAAGCTGGATAAGTCGAAGATTAAACACCCTTGTAGATCGTAGTCAAATTGCAGACTTTTAGCTTTTACAACAAATTTAAAAAACCCATTGAAAGCTATATGATATTGAAGTCCGGTGTTAACATGTAAGCAATTGCCTTGGATATCTTGATACTGTTTATCAATTTTTCATAGAAGAATTCACATTTAGACCGATTATTCTTTTTTGAGGTATATAGTTGTCTGATATTGAAGATTTATTATCCAAATCCTGGAAGCGTAATAGCTAATGAGTTTGGTTAGGTTAACTTGAGAAATATATAAGTTCTTCATGCTCACATGATGCAGATCAAGAATACTTTATAGGCTCGAAGTCATCTTCCTTACAAACCTCACGGCATAGTTAGAAAACCCTTTACAAGGGTTTAAAATATAGTGAAACCGAAACAAAAACAAAAAAAAACAAAAAAACGAGTTAACTCTTTCGATTTTTTTTTTTTTCTGCACATTTTTTTGGTTTTACGTGAGTTTTGCGAACTGGCAGGCAACCCATTGAGCCATCCATCATTGGATTGTAGTTTGGTCTTTACTCATTCAAAATTTGACAGCATCGTTTGTTTTTGCTGTTGCTGTTGCTGTTGCTGCTGCTGCCGCTGTTGCTGCTACTGTGGTCTACCCCCTTTCTATAACATTTACTACTAAACTCACTTCTGGCTTTGGAGTCAGCTCTGGGTTGTGCCTGGGTCACATTCCTGATGTGCCGCTCGGTTGTCTATGCTTGCAACGCTGAAGCGGAAACGGATGTCGCGCATGCATTGCCAAACCGCATACGCACATGAGCCACAACCACACAAAAGCCACAGAGACGAGTAATATTATGGCTGGCAGCAATACTCTGCACTTTTTCGATTAAATTAAACCCGCATTTCAAAGCCGTATAACTAATGAAAGCGGCAAGGAGCAAAATCGCAAAACCACACTTAAATTTAGTCCATTGAAACCATTAAATACTTTATGTGAAGTATTAAAATCAATGATCGTAAATTCTGTTTAAGACATAAGAGCTTTTCAATAATGGAAGTCAAGGAAAGATGAAGTGCTAAACACAGCTGCCTTTTCTAGGAAATCAAACAGAATCTCTTTAAAGGAGAATGCATCAGAATCACGTCTAGAAACAACTCTTTGCAAACTTTTCTACTTCTCTTAAATGAATTCCTCAAATTAATGTATAGTTAATCTGATGATTATGTATATATCTTAAGGGTATCGTTTTGTCATTATAAAATAATATTTTCAGCAAAAGAAACAATTCTAGAAGCACTTCTACAACAAATGCCAAAAAACAAGCCAAGCATATGAACTAAAAAGGCAAATGCAATTAAAAATACAATTCTTTTATAGTAATTACCATACTCAACAAGTAATTACAAAATTTTAAGTATACTGCAAGCTCCCCTTAATAATTGCCATGTTACAAACTGGTTGTAATAGACAATAGATCCGCTTAAAGCTCTCCACGGCACTTATAAATGGCACAACAAAAATGCCGACAATAAATCGCCAAAAGAAATGCCCCAAACCAAGTGGTATCCGCTCAACCCCTCGCCACCCCTCCACCCACAGCCCCATTCGCTTAAAGTGGACTCGTCAAATTGCCGGCAGCTCTGTCGACAGAGTCGCCTCCAAATAGATGCAAATGTATGCAAGCCGTGGCTACTTGTTTTTTGGAATACCTTTCACCTTTTTTATACAACCTCTCTCCCCCCTCTCTCTCTCTCTCTCTCTCTGTCTCTCTGTCTCTGTATCCCTCTCTCTCCATCTCTATGTATATGGCGATCCGGTCACAGAGGCGCTTGCCCGTGCTCCGTTAACAAGACTTGCGTGGACCCGAATCAATCATGCAACTGCGATGTGAAGGAGAACAAATGGAATTCGGACGAGGGCTACTATCAGGAACCGCACAGTTTGGGCATCACCAACATGTATTTCCTGCAGCAGAAGGACCTCGACGACGAGGCCCAGGGACGCATTACACTCGGCCCCCTCGAATGCGTGGAGACAAGTGAGTTGCCAAACAACATCCCCATACAAAAGTAAATATCTCTTTGTTTTTGGGGGGAATACAGATACACAAAAGTATGTGGTTACCTTTACCACGTCGCAGTCGTATATTGAGGTGCCTGGCTGGCGAAAGGGCGATATTGCCTTCTCCTTTCGCACCACCGGCGAGAAGGCCATCTTACTCTTCCAGCCACCGATTCGGGCGCACTATCCCTCGTTCATGGTGGCGTTGACGGGTGACTATCAGCTGACGTTCAATTTCACGCTGAGCACCGGCACCACACGGGAACTGGTGATTAACTCCCATCGCAGGTGGGTCAAGTGTTTCACCCACCCATCCAGTGTACCCATCAATTAGCCATGGGAAACAAATAAAAATATATATATGTATGTATATCATATTGAATTGCTTGAATTGCAGGCTCAATGGCGGCGAATGGCATAAAATATGGATCGACTACAATCAATATCATGTGCGCTTCATGATAAACACCGATTACCAGATGCTCGACCTTCTGCCTGAGGAGGAGTTTGGCCCGTTTGAGGGCAGCATGTACATCGGTGGCGCCACATTGTAAGTACCAGCGACTTTAATACACTCAGAAAATCAAATCATACTGAATTCGAAATACTTTTAGTGTCAAGGGTAACTCACCTCACCTTATTATTGAGAAAGTATATTTCTAAAATCCAGGGTTTTTCTATTCAGTTCAGAATACAGTTCACTAATTTATAATCTCTATTTTGTAGAATAATGTTTTCTTATATGTAGAAGTTGTTTTTGACAACAAGAAAATCTTTCTAGTTTTTCCTACAATTCATGAGGATTTTTTTCTGAATGTACATGGATCTAATCAGCCCTGGCTTAGCCGCACTCCCAATCGTTTTTTATGGCTGCTTGCAACGCAGCAGCAGCTGTAATAATAACCGCAGTGCAAAAGCCAGCGAGCGTGCCTCAATTGGTCATTGCCCATTGGCCATTGCGGTCTGTGCAATTTATTGCCGCAATTACGTTTTAATTATAAACGCGCGACTAACAAAACTGGCAAACTGGCAGCAGCAAGCCAGCAACAGCAACTCTGTCGGTTGGCTGCAAAAGATACTCAAAGGCGTTCAGAATGTGACCCAAGGGCAACTCATTTCATGCTGATGAGTGTAACACTCCTCAGGCCCATTTAAGGGCATACCAAGTGATTATCTTTGGCAAATTACTTTACGCTAGTTGATTATGACGCAAATTGAGGCGCCACACAAATGAAAGGCTCGCTAATATTGTAGACTCATCAATTTATATTTGCTTTTGCCAAAAACATTAATAACGAAATTAAACACAATACTTCTACCCCGAATCCATTAATAATGATGAAGTTGTACAAAAGTGTGTAACGGGCACAAGAAAATATCTGCAGTATATATATTCCTGATCAGCATCGATGAATTTATATCTATTTTAAATCGGACTTCAGAGATACTAGAAGTGAGTAGAGCTTTCTCGATTAAAGCATGCTCACTTGGTTTTACATCGCTTAGTTACTTATCAAGAAACTTATAAATAAAGTATTTATATTTCTGACAACTCTTCTATGATTAATTTCCGACCAAGCTCTACAATCATCTGTTGCCCAACTTCAACAAATCTCAATCGAAGTGCTTATTTAACCCAATCGAAGCTGTTTGCAACATATTATTAAGCAGTTCAATCAGTAATTAAGCAGCTGTTTATTATTTGCTTAATGCTGTTATCGTAGCTGTTGCCAACTTGCAGCCAACTCGCATTTGCACCACATATATAGAATATGCTTGAAATGCTCGTTTCAAAAGAATTGCCATAATTAAATTAACTTCCCGCTGGAAATTCATTTAAAAGTCATTATCAATAATCAAGGCATTGGCGTGGTCATGGGGGGAGGGGGCTAGCAGCCAAAAGTTGCCCACCAGTCGCGAACTCGTGTTTTTTACCCCATTTTCAAGACGAGTCGAGCTTTTCATCCTTTGCCAGTTGGCGCATTTAAAACGCGCTTATGCTTGATTGGCATAATTTATAAAGTTTTTTCTGCACTCTCACACACAGACACACACAGACACACACAAACACACAGACACAGGCAATGACAAGCAGATGTGCACACTCATAAATAGTGTCGGATTTTATTCATTAAGTGTGTGTGTTTGTTAATTTATTGAATATTGCGCAAAATCAAATTTAAGAAATAAAATCGAAAAGTAAAAACCGAAATATGTAAAATATTGCACTCAACGCCAAACGCTGATGCACCACACTGCACACACCTCAGACCCAATCATACAATTTCGATGAGAGTAATTAACGGTAAAGTGCTGCGCTTTATATATATATCGCTCAGCCAATTATGGAACTCAATTTATTTAAACAAAATATAATAAGAGCACAAGTGAAACAACTACGAAAAACAAAAAACAACGGATATCCTAGGCAAGCCGAGCATTGAATACCCTTGCAGAGTGGAGTCGAAATGCCGACATCTAAAGCTGATTGTTCCTATACAAACTAGATGATATAGTAGGCTGATATCTATGATTGTTTGACAGCGTAATAAAATGCATAACCGATGAGTTTGGTTAGAATCACTTGATAAGCAAACATTTTTTCATGCAATATCTTGACCGATGGTGCCTGTAGCAGCTATATGATATAGTAATTCGATTCGGCCAGCTCCGATATATGTGCGGCAGTAATGTTTCATCCACATAGATTTAAAACTCAGAAACAATGACAGAACGAGAAATGGACATGGCTATATCGACTTGACTGCTGACACTGATTTAGAAAATATATTTTAATGGGTTCGGAGACGTCTCCTGGAAGGCGTTACAAACTTCACGACAAAACTATAATATTCTCTGTAAGGACTTAAAAAAGCACAAGCCCGACAATGTGAAGAACTGTTAAAACCAAAGAGCAAGAAACACGACAGTTGAAAGCGGCACGACTATGACTATACTCTGCGAAACATAAAACAATAAATAAAAAAATTACTAAAATGAATTTTTAATTAATTAAGTTGAACTTATCATAGAGACTATGACAAAAATGGTCCCATCCCTTGAAAATGTAGTCAGATTAACCAAAACTTAAGGAAGTTTAAAGTTTAAGGAGATTTCCAAGTACAAATTATAAAATCTTCAAAATATAGTTATAATTTCAATAAACCCCATTTTCTGTCCTCTCATAACCAAATGATGACAATGTCGAAAATGACTTAACTACACTCAAAGTTTGGTAAATGAAGTGAGTCAGCAGGAAGAACCTTAATGAAGAGCTCGTCTTACGCTGATTAAGTACAGGGTATACAAATATTGATGCACTTGGCCCTTGGCAAGGCAAGGCCATGGCAAGGATGCCGCTAAAGTGCGCAGTGTACCGTGTGCAGTGTAAGCCATTAAGGGAAATCAGTGCCAGCTCATAAATAAAAGAGTTAATCAACATATTGACGCAGACAGGGCCAGACACGATACGAGAGACGAGGCAAGGGAGACGTGGCAAGGGAGACGTGGCAAGGGAGACGTGGCAAGGGAGACGTGGCAAGGAAGAACGAGGGATGAGGAATGAGAGACGAGTGAGGTGAGACGAGACTTTTGCTTAACGCAGTGGGTCACATGAAGGCGGCAACTGATGGCATTTCAATTAATCCCTCGAGGCAGTCTGTGGTCCAGTTTAATGTACAACCATTTCCGTTGTAAGCTCAATATAACGATCTTATTACACACATATGCGACGTTATTATACAACAATTAATTAAGCGGAATGCAATAAAATTGGCAAAATTTGTGATTGAAATTAAGCTAACCTTATCGAAAATAGACCATGACCAAAATGGCTCCGTCACTTGAAAACTTCTAGAACTTTAAGATTAACTAAATAGAAATCGCGAATAAAATAATATAAAGAATTTCGACTTCAAACCTATTCCGACAATATTTCTCACAAATCTTGGCCCATATTATGAACCACAAAAAGCAGCTTTATAATTGAAGCTAACACTAATGAAGGTTGTCAACGCTTTTTTTGCTATATCGTGTTGTTTGTTAGAAACAGCACTAGATGTGGCAGCTGTTGCAGCAGTTGCAACATGCACGTTGATCATCGACAAAAACACTGACAACTGGCTGGCCAAATATGCGAACTATTTGCCACGAAAAAAAGGAAAACGCGCAAAAATAGTGGTTGCCACTGGAGAAAATTTGCCACTCTCGACGGTGGGTGTTGTAAGTGTGTGCAAGTGTGTGCGTGTGTGTTGCAAGCGCGTCCCTGAATGAATGAAAAGTGCTTAATTGCTTGTGACGGTGTTAAATAAATTCTTAATTGCTTCGCACTTTGCGCGTTTGCAACGTTAATAGGATTTCCGCTCAACGAATTGCTCAGCTGCATTCTGCATCTCTTCTCTCTTTCTGTCTCTCTCCATCTCCTCTATATATATATATATATCTATATATAAATGGGCTGTCAAAGTTCTTTCATTTTATTACCGTTAATTTCGTGTACACATTTCATTTTTATTTTATTTCGGCAAATGGCCAGCCAACCAGGCAGCGTGCAAATCCTTTTAGCCAAGTGTCAGCACGGCAGACAGCCATCATTTGCAAGGCAAAACGCTAAATTTCATTTTACAACGAGCACTCACGTTGCACGTTGCACGTTGCACGTTGAGCGTTACATGGTGCTCGTTGCACGCGGCGTATGCGCGCTACAAACATCAAAATTAACATGTGCCACATGCAGCACACGTTGCTAAAAAAAACTAATGACTTAATAGCTGTGCAGCTTAAGAGCTGCAGATTGCAATTACGTTAAAGGACACAACGCAGCAACGCTCAAGGACTGCCTGCCCCGCCCTCTCTCTGCCCCTGTGGCTATGTGATTATTGCCTGCTGGCCAATTCATTTGGCATTATTCAATAAGTTTCGCGCTTAAGGAACAATTACGTAACTTAGCAAACAATTACAAACCAAAGCGGCGACAAAGTGAAAAGAAATTACAATAATCAAAAAAAAAAAAGATGTGAAAAGGGGGCAAAAGCTACAAAAAATAAAATACAATGAAAATAGAGCATTGACATGCCGAAGTTGAAATACACTCGCAGAAAGAAGTGCTCAGTGCCGAACAGACTTGAAGCAAAAGCCATAATACCTTTTGTAAGGGACAGAGAAAAAACCAAGAAAGTGCAGAGTTGGGAATTTCTTTTATTTAAAACAAGAATTTTAATTTTACTTAGAGCTTTTTGTGCAGACAACACTCAGCGAATGCGGCGGGCGACTTGTAATGAAATTTACATAATTTAGAAAGACATTTTTGAGCAACTTTCGTTGCTGTGCTTCTTCTTCTTCTTACTGCTGCTGGGTGGAATGGGGGCAAGAAGAGGAAGTACGCTGCACGCGTATAAACAAGACATTTCCGCCACTTTAATTTTGAAAAGCTTACACTTGAGATTTTATTGGCCAATTCATTGTTAGCTACACAGCAAGACCCAGATAGAGAGCTCTAAAGAGGGCACGGAGGGAGGGAGGGGGTTGGCAATGAGAGGGGAGCATTCTGGAGGGTTCGAATTCTGTGCGCAAAAGTTAAAAGCGAACGAAACTTGCAAATTGCTCGAATACAGCAAGCAAGATAAAAAGAAATGAGTAAAAGCATACTAACTGCGACAAAGAGGAGTCAGCCGAGTGAGAATGAACTGAGGATACTCTAAAAATAAATAGTTTGGCTTATTTCTAAAGCTTATGCAGTAAAGTGGTTAAAGTTAAACTTGAAATCTGATTGTTTGAACGAAGTAAATGGTTTACTTCTTGAGCATATATTTAAATTGAAAAACCACATTAAATCCACTGTTAAAAAAGCTAGTCAAGTTATTAGTTTTATCAAAGATACAAGATACTTTACAGTATATATTCTATATTTTTTACTTCTAACATCAAGCTGGTATAGAGCCACATAACCCTTTAGTAATTCATAATTACTCTTGTCATAATATCGGCATACTCAATGAATAAATCAAACAGGGTCGTCGCTTGGTAAGTGTATGCAACGCAGTTGTAAAGAAAAAGGGCGCCAAACTACAAAAAATAAATGACTAAAGTAGCCGGTTTGAAAGAAATTGTGGCATCCAATGGCTCTCAGTAGGGATAGCTTTAACCAATGTTTGGCCGATTAAAGCCGGCAGCCATCATCGCTGCATCAGTTCGACTGTCGTCGTCTGTTCGTCGATTTGCCAAAGCAGCAAACTTGAAAGCCCAAAGGCGTCGCGGCCAAGTCAACACTGAGTTTTTGGGTCTGGGATTCGTGAAGCAAATGCGCCAGCAGGCTTCACAAAAAATATTTGCATAAAGTCAGCAAAAGGTTCGAAGTCGATACTTTTTTTTTACTTGCAGCTGCTGGTCGACTTATTGAATAAACATGACAGTCGCCGTAATATATATGAAAAACAAACAAAAAGTAATCCCTAATCCCCCAATTGCATATCCGCAGTGACCTGCTGAAGAAGCTGTCTGTGAAGGCGGGTCTTATTGGCTGTTTCCGTGGCCTGGTGGTCAATGGCGAGATACTCGACATCTACAGCTACATGTCAGTGCATCTGTCGGAGATTATCAAGGATTGTAAGCCATCCTGTGTGCCCTCGCCGTGTCGCAACGGTGCCCAGTGCAAGGAGCTGTGGAGCAGCTTCAAGTGCGTCTGCAACAATCCCTGGGCACACATTGGCGAGTTCTGCGAGACGAGTAAATAGAATCATATAGCAAACACAAACTCAACGCTAGCTAATTGAATTCTGTCCCCCCATTTTGTAGATATCAATGAGAAGGCGTTGACTTTCATCAATCGCGAGTCGTTTCTGATGCGAAACTATCTCAGTGTGACATCGACGCCAGCGATACTCCTCCATGGCATTGAGGATGAACGGGAGATGCTCAAAGGGATTCTCAGCCAGGATCTGTTGATTAATTTGCGTACCTACGATACAAATGCCTTGGTGCTCTATGCCAACGATCATTACAATAACTTTGTCCATCTGTACATCAGTCAGGCCAGGGAGATTGTATTCCTCTACAACTACGGCGATGAGATTGTCAATCTGACGCTGCTCGATGAAACACTGGTGAGCAATCTGAAGAGCATTCAGGTGGCCATTGTGCGGGGCGAGCAGGAGACTCGCATGCATGTTAATCAGCGCAGTGCCAGCATAGATCGGGGCACCCTCCTCCTGGATGAATACGCCAACAAGCCCTGGAGCAATCCCGAGAAGGGTAAGTCGAAGTTAAGCAATCAAAAATATAATTCAAATTATTTATTTATTTATTTATTTTTTGTTGACTGATTTTAGTTGACATTAAGTATATAAATAATGAATTAATCTTTATTTCAACCAGATTGTGATTGACTGAATTTTTTGGGGAATATCTGTGGTTCAGGTTCAGTAAGCCCAAATTCGAATTTATGTACAAATTCTTTCCAAAAATTAGCACATAGATATGGGTTAGGTTGTTTTTTAAAACACACGGGTGAGCTGCTTGATGATTACCTTCGTCACTTCCAGCGACTGCTGAGTTTTGAAGACTTCACATGCGAAGATGAGCTGCTGTTGTTCTGTGCCTCATCCTGAGCCGCCAGCTCTTCGTCGATCAGCAGCTCAAAGTTGCCCAAGGCATCAGCGCTGGGTATCTTATTCCAGCGGACATCTGGCAAACCATCCGGAGGCAGCACCACCGACAGAATGTTGTCAATCAATTTATACTTGAGTATGCGATCATTCACTGTTGTGGAGGTCAGGGATGGGGAGGCATTCACCTCCACCAGCCAGGGCTTCAGAGCATTATCAATGATGATGTCATAGCCATAACACTCAAAGCAGTGCCTATCGCTGGCCATCACGGGCGCTACAGCACGCAGCGAGTGTACAATCAGCCAGGAGATGGCGCCAAAGAGTCGATCGGTGACCTCCTTGCCACGGGTACCCTCCAAATACAGTGCCAAATTCTGCACCGACCACTTGCCGCCATGCAGGGTATTATACTCCCCTCCATGTTTCTGCACACTCACATTGGTCAGATGGACATACATGTTGTCCAGCTCCGTCACACTCGTATCGTATTTCACTGTACAAAAACGACAGAATCCCTGCTTGAAGAGATATGCTTTCAGGGGACGAAAGGAGGCGACAAGCACATACAGGCGCAAATCGAACTTTTTGCCACCGATCAGCAGCGGATTATCGATATATCTGGATATAACATACGATTCCTTGGCGATTTGTGGATGAAAAGGCCCCTTGGCCTCACGCGACCATTTCTTCAGCTTGGACAGCTTGTTGATGAGAAAGATGCCAGCGCCCTGCGATTTGCCGCACGGCTTCATAATCCAAGTGCTCAGCGGAAATTTGCGATACTCCTCCACAAACATATTATAATCCGCTGGCAGCACAAAAGTCGTTGGCACAAAATCCAGATAAAGATAGCGAGTGCCGCTCGAGTTATTTGACTCAGTTTTTTCGGCCAGAGGATTACCATCCCGTTCGAGATCCTTGCGATAGCGTTTGATATTCTTGACGAGCAGATCCTTGCGCGAGAGCTCATAGTGATTGGGAAAATGATTGATCATCTGATTGTCGTGCATCCGATAACCGCTGTCCACACTAAAGATATTCCGACACGTCTGCACGCCAGCCCAATAGAAATGCCAGTCATCGTCGCCATTTACCTGATGCCAGCCACGCTTCTCAAAATTGTTCACCAGCACCGATTTGTCCAAATCCGTGCAGAAGCCAATTTTTACCCGGTCATGACACTGCTGATTACCACCAGCACCACCAGCTCCACCACCACCTGCACCACCCCCGGCCGCACCAGTGCCAACTGTGGCTGGCAGACGACCGTACATTGTGGCAACACTCCTGTCGATTGTCGGCTGCAGACTGGCAATGCGCTGCGTCCAATCGCTCACCGGTCCGGCGCATCCATAATACATTGTTGAGGCATCCCCACCGCCCCCGTACATCCTGACATGACCGCGCATTGCCAGCCGTTGCTTAGCTGCCAGTCACTTGTTTGATATTTCGGGCACTGCGACTTTTATTGAACCAACAAAGCTTTCTCCAACTGGTTGCCACTGGTAACTTTCTCCTACCACCTCTCCTTGAGGCCAGCCAATCCTTAGAGTCTGCTTTTTTTTTTCACTGTGCCGCCAAGCGCAGCAGGCAAAATAGTTTCAAAACAGTTTAGCAACTAAAGTTGCAAATATGCCAAAAATGTCCAAACACACACCAAAATAAGAGAAAAAAATGTGAAAAAAAACACACTGGGAAAAATCTGTGTTCACTGCGATCGCCAAATTATTTGCACTTGAAATATTTTTCTGTGTGTGTGTATGTGTGATTGTGTGTGTGTGTGTAGAGTCAGTAAAAAACACCAAAAATAAACTGTATAAAACGAAAGCAATTCGAATGGCTAAACTTTTCTCAATGGCATAAAAACATTCAGCTGCTTTATAGTTGTTTGAAAAATGTTTGCCAGAATATGTTAATAAAACTGAATTGTTGAAGCCGAAATCGCTTTTTCACACACTCCAACTGTGAATTGGATCAGTTTTTAATAAACATTGTGTTTCAATGGTATTAAATTCAAATCAAAATTCAGTTTAACAGCCATATGAATAGAGTGTTCTAGATATAATTGATAACTATTGCATATCCTCGTCGTCTGCTATTTTCCAACTTGATTAATGGGAAAATATACAAATTTGCATAAATTTGTCAAAACTGATTGAAATTTTTAGCTTCGGTTGCATTTTGGCATTAAATCTGAATTTTAAAAGGCTTTGTTCAACGGAATCGAACAAGTTTGAGAGAGAGACAGTGCTCGACTAAAAGATACCCTGAATACGTCTGTTAAATAGTACGCAGAGGAGTGTTGATTAAGGAATTTCGTCTGAGTATTTAAAATATATTTTAAATGGCTTTCATTTACTCTTAAGTATATCAAACAACACTTGTACAATGAATAATTGCCAACAATCCTGCTTTCAGTTAGATCCACTTAAATTAATCGAAATAATCCAAGTAATGAACTTAAAGAGCATTTTGAACTTACTTCGATTCAGTACCTTAACTGATTTAAGCCAGCAAATTCAGCAATTTGGATTCTCTTTAACTGCACTTAAGACGGTTTCCAGATTAATAAGTCGATGCATGCATTTTGCTTTTGGCAAAAGTCGCCCAAATTACGTACAACTTCGGCTTAAAGGCACTTGAAATGGAAATCTGCCAAATTTGCCCAAAAATCAATCAAAGAGCTCGTGTTCAGCACAGCAAATGCAGACCAAATTTGCCAGCAAATTTGGTGTAGTTAGTCAGCCGGCAGAGAATCAATCATAATTAGACATCGAAAATTGTACAAGAGAGAGAGAGAGAGAGAGAGAGAGAGAGAGGGAGAGAGAGAGAGCTGAAAATCGTCAATACTTCTGTAGGGAGAATAACACATGACCACTTATGCAATTAAATGCGTTAACTGGAAATTATAGATAGACAGGCAGAGAGGCAGGCAGAGAGCCAGTCAGGGCCATGGCCAGGGCCAGGGCCAGGAATTAACTGGCTAGCTGCAAACATTTCAATTAGACAAACTTGGGCTCCAAATGCCAAAAGCGGACCCCAACACAAAACCCAATTGCCACACAGCAATGAAGGCTCATTTCCGCACAGGCCACACACAGAAATGGGGTCGAAACGTGGTCGGAACGCTTAAACTGGTTGCCTCATTTGATTTTGTTGTTGTTCTTGTTCTTGTTGTTGTTTATTTGCAGAGGTCCTATCGCCGCATCGTCCGCCCGCCCCGCCCACCGAGTACTTTCAGTTCCACGTTGGCGGCTACGATCCAGCAAATTTGCTACGCCCAAATGTGGATGCACCCAGTCTCGAGGGCTATATCGGTTGTGTGCGCGGCCTCAAAATTGGCGCCCAGTTGATCGACTTGGCGGAAATCAATGAAAGGAATATAGCGCCCAGTAAGTACAACTACGAGTAGGAGTACGAATACGAGAATAAATCAATTTTCACTAAGTGCCAGAGCCAAACCAGACAACTAGCAACCAGCAGCAGCAGCGTAATACTATTTTCGGCTGCCTGCTTCGTGTTGTGGCTGCCACACACTGCTGCAACTTAATATGCAGGCAATTTCCGCAAAGTGCTGCCACTGTTGAGCCTGCTGCTATGTGTGTAGTGTGTGCTCCAAGATTAATGCCAATACGATAAACGCAGCCAGAGCGCCGGCTACGCGGCGTATGATTTATGCAGCTACACGGCCACACACGGCGCGGAAATTGCCTCCTGACATTCATACGATTAAGTATCACGTATTGCAGCCCCGCTAATCCAACTAGCGATGAATTATCCTTATCTAGAGCCAGCGGAATATGCCGAATCACTCACTGGCTAGCTGATTGAAATTTCATTTCTCACAGTGAACAAAGTTTGAAAAGAAAAAAAATCACACTTTGTAATTTAGAAAATCGAAATAGTTTTAATGCCAAGGTTAGCAAAACTTATTATTCAGAAAAGTATTTTTTTAATTCAGGATTTTCTTTTCGCTAGTCTGTAAACAAATTTATAGATTAAAAAAAAGTAGTTGTTTCTCAATTTAGAAAGGATTTCTTCTACAGACTAGGGACATATTTTACCAATATTTAATCATCTCCTTAATCCCCACAGCTTCGGAAGGTGTACTGCCCAATTGCCAAATCAAATGCGATGCAGAGCCCTGCAAGAATGGTGGCATTTGCAAGGAGCATTTTGCCGAACAAATGTCCACCTGCGACTGCGAGCACACCAGTTTCCTGGGCGAGTTTTGTTCGGTTGAGAAGGGCGCCGATTTCAGCGGGGAGTCCACACTGCAACGCAAATTTGAGCTGCCCAGTTCGGGCAGCGTGAACTATGTGCGCCTCCAGCTGGCTTTCTCCTCATTCGACTTGAGACGAGCCAATCGCATTATGCTGCTGTTGCAGACAGCCGCGGAGCGTAGTTATTACCTACTGCTGGCCATCACCTCGGATGGGTATCTGCAGTTCGAAGAGGATCGCGAAAGGGGCCAAACTGTGGGAGCACGCATCGATCGGAATTTCCTCAACAGTGCCAGACACTCGATTTACTATGTGCGCAATGGAACCCAAGCCGTGCTCTACATCGATCGCGAACAGGTGCCCCTCACGGACTTCGCGGCCCGCGTGCTGACCACCACCTTGGATGAGGGCGCCAATCGCGCCCAAATTGGCGGCATCAATACCACAGACTCTCGTTTTGCGGTCTTTAAAAGCTACAGCGGCTGTCTGTCAAGTGAGTAAAAAGGGGCAGCCTTGCTGCCACTGTCGAGTTCCAGTTGCAGTTGTCGTTGTCGTTGGAGTCATAAATTTCATCTCGACTTGCCATTAATTTATATGAATAGGCAGTGGGTGCTATGGTTTTGTTAACAACTATGTAACGCTTGCACAATTTAGCTGTTGTTTGACTTGGCCAGCTAAAAACTATTACTACGACTGCTCAAACTTTTGAAAGACAATTTTAATTTGTGCTCGCTGTTAATGAAATTAGTCACCTTCTATTGAATGGTAATAAGTATAGATCCCTATTCAAATGTTTTAATCACCCGAATCTTTTCTACAATATTCATTTTCGAATTTATCTAAATCGTCTGCTCTCAAAAATATCATTTTCTCAATTTAGTCAACGACATCCAAAATGCAGGCAAAATAAGTGTATTTAAAATTTTGCAACACCCAAAAAAGCTTTAACTTTTTTTCGACGGTTTTTCGTCATACTCAAATTGCAGTTTATTGTTTTTCTTGTTGTTGTTGTTGTTGTTATTGTTATTGTGTGGTCTCATCAAGTGGCACGGCCAGCAGTTGCAAGGAGATGCTGCAGCACTCTGTTGACCAAAAATTAAATTTATTCGCTGCCATAAAAAGTCATTTCCGTGGCTGTTGCCATAAATTTTTGTCAGTTTTTGCGCTCTCAAGATTTACAGTGGCTCATATTTAAATTGTTGCTCCTGCTGCTTTTGTAGCTGCCGCTGCTGCTTTTACAACAGCCAACCACACTTTGATTAAAATTCTCAACTCTCTCTCTCTCTCTCGCTCAACTGTTAGTTGCTTAGCCAGCCAGCCACGCCCACTTCACCGCCTCCTGGATGTGTGTGCAAGCTGTTAAATGGAGCAACTATTAAAGCGCCATCGAATCGCGTTTGTTTGCCAATGGCCATAAACAGAGCAGACGAAAATGTTGCCTCAAAACCCACCCACCAAAAAAAAAAACTGCAAAATTGCATATTGGAAAAGTTTTTCCGTTTTCGAACTCGCTTAAATGCAGTTAAAACCAATTGAAATTTTTGTGCAGTGACAAAAAATACAAAAAAAATGCGACTTGAATTATTAGTTGGCCAAGTGAGCAAAAGAGCTTCATTTAATCAGCTATCAATTTGTTTAGCTATCCATAGTTAACATTTTTTTGTGCAGTGCAAGTCGCAACTCAATAGCAGGGGCAGTTAACGTTTTTGGGGTATTACAAATTTTATTGCTAATTTCGGCAAGCCATAAAATATGCACGAATGGTCACAGACCCTGTAGACGTCCAACAATAACAACAACAATACCAACAACAACAATTTCCAGGCCAAGAAGACGATCCCAAAATTGACCCGGAACGCATTTGCATTTCAATTTGAATTAATGACCAATACTAATGAGAATTTCATCAATATTCCCAATTGGCGCCGCAACGCAGACATCTACATCCAGGTGAATGGGCACATTATGAAGCCACTCGAGGAATATATGCTATTCACCAAATCCGGTGCCGACAACATAACGGTCATTAATCCGCAGGGCGTACGCAGCGCACAATGCAATGCCAAATTCGATGTGAGCGAGCAGCCAACGCAGGAGCCCATGGTCAACGTTAGCATGGTAAGTCAACTGTATTAAATACACTGTGCAAAATTTGTAGAGTGCACTTTATAAAATACCAGTTAGGTGTTTATATATGTATGTAATACGTCTGTGTTTCTTATCCGATATTAATGAAATCTTTAAGGTTGATCAATAATATGTCTAGAAATGTTATATATTAATATCAAGACTGTAACTTCATAGTTTCATCTTTATTGCTATATATAATCGATTTGAAGCGATAATAGCAAAACGGTGGCAGTTATTTATGAAATGAAATAAACTTGATCTGCATAAGAATTTATATTCGAAATTTAAAGTTTCTAGCTTTGATAGAAAGAGATAGATGATGATAATCCTGACCCCATTGGGCTCAGATACGTTTCCTTCTGCCTGTTACAGACATTTCCACAACTGCATTATACCCTTTTTGCCGATCTTTAATGGGTTCGATCTTTTATATTTCTCTCCGTAAAATGCTTACTTGCTCTCAATCGCTCTCACATTAAATGGACAAAGAGAGTTGAAAACAATAAACCACATTTGCGCTCTTCACACTCAATTATTTTCTTTAAATTCCCATTTCGGGCTTAATTTTATTAAACTGTTGGTTCCCAGTTTCAACACGGGATAAGGCATCTGTGTTCCGTCCATAATGTAAATCTGAGTAGTGTTAACTGTGGGCCTTATGTTGATCCACTTCAACTCTCACCTCTCAACTCTCGGTAGATACCCGAGCCGTGGGTCGAGGAGCCGCCACAACGAGTGCCGTATATATCGAAATTCGTTTATGACGTGGACAAGAAGGAGGACTCGACGCAGGTGCTGTTCATAACGCTGACCAGTGTGTTTGTCATCATTGTTGTGTGCTGCCTGCTCGAGGTATATCGCAGCCATTTGGCCTACAAGAAGCGCATCGAGCGCGAAACGGACGAGGACATCATTTGGTCCAAGGAGCAGGCAACCAAAATGCACGAATCGCCGGCTGTGAAAGGGCCATCATCCACAGGCCATACGGGCATTAAGGCAGGCCACAACAGCAGCAGCCTGCCCGCATACAGCTACAAGGCGGTAAGCAACATGTTGTTGATGCCGCAGCTCTAATGAGATTTATTTGCATCTCTCTGTCTCTCTCTCACTGTCTGTGTTGCAGCTGCCGCAGGAGGACAGCAAGAAGCCAGGCAACGGTGCACCGTTGGTAGGCATACTCAAGAATGGCAATGTAACGCCACCAGCCACCTCTGCACCCGGCACACCCATAGCTGCAACAAAGAATGGCGACATTGCCACGCGCATCGAGGAGGAGCAAGAAGATGAAGAAGAGGAGGCTAATGGGCAGCCAACTGAACAGCAGCAGCAGCAGGAAGAGGAAGAGGAAACGGCCAAGCCGTTACAGCAGCAGCAGCTGCTTAACCTCAAAGAGGAAGAGCCTGCCACAAATGGTGCGTCATGTAAATTACTTAAAAGCCATGCAAAATTATGACAAGCATCTTCTTTTTTGCTTGCAGCTGCCGAGTCAACAGACAACCCACTGCAAAATGGTCAGCCGGATGTCGCAGACACAACAACTACAACAACAACAACAACAACCGCAGCAACACCTACAACAACAACCACAACAACAACGCTACCGGTAAGCCGTGTAAATTTAAACAAATTGGCGCCCCTCGTCACAATTAGTGAGACGAACTTGCATGAGCTGTGAGCGGAGTCAGTCCAAGACCCCCTTTTGTCCACTCCCATGTAAATAACATAAAAAACACACACACAGCATGTCATTACATCCTGACACATTCTGAAAAATATTATTAAATATTAAAATCGAAATTCTTTGCCTGCTGATTGCAATTTTATGTTTTATAAATATACAACTACTACTACAACTACTACTACATCTAGTCCATAGCATTGTTATTGTAAATTATTATTATTATTATTAAATTATTTGACATTTTAACAACAACAACAAGAACTGCCATTTACTAAGCATTTTCTTTTTTTTATCATATTTTAATTAGGAGTCTCTGATTTTGTCAGAATAAAATTCGACTTATTGCGATTTTTTACTCTATTAAGCTAGATTTTGACAGCTTAAAAATAGCCAGCAGTGCAGCCAGAGGATAGTTCAATTTTGTCTCCGGCTCCATAAAGTATATATATATATATTATTGATCAGCATCGATAACCGAGTCTATTGAGTCATATTCATCTCTTTGTCTGCTTATGTCCCTCAGTTGTACAACTATTTTAATGAAACTGTGTATATATCCGTCCTTTAGCAGGCTGTAAATAAATATAGCTGTCATAGGAACAAATTACGCATTTTTGTCATTCTTACTTGTGTATTATTGTCCAATCAAATGTGACTTTGTTTCAATATGAAGAGTTGATTATTTCTATTGATTTTAATTTAACAAAATCAACAAATGTGTACGAAAACCAGGCAGAGTTAAATTTAAGCCAAATATTTTCTTCGCATAATCAATGTGTTTATGTTGTGTGTGTGTGGTATTTTTTATGCCAGCCAACTTATTGTTGTTCATTTGACCGTTGTTTGTATTCTGCAGGCAGACACACAAAACCAGTTGCAGAGCATGGGTGTTCGACTAGGCGATACCCCGTAAAAGGGGTGTGCCAAAACTAATAGCTCGTTTCTTTTCAATACTAACAAATATATAATTTACTTTACTGATGTCGCCGAAGCTACCCCATTTCACTTTTCACTGGGTGCATATTTATTACGTGCAGAAACTCAATATTGTTTAATTTTGAAATAATCGTAATTTAATGTCGCCAGTGTATTGTGCATGTTGTTTTAATTGTTGTTTAAATATTATGGGAATGCTTAATTAAAATCTGCTCAAACTCATTTGTGGGCGTTAGTAAAAGGGGGCGTAGCACTAATAAAGAAAATATAACTGGTTACGAAACTGGCAGCAAACGGCCAAAGCATTAAATAGGCTCATATGGAGGATGTGGCACCAACAATTGTTGTTGCAATGTGGCAACAAGGCAGCTTCATTTAAATATGAATTATTTAATAAGCAAAGAATGCAAATTCTGCCAACACAATGCTTTCATTTTCGTTTTATTACACATCGTTCAACTTAATGGAATTTCATTTGTAAGCTGTGAAAAATGCATTAAAAACTAACGATTATTATTGTAAATACGCTTATGAATATTTTAAAGTGCTCTTCAGGGGCTTGACCCGACTTACGACACCTTTTGTTGCATTTTATTTTCTATAAACCCAGCAATCTATTTTCTTGGCCACAATTCGAATTTTTTTGTGGCTATTCTTTCCTGCAGCTGTCCACTCTTTTAAATGTGTGTGTGTGTTGTGGGTGTATTTAAGAGACAAAAGTAAGAATGCTGCGGTCGAGAGCGCTCGACTAGGAGATGTCCTGAAGTTGTCAAATAGGCTTGCTGATGGTAGTTTACTTAATATGAAAATATGTTGTAATTTCTGTGTTTCTTAAACGAACTTAATCAAACTCTTACAGTTCATCAATAATATATCTGAAGGGGAAGGCTATATCTTAACAATTGTGTCTTCTAATGCTATCGTTAATCGATTTGTATCGATGTTCGCGAAATAAACTCGATCTGCGTTTGGTTAACGAGAATTTATATGCCAAATTTCGAGCTCCAATTGTATCTGAGAGGGGCTTGTTCATACGGACAGAATCGAATCAGCTGTCGATGCTGATCAAGAATATATATATTTTAGTCTCAGATGCTTCCTCCATCTTCCAACACAACTTCAATATACCCTTCCCCTGCATAAAAAAAAGCGAACATCGCAAAAATTCAGCACAGCGAATCGCAGCAATTGAACTGCATTTGTGGCATGGCTTGCCTTTTGTTGCCAAAGACATTTTCGAAATTAATATGCATTGAGGCAACAAAAAACAAGAAATAAAACTCAAGGTATCAAATGCGAACAAAGGCCACAAGAGAAAAAAAGAACACGATGCTGCACACAAAGGCAAACAAAGCTAAAACCAATAATAACAATTGCTGCAAGCCAAGTCACAAATTATGTGATATCATTTTGCAGGTGGAGGTAAAAGTTGATATTTTTAAAAGCATGTACTTACTACCTGGATATCAATGAATAACCATGATTTATGTATGAAGCGCCAAAGAACTTGAAGAAACTTGAAAACTGACTTTCGGCACGACTAAAAAACTCAACTTTTCCCCATCTCTGCTCTGCTTACGAACTATGTAAAAGCAAAATATTGAACTTATTGGCTTTTATGTAGTTTCAGCATCAAACGTACCCATCGAAGGGGTGTAGGAGGGGAGTGGTGGTGGCGTGTTACTTTTGAGCTTACTTAGCATGTACTTTTCCCCGACTTGAACTTAAGCTGCACCCAAATTGAATTTACCCAAGCTGCTTCCCAAAAAGCTAGCTCCAATCTTGAATCTCGAATTGCAAATCTAGAGCCTTGAGCTCAACGACAATACTGTGCCTGTGTTAGACTAACAGTTACCCTGTAAGTGTGGCAACTACTACAGCTGCCACTTTAGTTATTTGTTTTATTCAAGTTAAACTTTACTTGAAGCCAAGACATCCATTTTCGACAGCTGTGCTGGGTATTTGAAATGGCGAAAGTTGTGTGGGCAAAGTGCGTGTGGCATTGTCTGAGCACCATTGTGCAACACTCGTACTTGCAGCCGTTTCCGCCTGACTTGCGGCGTTTGCGTTGCGTCTTCCTGGCTGATTGCAACGCCAGCCCGAAATTGAAGCGTATCCTAAAAAGTTTCGGGGTTTTTTTTGGGGCATCGCACCCCAAATCAAAAAGTTTCGCTTACAGCCGCAAGGGCAAAGGGGAGTGGAGCAGCATGGGGGAAGTCAAAGCTTTTGTTTAAGCGGCAGCAGCCAAAAAAACGGGCTGCAAGTGCCACAACTGCTGTACTGCCACAGATATTCCTTCTGTGCTTGCTGCGTAGTTTGAAATGTTTTTTATTTTTGCTTGTGGTTGTTTCTTTGCATTTTCTTTGCCACTGCTACGGCTGCTGCTGTTCATTTGGGCCTTGCCACAAAACGCTGCACGCACTTAACTTTTGCTGCTACCAGCTACCACAATGCTGTGGTGAAACTCATTACGGGCTTAGAATGCAAAAAGCCAGCAAAACAAACCTCAAGCAGCAGCAGGAGCAGACACACAAATGCACAACAGCAAAAAATGCAGTAGACAACTTTCTATAAGTGCATAATATCTGTAAGTGTGTATATAAGTGTGTGTGTGTGTGTGTGTGTGCACTTGCAACTCTTCTATAAACCTTAATGAAGCACAAAGTCTGGCTAATGATGTGTAAATTAAAACGCCAGCCTCACACAAATAATCAATAAACAGGCAACGCGGCGTATGCGCAATCAGACCACAAATCAAACAAAGCCGAGAGCTAAATCAATGGGAAATTCATACATATATTTATATATATATGTATATATAAATAGAATGGAAAAGAAATCAAAGAGTTTGCTTTGATTTATCACAGGTTGCAAGCTTGCTTGTGTAAATAGTACAAAAAATGAATTTAAAGAGTGGAGAGACTTGAACTGGAAATACCCTGTTTGCAAGTTTTTAACTATCATAAGTCTTAGATTTGCATGTGTTTGAGTATGTATGTCTGTATGTATGCGTGTGCGCTTGTATTTATGCATGTGTATAGAAAAAGCTTTATGCGGTAATCGATTTGTATCGATTTTAGAGGAATTGAGAAAATGCATCCATCTGCACAACTTTACACCTCTTAACCTTTTTGAATGGGTAGACAAATACAGTAGAAAGATTTAAAGCATCTCTTTCTGCAACAACTAAAGTGTCGTTCGATTTAATAATTCAATACAAAATTGTTACCTGATGGAAGCTGTTCAATTAGCCAACTCGCTTGATATAAGGCACTTTTGGCATGTAAATGTAGAATTCGTGTTTTGTTGCACAAGATTGAACTGCAAGTTAATTTGTGTTGAGTCGACTACAACTTCCAATTAGGGGTTCATTAAAGTTTGCGATTGACTCAAGCATGCCGCAAGGAAGGGCACACAGTTTGGCAGTGCGACGGGGAGGGGGAGTGGAACCATTAGAACTATGTGGAAAATAATAATGCATGCCACATGAATAGAAGCACGGCGCATACTGTGTGGCATGTTAATTAAAAATTACTGTGCATGACATATTAACTGTGAAATGAGTGTAACGGTAAATGCTAGCCCGCAACAACAAAACAACATCAACAACCAATTAAAGAAAGTGATAAAAACTCACGAGAATGCTGAAAGAATAATTAAAAGAAAATATTAAAACGTAAAAGAAACGCTTTTAATAAATAATGCAACTCCAGCAGCAGCAGCACAAACATGAACACCAAGTGCAACAGACACCGCCGTCGACAACGTCGCCGCCGCCGCAGCAGCAACCGTTGCCACCTCAGCAGCAGCAGCAGAGACAGCCGCTACAAAGAGCGGCAACACTTCAACAGCCGAGCACAAAGGGACGACGCAAGGGGGCAGCGATGAGTGCAGCGCCAACTGTGCGACGACAAGTCTCGTGGGGGCCGCCAATCGTAGCGGAAACGGATGTAGACTTGCCAGCAGCCGCCACAAGCGGCGGCAAGGACACCACCCGCAAGACGACCAAGCAGAATGGCTATCACGGCGTCAATAGACGAGCAGCAACGGCGACAACGACCCGCAACTGAGCAAAACAAAATAAATATATCTATATATCTAAATATATATAAATAAACACATATAAGCATGTACATATATATATATATAAAAGCATAAATATTTAGTCGAAACGAAAGTCGCAAGTCGAAAGCGAAATCAAACACAGATTGAGCACAATTTTTATGGAATAAAGCAGCAAGAAATAAAAAACAATCAAAACAAAAATATGCTTAAGCATATTGAAAATCTAATAAAACGGATATTTATGTATATTTAAAGATGTTTGTTCCGGCATAATAGACACACTTTTCTTTTTAATTCATGAGAAATTTATTCTTAGAACTTGCGACTTATTTAAAATTGATGGCTCTTTTTGTATCAGAGACAGCGGAATTCAGTTTTTTGGGACTTAGTTTAATAGAGAAATCATATTGCGAAAAAAAATACAATTTTGCGAGACGAACTTTAACTACTAACAACTATAAAGATTGAATTAGTTTATATTAAAAACTGTATTTGTTCAGCGATAAAAGCAGGTAATTAAATAATATTAGAGCTAGATTTTTAATTGCATGTTTGAAATACACAAAAAAAAATAGTTAAAGTAGAATAAAATAAAGTATTAATTCTCTATTATAAATATAGTTTAATAAATTCATTTGTATATAAAATTAAATTCGTAGCGGAGCTTTATAAGTTTTAAAGTTAGCTGAAACTTAAATCAAAATTTCTGAAAATATATTTCTCTTTAAAAGTAAACATCTATTTTAGGCATGCCGATGATAAAATACCCTTGCAGAGCAAAGGTAAACTAAAAAGTTTTTCATTCAAACTACAAAAAGTAGATATAAATTTATATAAATATGATTTTAACTCATTTTCTAAAAACGACTTTTATTTTAATTTTGAGCCTTATACAAATACTTGATGTGTGTAAAAGGCATATTACTAAGAATATATATACATCTATATATTATAAGACCCTTTCTCCAAGTCTATATAATAATTGCAAAACGAACTTTTAAGATTTCATGTGTGGAAAGTTTTTGTATTTCGAGCCGAACTCAGTTCATGGCTAAAATACATATACATATATTGTGAGGGGAAAATTCCATTTCCATATGTATTAAGTTTAAGTAACTGTCTTCCTGCACCCGCTGTGTGTTGTGATATATGTTTGTTTGTATGTTTGAAAGGTAATAAAAGTTTTTTCGTTTGCCTGCGAAACTTGCGAAACAAAAAGCACAACTTTAAAATGTTTCTTATTTAACAGAATTATACAATGAGTATGTACACACACACACGCACACACACACACACATATTAATTTTCATTTATTTAAATAATTTTTATTAAAAAAGTTTCAAGCGAAATATGTTGACGACAGTAGCAAAAAAAAAGGTAAAATGAGCATGGAAATATTTTTGCACACATAATGACACATCAATATGTAAGATGTGTATGTGTGTGTGTGTGCGTGTGTGGGAGTGATGGGAGTAATGGGAGAGTGGACGAGGGAAGGGGCTAAGGGCAAAGAGGCAGGCAACCAACAGCTTGTTAGTGGCTTTGTTGGTCAGTACTTTCAACTAATGTGTTTTGTGCGACCATACAAAATCTCAAGCACCCATTTACACATACGCAAACACACTCGCACACACACGAACACACACACACATAGATACAACACTCAGGCACACTCGCTCAATGTACTTAAATTGTTGTTGTTGTTGTAGTTTGCAGCTGCTGCTGCTGTTTCCCCGGCTGCCATTTGGGATGCCAACAAACCGCAGAGCACATGTATGATATGTGTGTGTGTGTGTGCGTGTGTGTGCTGATGTGTGTACTCGTGTGTGTGCCTGGGTCAGAATGGCAGCTAGCTGTATGCTTCATCGCCTTTAGAGCGCTGCCTGCATAAAATAACCGCATAAAATGTCGTTAAGCATAACGAAATTGAGTCTGCTCATAAATTCAGATTATAAGATTAAAATGTTGTGATTTTCGCACGCAAAAGGGGAATACCCCTTTTCCCCCCTCTGCCTCTTATCCCCAAAAATAATGAAACACAAAAATTGGTGCAACGAGCTGGCTTTTCTTGGCTTTTTTCGCTGGCAGGCAGGCTTATTGAAAACTGCTGCTGATACGAGCAAGGCGATGGGGATGTCAGTGACAACGATGCCAAAAATTAATGAGTTTACGACTTTTATCGCCCCAAATGTCGTCGCCTTAATGCCAGCACAATTTATGCAGCTAGCGACAAGCGTTGATAAGTCGGAAAGATTTTTACCAGCACATGCTTTGCATAAGAAAAACTTTGTCAGCTTTCAAAAGTGCTACAAAGGAAGCGAAATACTCTGTAGAGAGTGTAAATTATCAGAGAAGCAGAGAAGTGATAGCTCTGCGAGATACTCTGCTTAGAGTATTGAATAAAAGATAAGAGTATCAAAATATCAATTCAATTCAATTTAAAAGAAAAGTTTATCGGGGAGATAGTCGATTGAAAGTATAGACTTAACGATAAGGATTTATTTGTTTATCTTAGAGCTTTGACAGGAGCTGGTTATGACAGAGGGATACTCGGTTTGGAGTATAAACTACGATATGGTCGTTAAACATTCCTCTGGGCTATACGATATTCAAAGTATAGTCCAAAAGATATGGGTATCATTATATCAATTGTGAATTATGTATTCGTCTAGGAGAATAGATAAACCAAAATGCAATATCAACAAGAAAGAAAGTCTAGAAAGGCCCTTATAGACCAGAGTCAAATAGCCAACTATACATTAAAAAAATAGACCAATTTGTTCCTCGGAAGCTATATGATATAGTAATCCGATATTGATAATTTTTGAATATGCAATACAGAACGTATAACCGATGAATTTGGTTTGGATAATTTAGTAAAAAATAAAGTTGTTCTACAAGAACTCTTTTTCGGTCGATTGTTTCCATGGAATTTACCATTTATCCATGTTGTTCAAGTTTTATTCACATACCTTTAAAACTTAAGGGTTAAGGAACAGACAGACAGAAGGCTGGATAAGTCTGCATAAAATCAATATCAGTAGTAATAGTAGTATTGTGTAGTAGTATTTGAAGAAACACAATTTATTCATCGCATTTACTAAACTTCGTCGACCTTCTTTGCCCCATCGCGAACAGGGTTTATCAATTGAGCAGTACTTCAGCCCTCAGATCATTATCCTAATTGCATACGTTTACCGAACTTAAAATACATAAAGGTTTTTGATTGCTTGCGAAACGAGCAGCGAACGTTTAATGCCAAATATTTAGATAGCTGGCCAACAAATTTAGGTCAGCTGTCAGCTGTCAGCGTTGGCCAAAAACACTTTTCGGTCAGCCGTGAAATACCCAAAAAAAACCAAAATGCAATCAGCTGTCTATTCATTATGAGGCTAATTGCGAGTTGACCCAAAAACACAACAACAAAAAACAACGAAGAAGAGTGAAATGGATTAGCTAACAAGGCGCAAATGAGCTGCAACGTGCAACGTGTTACGTGCAACGTGCAACGCATGTAATGGACATCAAACTGTCACTTGACCCATAAACTCTACGCTGTTTGCCCTAATCCAGGATTAGCGTGTGAAGAAGCAGCAGCAGCAGCGAAATGCGAGTAGTTGCCACGTTCGTGTTGCTGCCACACTGTTGTTGTTGTTGCCCCGTTCTTGTGGTTGGTTGCTGCTGCTGACTTTACGACACTTTTTAGGTAATGAATGGGTTTACATTTTTTAATCCAGCTATAAAAAAAAAGTGCAACGAATGCGATAAAGCTGCGCGCGCTCATAAAAAAAGAGCGAACGGCAGCGTCTGACCTGACCCCTGACCCCTTTGCTCATGAATGGCCGACAGGAGCAGGTCAGCTGTGTTGAACTTGGCTATAAAAACAAACAGCGACGCCTCAAACGACAGCAAACGTAACTCAGCATTCCATTAGCCAAGATGTGCAATCAACAGAAGAAGATGAAGCAGCAGCAGAATCTATCAGTTAATACATCGGCAACCAGCTCGCCCCCCTCACCCACTGCTGCCTATGCGTTGTACTTGCACCGCGAGGAGTTGAGGTGCCACAAGGCGCAGTCGTCACGTGCCGCAATGACAAAGATACATTTGACCAGCGAATTGATTGCGAGAACCAAGGAGAACATCGGTAAATGCAGCCAGGAGGATCTACAGATATTGGCCAGAGAGACGATCTTCAAGAAGAGGATGCAACGCCATTTGCACTACAGACGCCAGCAGTTGCAGGCCTGGTTGTTGGCCAGAAAACAGGCCAAAATTGGCAAGCAAATGCAGTGAGAAAGAGAGAGAGAGCAAATAGTCCATTGTCAGAGGAGAACAGCCAAATGTGATGGGAGATGATGAGCAGTTGATGGATGGGAGAACAGCCGAAGTGATAAACTGGCCAGGAAACTATAAAAACTTCAAATATAATTGTATATAATATGCTTTAAATAATGATAATAAAGGTTGATATTACACTTTTTCAGTAAAGAATGCTGTTAACTGAAGATAAATAATCTGAGATAATGCCCAAGTGGCAAGAATAGAAAGAAAGGCATTTAGATAACTTGATAAAGAACTCAATTGAGAAATCTAAAGATGACTCTATAAAGAATCCTAAAGAGATCCCTATATAATATCGATGAAAAACTTTAAAGAGAAATCTAAGGAGAACTCGATAGAGAAATCTTAGGATAACTCTATTAGAAAGAACTAACGAACTATATATAGAAATCTAAGGATATCTCTTAGAGAAATCTAATATACAACACTACAGTCGAAAGTGTTCGACTAGGAAATTGCTTATACTATTTTAGTCTATATGAAAATTGATTTTGGTTAACAAAATCTGTGATTCTGATCCGATCTTCATGCAATATTTACAGTTGAACAATATTGTGACTGAGTATATTAAATATAAGTTAGAAGACTCTATCTTTACAAGTATCTTATCGGAAATCGATTTGTATCTTTGATCAACTCAGCTTTTACTTTATGGGGTCGGAGATTCTTCCTTCTACCTATTATATACTTGTACACAACTTCATTATACAATTTGTATCCATTTTCATCCAGGGTATATAGAGTCATTAATTGCTTATGCACTTTGTAGAGAAATAAAAATTCAAATCAATGCTAATAATTCTCTAATCTAGAATCAACTCCAAATATATTCACTTAACAGTAAAGGTTTCGATTGAAATAAGTCTGTTTTCCATTTGAGCAGTACTCGGAGTAAACTTCGATGATTATGTCAGATAAGCTTTAAATTGCAGGAACAGACAGTAATAGTTGCATGCAGCCGTCTCCAATTATGCAGCTGTACAAATGTTAACTGCTTGATACACACACACCATACACACACATAACACACACACACACATGCCTAATGCAAAGTACTATTATGCCCTAAGCATACAATTTCCCATTTAAATATTAGAATGTTTCCACTGCTCCACTGCAATAATAATGCATTCCACCGCGTCTCTCTGCCAGAGCCAGAGCCAGAGGACAGAAGGTTTCAGGCGGGGTGGTGTGGGGTGTATGGGGATTGGCGATTGGGGAGTGGGGTAAGGGCTGTGGTAAGGTAGGGCTACTCGCTCTTAACTGCTGGCGACCTATGCTCGTTGTTCGCTTCTCGGTTTTGCGTCGTAATAGTGTGAAAACAAATTTACACGTGATTACCAGCCGAGTTGCAACCAGCCAGCGTTTAATAAAACTCAAACAAAGTGGCGCGTTGCATAAATTTGAGCAAGGCGCAGCAGCAACAACTACAACAATAACTACAACATCTACAACATCAGCAGCAAGAAGAACAAGACGTGTGCCAACAGAGGGCAGAAAATGCTTCTCCCTTCGAATTGTTATACCCTCAACCCAGTGAAAATGGGTATAATAAAGTGTTATATATTATTGATGCGCATCAACAGTCGAGTCAATTTAACCTTGAACTTCTCCTTGTTCTTTCATTTTATCAATAACTGAGTCCGTTTTGGGACTATCGATACAAATCGATTAACGATAAAAACATGAATCATAATTATGAAGGTATAGACTTCTATTTGAGTATTAATATATAGTCAGACATAATCAACAGTAAAAACTACTAGCAATAATTTTCCAGCTGGCTGCTGAGTATCTGTTCGTCGAGCACTCTCGACTGTCCCGCTCTGACTTGTTTTGTTCTTTTTCTCTATCCTTTTTAGACTGCATAAATTTTAATTAAATGTCACTCATACGCCATGTATGCCAAGTACAATATGTGTGCGCAGCCTGAGTTGTTGCGTGTGTGCAATTGACTGTATGTGCGTATCTCTGTGTGTGTGTGTGTGTGTTCGTGCGACAAATGAATGTACACACACACACAGGCACACACTCGCACACTCAAGTGGCACGAATTACAGTTTATTGAACAGCAACAGCAGCCAACAGGACCAAAAAGGAAATAGCAAATAAAGCAAACTCAACTGGGAGCTGAAACAAAAGTTGTTTCCACTGTGCAGCATCGAGAAGCATTCAACTTATCAGGGAAAGCATATCTTGCAGATGGATTATCTGTTAAGAGCAGACTCTAAAAGTTATATTTTTCTACGAGAAACACAAAATATTCATGAATACAATCAAACATAAATGGAAAACAGATTGCTGACTGCTTGAAAAGGCTAGAAAGCATCAATTTTAAAAGAAGATTACCTCCAAATGGAAACGCTTTTAAATGGTTGGAAAGCTGACAGTTAAATTATGAAATTCAATAATTCTAGTAATACTATAATCGCAGTCTATTGATTTTTATGGCTCAGCGTCATAAGCTGCTCAAAAAATTCAACAAAAATCGAAGAGCAATAAAAAATAAAATAACAATTTCTATTTAAGCTGTTTTAATGCACTAAAAATAGTGATTACAGTTTTGCTCAAATTCCAACTAAATTCATTTAAAGTTTCATTTTAATTTTGTACAATTTAATTAAGCCACCAATTTGCCATCGAGTTTTTCTAACCAAAATTAAAGCAAAACAGATACAGAGAATATGAAAAATATATATAAGGAATAAAGTGTTTGTGGAGAATATAGAACAAACCCAATTGCTTTGGATGCATTCGGTTAGCATCAAATTTAGTCGACTATAAAAACTCGAGTTCTTTTGTTCCCTTTTTTCTGTTTCCCTTTGCAGAGGGTATTACAATTTTGTCGTAATGTTTAAAAAACATTCAAGGAGGCATCTATAAGAAAGAACTCAGTCTTTAAATTTATCGAAAATATAAGCAACTTGCAACGATTCTATAAAGACTATAATAATATAATATATCATTCATTATTATAACATACAGGTTTCAAAGAGAGATTTCTTTCATGTACCTTCTTGATGAGCATCCTTTCCTTTCTTCCTTCCTTTCCTTTTGCCTGTCTGTCTGTGTTTTTCTCGGCAAAACTTGGCAAATGATATCTATTCTACTCACTGTAGACAGAACTCGTGTAAGAACCGTATGAATCTATAATATATAGCTGCCATAGCCAAAAGATGAGTTGTTAGATGAAAGAGTTTTTTTTATAAAATTCCAGTGAAACTTGACCCTCCGTAAGGGTATTCCAAGCTCGGCTTAAGCTAGATTTTGTCTCCTCTTTTTTTGTGTTAGCTGGCAGTGTTTTTTATGCATTTTCATAAAAGTTTGGGGAGCATGTATTATTCATGTTTTACAACAATTGCAATTACAAGCGTCGCGTTGGTTTTGGCTTTGGTTTTGGTGTTGATGTTGGCTTCTGTGGGTGTCGTCCAGTCGAAGAAGTCGCAGCCACTTAATGAAAAGCCATCGAGGATGTCAACGAGAATGTTTCCCAGCTATTTCAAACTTGAAACTTTTTTAATAATTTTTTCGACGACGACTACTTGACAAATGAACTCAAGTGTGCAATGAAGTGTTTATTGTGAATAAAGTAAAAGTTTTTCCTACTGCCACGCCCCCCACACCTCGAGCCCCTCGCTTGTAGTGTGTGTAATCGTCACGCTGCCTTAAAGCAATTTGTTATTAATTTCCGTGTTGAAAAAGAAAGTTGATGTAAAAAAAACTTGGAACTTTTTCTTTTCTTGCTCGCTTTCTCTCTCTCTCTCTCTCTCTCTCTCTCTCTCTCTCTCACTTCCCGCTCACGCACTCTGGCTGTCTCGCTCTGCATTTAATGTGAAAAGTTATTGATGTTGTTGTTGCTGTTGTTATTGCTGTTGGCATATTAAAACATGACCCATAATGGTTAACAAAGCATTTTGCTTGTTGACCATCGTCAGCGATCCGTTGAGCAACAATGTAAAACATGTGTAATAAATACATTCAAGTGCCAAATGTGTTTCTCAGTTTGTGTTTGTATGTGTGTGTAAATGTGTTTCTGTGTATGTGGGTGTGTTTTGTGTATTTTTGCTGTCAGGTGGGTAATAAATTGCAATGCGAGGCTCGAACAGCAGCAGCAAGAACAACAAGAAGCAGAGCAGCAGTCAAGCAAATGATGACTTGCACAAAATATTTGAAATGCATACACAAAACACACTCACACCCTGTCCCCCGCCACACCTCATTCACGCAACACTTAGAGAAAAGTAATAGAAACTGAACTGTTTGCATAATAATTATGTAGTTTGTATATATATTATATATAATCATAGTAACTATAAATATAATGTGTACATAATGTAAACTTTTTAAATTCGCCATCTTAAGTAGCTTACATTCTGAAAAACTCATATTTTTCGCTCAGTGACGCGCTTTCTTTCGCTTTCTCTCTCTGCCCCGCGCTGTATGCAATGAAAAATGCGCTCAATGTTAATATGGCCTCCAAAAAGTAACAGCACACAAACATAAAAACAGAAACACACACATGCACATACACATGCACAGACTCGAAGCAGCATAGGAAGAAGAAGCAGAAGACAAGTGTAGCAATGTAATGGTGTGCGTGAAAGTGCAAGTTTTGCTGTTTGCCTTTTGTTGCGCTTTTCGCTGTTGTTGTTGCTGTTATAACCTTCAACGTAGAACAATCAAATCGAGCAAAAATGCAACTAAAATGAATTGAGTTGAAGCAGCACAGCAAACACTGAAACTATAAAACATTTTTCTGAAATTTCAAGGTCTTAAGTCAGTGAGAAATAAAAGTAGAGCAATTTTAGCATTTATTTAAAGGTTATGTTAGGTTCTTGGCATTTGCATATTTAAACGAAAATAATAATAAGTAAGTAGCGAAAAACTCTTTAACAGCATTTATCGCTTACTAATTATCGCTAGCTCTCAATAGCAGTTATTGCTACGATCATTTTAGCAGGCTTGTTAACCACATATTATACTGTCTGTTAACACAACATAACGTGCGCTCATCTGACTCTCTGTCTCTCGCTCCCACACACACACAAATATGCACACTCTTTCTAGCATTCAAATGTGCCAATTCACCACAGGTGTTGAAATGTGAGAACTTCTTGCATATCATTTCCCTGATGCCCCCTCCCAAACACACTAATGTATATGAAACATTCTGAGCAAAACTTTCGTATTGTTGTAATTATATATATTTAATATATATCTCTCTCTGGTCACACCTTCATTCTATACGCATTTCAAACAACTACAGCCAAATCGAATTAAACCCTAAAATATTTGATATCTAAATCCGCACAACCCAAAAAAACAAAACCATGTTCCCCTTTTTCCCCCTCCACCCACAACCAATCTATCGCAGCAGCCGCACAAAGGTAATTCCAGCAGAGAGCTTCCCTTTGATGTTAACAGCGTGAATGCCGCCGCAACGAGTGCGAATGAGAAGGCGCCCATAACATTTTCAGAATTCACCATGCGTCGAGCACAACGCCACCCACCACCACCAACGTCGCTGCCGCCAATTTATTTAGAGAATGCATTGCAGCAACGACAGTTTGCGAATCCAATTAGTTATTTGGGCGGACCGCGTCTGCAGCCGCGCAGCAATCGCAACAGCCTCGACTCCATATTATCGCTGGATTAGCCCCACTGCTGCAGACAAACTAACAGACAAGCAGCGAACACAACGAAAAAGCAAAAGCAACAAAGAAACAACAACAACAAGGCTAGTCACAAAATCTCATCATGTGCTCCCCCACCCCCCTGCCACTCCCTCTGCGACAAACTGAAGGTTGGAGGGATTTTGACTTCTGGATTCCGTCCCCAATTAATTTAGCTAGTTTATTTTTTGGAATTTAAGTTAGTTAATTGTTGAAACAAATTGTTACAAAAGTTCCTCACTGTAATAAATAAATTAAATTTGAAATGCTTGTCTATTAATCATAGAATTGGAGAAATTAATTAGCAGATAATGATCAAAATGAAGCTACGATTCCAAATAATATCGCCTACGATATACGATGTATGTAGAATGCAATGCTGGACTATATATAAAAAAAGAATCTGAACTGAAGCTGAATCCGTATGAAGAATTTAAGAAGATAGAAAACTGGACTTTTTATTTAGCATAATCAAAACCATATACAGGATAAATATCTGATGTTGGTGCTATATTTATAGCGTAGTAAATCCACAGAATTTATAAATATCGAAGACAGTATCTCGAAGGTAAGTAATAAAAGATATGCATTATTTTAATATTGGATCGATGGATTATCAGTGGATTTAGATAGATAGAAATCTACACTTCAAATTGAGAATCAAGAAAATCAATCCATGATATTATATGGGATAAATATCTGATGCTTACAATAATAAATTCACATGAAGTGTTTAAATAGATGGAAAACAATATTTCTTCAAATTTAGATATAATCAATGTTAAACTACAATTTTATGTAGGATGTGTGAATATCTGATGCTGAATCCACATGAAGAATTTAAGAAGATACAAAACTGGAATTAAATTAGAAAACCGAAAACCAAAGCTCAGCAATGATATTATATAGAATGCTGGACTGATATATATATATATATACATATATAATACAACTGAATTCACAAGTAAATAGTTTACATAGTTTACACCCCCACAACAAAGTTGAGTTGAGTTCAGTTTAAGTTATATTTATAAAGGTTTGTTGATTGATTACAAAATGGATCTCGCTTATATCTTATCTCGGTAAGTAACTGTATCTTTAGCTTTATCTTTATCTGTATCTGTATCTGTAAAATGTGTGTGTGGTTTAAATGTAGCTGTTTCTTTTAACTTTTTATCTTAGCTTAAACACGAACTTGCTTTACACTGAAATTAAATGTTTTCTCTTACAATAAAAGTGTATTTTAGTTTACAATGAGTTTCAGTTTTAATTTCCGATTGTGGAGCTGGTGTCCTCGATGAGGCTGCTGACTGCTTTTGTGTCATCCACTTGAAGCGGCGGATCAGTTGATGAAGTCTGGAAGAAAATTTTGTGGAAACTGCGCTGGGGACTCACGGAATTTAGCGGAATTTCCCGGGATTAGGTAAAATCGGGCGGTTTATATTTGGGCGGTCGCTTAATTGGCTTCTATAACCAATTGCGGCCGCCACGTCAAATGTTGTTCTCCTTGGCGCCCCCCTTAGTCGCGGAGGCGCCACCCGTTGTTGCCACACTCGCCGCATCGTTGTCGTTGTTGCCCTTGTTGCTGCCGCTGCTGTTGTTGCTATTGTTGCTGCTGCTATTGGCGTTGTTGTTGTTGCTGCTGCTGCCGCTGCCGGTGTTGCTGCTGCTGTTGTTGTTGCTGCCGCTGCCGCCGCCGCCTGCTGTGTTGTTTGTTGTCGCTACTGCAGTTGCCTCCTCGCCATCAACGGCCTCGACTGCAAAACAAACCATAAGTAGAGTATATATATTATATAGATATAAATGTCTGTTCAGCTCACCCTTCTCCTTCTCATCCTTGATATCGCTGGAGGCTTCCGAGGATGTTTTGTTGCTGGAATTGGTGATGATGGGCTCCTTGTCGAGTCGTGGCCGCTTCCTCTGTCCTTTGTAGTTCCGATTGTCCCGTCTGCCGCCCTCGCCCTCGTCCTCCGAGTCGGAATACTCGTTCTCGGGCACAATGCGCTTATCCTTGTCGCTCTGCGGCAGACGTTCGTCCTTGTCGACCTTCTCATCGTCGTCGGACTCATCGTTGATGGCATCCTCCGGTATAGCCGTAATCTGTACGCCCGGCGCATGTGGCAACATGCGCAGATTCTCAAAGAGACGACTCTTGATCTTCTCCAGATACTCAGACGTATTCTGATTCGTCATATTGCTTGGACTGATGTGCAGCTTGAAATCGGGGCCAAAATATTCGAAATAATCATTGTACGGCAACTCATTGGCTATTTCCACGGCGAGTGCAACAGAAGTCTCATAGGTCCAGCAGCGAGAGACATTGCGAATGGTGTAGCCACCGCCACCAACCATGAGGAAGGGCAGATTATATTTCTTTACGAACTCCACACACTTGCCATGCCCCTTCACCGTCAGATTGAAGCAGCCGAGCCGATCTCCTGTGAGGGAATCTGCCCCACACTGCAGCACAACGGCAGCTGGCTGAAAGGTCTCCATTACCTTCGAGATGATGGGCACAAAGATGCTCTCGTATGCCTCGTCATCCATGCCATCTCTGAGTGGAATATTGACAGCATAATATTTGCCTTTGCCAGCGCCAATGTCCCTCAAATCGCCAGTGCCCGGAAAATACTCGCCGTACTTGTGAAAACTGACAGTCATCACGCGATCTGTGGTATAAAATGCCTCCTCGACGCCATCGCCGTGATGCACATCGATGTCGATGTAGAGCACACGCTGATGATATTTCAACAGCTCCAAAATGCCCAAAACAATATCGTTAACATAGCAGAAACCGGATGCCTCCGATTTCTTGGCATGATGTAAGCCACCGCCCCAATTGATGCAGATCTCCGACGCCTGTTTGTTGAGCTTGACGGCAGCTGCCACAGATCCACCCGCAGACAGCTGGCAGAACTCGTAGAGTCCATCGAAGACGGGACAATCTTCGCCGACATTAAATCGCTGCATTTGTTTATTATATTCCGTCATATTATCGGGTCGAATGGAGCGCAAAAAGCGCACATATTCATCCGAATGGAATTTAGTCATCTCATCAGCTGTAGCCTTATGCGGGCGCTATTATAATTATAATAACAAAATTAATTAAAATTCAGTAATTCAATTAAATTCCCATTCAGACTTACGTAAATTTCCATTTTGCGATAGAGGCCGTAGTTGAGCAGCAGATTGTGTGTCATGCGTATGCGGTGCGGCTTCATCGGATGTCCCTGGCCATAATAATAATTGCCAATATCACCTATAAAACAGAAATATAAAATTAACTCATTTTTATAGGTGCACAAACAGCATGCTGTGCAAAATGAAAATTTTATGGCGAGAGTGGGCGAGGCGTCTGTTCGCACAGCGCACTTTGTCGCAAACGACCGCAGTGCGCACTTTCCCCATACGAAACAAAGACCCACAGGTACACACACACATGTATACACCAACACAGCACACAGAGTTGCATGCGTTGCGTTCGTATGGGAAAAGTGCGCTGTGCTCTAAAATGCTTGTACAGTCGCCGTATAATATGAAATTTGCACAAATGCTAACAAAAAATGCCGATTTGACAACGTAAACAACAATTGTGTGAGGCAATTAAATAATGCACAAATTCTGTATATTTTTGTGCAATTCAATTCTTTTAATTGTCAACTTACTGTCGTAATAATAGCAAACGCGCTTTTTGCTATGCGATTGCATTTTTCCCGGCTTTTTTTTTAGTTGTGTATTTTTATCGAGTTTATGTGTGTGCAAGCAAATCTTTTGCCGTTGCTTTCAGCAAACTATTAAGCAAATTTAAATCACCGCGTTTTTAATATATTCAAGTTAATAAGAGCAAAAAAAAACTCAACCGCGCACCGCAAGAAAATGTTGTGATATGGCATGACCAGGTGGCAACGACAGCCAGCTACAGCGTTACCACCCACACAGCACAGACTTGCCAGAGGGCGAAAATTACAACAGCAATCCCATGATATTTCTGCAATATTCTCGTTTATATTAAATAGAATAAAACATTTGTATTAAATATAATTAAAATAAATAGCAAGACATATATAAAAACAACTACGAAAACATTTTACTTACCATTTGCCAGACATTAGTATTATGCAGTAATATTTAGGTATAAATTAAAAAGTGCTCTGGCCACATATGTTTTGGTTGTTGTGTTCTCGCGAGAAAGAGAGAGTTTGAGTGAGTGAGAGAGGGGGAGCAAAAGACACTTTTAGTCGAAAAAAAACCGTTGAACGAGTTGTACGTGTTTTGCTTTGTCGGTCGGTCAGTCGGTATTTTTCCCCCGCTGAAAAATAAGAATTAAAACCCAAACTAAATTGATGAAATATTGTGCAATTGTAATGAAAAGTGCAAATTGTGTACTAATTTGAAGCGACGCGTAAGTTTTTATTGTGTTTTGTGTGAAGTTCAGTTTGTGGGTTTGCGTGTGTGTAGTGAAGTGTGTTTGTGTGCGTATGGGTGTGTGTGTGTGTGTGAAAGAGAAAGAAGTTTCCAAGCAAAAGCAACGGAGTTGCAGTGGAAACACAAACAGAGCAACAGCACTCACACCAATACATCGAGACACTCACACGCACATACACATGAACACGCCAGCGAAAAAAGAAGTGGGGAGAAAATAAAAAAATACAGAAATAAAGTGAAGTAACAAAAAAAAATTAATGTAGCTGCTGCTTCTACTATGTTGGGATTTAGTTCAAAGAGAAATTAAATGAATCTTAATAAATAAAATGAAAATACAAATATAAAAAAGATAAGCGCTTTGAAATATCCTGCGCAGTGTAAACGCCGCTTGACTCTTCCTCTTGCCAACTCCCTCTGTGCTTTGCGCTCTCTATATTTTTTTTACCGACTGCAGACGTCTCTGCTGCTGTTCCGCTGCCGCCCCCGCGACCAACGCCTTGCATTGAAAGTTTCTGTTACTTTTTTGTTGTTGCCATTCTACATTTCTTTGCTTTCTGCCTTTTTCAATGTGCCCGCAGGATATAATTTTTCCTCTCTGCCCACCTCGCGTGCGTGTTTAATTATAGTTTCAGCCATCTCACGTCCATCTCTCTCTCTCTCTCTCCCGTTCTGTCTTTTCTTTTCCAATTAGTGCAATTTGGGCAAAACTACCATTGTTGTTATTTATTTCTTTTGCATAGAAGAACGTGCAGCAAAGCGAACAAAAACAAAAACAGCGAGTGCGTTTTTTTAAGTAGCCGTAACTATAAACGCGGCTAAGCCGCAGCCAGTAAAGTACGAACAGCTAGCGAGAAGCAGCCAAAAAAGTTGATTATTCCGTCTAATTAAAAAAAGGTAAGTGTTTAACACGCTTTAGTTTATTTTTTACTTGAAAACTTGTTCCGACTCCTTTTTACATACCTTCATCCGTTTATCTGCTGAGTGTGGCCAACGCATCGTTCGTAAAGTGGCACAGAAATGCATCACTGCAAAGTGCCGTTACAAAAGCCAATGAACGCAGCAGCCAAATAAAGTAAACATAAAAATATCAAGCAGAATACAACAAGCAGATGTAAAAGAAGAAGCATAATAAACTAGTGTAAATTCTCCCGCTGCACATTTTCTATTTGCGCCGCTGCTGCTGATAAAAAGCAAATTCATTTTTATTGCTGCTGCGTTTTAAAAAGTCAAAGAGCATTTTTGTTGTTGTTGCGGCTGCTGCTGCTTGTAATTGTCTGTAATTTAAGTTGAGGACCAAAACCAAAAGCAAAGGCAAATCAAAACCAGTCGAGCAACCAGCTGTCGTCGTCTGCGCATCGCACTACGTAAGCGAGAAAGAGAAGGCGCATGCAGAATGCAGCTGCAGTTGCGCTCCCTATCTCTCTCTCTCTCTCTCCCTCTCTCTCTCTGACTCTCTTCTCTCTCTCTTTGCTCTTGTTGTGCTTATGCTTTATGTTGCTTATTTGTTGTTCTATTTTTGGGCTTTCGCTTTGCCGCATTTTATTTATTTACCTTTTGCCGTTTGGCCTGTTTATTATCCCAGCGCGCAGCATCGTCGCCGTTTGAAGTTCAAGCCACACAATTGCCGTTAATTCTTCTTTTGCTATATACCCTGTAATAGTTAAATGTGATCAGAAAGGTGTCAGTTTTCCTGTGGAAATACGAGTATATATATATTAATAATAATATACATATGTACATATGTATACAAAATATTTGAAAGTAATTTAGTGGGTATATATAAAAAAATAAAAATTCATATTGCAGGGTATTTACTTGTTGATCACTCTACACAAGAGCAGCATAACTTGATTTATTTTGTTTGCCATATCTGCTTATCTGCGCTTGTAGTACTGAAGTTATGTACACTTCCATTTCCTTCCCTTTCTCCTCTGTCCCTTACAACCATCTAACCCGTCATCAGAACGAATAAAAATTTTCATTAACACGTTCTACGACCCGATGACAACTTCGAAGTTTGTTGTTATTGCTGCTCCTCTTCATTTTGTTGTTGTTTTTTGATGTTTGTCTGTACCTATCTTCTGTTCTTATCGGCGGCACTTTTGAGGTTGGCTTCTGATACAGCAACCAGAAATATAAACTCGCATCTAGTTGACTCCCCTCCCCCCCCCTCCCCTATCTATTTTCACAGTTCTTTAACTCTCTCCCCTTGAACTCTTTTTCATTCAGAGTTCATTTTGAGTGGCGCACTTTGCAATTATAATGCCTTTTTGGCTTCGCTCGCAAATCATTGCGAAATGACCAAACGGTAAATCTGCTTAGCTCTCCTCACAGACTCGGACTAACGGCAAACTTCTGCCGCTTCTTTTATGTGCATTTTACAAAGCGCTTACGATTCGACGACCACACACAAAAGCCGAATGGCCAAATTACAAAAAAAAAAAAAAATTGCTAAATAGTGAAAAAGTAGCCGACAAGGAGAAATTTCAATTGTGCTTTGTGCTTTATTTCTTCTTTTATTACATTTTTTTTTTTCTTCTTTTTATCTCGCCCACTTACAACACACAATGAAAACGAGCATCGGCAAAAGCAGCGTCTTTTATTGATAAGAAAATTGAAAGTGTGTAGCAAGTGTGAATAGTTGTGGGAAGTTGTGGAGGGCATGAAGGAGAGAGAGAGATGAACACGTTTGTCGTGAGAAAAATGTCAAAACTATCGATAGAATCGATTCTCTGTGTGATTCAACGTTTTTAAGTTAAACGATTGTTTGCTTGAGAGCCAAAAAAAATAATTCATTTTATCTCCTCTACGGCTTTATAAGTACAATTGACGATTAAAATAATTGTTCTCTCATAATTTACTATTTCCATTTCGATACACTTGCCGCTTTCATGTGGTCTTATGGTGGCTTATCGATAACCGTCGCCAAACCTTATAAATTTTCATAGAATCCATGCAGATTAACAGCGTGTGGGTTTTATTTTTGCAACTATATATATTAAAAATAAATGCTAAATTGTATTCAAGCTGATGGCAGCCATATTGTTAAAATTCTTGCTTTTTATATTGGCAACGCTGCAGAAGAAGTGCTATTACGGTAAATACTCATTCAACTTCAACTTTTTCTGCTTCTTACTTCCCATTGTCAATTTAGCTGCACACAATTGACACAGTTCAGAGATGGCGCAGCAGGGGAGAAGAGATAGAGAGAGGGGGTGGGAGGTGGCTAATGGACGTTTTATAGTTGACGCTGCAGTTGACCCACGTCTGCCACACCCACTTGGCCACGAGACATGGGCGAACGGGCATTCAAAAGTTTCTCTGCTTTTTTTTGTTTGTTGTGCTTTAGGGCAATTTCAAGTTTTTTTGGCACGCTTGACAGGTGGCAGGTAGCAGCAGCAACATATAAGAGCAACAAAAACTGCGACACGGGAAAAAAGTTCTACTTGTCTATTAGAGATCATTTTCATTTCGATTATTTTACGGAAAAAGCTGTTGCAGCAAAGTTCTCTCTAATTTATGTCACTACGCAAAGTTTGCAGTCGCATTTAATGGACTGTTGCCAAGGGGGGACTTGGGTATGGTGGTACTTCTCATTTGACCGGTTAACCCATAAGCTACCTTCTCGCGCCAGGTCAATTAGATTTATGGCGATTGGGACAGGTCAAGCAGCAGGATATGCTCCAAAAAAAAACGAACACGTGCAAAAATCATTACTGGGTTTTTTTTTAAATTTGTTTTGCATTGTTTGCTGTTACAGTTACTGCTTCTACCCCGTCCCCCAACAACACCCAGCCCCTCCTCTTACCGGCACTTCAGGCGCACATCCGGCTTGGTCCAAACAAAACATTGCTAGGTGGTTGTTTCGCACTCGCTGAAAGCTGCGGCAACGTTTTCCGGTTTGCCCCTACTCCTCCCAACCCCCTTCTCCACACCTTGGCCTGTACACACATTCCAGGCCAGGTCTTTCTACTCCTGGCTCAGAGTCGCACGGGCGCACACACACTTCCGGGCCGACGTCGAGCAACAACTCTCCATGTGCCAAGTGTGTGTGTGCGTGTGTGCTTCGCTATGGTGGTTGCTGGCTACTGGCTAGTTTTCGATTTTATTGATTTTCATTCAAAGCTCGGCCAAAAAGTTTGCGCCTACACTTGGAAAAACGAAGAATTTAAATGTAGAAAATAATCGCCATCAATGTAAATCTAAACCTTCTTTAAGTGAAGATCCACCAAAAATAAAAATTGGCCTAAAGCGAAAATCTCTGCCTAAAATGAAAGTCGTCCTAAAAAATGATCTTTAAATATTTCTAAACGAGCAGAGATAAACACTTTTTTTTTAAATATGACCTCTCTTCTTGTAAACATACTTTCTGGATGATAAGTTTAGCGGGACTCTCACAATGTCAGTGCGTTTTTTCTATCAGTGTACGATATACTCCCAATTAATTGGACGCAGCTGTAGATGTAAAAATTTCAACCATTTGCATTTGGCTTGTATTTCACTTGCAGCCTAATCTCCCTGTGTGTCTTTGTGTGGCATGCAGCAGACGCAGCAGTTGCAACTTGCAACTAACTGTATCAATTTGTGGCTTCAATTTTGAAATATGTTTGCACTAATTGGCAAAGCATTGAAAATGCTTCCTATTCAGCTGCACTTTTTTTTTGTTTGTGGCGATGAAAGGGCAAACTGAAATTTATCTTTTTGGATTTCTTTCATTCTCATTCTCTATATTTTGGTTTTTGGTATGCCTTAAAAAGATTTTCAGATTTGTAACTTGTCGATTTATAAACAACTCTTAAACTAAAGCCTCATTTATATGGAACTTAAGTCTTCTAAGAGTGATAATTAATGCAATTATTCTTGTTAAGTTCAAATGCAGTGCCCTCCACGTCCCTGTCCCTTGTCTTAAGTACTTGGTGATATGACCCACTTTTTGGGGGTAGAAAAGAAGACTAGACTTAAAGTTGACCATAAAACGGCATCTGCTCTGATTTGAGGGAAAACTTTTTAATTACAGGGTTCAGCAATAGCGCCCTAAAAGTTTATTATGCGAAAAGTCTTCCAAGCGCTTTTTTTTATATCACAAAAAACAAGCACAGCAAAAAACTAATAAACTCAACTTGTAGTCAAACTATCTAATAAAAAGAAATTCCCCCCAAAAAAGTATGTATTTATGGACCCAAATCCAGTTGAAGTTAAAGCCCAAAAAGTTGGTGCTTTTAATATACCCGAAATCGCAGCTAAACAATAAATTGACTGCGATTCGAGGCGAGAGTCGTGTGTGGCATGCGGCAATATTGTTGTTGCATACACAACCCAATAACAGTGGGTGGGAAAAGTATGCGAACGGAGCCTTGCATGTGACACTCAAAATTGCAAATCGATTCAATATTATGCCTGCTACTCTCTCTCTCTTATTCACACTCTTTCTCTCTCTCGCTCTGCTGCATCTGTTTGTGTAAGGCTAATATTAAAATGGCATTTTTGGGGTACATTGAACCCAGCAGAAAAGCAGCAGAGGACAAGGTGTGAATTCGCCTGGCAGCATTTTCCCACTTGCAGTCAGTCAGGGCAGAATAAACATAAACATAAACACAACCAACTGGAGCACAAACAAAAGGAAGAAGAAAATTAGATTTTTATTTAAAGATGAAGAAGAAGAGCTATCTATCTGAAGCAGTTGATAAAGAAGAAAGATATATCTAGAGAACAAAGAAGATGATGAAGAAGAACTATCGTATTGGATAGAATATGATAAAGAATAAGAAGACCTATCAAATAGAGGAATATGGTGAAGAAGACTAAGAAAAGCTATCTATCTAGAGCTATCTAGCTACCTAATAGTCTCATTCCACGCTATGCCCAACATTTCTTATATCCATTATGAGTCTGCGTTAACGTGTGAGTGGCAAAATGAGCACTTGCTTTAAAAGAGTTGGTTGGTTGGCTAATAATTAAACTCATTAAAAATGAGACAGAATTATTAAATGAAACACGGTAAATCATCTTAAAAAATAAATACTCGAGGCGAATTTCTAACATTCGTAACATACTTTACGAATGTTGAATGCTCAGAATGGTATCCCTTATTGGTATGTTGAAATGTTGGTAGTGGTTAGAAAACATTTCACACAATAGATGCCTGGGGAGTTCCTTAGCATAATAATACAGTTGGAATTCAAAGCGGGGATTTTCATGCCCAAAAACAAACTTATCAACCCCCACCCTTACAAAATTCTTGTGAAGAAATCATAACCAAGAACAACCCCTTTCACACTTGGGCGGAATCAAAGCAAACACAACCCTTTCCCCCGCTGCCTTCCACCACGAAATCTTCAAATGAAATTAAAAAGTTTAACTCCAACTTTGCCCAACTCTACCCACTTCAGCCCCCTCGCCCACTCATTTCAAAAGAAAAGAACGTTTAACTAAGTCGAGTGCTTGTCGCTTCACAATTTTTGCTTTCATTTCAAATTTCAGCTACGGAAAAACTTGGCAACTGAAAAGAAAGAAATGCGGGGAAAACTAGACACTTGAACAGTTAGCGTAATTTCAGTGTGTGAAAATGTCACGAAAGAAAACTAGGAAAACTGCTCAAAGTGGAAGAAACATATTTTGTAACATTTTTTGAAAAGCGCTTCAATGACATATTTTTCAGAACATTTTGAGGTTCTTCAGTACTTAAACTAAAAAAGACTTCTTATGCATGTTGAAGAACATTTTTATTAGGTTAATTACAACTTTGGACTACTTGACTTGATTTTATTATACTCCATATATATATATGCTTATGTATGTGTTTATATATATAAGTCTATAACTTTGATTAAAGGTCGGTTCATGCGTCACGCTCTTTGAGAAACGCGCTGAGTAATAACTTATAAGCCAGCAGCATATATTGACTAACATTCTTAACTTTCTTTGTTTGATTTATGGAAGCGTTGAGAAAAAGTTCTTTACATACCCTGTATTCAATTGAAAAGGTTTAAAGAAGTGTTGCTTGAAGTTGTGCATAAGTAATAGGCAGCAGAAAGCACCTGAGAATCCTCAAAGATATATATATATCTGATCAGCGTCATCAGATGAGAATCGATTAATCCATAAAAAGAAGTCGATCTCTGAGACTATAAAAGACTTGAAATTTGGAATACTTAATTTGACCGATAACTTGTTCCACTTAATTAGCTATCAAAACCACAATTTGCAATTCAATTGACATAAAATACAGTATATATATATTAATATATAACCCTGATATATATCGATAGCCAATTGTAATTGTAAAAGCTTTGAGATAATGACATATTCACATTTACAATCTAACACTTAAGGCTCATTAAAAAAAACATGCTTAGCTACAGGGCATCTCGTAGTCGAGCACATCTGTCGACTAGCAGATTCATTCCTTTTTCCCGTTCATGAATAATAGGAACGCGCTCTTCGGGGACATTTACTACAAATTTTCAAGCATATTTCAAGCAATGCTGCCTGCCAACACTCACTCTCCAAGCGTGCCGCAAAAACATGCAATGCCACTTGTCGCAGGCGTATGGAGGAAGGGGTAGGGGGGGGGGGGATGTGTTAGTGAATTGTGGCAGCTAGCAAGCTGAAGGATGCCAGCTTGCTTGCAATTTGTCGTTGCGCCTGCTAAAAGTTATTGTTATAGTCGGTGCCTGTCTTGCCCGGTTGACTGTCTGTCTATATGTCCGTCTGTCTCTCCGTCCGGGTAGAAAATGTCATGCTGTGATTGCGCCGAGAGCGAAATCTTCGTTACAGTTTTTTTTTAATGCAGCTGCCGTCACAATTCTCTATTCTCAAGTCTCAATTCGCAATTCTCAGTTGCAGCCTGAACTCAACTATTTGTCTCGAGTGCATTGCAGTTTTTTTTTGCTGCTGCTGCAATTGTGTGTGGCATTCAGTGGCATGCTCCAAGTGGCAGCTAAAACCCCTGCTACCCCTTCTACTTCACAGGCACTCGACCCCCTCCCAACAAAGCACTTTGCTGATTATTTGTCTCAATTTTTCCTTTTTACTCATTTTGTGTTTTATTTATTTGTTGCAGTTTTTTTTTGTGTTAAGTGTTGCAGCTGTTTTTTTTTTGCGAGTTGTTGTTGCTAGTTGCTATCAAATTGACACAGTTTCAGTTGCAGATCCAAATCAATATCAATTGTGTCAGGGCCTGTCAGCCTCTTGATATCCCATGGGATGAGAAATTATGCTGATTGTACACTCAGCGAAAATCGCTTAACTCATTAAGCTCAAGAGCAATCGGTCTTTATACTTAATATAATAATAAATAATTTACTAAGTTCTAGTTCTTATTTTGAGATCTATACATTTTTAAAAGAATAGCGATCCAATTAATATATTACGTAAACAGACATCTTAACAGCCGTAGAAATGAATTAAGATCTCAAAAGAAACTCGAATTTTTTTAACCAAATCGTTTTTTCCATATTAAATAAACGGCCATCAGCAAGCCAACTAACTACTTAACAGCAATGTTCAGTGTATCTCCTAGTCGAGCACTCTCCACTAGCACATTAAAAATTAGCTTTGTTCTTTGATTATTTTAACTTTGGCTAGATTTTAATAACATCTGCATTTCTACAGAATATTCTCAACACTTTTTTCTTCAAGTGCATATACAGCTCAGTGCAATTAAGCAGGCACCCGAATGAGTGTGTGTGTGTGTGCGTGTGTGTGTGTGTGACTGTGTGTGTACCTGCATACAAATGAGTTTTAATATTTGCAATCCAAACTGGACAACAAACAGCAAATAAAAATCGCAAATCGCAAATTGGCTTTGAGAGAGGCTGTTGCCACTTTTTGTTGCTGCTGTTGCTGTAAACTTAACTCGACTTCCGTTCGAGAGGGATGTGTGTTATTTTCAATTGTGCAACACTTGCAACGCTGGCAACATTTACATATACTTTCTATTGGCATTTAATGCATGTGGCTTTTGTGCGTAGCCAATTTTCAAATCTATTTTCCCACCACATGCGAAAACTATGAAACTGCGAAAGCAACAACAAAAAGGCACAAAAACCGAAAAACCGTTTCCATGTTCGCATTTGTGAGTGTCTGCCACGCACACAGACGCATACTCCTCTGTGTGGCATGCCATAAATTGCATGTTAAGTTATTTAGTTTGTTGCACTTGCTGTTGGGGATTTGGTTGAATTGGGTTGGGTCTGCTTTCTCTCTCTCTCCCTCTCTCTCTCTCTCTCCCTCTCTCTCTCTCTCTCTCTCTCTCTCTCTCTCCCTCTCTCTCTCTCTCTCCCTCTCTCTCTCTCTCTCCCTCTCTCTCTCTCTCTCTCTCTCTCTCTCTCTCTCTCTCTCTCTCTCTCTCTCTCCCTCTCTCTCTCTCTCTCCTCCTCTCTCTCTCTCTCTCTCTCTCTCCCTCTCTCTCTCTTACTCTCTCTCTCCCTCTCTCTCTCCCTCTCTCTCTCCCTCTCTCTCTCTCTCTCCCTCTCTCTCTCCCTCTCTCTCTCTCTCTCCACTGTCAAGAATTGGTTTCCCTCTATATATATAACATATTTGCCGCTTGTTATTATTGCAATCCACTTCAGTCTTTGATTGTCCAACTGCGGCACTCGAGACAATTTCATCTGCGATTTGTTGTTGCTTGCAACATTGCTGCAAATAGCAGAGTTGCACAGAACACGAGTCGATAACCCTTTTAATTATAAACACTAAACACGATGGCATAGAATACCCAAGTGGTTCTCCAGAGTAATGCACATATTGGCATAGGCATATCGCTGACTTTGCTAGTTGGGTTGTCCAAGCAGAATTATTCAGGCAACTCAATAAGGGGATAGTTAATGGATACTAAAATATTTATCACAATAATCAGTGCTGTAGATTCAAGAGATTAAAGTCATTGTAAGTTAAGTTTCTTATTTCCAAGTCGACTACATACAGGAAATGTAAACTAGTATATAAATATTTATGCTCTGAACCTATATTCGTGATTAGCATCAACAACCGTTCCCCTCTATGGAAACGCTGATATCAAAGACTATAAGAGCTCGAAACGTTAAATATGAAAGATAAGTATGGTACATAAAAACTTGTACTCAAAATTCAAGCCTTTAGATTTAGATGGAGTTATTCAATTTGATAAATAATCCTCACAGTTTCGTTAATTGCAATAAAAATCGATTACCGATAGCAATATAAGTCAACATTTTGAAAGATCTATCTTACATGTCAAGACAGAATTTCATGAAGATCGCTTAAGAAACAAAGAAGAAAATCATAAATTCACATGCTTATCTATAAAGAGATAAAGAGACGAGCACTCTCGACTCTAAATCAACTGCATGTGGCAAATGCAAACACACCTCTGCCTTGTATATATATATATACAAATATGTATTTTCAATATATACAACCGCCTCTGTTTGACCTTATGCGATTATTATCAGCAACAACATTGACCAACATATTAATAATAAGGGGTGTCTGTGTTTGAGTATTGAAATATAAATTGAGTGATAAAGATGCGAAGAGTGTTGACGAGACAGAGAGAGCGAGAGAGCAGTAGCGATTGCTCATCAGCTGACAAGGCGAAAAAAAAATAAAACGAAAGAAGAGAAAGAAAACCGAAAGTGATACATCTCTGCAAAGGGTCGGGTTCATTTACTTTGCTTTGGTAGGTCTAAGAGTGCAGCGCACTCTCCGCGACGCCCTCTCGCCTTTTCTATAAATATGAAATGTGCTGTAGGCTCTACGAGGGGGAGGAAGTGGGGTGTGGGGAGAGGCAGTGATGCGCATCCTGAGCAGCAGCAGCAACCGTTTCCTTTTGCGCCTTCGCTTTGACTTCGGTAAGCAGGTCACGTGAGCTAAATTGCTTAAGACTTATGGAACGAGGGGGAGGGAGCGAGGTGCCGTTAGTACCGTTGTTATGCTTTGCTCTCCCCCCCGCTCAGTCAGTCAGATGGAATCGTCTGTTGTCGTTGAGGGAGGTGTGGGGCGGGGCAGTAAATGTGATTGCTCCAAGCACCAGTTTTTGCTGTCATTCGTCCTCTCTCTCTTTCTCGCTGTTAGCTCTGGCCTCGTGCGTGTGTTTTGTTGTTGTTACTCTTAGGTTTATTTCGCTGCTTCTTCTTCGGATTTTTAATATATACACACATAAAATAAAACACGCTAAAAATGTTGCTAGATTTTAACGCGTCGTCGTTTTAGTTTTTTTCTGTCGTTTCTCTTTCAATTTTTCAACGTGTTTGAAATATTTTAAGCGTTAGCTTGTTGTGTGTGTTTTGTTTTGTTTTGCTTGCGTTTTTGTTTTAACCACGCATTCGCAGCTCGAAATGAAGTTGCTGCCTGTTAATACATACGTATAATAAAACACACACACACTCACATAGAGAGAGAGAGAGAGAGAATGAGAGAGAGCGAGAGAGAGAGAGAGAGGGGGAAAATAAAAATCAATATTTGCACATTTTATTAGTATTTTGTTTCTTAGTCATTGTTTGCGCTCGCTCGCTCCAACTGATAAGAAGACAGATGTGAAACGGATGCGTGTGTTTTGTCTGCTGGTAGTAGTTATTGTATATATCTAGTTTATCTAGCGTACTTGCTTTGTTTATGCAAATTGAATACTAATTCGAATTTAACTTGCTTCAACTCACACACATCTCTCCAGAGAGCAGAGAGCAGTGAGAGAAATAAACTGGACTTTGAGCTGGGGTTCGCCGCAAGCACTTTTTGAACTAGTTCCAGTTTTTCTTTTCTTTTTTTCTGTGAGCAGTTTCCTTCCTTACTTTGGTCTCTGCTGTGCGAGTGTTGGTATGTGATTGAAATTCTAATAATGGATTGGATTTTGTCTTTACCTACACTCACAAAAAAAAATCGCCATAAATTGTACAGATAATTTCTAAAAACCAGAAACAACTTTGTATATATTAGGACGATTTTTTTCTGAGTGTGGCCACACTGCCACATGCTAAATGATTGAGGCTTTGTGTTTTCCCATTCTTTAGCTCGCTTTTCGTTTTGTGCCCAATTCCGAACTAAATATAAAAAGAAAAAAGAAACAAAGTTGGACCAGCTGGACCAGCTATATAGCCAAGAGGCTGCTATCTGCCACTCAACTTGCCTCGCATGTGCTCCACTTCTTTTGCGAGTCGAGTCGAGTCCAAAAACGAGTTTTCGGCACTTGCCCAGTCAGGTTAACAGCCGGGTTAACAACAGCAGCAGCTCAAGTTGAGTTAGGCCTAGTTTTTAACTGCACCTCCTAAACAACTCCTATGTATTTTTTATAACCAGCCTCTTTTTTTTGTTTTTTTTTTTTTTGGTTTTACCAACGCTTTTATTTTATGAGCTTTTGAAGCTGTTGTTTTTAATGACTCTTTTACACAAATCGCTTGGCTTGAGTAGGAAAAATAACTGCAGAGACGAGTCAAATGCTTTGTTTTGATGGCCAAAACAGCAAAGTGTGTCTAACTTTTAGCGTAGAGCGGTTTTAATTATCATTGTCATGGTTAATAACAAAACAGAGAGAGAGACACAGAGGTTGCCTAAAGTAAGCCGAAGCTAAGATACCTTTTTTGGAATGGAGTCAAACTGTTGTCAGTCAAGTTAAGTTAAAGTTAACTGCGAAACTGAACAACAGACGGACGAAAATAAGTATATTCACTCGACTACTGTGGATCAAGTATATATATATATATACATACTTTATGGCTACTCTAATATCTACTTCAATGCGTTACAAGCTGCACAACAATAGCTAAAATACCCTTCACAAGGGCCCAAAAAGCTGAGCTGAATTTTTAATCTGTTATTCATTCCGCATTGACTGACATAGAAGCGACCTTGACATAATCTTTTGTCTTTTTAACTATTCATTAGATGCTTAATAATAATGAAATCTTTGTTTTCTATCTTCACTTTATTATTCAAAATGTGATGATTTTTTTATTTTTAATAACCGCTAATTGTTTTTTTTTAGCCATTAATTGAATTATTGTGTTTTTTTCCTGGCACACAGAACACGCAATGAATTTTGTTCAATTGCGTCGTTGCATGCAAAAGTTGTGAAGTGTTTCCCTGCTGCCCCGCCCCCTTTGAGATTTGAGTAGTTTTGTTGCACGTGTCTCAAATCAGTTTTCCTTCTTTCTCTCTCTCTCTCTCTCTGTGTCTCTTCATTTGGGGGCAGACGCCCCTCTGTTGAAGGTTGCCTAGATAAGAGACGACCCTCGGCGGGAACGTCTCCAGTTGCAAGCTGCTCGGCTTTCCATGGCTAATTACTTGGCGGAGGTCAGCGCTGGGGTCGGGGACGGGGTCGTCGGGTAAGGTGATAAGGTTAAGCGGGCTCTCGCGACCAAGAATTGAAGAGGATTATATTTTTTCATATTCGTATTTCTATTTCATATTGTTCTTTATTTCAGGGGTGGTTTTTTGGTTGGGGGGCTTGGGCTTGGGGGTTTTAGGTTCTTATAGATACTGTACACTCAGAAAAAAATAATTTTCTTACATTACAGAAATAAATGCAAATCCTAATTCTTTCAAAAAATAAAAATAAAAAATTACCATATATTGTCGATTCTAATTTTGAGACACTTTTATTTAATATTTAATATCCATTTCGAAAAATAGGAAAAACTTTATAGTCTTAAAGGCAATGTTTTTTTAGTTTAGCTCAAGTTTGGTTCAATTTGTTGCCTTAATGAAGTTATGTATGCGCCATGGGGAACATCCCACAAGGAGAGGAGGAAGCCCTTAAAATTGTGTGCTGTTATTTGGTTTCATGCATAAAATAACGGCACATAAGTGCAACTTGCTGGGCTGTGTTGCAAGTGGCAACAAATTTAATGAAAACTGCAACCAAGGCAACGTCCCCCCTCTCTCTAGCTGACAAGGATTAAATCCAATTTTGCGCTGCTAGTTTTTTGAGTGGCAAGCACACACACACACACACCTATACCTATGCACACACACTCTCCGTCATTTGTGTACATTTTAATAGGTGTAAAGCTTCAAGTTTATAATATTATGCCGCCTGCACAAGTGTTGTACAAGCTGCTTGCTGCTGGCTGGCTGTGGCAAGCTGTTGCATAAATCAACTTTAGCTGTAACGCTCACTACACTCAACAAAAAAAGCACACTGCCCATACTAATATTATTAAAATTGAAGGTTCCAAGAAAAATTATTATATCAGCTTTTTTATTATTTACAATTATTATTAAATAATAGTATTCATATAACTATAAAAAATATTTTCTTATTTCGAAAAACAAGGAAAACTTTCTAGTTTTTAGTGCGATTTATTTCTGATTGTGTTGAGGCTGTGGGTTGAGTGGGGGAGGTTGGGGTGTTTGGTGGGATGGGTGCAGAACTATGTCAAGTCGCCGCACTCAGCAGACATTGAGAGAGCGTAGCCAAAGGCACCCATCATGTATGCTCTATAAAATATATTTGCCTGCAACTTGCCGCCAAGTGTTGAGCCTCTTTCTGACTCTCTGTCCCGCCTCTGCTCATCTGGCAATAATCTCGCTTTGGGCGTTGATAAGCGCACTTTGAGTTTGACGGTGCACACTTTGAGGTCGGCATGCGACACACGGCGTCATGCAACATGTAATAATCACAGCAGCGAACGTTGAGTTGAGTTTAATGTTGTTCAAGTGCTTAGCTCGGCTCACAAGCAGCTCCTATTTTCCCCTCACCCCAATTACTTTAGGGTTTAGTTTGCTTTATTAGCTGAATGTTTATGTCTGTCGCAGCTGTTGTTGTCGCTGCTGCTCGCTCGTCAACAAGCTGACAATTTGTCGTCTGAGTGTTGACTGCCTGTCGCCTGTCGACAACGAAGACGACGACGACATCAACAAACAACACACAACAACGGGCAACAGCAATAAAAGTGCTAAAAAGTTTTATGCCCCTAGACTTGCATCCTGTTCTCCAAGTAGTAAAGGTAGCACAGACCCTCACAGTCCATAGTCCAGACACAACACACAAGCACACACACAACACACAGTCCCAAGCAAGCAGCACACACAATACAATTTTTAATCTTTACAAAACTGAATTGCAGTTCTTGTTGTTGTTGTTGTTGAAGTTGTTAAGCATGAAAATGACGCAACTCACCAGCAATCTGCCCAATGTGAATTTGTTCTTGCAACAGCAGCAGAAGCAGCACATGGCGTTACGCTGATGTGTTGAGCTTTCTGTGCAAAAAGGGTAAAGGGTACAAATTGAATTTGCTGACTAATGTTAAGGAGAACGTGACTATACATGTACTGGAGTGAATCCATAGCTAAATACAGGTAGATCTGTAGCTGGTTAGGTATATATTTTTAGAAAGAGTCGTGATTATTATTAATCTGATATAGATAAGTTTCAACTGAAAGGACATTAGACCAATCCGAATTTCGGTTTGGTTCCGGCTCTAGGCTTATTTGTATACCCTTGAAAGATAAAATGCACGTAAATTCTTGATCAGTTTAGTTTGTGCCAAGCAGCAGTGCTCATCAGTCTTGTGAAATGGATTAGATGATATTCCCTGGCTCCACCATGGGCTTCTACCCTCGCCATATTAGATCAAATTAATAAGAAAGTGCCTCAATAAAGTGAATTTTACTCAAGTGAATGTTGAAAACTTATCTGAATGTTTTCTTTGACTTGTTTCGGACAACCTTCACCCACTAAGTCCCTCAATTTTAAAGATATCTTAATAAGACTTGGCATATACCCCTCTTTTTGCTGCAGGCAGCACGTATGTCGTAGCCGGATCGTATCATTATATCATATAGCTGTCAGAGGGATCAATCTGACAAAAAGATTAGTTTTTGTATGAGAAACTTTTTATCAAGAGCAAAACCTTCTCAACTATGTGGGTCGGCTGTCGGCAGATATTTCGGTTTTTGCTCTAAATTCAGTTTGAATTCATATACTTCAGTTAAGTTAAAGTTGCTCCTTTTTAAAGCATCTGCAGTACGACGTTGCTTGCAATTTTGTTGTATTGTTTTTTGTTTTGGTCTTTTTTCCTTTTTCCTTTTTGCTGTTGCTTTGCTTATCTTTGGCTTCATTCATAATTTCAGCCGCATACGCGTGGGGGTTGTTTCTTTGACTATGTTGGGTATGTGTATGTGTGTGTATGTGCTTGTAACTGTATATGTTGCATGCAGGTATCCTCGATGCGGGCGGGTTTTTGCTTGAATGGTGAAACTTTGTCGCGTTGTCAGGCTTTGTGGCTGTTTCTATTTATGTTATGTTCCCGTGCGACTTCACCTGCTCCTGCTCCAGCTCCTGCTGCTGTCTGCTGTCTGCTGTCTGCAACACACCCCTCGCTTTCTGTACCAACCATTTGCGTATGCGACATCACGTCTGCCTCACGAGTCGCTGAAGTTGTCTGTCCCACACGTTGCACGTGGTATCAACGTGCGGCGCGGAATGACATCAGTCGCCGGATTGCTGCAATGCGCCGTAAGGAAATTAAATACTCAAGTCGGATGTTGCTGAAATTTCCGCTCGGAATGTTCCGCTTGTGGAGTTTTGGGTTTTGCCAACCGACTAACTGGCTGAATTGCTGACTATCTGCTCGCTGTGCTATTCAATTCAATCATGGCTAATGTGGAGCAGGAGCAGGTGCAACGGAATTCCTCTACCAGCCCCCACTCCCTCGTCTGGGGAAATTCTCGTGCTTGGTTTTATTAATTGCATATTTGCAAATTTGAATTTATAAACGCGTCCAATTTGAAATTACTGGGACTTGCTGCCAGCTTTGCCACATTTCGTAGCATGTAACACTTTTGCAACGGCTGCAAATGTCGCAAAAATGTGGAGCATAGCTGTCATCTTGTTGTTTGTTGCCACTATGCATGCAAATGCTGCATGCCCTGATCTTCTACTCTTCCTCCTGCGGCTGCACATGTTGACCTCATGCCGAGTTGCGGAGCTAGGTGCCACATGTGGCAAAGTGGCAATTTCACGTTCAATAAAGCTGCTTTGCCTTGTTGTGAGTTGATTTAAGAAGATATAAGTGCTGTTGGACACACTCACCAAGTCCCATTCCGATTCCCACACTCGGAAAATCAATCGCACTGAAATTATAGAAAAAAATCGATCTGAAATGAAAATCGCCCTAAAAACTAGAACATTTTACTGGTTTTTAGAAGAATTTTCTTCAAAATATGAAAACAAATGTTTAAATCAATTACTAAGAGGAATATTTGTAAAAAGTAGTAAGCAAAGAAAATAATACCTTAATTTTTTAAGTGTATTCCCGTTCCCCCTTTTTTGGTTGTTCATTTATTTGTGCGTGTGATAAGAGTTTGTCTGTCCCCCAACTCTCTGCACTTTTCCACATGCAACTAACTCTGCTATCAGCACAATGAAATACCATTTTTCATTTCGTTTTTGGGTTTGTTTTTGGGGTTCTTTTGGGTTTTGGGGTCAGCTGAGCTCAGCTAATGACTGCTGCGACTGCATCAAACATTTTACCAAAAAGTATTTCGTTGTTATTTTCCAATCGGTAGGCAGATAAAGCTGCTGGCCATAATTGACGCCGCAACTGCGATAACAGCAGTGTGTGCCCCCTGAGGTATATGGAGAGGGGGTGTGGACGGCAGGGGAAGGGGGAAGGGGCGGGGCGGTTTACATGCTCACGTGTGTACATGCCACGCTTGACCCAATTGCCTGTGGCACACAAGACAAATGAGGCACGGCTGCCAATGCTGCAAAAGATGTTTCAAACCAAAAAATCGAAACCCAATCGTAAAGCACACTTTTTTTTTTTGTTTTTCTGGTTTTTGACTAATTGCTGTACTCGAGAGACCCACAGCGGTTATAGACCCTTATGCTCACCTCTCCACTGCCCCCACTCTCCCCATTCTGCTGCTCCACTCGGGGTATATAAATAGCTCAAGTCTTAAAATAGCCGCATTGTATGTCGCTTAATTCTGACTCTGACTCCTGGCTCTGGCTCTGGCTGTATAAAATGCCAACACGATATAAATACAGCTTTTGCTATGACCTCACCCAGCGAATTCCAGGCGAGAGAGGAGTCGAGTCAGGGATGGGGCGGGCATGCGGCATCAACAGGATATAAAGCAATACAATGTCGATAAGCCGTAGAGATGGGCACGTTAAATTTACGTTAAGCGACGATTGTGGTTAATAGTAAATAAAGTATCTGTAGTTACTATAAAGAGTGTAAATCATATATTTAAAGATACGGATACATATAGAAGTTTTTACAGATAATATAAAGACTATTAATATATGTATGTGTGATCTACCAATACTATAAATATAGTAAATAAAGTATTTATACTGTATTGTACTGTATCTATAGATACTATAAGGATTGCACTTCATGTATCTACAATATAAATAAAATAATATAAAGAGTGTTAATCAAGTATCTACAGATACTCAAAAGATTGTAAATCAAATATCTACAGAATCAATAATGAGTATAATCAAATACCCTATGGATAATATAGATTATAAATAAAGTATCCATCTATAGTATCGATAAATCACGAATCTATAGATACTAGAAAGATAGTAAATAAAGTATCTACAGATACAGTAGTCATCGATATGTTATATATAAGGCTAAACCTATATAATTGTGTCTTTTATTGCGATCGCAGTTATCCTTAAAATAACATAATCCTGACATGCCTTTGGTAATCGAGAACATGCAGTCAAAATTTAAAATCTTCACCTTTTTAGTCTCTGAGGCTAGTTTATAGAGATGGACAGATGAACATAGCCAGATAAACTCGACTGTTCATATAGAAGTATATAAACACATAATGGGGTTGGAGGTGCTTTCTCCTGCCTGCTTACACACCTATGCTCAACTTCATTATACATCTTTATTATATTTTTAATCAATTAATTTCTTTGGCATTCGGTTGCCTTGGATTTCTTTCTTTAGCTGTTGTAGCAAATATTTATTTGTTGATTAGCCCCAACTTAGTCACAGTCAGTCAGTTTGTTAGCCAGTCAGTCAGTTGGTCAGTCCCAAGTCCATCTCTAGCTGTGCGTGCGCGTGTAGGAGGCGTCGCCTTGGGCCTGCCATTTGCCACCTGCCACATGCCACATTAATGCCGCGTGTGACATTGGATTCTCGGGCTATAAACGACAACGTTGACGATTATCCTTGTCGTCCTTGTTGTCGTCATGGCCATCGACTCTTGCCCCGTTTGTACAAACAAGACGTGTAAATATTGCCACCTAACAGGACTCCCAATCCCGTGTCCTGCCTTGCGATGTCTTCCGTCGTCCTGGCGCCAAGTCGCCTATTAACGCTACATAGCAATTTTCTTCTTCAGCTTCGTCTTCTTCACGCTCTGGCGTTGCAAGCTTGTCCTTTGCCACTTCCGGTTGCCGCTACCCGCTTCAGTTGCACACAAATATTGTTTTAATAATTTAAGTTTTTCTTCTTTTTTTTTCGCTGTGCCTGTTTAACATGCAATTAAGTTGAATGCCTCATGCAGCAGCTAACCTCACCCCCTCTTGACTCTTACTGCTCTTGTTTGTGGCACTAACAATGGCAAACTAGTATTACAGCAGCTCCCTCCGACAATTGCTGGTTCCATTGCAGCAGCAGCAGCAGGAGCATAGTGTGCTTATCCGGATCCGGCTATTTTCTACTTTCGTCCTGGTCATTCCCCGGCGTAGGACGTGGCATGCCACTGCTCAGGTTACCCTTCAACACCCAGCAGCAAGCAAACATGCGACAAATGACGTTTGCCCTGCTTCGAGCCCAGCTCCCCTCCTCGACTCTGCTCCTCTCTGTGTTGGTTTTTTCATCGTCTCGATTTCGTCATCGTTGAACACATCAACGCCCCCCTTTTTTGCTGTGTCTGTGTGTGTTTATTGTGTGTGTGAGTGTGTCTGTGTGTGTGTTGGTGTGTGTGTTGGTGTGTGCCGTTTTTGCTGTTTGCTGTTGTGCGTTTTTCTGTTGATATTGATATACACTGTGTGTATTAACAATTAGGCACAATCAGTTTGAGCAAATGTTATGTTGCCATATATATGTAATTAGTAACTATTAAAAGCTGTTCAATTATTTAAAATGCATTCGTGATTGAAAATCGGTTCAGTTTTGACCAAGTTGTGGCATTTGAAAATTGGGGAAAAGTTCAAGAATTTCCTGGCTAGTACATAATAAGCAACAATATGATTTTCAATATAAAATCAGAAATCCATCTTTATCTTCAAAACACCCAGTTATTGTTGAACCTGAATCACGTTGTAAATTATAAATATACGATTTATCTACAGACCAAAGTTATAGCTGTTGAAAGTTTAGATATAGAATTAATCTATAGATGAAGCCATGGTCAGAGTGCTCTTGTTTTTCAAAATCGGTTGAGTTTTGACTCATTTAAGCGAATTATAAGTCCGAGCAAGTCATTCCTTATCGCTTTTGGTGAGTGCAGGGCATCTGCTAGTCGGGTCAACTTGCTATCTTTTTGATGTTGCTGCAGCCCTCGTTTAAACACGCAGCTCTCAAAAATGTAACGTTTTATCGTTGTTTTTTGTTTGTTTTGGTGTTTTTTTTTTCGCTAATTAGATTTCTGGGTTAATTTTTTTTTTAAATTGTTTGCCATTTTGTAAGGTTTGTTCGTGTTGCCGGTTGTTGTTGTTGCTTGTTCGTTGTTTGTTTGTTTTGCCAGCTAATTACTTGGCGTCGTTGACTGTTTTGTTTTTTTGGGTGAATGGCGCTCGTCGTAATCCTTTGGCTGGCTTCCATTGACCCCGAGCCACTTGTCGCTGGCTGCTGACATAATGTAGCTAAAATGATTTTAGACAAAGTAAAATGCATAATAAACAAATATTTCATTAGTAGCAACAAACTGAAACTGAGGCCACTGACTGCTAACATACACACACACACAAGAGAGTAAGCGAGGGTAAAGAAGGCGGGGGAGGGACTTTTGTGTGTTGAATCCATTAAACTAATGAGCTCATCTCGTCATGTCGCCTCGTTGCATGTTGAGGTTGACAAAAGCCACGCGCCGACGTCGCCACCGCCACCGCAGCAGCCACCCACAAATAAAATAAAACCACCCAACACGAGGCAGTCATCAGGCAGCAAGTGTTATGTGCCGCGGGCACGCAGCGTTTCCTTCCTGCCTGGGTCACATTCTCCACACTCTCGACTCTGACTCTTTTTTGCCTGCCTGCTCAAACTCCAACTCCGTTCTTCTCCAGCTGCAGTTGGCAACTTCACACGTTCATTGAGACAGCGCCTGACGATAAAAATGCGTCAAATTGTGCGTTACAAGCGACACGCCCACAAATGCCACAACCGCCCCCAACACTCCTCGTCTCCCCCTCACCTAATTTGGAGTCTAAGCTCCCCTCTGCTTTGGTCACGTTCCGCTGGAGAAGCAGTGGCTGGCAGTGTCTGCATTCCACAGCTTTAACTTGTATTCTAGTCTGCGTCCAGCTGTGAGTTCATTTGTGACACGCACTGTGGCGCCAGACAGGCTAAAAAGTATGTGGAAGTTGCATTAGCTCGACTAACAGATACCCTCTAGAGCGTTTAAAAACTTTGTGGCTGTACATTTTGTCATTTAGCGTTTGCTTTGTGATTTTTAATAGAATCTTTCAAAATTGTTGTATTTTCCATCAGCACGACTAGCAGATACTCTCTAACGCTTTTAAGACAACTTTGTGGGACTAGTTTTTGTCTCCTGGGTTTGTTTAAAGACTTGTAAACAAAAGAGTAGAAAGAATTGTCTAAAAATTGCTTTAATTTAACTCGACGGGCAGATACTCTCTGAAAGTATAAGACAACTTTGTTGTTGTGGCTTTTGTGTTTCTAGTTTTGGGTCTTTTGATATTGATTATAGATTTAAATACAAGAAACTGTGATTTTTAATTGATGACGCATTGCTTTTCCTCTCTTTAGCTACTCATTCGACTCATCCATTACAGGGTATTTTAATAAATGCATTATTTAAAGGCTTACAAACAGAATTTTGCACTTTGTAATGTGCTGCCCATTGAATTTACCGCCTGCTGTTTTTTTTTGTCTGAATTTATTTTTGCGCAACTACGTGACTATTTTTTAATTGAACAAACACATTCGTATACATATAAGTATGTGTATATATGGAGTACTTACTGCTGCCACCCCCACACATCACCCTCGCTGTTGCCCCCATTTGGCTTATTATATTGTAATCTCCATATGGGTGCCGCCTGCTGCTGCTGTTAGTTGCTGCTGTTGTCAGGGCCATCTGATTGATTCTGTCACATGAACTTATCACGTCGGCCCTGAAGTCGGTCATAATATTTTATATGCATATATACACATAAATATATATACATTTTGATATGTTGAGTATATGATCAGTTCGCAACTCTGGCTTATTATGCTTATTGCTTTTAGAGTTCATTTGTTTAATGGCATTTGCAAAGCTGCGACAGCTGACGGCGGCAATCATTTTAATGTAATGCCAGCCCTCGCGTGGTTGTCATTACTACAACTACCCAAATGGTCCAAAGCGACCCAGACCCAAAAACCATTCAAACACCCTCCCCCCGCTCGCACCATCGAGCGCTTACTTCGTACAACAAGTTGAGTTTCAAACAGATATGAAACAAATATGTTTCATCAAAATTATTGTCTGCAATTGCATTTAGGTTTTTTCTGAGTGTAATTTTACTCATCTCTTTTTATCCAGCTCCAATTTGCCTTAATTTGTTGCTATTCATAGTTGAGTTCTTTGCGCAACTATTTCTGTTCATTTAAAAGTAACGCGTATAAAGTATTTACTTTATGTGTAATTACCTGACAGACATTGCCCCGAGTTGAATAAATATTTAATCATATTTATTTTTACACTCATTTGTTTTTGTTTTTTTGGCTCCACAAAGAACTTTATTTCAATTGAGTTGGTATTTACATGAATTTTTTTTTTATACGCTGTTTTTTGAAAGGTTGAAAAAGAATGTTCTGCACTTTCACATTTGGAACAGGAACATTTGCATTTTACTTACCGGAACAGTTTCGATTTGATTTCTGCTTATCCTCAATGAGATTATCTTAAATACCGTTCAAGGATTATAATCCATAAACATTGCTTTCGCAGTAGTATTTCAATAGTAGTTGCCTTTGCAGAGTACCCTGCAGTCGGTATCTACCCGCCACAACTGTGATACTATAAAATGTGTATTACATTGAACCCTTTGCTGTGGAATGAATGTACTTGTGTATTGATTTGTCTTATTTGTGAGCTTCACAAACAGACGCATAAATTATAAAGATGCGAAAATATATATTCATTGATATTGATGTTGATATTGATATTAAATTTATACATTTATTAATTTGTGATAGATTTATGGATGCATTTATTTATTGAATTATGGAAATGTAAAAGCAAAAGCCAAGCCCAATGCCAATGTCGCAATCGTAGATAATATTTTATGCAATTTGTCCCCGTGGCAAGCAAATTGAATTTCAATATGGGCAAAATGCTGCGAAATAGCTGGGAAAATGTTGCCACTCAGCTTGCATGTGGCATGGCAACTGGGGAATATTTCACTTACTTCTTATGCACAACAAAACAGAGGAAGACGAGAAACTTATTCGCAACCAGGGATAAATAAATCTACATTTATATTTGTTACTTGCAGCAGTTGCAGCAGCCATTTGCCTCACATTGGCCCACATTTCAACTTGCTGTGGCATAGTTTGTTGCCAAGTACAAGTGTATGTATGTGTTTGTGTGTGGGTGTGTATATGACTTAATCGATAGCACGTGACGTTTAAGGGTGAACGACTGACAGATAGACGCTAGACAGAACGCGGGGCAGGTGGATGCTTGCCACACGGCAACAGGAACTCGGCGACGTCACAAAAATTGACTTTTTAAGTAGGCATTCTCAACTCAGCAGCTGACAAATAGAAGCGAGGAGGGGAGGTACACGGTATTGTAATAATGTGGCATAATAAAACTGAGTAGCAACACAACGAGCACCCACACAAGAGCATGCCCCACCAACCCACCACAAAAGCTGTATGTAAATCTTCAAACAAACATGCATATATACATATTTATATGTGTATATATGTCTCTATATAAATGTGCTGTGGGTGTATCTGTCTCTTTGTTGGGCTGTCATCAGGAAATGACGACATTACGGCATTTACAGTTAATGCCTTTATGTCCTCGAGTATTGCCTTGCCTTGCCCCAAACTGTCGCACAGTCAACGCGCCCAAATGTCCCCCGCCCCTCCCACGCCCCCCTTCATGGCGTCTGCCTTTATTTTTGCCTTTTCATATTTTTTTTTTTGCATTTAATTTGATTTTATTGGATGTGCGGCGATTTGGTTTGCTATGCCCCCCGCCAAGGGATCGACTCTGCGCCTCTCTCTCGGTCTGTCTCAGTTTTCTTGTGAAATCGGTGAAAAACAAACTACTATTGAGGGAACGGGCAGCCACAATTTGTATGCTAAAAAGAGCTTTATTTGATACGCAAAAGGAATGTGAGAATTATATATAAACAAACTAAGCAGTGAGCTAAGATTGTGGCTCAAGTTATTTATTTAATTAAAAGGTTAGATTTTTTTTTATTTATTTAGGCTTTATATTATGGGATAACTTAAACTAAAACTCAGGCCTTCAGCTCGGTTATTATTGTCAGTTTTTAGGTGTATTGCAGAATTATGTCACGCATATATTTTTACTTTTGTTAATTTATTTAATGTGAACCAAGAACAGTTCCATTGAGACCACTTTCCTCCATCCTTTTATTGCGTATGAGAATAATAAATGATGCCCAGTTGGCAAGACTGGAGTTAAGTAATGGACTCAAAAGTTTCGGCACTGGATGCAAACTCTAAGAAATGCTGTCAGGCCACTATGAATAGCTGGTATTTTGTCTTTGACACTCTTGGCATGTAGTCATCTTTCATCGGATCACTCTGGACATATAGCTGGCATAGAAAATATCTCTTTAAAAGTTGAACTCATGCAGAAACAACGTTTTATGTGTTGATCAAAATAAAACCTATCAACTACGAACTACTAAATAGTACAGCTAAGGAAATAATGTATTATTAATATTATTATTGGAGCAGCAGCAACACTAATTATTAATGCTAAAATCAGATTGAGATTTGTTATGCTTTCCTAGGATACCACATCTTTTTCTCCTATATTGTATCTTTTCGTATGCCACAATACGATTCTGGTCCTATTAGGCACTCCCTGAAATATCCTTATAAACCGCAATAAATTTTAAGTCCGGCTTATTCCGTGAGAGCCATCGTTTAAAAATGTAGTTTTCATGTAAACTCTTCAACTGATAATAATCAGCTTACGTGCTTTGGCCATTTAAAACTTTTAGTTTACAATAATTTGGATTATGTCGAACGAAGCCCTTTAAATTTTATTGCTGTTGATGTTGATTGATGGTCGCCTCGTACTTTAAATGTATATTCCTGCTGACCAACCACAACAACAATAGCAACAACAACAGCAAGTAGAACATTACATCAATATGAATTTCATGTCATGCATTTGCGATTTGCGTTTGTTATTGTTGCCGATGTCGTTGTCGTTGTCGTTGTCGTTGCCGCCTTTCAGGCGCATTCAAAGCCACAATATCCAATTAAGTATTCATTTCGTTTTGTCCACTCGAACAGTGGACATTTTACCAAACAACAGCAAGAGGCGACACCAATACAATGCTCAGCGCAAAGCTACAATTTCATGTCATGTCACACACACACACACACAGAGTCTCCTACTGAGAGTGTGTGTATTCCACATACATGGCACAGTATGTCGCTGTCAGCTTTTGGACTTTTAGCTGGCAACTGCCACTGAACCCTCCATACTCCATCCACTTCCACTCCCCTTCGTCCCAAGCCAAGCTACAGCTACAGCTACAGAATGAAATATTCATATTTTCAGTTTCAATTCTCGTCCCTATGTCCCTCGCAATAACAAAAGCAACAACAAAGCAAAAACCGATTCGAATTGAGTCAGTTTTTTTTGTCCATGTCATGCGCAATTTTAAAGCGCCACCTGTCGACCGGTAGAGCGGCATGTGTTGTGCCAATTACAAATGATGTGTTCTACAAAAAAAAAACAAATATCGGACAACATCAAAAAACTGTCGGAAATTATAACGCTCATAATTCAATCAATGATATATGTAAAAAAGCATTTGTAAATATCCAGATAAAAGCGTATACATATAATATATACAAAATTCTTAAGGTTTTCTAATCCACCACAATTCCTTTGGTTTATCATCTGTTTAATTAAAATATTTAAAACATAACAAGTTTTTTGAGGAAATTAATACAATAATATCTGAATTGTTTATTTTAAAAAATATAGCTCATTCGTCATAATCTTATTTTAACTTGTCTTCAGTATTGATTGCTTGTGTTCAAATACATTTTTCATTGCTTTTAACTATATTTGAAGTTTTTATTATTTATTCTTTTCATATTTGTGTTCTGCTTTGCAAAGCACCTTTTTGTTGCTTGTAAAATGCCAAAGTTTTATTGAGCTTATTAAGTCTGGTCGTGTTTGCGTTTTTATGGCTCCTTGTTGCTCCTGTGGCTGCTGCTGTTGACCCCTGGGTGATCCTTTGTGGCTGATGCTGGGAACAGTTCATGAACTTGACACAAAAAAAAAAAATTTTAATTTGTGCAAAGTTATTGGTTATTGTATTTCTTTGGCATTTAAAACTCGATGCTTTTATCAACGCTCGACAAGCGCAGACTTTGATGCCATTGTCCTTTTGTCCATTTTCAATCCATATTCATTGAACTCTCAATTTCTTTGTTGTCTCCAAATTTAATGCAGTTTAAGTGGCACTTTGACAATTGGCTGGCTCGGCTTACGAAGAGAGACACTGCCAGGATATTAGTTAATGCTGCTAAATGCATCCATCCTGTGCCAAATGGCAACACAATTTTATGCCAGCTGCACACAAACAAAGAAACGCACTCGAGGAGCAGCCAGCAAATGCGCAACGATAACAATTAAACTATTTTAGAGGGTGCAAGTGTGACAACAATGCAGCAGCCAGCCACCAGCAGCAGCAGCAGTTGTGGTTGTTGTTGCCACACACACACACACTGTGTGCAACACGCACTAGCCCATAATTATCCAATTGAGTAATAAACAGATGTCTGCCAGCCTTTAAGTCAATAGACAATGAAAACCAACCAGGACTCTTCTTCAAACTCGCAGCTGCTTCAAACAGACGGGCAAATGTTGTGGTTGATGTTTGTTTTTGTTGTTGCAGTTGCATTTGCCACTGTTGTTGTCCGAACGGCGACAACAGCAACTGTCGCTTGTGCGCTGGTCAACCTGCTGCCAAGCCAAGTGAAATGATGTGCCAAAAACGTTTATCTAAGGACCAGAGACCAGAGAGAGTCGCAAACAGCAGCAGCAGCAGTTGTTGCAACAGGACATGATGCAGCACAGCAGCAAGGCAAACAGAGCCAATTGCAATGCTGTCCAGCAGAGGCACGTAACTCTGTTCTTTCCTCTGTCTTCTCTCTCTCTCTCCTCTCCTCTGCCTGGGCCTGGGTCACTGACTCAGACAGTCGGTCTACCCTGTTGCCCATTTCAATTGGCCTAAAAGTGGGTATGCTTAAGCAAGCAGGCAGTTGAGTGCCAAAATATAAATCTCATGTATATGCATACTAAAGTTTTTTATATTTTAATGACAATTTATATAAATATAAATCGCAGGTTTTTTGTTTTGCTTGTAGGCTGATTTTGAGTCTAGTTTGGTCTTAATCTTTTAAATACTAAGCACATTTACTCTCAGTGAGACTCTCACTTATAGAAACTATAAAGATAATATTACTAATCAGTTATTCATTTCGTCAATTTTTGACATTTGTGCTTACAGGATATCTGCTCGTCGTTCCCTCTCGGCTCGAGGGCCTTAATTTATTTAGCTTTTTGTGTGGCTTCGCTTTGAAATGCACTTTAAATTAATATTTATATACCAGCTGAGTACTAACTAATTTTTTGTTTTGTTTACTTTGGTTTTTGCTGCAGGTAGACAAGCGTGAACAATGCGCAGACAGTTGCTGGCTGAGGTCGCTGGCAGGACACCAACCGAAAGGATAATCAACAACAACAACGCACAGCAACCAGCTAAGCTGTAACAACAACAACAATTACAACGTTTTTTTTTATACAAGAAATGCATTTTTGAAAGCGATTATAAACAAAACCAAAAAAAGGCAATGCCCTCCATGCAACTTTTGATGCAAGCAGCTTAAAGGCGACTTTAAACACATACACATACACCCACACACACAACCACACACACACACACACACACGCATACATAAACACAACACATAAACACACAACTTGACTGATAGTTTAAACTACTAAATACAGAAACTAAGAGTAGCAGCAGCAGCAGCGGAACAAACCAAACATTTAAATAAAATATTATTAAGTAAATATTTGCAAGAAAAGTAGAACAACTCGTAATATGCCAAATATGCGTTGCCGCTGCAGCTGCTGCTAATTATACGCCAACACACAACCAACAACTTGCAACTGCAACAAGATCAACAACAACTCGCAGCAGCAGCAACAAGATCAACAACAACTCTTCACACAACAGCTGCAATATGGGCAACAAATGCTGCAGCAAGCGACAGGATCAGGAGCTGGCTTTGTCCTATCCTACGGGTGGCTACAAGAAATCCGACTACACCTTCGGCCAGACGCACATCAACAGCAACAGTGGCAGTGGTGGAGTGGCAGCTGCTCTTGGTCAGAAGCACAACAATGGCGGCTCGCTGGATTCACGCTACACCCCAGATCCAAATCGTGGCCCATTAAAAATTGGCGCCAAGGGCGGCGTCGACATCATCCGCACGCGCACCACACCGAGTAAGTAGAACCACCAGCAATACACTCAGATAAAAAATTGACTTCAAAACTAGAAAGTTATTCTTCTTGTTTTTAGAAATAATTTCTAAACATAAGCAATCATTTTTCTTAACATTAGAAAGCATTGCCCTAAAGCGACAATCCCAAAGATGTAGTTTTAGATATATTTTCTATTATTAAAAGATGCATTTCTACTTTTTAGAAATGCAAACCTTGCTTCTTAGAAAAAATCCTTTAAGAAATTATGATGAAATTAGCTCCCTCTCTCAACTGCAATATTAGAGTCTACTGTCGAAGGGACTCGGTTTCGAATTCTCGTAAAATCGTTAGCTTATTCTTCAGATTAAGTTATATGAATTTATAAACTATGTATAATAGTTTGTATAATCGTGAAATCTTAATAATAATTATGAGTAACAACAACAATTAATTATAATAATTCCTTCGATTTATAAACATAGAAAAAAAAACCCTTGGTTTTCATACATATTGTTCTCTAATTCTTAAAAAAACCACCCTTAAATTAGTACATAAAATAATGAGGGTTTCCCCCCTTGGCATGAAAAGCATGCTGAATTTATAAAATTCAGCGTAATTTTTTGTCTGAGTGCACCAGCTGACAGCACCACCCACAATTATAATTATGTTTACCTGTGGGGCCTGGTCGCTTTAATTAGCTATTTGAGTTGCTTTCTTTTTGGTTTTGCCAGCTGTTGCCTTTTCGACCTGCTGAATGCCAGTGTTTCTATTTATAAAACACACACATATGTAATTAAAGTTGCGTCTCTCCCCCGGGGGAATGGAGAGGTTTGATCCGACTTGTTTGCATATGAGCTGAACTTGTGAGTTGGGCTGCAGAAGGTCACTCACACTCATGTTTGCCATTTGCGCTAACCTTGACCAGTCAAAGGTGTGCGTGTGTGTTGGATGTGTGTGTGTTGCCTGACAAACTTAACTGCAAATTGCATAATTACAGCTGCACTCGTAGTCGACACTTGGCGCAAGTCGTTTAGGAAACAGCAAACAGGAAATGAAGAAATGTTTTGACCAATGTAAAAGCGAAAAGCAATTCACTTATTGCTATTAGCTTGTACAGTTAACAAGTTTAGTATGCTTAAATGTCAAGGGAACTTAGTTCCCTTTGGGTAATTTGCATCTAGAATTCTTGATAAGCCAACATTTTTAAGCCGTCAACGTCAAATGTGTAAAGAGGGCACAAAAATGTTGTGCCAAAGCATATAACAGGCGATCGAAAGCCACTACTACCACATGAAGTGTGTAAATTCTTAGCCGAGTAGATTAAGCCATGTCTGACTGTCTGCCTGCATAAGCAAGCTGGCTCTTAATAAGTATAAAATATAGAGAGTTCTGTTTTCAGATCGAAGAGTTAATGCCTAAACAAAATTGACCCATTTTCATTATCGATAACCTTTTATGTAGTTTGAAAGCAGATCTTAACCAAAGAGTATTTTGAAATTGAACAAACTGCTTACAGACAGACTGTCAACTATTTAACTTATTTTTCTACTTATTTAATTTTCAAAGATGTGTTGAGGAGGAGGTGGCCTAATCGCGTCGCTGTTTGTTTTTCGATTAGCTCGGGCATTTGGCTTTTAACTGTTGGCATTGCATTTTATTTGCGTTGCGTGTGTGTCCAGATTCAGTTGAGGGAAAGCGGCTTAGGTCGTGTAAGCTCGACAAAGGCTGAGATTTAAGCATTTGGCCCGCTGTCAGCATTTAAGTCCCAAATGGAGGACAAGGCAACAACAACAAAACAACAACAGCTGCAACATATAACAAAACAACAAGGCAGCAGTCCAAGTTGTCCCCGCGTGAACTAAATCAATTAGTCAAATGCACTTCAGTGCCAAAATGGGGTGGAAAAAACAAATGTGGTTTGGCAAGAAATTATATGAAATTGTATTGTTTTGGCCAACTAGCCTCGTAACTGGTCCTTGATGCCTGACAAAATTGAACATTTGCCTGAGACTGCAGTGCAGTTGCGCCGTGTCGCAACTCATTAACTTCCAATTAGATTCTGACTCGATTTGCGTGCGGGGCATGTTATATAAATTCATATTTGCCAATTTGTTGCCCATAAATTGCAGTTTAAGGCAACGACGCCTAGCCGCGCCTCGCCTCGCTGACGGCAAATCAAATTTGCCACATCAGCCTCAGCCAGACGAAAATTGCCACTAACTTAGCATCTATGTATTTGCCGCCTGCAGCCAACTCTTGCCACACTCACATCAAAATAAAAATCACCCTGAATTTTAGATACTTTATTATTCAGAAAAAAAATTTCCAAAATTGAAAGTTTTGCAAAGCAGACAACAGCTAAACTCTAATATCGTAGTCGAGAAAGTAAATTTCATCTATATACTATCTAAAAATAGTGAGAAATGCCATCATTTTGGGATTATCGATTTAGGAAAGTCTTTCTCATTATAAGAGAAATGTTTTCTTATATTTAGAAGTTTAATTATATTGTATTTATTTATATTTATATATTTTTTTATGAGTGAATCCCTTGCTCACCCTCTGTCTCTCTCTCTCTCTCTTTCTCTTTCTCTCTCAGCTGGCGTACCTGGTGTTCTGCCAAAGAGACGCGTAGTTGTCGCGCTCTACGATTATAAATCGCGTGATGAGTCCGACTTGAGCTTTATGAAGGGAGACCGCATGGAGGTCATTGATGACACCGAGTCCGACTGGTGGCGCGTCGTCAATCTGACCACACGCCAGGAGGGACTGATTCCGCTCAACTTTGTTGCCGAGGAGCGCAGCGTCAACAGTGAAGAGTAAGTTCAACTTGCAAGTACATAAGTTATATATAAATAAATGTGATGTGTGTTCTCTGCCTAAATAGCTGGTTCTTTGAGAACGTGTTACGCAAGGAGGCGGACAAGCTGCTGCTGGCTGAGGAGAATCCGCGTGGCACATTTTTGGTGCGTCCCTCGGAACACAATCCCAATGGCTATTCGCTGTCGGTGAAGGACTGGGAGGATGGGCGTGGCTATCATGTGAAGCATTATCGCATCAAGCCGCTGGACAATGGCGGCTACTACATAGCCACAAATCAAACCTTCCCCTCGCTCCAGGCCCTCGTCATGGCCTACAGCAGTAAGTACCACAGCAGCAGGTCATCAATTACTAGAGTTCATTGTTCATGCGGTTTCTCCTTTCCTCTTAGAAAACGCACTGGGACTGTGTCACATTCTGTCGCGTCCCTGCTCTAAACCGCAGCCACAGATGTGGGATCTGGGGCCCGAGTTGCGTGACAAGTATGAAATTCCACGCTCAGAGATACAACTGCTGCGTAAACTGGGTCGTGGCAACTTTGGTGAGGTCTTCTACGGCAAGTGGCGCAACAACATCGATGTGGCAGTGAAAACGTTGCGTGAGGGCACCATGTCCACGGCGGCCTTCCTCCAGGAGGCGGCCATCATGAAGAAGTTTCGACACAATCGCCTTGTGGCCCTTTACGCTGTCTGTTCGCAGGTGAGTAAATTGAACATTCTCCTCTCTATCAGTTTATTTAATATATAATCGTATCTTTTTGGTATGCAGGAGGAGCCCATCTATATTGTGCAGGAGTACATGTCCAAGGGCAGCCTGCTGGACTTTTTGCGCGAAGGCGACGGTCGCTATTTGCATTTTGAGGATCTCATCTATATTGCCACACAGGTGGCCAGCGGCATGGAGTATCTGGAGTCCAAACAGCTCATCCATCGCGACTTGGCGGCGCGCAATGTGCTCATAGGCGAGAATAATGTGGCAAAAATATGTGATTTTGGTTTGGCGCGCGTCATCGCCGATGATGAGTACTGTCCCAAGCAGGGCTCTCGCTTTCCGGTCAAATGGACAGCGCCCGAGGCGATCATCTATGGCAAGTTTAGCATCAAATCGGATGTGTGGTCATATGGCATACTGCTAATGGAGCTATTCACGTACGGACAAGTGCCCTATCCGGGCATGCATAGTCGCGAAGTCATCGAGAATATTGAACGCGGTTTCCGCATGCCAAAGCCGACAAATCACTATTTCCCCGACAATATCTATCATCTGCTGCTCCAATGCTGGGACGCAGTGTCCGAGAAGAGGCCAACGTTTGAGTTCTTGAATCATTACTTTGAGTCGTTCTCGGTGACGTCCGAGGTGCCGTATCGGGAGGTGCAGGATTAGGCAAAAACAACAGCAACAACACTCACATCACACACAAGAACACACATACACACACACACACACATCTATATATAAATATATATATAACGTTATATATATGTAACGTAAACATTTATACATATTTACTATAATTCTTAAGACTTTTTAAAATGGCAAGGCATTAGTTGCATACACAACAACAAACAACAACAACAGTAACATATAAAGTTTACATAATTCTATATGTATATGGTATACATATATATATAATATGGTATATTATATATATTGTGTATAAGCGTATATATGATGAAGAATTTCGGTGGAAATGCAACATTTTATATTTTACACGCAAAAACTATTTTATAATTTATATACCAACTACTTGTATGTACTATTGAAATAGCAAGTATTTAACTAGTTTTGTAAGCTTACCAAAAACAACAACAACAAGAACAACAAATCCAAGAAGATGATGAATAGGAACAAAAACAACAATTATAAATGAAACGAATATGGCAAATCGATTTATTTTTTCTAATCGATCGCAGTAAAAACAAAAACAAAAGCAAAACTTTACAACAACACCAACAAACAACAATTTACTATGCTACTTTAATCGGTGCTTAGATTTTTGTCAATCTATCTATCTATCAATCTATTTATCCATCGCAATTATTCTATTTAACTCTACTGCTGAATTTGATTCCTGATACTTTCCACAAAACTAAAACCAAGTATTATTTAACACAATCAAAAAAGTTGTTGGATCTTTTCAGCTAATAGGAAATTTTGCAATGATGGCATTTAAACATATTGTACGGCGCCTACCGATGCGCCACGCCCCTATCTCTACTTCCAAGTCACATCATCGTTTTCAATCAAACTCAAATTGATCACAAAAAAAAAAAATATTAAACAAATTCTTTTGCTGCTGCTTCTACGAGTAGTTGAGGCTAAAAAACAACAAAGAAAACAAAACAACAGCATCAGTCTGAGCAGTTGCTGGATAAAAGTCCTTCAATTAATTATATATTATATAAATTTGTAAAACATTTTGTATAAAACATTAGAGAAAACAAAAACAAAAAAAGAATACACATTTACGTACACACTTTTGTTTTTTATTAGTAATTAAACCAATGAATGTTTATAGTACATTTAAGTTTATGCCAAAATTATAAGAGTTTTTTCTTGATATATATATATATATATATATGTATATATATATATATTATAGCACAAGTGAAATTATATAAAATGATGTTAGAAAAGCACACTTTCAGTTGGGCACAGTCCACACACAGATATATATATATAATATATATATATATATATATATATATATATATATATATATATATATAGCCTAATCTACATTCTTTTACTAATTGCCAGCTCACATTTAGTTCCTCTCCAGATCCGCTCGACATTGTTCCACAATTATAGAAACCAAGTCAAACGCCATGATGAAAGATGATTGCAGTCTCAAGGGTTTCAAATGCAACAAGAAAACAAGCAAATATCAGATAACGATAACAATATTTCTTATCAATCAGTCAATGGGCACATACAACAATACACACATCTATCTTAGAGTACAGTAAATATATATATGTATATATATATATATATATATATATATATATATGCAAATCGTGTTTCTTTTAATTTATTATATTATTTTTGTTATAGCGTTTAATTTATGTGTTGGCCATTGTGTGCACATCTGTAGCATAAAACCAAAGTTTAGCATTTCGTATTAATATATATATATATGTATTTGTAAAGAACAACATTTATACGGCAACTTAATGCATTTCATACACACACACACACACATACCTACTCACACACATACACATACATAGAGAAGATAAGGCAGCTTAAATATAAACGTGTAGCAAGAAATCATTGCAATCATTGTATGAAATTGCATTCAACGTAAAATTAAATCTAAACGAACTAAAAATCATTACGATAAAACAGAATAAATAATAAATATTGTTATAATTAAAAAAAGCAACACTGAAATTGTTTAGCGTAGTTGATGAATTTTTGTATATATATACTTGACATAACGTGTAGCAATAAATGAAATTGAATTGATTTAACAACTAAAACTAAAACTAAACTAATATATAATAATAACAACAATAACAACAATAACAACAATAACAACAACAACAAACAGCGGCATTTGTGGCACGCAATGTGGCAAACAAAATAAAATAACAACAATTGACAATTTTTTATACAATCAAATGGACAGATTTCTAAAATTTTCCAGCCTTTGGGAGGCGTGCCGCCGGTGACGCCATCGACGTTGTTGTTGCTGATTAAGCAAAATTGTATAACTAAACACTGTCATATGTTTAATTATAAATACTAAATAATATCGAGATCCACTTGCATAACAAAACTGAAATCGAGTCACAAGACTCGCCCATAATAAACGCAAACTGAATTTAGCTGAGATGTGTAACGAAAATGCATTCAAATAAATCAATAAAATGAAAGATATGTAATAAATTAAATGTGTTTTCCTTGCCAGTCATCCTTGAAGTGTCCTTGTGAGAAAAAAGAACACAGTTTTCTTCTTTGGGTTTTACTCTTTTTTGGATACCAAAAAAGTTGCGTTTTTATTGTACTTTTTTTGTTTCTAATATATATATATAAGTATATAAGTAATATTGAAATCGTTTCATTTAAAAATTTTTCAAAGGCAAAAATTACAATACCTTAATACGTATTGCTCTTTTTTTATTTGTATGTATATAATTTTTCTATTATTTTTTAATCAATGTTTTAAACCTGTAAGCTGACATATTTATTTATTGAAATTGTTTTATGAATCATTTTAAAATTGTATTTACATGTGTTTTGAGCCAACTGCCAATTGAGAAGAGACATCCCCAAAAGATGCTATCTACGCAATTGCAATTGTGTATTTCGCCGAATGCGATGTTGATAAAAGCCAATAGCGACGGAATATTATCCAACTAACTGGCTTCTGCATCCCGTGAAACCAAACTCACATGCAAGAATATGTGTACTATATATGTATCAATACTATAATAGCACTATATAGAGTATATATAGAGTTCTATCTGAGTAATGGGTAAGCAGTTCGGTCTTTTCTTTACCACCTTGATTCGGTTACATAAAAGTCTTGGGCTTTGCAGCTATCTGAGTTTTGCTGTTGCCACCAACGGCTGGCAATATCCACAGACTGTATTATCCATGTAGATATATAGTACTGAGTATGAACTGAGTAGAACGCCAATTCCCTCTGAATTGGCCGCTGATACATAGGTGCATGCGACTTTTTTAATTAAATTAAGATAAAGTTATTTTATATGTTAATCTCTATACGATCAAGTAAATTTCTGAGTATTTAAATGTATTTAAATCTTTGTCCATAAAGATTTTTCGCAAATTCAGGGTTTCAAATAACGGTACAAATTGTTTTTTATCACAATCGGTACATTTATGTGTAGGTGTAGTGTAGTGTAGTGTAAGTGTAAGTGTATTTGTGTGTATATATATATATAGATTTAAGTTTTAATAAGTGTTAATATAACATTTACCATAAGCACTTCTAAACATCAACTTCGAGTCATGCTAAACAGCAGATTTACAAAAATTCAAAACCAAACCAACCATTTTCGATTATCTCAAGTTGCATTGGCTGATAGAAAGACAGACAAAAGCTATCATCCAATCCATTTTGATATCTTCAAAACTGGTTGGTTTTAGAATTTTTCACTGGCATTTCAACATGTACCCGGAAATGTGTATTTTTTATGTATGTGATAACTTTTTTTTGTTGTTGTTTGTTATATAAGGACGTTATATCGCGAAAATTCCAAGATTTGGAACCGGATACGAATCGCACTTATTGGTGTCTATATCTAAAATTGCTGGTCATTGTGTTCTTTATGTGTGTGTGGGTGTGTCTGTTTGTGTGCGTGTACGTGTGGGTGTCGAATGCGCTGCACGAAATCCTGAGCACCCCTAATGTACTGCTGCTTGACAGTATGTTAAGGCTATGTTAAACAACATGGCAGTGTTGCAGCTTTAAGTTGCGCGCTCCTTTTTTGAGTTTTTATTATTTATTTTCTTCTATCTGTTTCTGTGAAGTGCATTCAATATTCGGCAATGCCGAAACCATAATTATTTAACCATTTTACATGGCTGATGAGATTTGTTGCGTCTGCTGGTATTGTTGTTGTTGCTGCGGCACTGTTGGTGGCTGTTGTTGCTGGGGCGTCAGCGCCAGCGGCTGTTGCAGTTGCAGTTGTTGCGGTTGCTGCTGTATTTGCAGTGGCAGCTGAGCTTGTTGTTGCTGGAATTGCTGCTGCTGCATCTGCATTTGCTGCTGCTGCATTTGCATCTGCTGTTGGGCCGCTGCCGCAGCTGCCGCATTCTGTTGCGTGGTTGCCTCGGATGTTTTCAGGAAATACGTTATCAAATCGATGGGCAGCGGGAATACAATCGTCGAGTTCTTCTCAGCGGATATGGTGTTGAGTGTCTAGTGAACAGCAAGTTGCAATTAGTATACACAATTTGGCAAAGGTCAATGGAACAACACACTCAGAGAAAAAGTCAGGTTTAAATTCAAGCACAACTGAAACGTAACTCGTAATTTTTAACTACAAATGGGTACGCATCAATTCTAAAGTTGCAAGTTCTGCTTTACAAATTTTATTTCTGGCATTTTTCTCTGAGTGTATAGATAGTACATACCTGCAGGTAGCGCAGCTGCAGTGCTGCCGGTGAATCGCCAATCACCTCGGATGCCTCGCGGAGTGCTCGGGACGCCTTCTGCTCGCCCTCGGCGGCAATAACTTTGGCGCGTGCCTCGCGAGCTGCCTCCGCTTCAGCGGCCATCGCACGTTGCAGTTGCACCGGCAGACGCACATCCTTGCTGTTCGTCGTCCGGAATAGAAGAAGGTACATTAGCCACATCGTAACATCGTTGCACACGTCTCACAAATCGCAGCAGGCATTTGCACATTTCTTGCTGTAAACTCATTTAAAAACCAGTACGCGACTGTCGAGTCTCTACTACAGTTTTTTTGCTACTTGCCCAACGTCTAACGACAACAGCTATTATTAAAGTGAACTGAAAACTTCCAGCTTGCTAAATGAGAAGCGTTTAGGGTTCATCAGCCCTCGGGTCAGGGTCAGCCTTGGGTCACATTAAAGGTCATTAGGAATCTTCTTTTTTCTTTTACTTGATTGATATAAAGCTATGCTATTTGTGACAGCTTGCTCCACAGCAAAGTCTGCCAGTATAATACTATTGTTATGCCCTTGAAGAGAATAACATTTGACATTGAAGGAGACAAGATTATTAATATTCTTGACCAGCAACAATAGCCGGGTCGATGAGCAAACTAGTCTCTCAGCCTTAAAGCTAACTCAATTCATTTTTCTATTTATGTCTACGTCGATTTCTTTAAGGTGCAACTACATTTTAATAGTCTAATTTGCAAGGGTGTAAACTATTCGTATATTCACTTCTAAGATGCCACTAAATTGTTGTCTTTTCATCAATCTGCTGCTGCTGTGATCATAAAATGCCGACCATATTTCATTGAACATGCCAACAAAAAATATATCAGCTGATTAATTTCATAAAAATGTTGGCGAACAACGAAAAAATCGGAAGTGCCATAAGACTGTCATAAAAATGAAACAATTTTCATAGGCTCAACAAAAAAAGAAGCGTTGACAAAAGAGCCGCAGGCTGGCAGCCATAGCTAAGCCGCAACAACAACGATAGCAACAACAACAGCTAACAACAGCAAACGCGTCAAGTTGTTTTGGCCATTGCAGCTGTTCGCCATTTTGTTGGTCATGTATTTGACAAGCTGTCAAGAGTTGCAGGGAATAGCAGCTGTAGCTGTAGCTGTAGCTGTAAGTGATGCCGGAGGGGCGACGGCGGCGGGGAGGAGTCGGTTGGAAAAGCATCCCACTTGGCTAATAATAAATTACAACAACGCATCAACTGTGACAGCAGACAAAGGCCAATGGAGCGCCCCTCAGTCCGTGTACTCCCTCGCCTGTAATAAAATGGGGACCCCGACACACAAAATGCCAACCACGACCACCTACTACATTGTGGCATAGAAACCCTTATGCATGAGTGTGTGTGTGTGTGTGGCTATGTAGGGAGTGTGTACAGGTGTGTACGAGTGTGTGATAGAAAAGTTGCACTACTTACATTTCAACACGTTCAACTTTGATGCCCCAAGCATCGGTGGCTTCGTCGAGCTGAACCTGTTTATGATTTGGCCCACATAATGTTGGCAGGTAGGTGTAGGTGTAGGTGTATGTGTGTGTGGCATATGTGTGTATTTTGTAGAATTTCGTGTGTGTGTGTGTTAAAAATAGCAGTAAAAACACATTAGTTTCTGTTTACACACGTTTTTTTTTCATGCTGTTAACTGTGATGGTTTTTTTCACTCTTTTGCCTTTCACATTTTACATTTCACATTTCGCATTTTTCTTCATATTATTTTTTTTATCAGATATATATATATATATTTTGTTGTTGTGTTTTTGTGGGTCGCTGCAGCATCCTTGAAACCGCTAAACTGAAAAATGCAGCACTTGCTGGCGTCTAACGGAGTGGAAGAGCCAAACAACTTTGCCGACTTTGGCATTCTGGTCATGTTCGACGCCAGCATTCAGCTAACATGATTTTTAGCCATTTTCTTTGTCAGGCGGTAGAACGGGTTGAGTTGGGGAAGGGGGTGAAACGGATTTTGAACTATTTTTTTCATTGTGAGGCCATAAAAATAAATAAATAAAGTGCAGAGAAGCTGAAAAGCTAAAAAGCTGAAGCTTGAGCTAAATTTGGGTTAAGTTTTGGCAGCTGAGATGCTGCTGCTTCAGCGGCTGCTTCTGCTGCTGGCCCAAAGATATGCGCATTCAATTTGCAACGTTTTTGTGGAGATACGTGGATTATATATGACAGCTGCTGCAAAAATGTTTGCAATTAGCAATTAATATTTACAAAGTTTTGCTGCAACTCGCTGAATACAATTAGCAACAGCCAGTGCCAAGTGGCAAGTGGCAAGTGGCAAGTGGCTAGAAGAGAGATTTGAGTTGAGGGGGCACACATAAGTCAATTACGTGCTCAAGGGGGTGGGGGGAGGGTAGTTGGGTTTTTGCAGGCAGACATAGTTTGTCTTGCTGTCAGTTTTTGTAGAACTCACCTGCATGGTGCCGGAAATCGTCATACGCTCGCTGAGTATCTCATGCAAATGCCGAGTTCCCATTGTGTTTCGTAGAGTAGTCTGTGCCAGTAGTCTGGTCGAATGGTGAGCATTCTCCACGTTCGCTATAGAGACGGTTGCATTTGATACCCGATAGTAAACCACTGCATCCACCGAAACCGTAACGCTATCCTTTGTGAGCACCTACAAGATGCAGTGGGTGGAATTGTTTTTTTTTCTTTTTTCTTTTTTTTTTTTGTTTTTTGTTTGTCTCTACTATTTTTGTGCTTTCTTTTAGGATTATATTTTTTTGTTTTGTTGTTGCTCTATTGTTGCTTTGTTTGGTTATTCTTTTATTCAGATTATGCTTGTTATTGTTTGCTGCGACTGTGTACATATGAATATACATATATATATATATCTATGTGCTTATAAGCTGAAGTTTCCTGTATCTGTATCTGTATCTGTATCTGTATCTGTGCAACTATGTATGAATAATTCAGTAGCTTTTTTGCTTAGAATATGCACTTGACTCGTGGTCGTTTGCTTTATTAGAACTAAGTGCAGGGTGTAAACTTTCACGCCAGAAAGAGACGCACACAACACAACAGTGTCAGACAGAGACAGAGAGAGTGAGATAGAGAGAGTGAGAGAGAGAGAGAGAGAGGGAGAGGGAGGTGGTGTCATTGCTTTTATTTTGATTGTTTGCTTGTGTTTTGTATGTGTTTATTTTTTTCTCAAGTGCCTCAAGTGAAACATACACACAAAAGCCATTTTGCATTATTTTTGGGGATATTGCAGTTTGCATTTTAGATTGCGGATTTTCGGCATCTTGAGTCGAGCGCCGTTTTGCACACAGATATGAATGGATATATACAAGATACTTTTGTGAAGACAGCAGTTTTCTTATTTTTGTGTTAGGTTTTTTTGTTGGTTTCATTTTTTCATTCTTGTCTTTTTTTTTTGTGATATGAGCTCGATAGCGATACGTGGAGCAAACTCAAGAGCTTTGAAGTTACAGTGTATAAGATATAGGTATGGGTATATTGCACAAATCATATACATATATATATAGTACATATGCTGTTGTAGTACATACATATGTTTTCTTTGCTTTTTTTTTTTGTATTATATATATATAGGAAAACGATTGCAAATCAAGAGGCAGACTAAACGACGAAATCAACTTAAAAACCAAATGCGTTTAATTTGTTAAAGATATAACGAGTATACTCACAGAACAGATAGAGAAATAGAGAGAGAGATAGAGAGAGAGAGATAGAGATAGAGAGATGGGGTAGGGGTAGATAGAGAGAGGTAGAGAGAAGTAGAGAAATATCTATATATATATATATATATATAAATATACATACATATATATATACAGAGAGAGAGAGAGAGATATTGCGATAGAGAAATGTTTTCGTTTGTACAATGTCTTTGGGGAGGTCTTTTGATTATTTTCTGGGGGATTTTTGCGTTTTTTCTGTTTGTAATACGATTGCCTTTCCGGTTATTCTTTTCTCGCCCCGTTAACTCCAAGAACTCAAACACAAATTGAAGAAACTCAAACGCAGAGCCCATCAAAACTATTATTATTATTCGCATACAAAACAACGGCGGCAAAGGCAAGAGTTTTTCCTCTTTTTTTTTAGTGGGTGGGGGGGGGGGGGAGGCTGTGTGCACAAGTTGAGATGGTTTTACGACCTGGGCAAGATTCAGCTGGGCGATTCAGCTTGGACCGCGTCTAGACCACTTTTTATTGTGCTCTCTGGGCTTGGTGTCAATGTTGTTAAGTGTCGTTTGGGCCTGATGTGCTTGAGAGTTTGTTCCTGCTTTTCCACATCATCATAAAAATCAACTGAAATGCTTTAATGTTACCCAATGCACAACTGTGCGTATACTTTATATGCTTAAAGAGCTGTTTGCTCGACCAGCTTTCGGAGGGAGTGGTTGAAAAAGTTAGCATGCGGCTTGAATTTTATCAGCCATGAAAAACTAAATTATAAGCTATCTAAAACGAGGTCAAAAACTTGCCAACTAGTTTGGTTATCGTTTCGAGCTCTTTAATAGGATATGCACCCAAAGCTCTGAGTTGGTTTGAATTCTCCAAGAGCTTATTCTTAACCACAGCCATTTCTATTCAGTACTCTAAATCAATTTGCAAGAACAATGGCTTAAAATTCGAACAATAGTCGAGTAATAAGCCGGTGCTCAATATGTGTGTGTGAGTCTGTGTGTGAGTGTGTGTGAGTGTGCGATTGTGTTCGTGTGTGTGTATAAGTGTTTTTGGGATAGTAGGTGGAATAATCGGATGATAAACTGCAGTTGTTGTTGTGTGTGTGTGTGTGTGCATGAAGATTAAATGAAGGAACAATGCGATGTAAGTGAACAATAGTTAAAGAATAATAGATTCAATTAAATTTATACACTGGGCAATAATCTCATTGATGTTAATTGGAAATAAATGGAGTTGATTTGATTTCATTTTTTGCATTTTGTATTTTGAATTTAACAATTTTGCATACATATTCGTTTATACACTGTAACAGCTAAGCTAATGAGCTTCGAAAATATATATGGTATATAATTATTATCATTTATTACAATTTGCAGAGTTCGATTTGTTTCCGATTTCGATTTTGTTTTCAATTGGATATCGTTTTTTTGTTTGTTTGTTTTTTTTTTTTTTGTAAATCATAGTTCAACTGAAAATTATACATCTAAACTGGATGCACTGACTATAGTGAGTGAGAGATAGATAGAGATAGAGATAGAGATAGCAATAGAGATGGGGAAAGAGATAGAATTTGAAAGACTGAAGGGAAAGAAAGAGGGCAAAGTGATTTTGCACAATGGCATCATCGCTGTGAAGCCGAAGTAATTCAAGTTGATTGATTCTATATATATGCTATATAATATATATGCTGTAGTTCTGCTACCTTCTAAAATGGTTGCTCTAGTCTAACGGTATTTTAGTTACTGTTACTTTTAACTAGTCGTTGGCGGGCGGCGGCGGCACTTTTCTCATTTTACATTTTTCATGCGTGCGATTTTCTTTTCTTCTTTTTTCTTTTTCGATTTGATGTTTGTTTATTTGTTGATAGTTGTAAACGAGTTAAACGAGTTAAACCCACATTTAAACAGCCTAAACCACGCAAAACACACATAGATGAACTCGACATGGATTGCTTGCTTGATATTGATACGTATATATCTATATCTATATATATATATATGTATATATATGTATATATATAAATATATTGTATACTGGTGTATAGATATATATGCTAATTCATGATATATCTCTCATTGTTTGTTGGGGTGCGTACGTTAAAGCGTCCTTCGCTAGTGCTCGAACAGATCAAATGTTAACGGTTATTTAGTTAGTGGTATAAGTATATATATAATATACGAGTATAAATCTTTGTTTGGTTTTTGTTTGTCGTAACTAAAAGCATTGTGTATGTCTGAGTGTATGTATGAGTGTTAGTTAGTGAGTAGTGAGTGAGTACTAAACTTAAGTCTGTACATTTAATATGTTGAATGTGTTTTTGAATCTCGACTCATTTACGGCATGATTTATGTACTTGTACTTAATTTAAACCAACAAATACATATTAATGTTTGTGTATATATGTGTGTGTGTGTGTGTGTGAGTACGAGTTTTAAGAAATTTTCTTTTTGGTTTTTTATTTTTAGTTTTCACAGTTAGAAAGCTTTTTAGAATAGACATTTATGGAAATATATACTTAGCATGCTCTCAAAAATTATTCGAACTCTTAATCGAGAGGAGGGAGAGTGGGGGTGTCAAAAAGTAAGTGCATTTGGTAGTTTTGTGTAATCTATTTTATTATTTTGTTATTTTTTTGTCTTAAGGGTTGTTTCTTGGTTTTTGGGTGGTTTTTGTTTTTTGTTTTTTGGTTTCGGTTTTGGTTTGGTTTCAGATAACAAAAACAATTGTTTCGCTAAACAAAACGAACATAGCTCAAAAAACAAAATCAGTATATATATATTTAGGTATATATAGAGTTAGATATAGAGCGTGGGGTTAGATAGACAGAAAGAGACACAGAGATAGTGATAGAGAGAGAGAGAGAGATAGGGGGAGGGAGAGAGAGTGACGGAGAACTAAACAGTTTATTAAACTATTTAGTGTTTTGTTCGAGCGGGCGAGCGAGCAAGATAGAGTTAAAATTACATAGAGAGAGAGAGAGAGTAATATATATAAATATATAAAGAGAGAGAGATAGAGAGAGAGAGATAGGCAGTTGAGGACGCTTTGTGTGCATTTAAGTGGTTAAAGGTATTTCAATAATGAATATTGTGTGGCTTTTGCTTTCTGTTGCATACGTTGCAGCTACACAAGACCTAAGCCTGTGGTGTCTGTGTGTGTGTAGGTGTGTGTGTGAGTGAGAGAGAGAAAGAGAGGGGGTGTGTGGGTGTGTGCGGTTGGTACAGAGTGAGAGCGTGTGTGTATTTTTACCCTGTGTTCAGTGAACAAACATTTTACATTCGAGCGAGCCAATTTTTGGTTTGTGCTGTTCAGTTTAGGTTTTTTTTTCATAATTTTTTCATATTTAATTTTTGATTTGCCCCCCTGGCCCCCGCCCACCAATTTTTGAGGGAAAGAAGAGAAGTAGTCTGTAGTGCATTTAGGTGCTCCGCTGAACACAGAGAATCAGAGATAGATAGACAGAGAGAGAGAGAGAGTTTGATAGAGAGAGAGAGTTGAGTTTCAGTTGATATGCTTTTGAGCATTTTTTGCTTTTCATAATTTTGGTTGGGTTGCTTCGTTTTCTAATTGCAAGAACACAATCAGAGTTGTACAACTATGCAAATTGTAATAAGTTGAAGTTAAAGACACGTAGCAACTTAAATAAAGATTGTACATAAATTATAAATGAACTCACAACATCCACGATATCATTTCGTATGCACTTTCACACAACAACAACGACAACATCAAAATCGACAACAAGAAGACTTCACATCGGTTTAAGAACACAAGAAAAATAAATAAATAAAAAAAGAGAGAAAAAAGAAAAGGGTTCAGTTCTGTGTTGATTTAGTTTCTGTGTGGATGCTGAGGGCATTGCCGCAGTGTCCTTCATGCGTTTTAAGCAAACAGAAAAAGGGAATTCAAAACCAACTGAACTAAAAACAGAATGGAAAACGCTGTCGAAAGTAAGTTGCAAATGTGCACGAGAATCCATAAAAAATAAATGAGAAAAACAAAAAGAAAATAACAAAAAAATGATTATCTAAGTTTGGGGTGGAAAGAAGCAGCGGCAAATGGATAATTTCGTTTCGTTTCTTTTTTGCCTCTGGTTTGCTCCACGTGACGTCGTAATTTAATATGGTTTTAGTTTTTTTTTTCTCTCTCCAAGATATAAGTAGTTAGTAGATTAAACTTTGCCACGCAGTTATGCAATGAGTTAAAGTAATAATAAATGAATCTGGGCACATTGAAAAATAACTTTTTAAATGGAGACTGGTATTTTTGTGTAAGAGGATTGTTAGTTTTTTGTCTGTATGTGTGTGTGTGTGTTTGATGTGGTCTAGTGACAATAATAATTATAATTAAAGCTGCAATATTTAACAACAACGAGTACAATAGTTAAATAGCTTATTAAACATACAACAGATACAGCAAGACTACCAACAACAACAACAACAATAGAGTCTCTGTGTGTGTGTGTGTGTGTGTATATCAAAATGCAAAAGAAAAGTGAGCAAATGCAACAAGAATGTAAGTAAAGCTGCTGCTTCAGCTTGTTATCAACTATTTGCTGTTGTTGCTGTATGTGTGTGTGTGTGTGTGTATAACAGTGTCTCTGTGTTTATCTTTGTGTGTGTGTTTGTGAGTTGTGGGGGGGCTCAGGAAAGTATCTGGTGAAAAGTAGTGGCAGTTAGACAGAGAGCGATAGATGTATAGAGTGGAAAGCTGCTGCAGCAGAGCAGAAAGAACACAGTTACGCAGGAAAACGCAAGTCCAAGAAACACAAGAAAAAAAACACAAATCAGATATGAAAGCCAAAGTAAACAGCATGACATGCGACAACAACAACAAGAACAACAACAGCACACACAGCAAGAAAAAAAAGAAAACACACACATACACACACACACACACACACACAGAGAGGTATGCCAAAGGAAACGTAAAGAAAGGCAAAAAAAAAGAACGTTGCGTATGCGTAATTCACGCTCTAGTTGCGTATCCTGTGTGTGTGCAAGTGTGTGTGTGTCTGTCTGTCTGTGTGTGTGTGTGTGTGTGTGTGCTTCGTCAGCAAAATCAACACAACAACTCTGTGTGTGTGTGTGTGTGTGTGCGTTGGACCAACACAAATCAAAGAAATTGTTGGTTAACAAATTGTGTGTGGCTTGGAATAAAACATGTGGCGAAGCTTAGAGTTTTTTCTTTTTATATGTTTTTTTTTTCATTTTTAACTTGTTTAGTTTAGATAGTGTTGTGTGTATGTGTGTGTGTGTGAGAGAGAGTGTGTGAGTGTGTGGGTATACATTAGCAACAACCAAATATGTCTAGAGTATATATAGTTGTTGCTGCTGTTATATATCTCACTTACCTCCTGCGGCGGCACATCGTAGGTGCGAGTACGCAGATCCACTCGTGCATACGAGTCAATGCAAGGCAGGATGAAAAAGATGCCTGCAGAGAGGGAGAGAGAGAAAGAAAGACAAAGAGAAAGAGAGAGAGAGGGAGAGAGGGAAAGAGAGAACGCATAGAGTCATGAATTATGTGGCAAGCGAGTACAGTTGTCGGCCAGTTTGGTTAATCTGCGACAAATGTGTCGGCAAAATCACTTAAGTGTTGCGGCAACCAAAAGCTGTGCGCTAATTTGGAGCAAGTGCAGCCATTAACACAAATTCTCGTCGCCAACCAACACACTCAAATTTGCATAGGCAACCAAACACCAACCCATCCCCAACCCCCCGTGTTCCCATTACTCACCTGGACCCTTTGCACCACCCTGCATAAGGCGACCCAAACGAAAGATAACTGCGCGCTCGTACTCCTGCACCACCTGCAAAATGCGAGCAAGACAAAACAGAAAGAGATGCAGAATGTATATAATAGAGAGAGACAGAGAGAGAGAGAGAGAAAGAGAGAGTGGCAGAGAGGCTGAGAGAGAGCGGAATGAAATTGAATAGTGGCCAAGAAGAAGCGGCCAAAAACCTGCCACAGCCACAAACGGCAGCGGATGCATTTCGCATGATATCATCTAAAAGAATTGCATTCTCCAAACTGATGGCTGATGGGGTTTTAAACCATGATTTATACTTGCAGATATTTATCTGCTACTTTTTCTGTTGCTTGTTGCGATTTAAACTATATTTTTACATTTGCACTGCAAAGAAATGGAGAACTGATTTAATCTAAGCAAATTATGTGTTTTTCTTTACTGTTCGCATTTTTTGTCTTTGTTCAAATATTTACATTAGTTTTAATGTGATGCTAATCTGTGAAATAAGCTCTTTATATGAATGTTCATGGCTTCTGCATGTATGCAAAGAGAATTGTATTTGATGCATAAAAGTCAACCGCAGTTTTTTGTTGATGCACAATAAACTATTAAGCTATAAATACTAGGGACATACTACAGATATTTATCTGCTACTTTTTGTTCTGTTTGTTACAATGGTAACTATTATTTTCTAAATTAATTACTTCAAATAAGGTACTGATTTAATCTAAGTAAATTACTTTTTTTTTAGTTTAGTGTTGGCATTTGTTCTTGTCGGCTTTAATCTGATGCCAATCTATGAAATATTTGCAATAAATAAATGTCAATGGCTTCTAAACCATTAAATTTATTTATGCATACGAAAATAGTGATATCCGATGAATAAGTTAAAAGCTATAAGGACTACGACTGACTATTAACTCACTTACAACTGTAATAAATAAATTTTGTTTGGGTTAAAAATAGTAGCAGTAGTAGACTTACCTTGAAGCAGACGAAGAGACTGAAGGGCAGCGTCATTATCACAAGTGCCACGGATAAAAATATCAGTAACTTGCCGCATGTTGAAGCTTTGTCGCTGATTTCCTCGTCCGCTGCGGGAAAATTGCCCAAGAATACAGAAAATTATAGCGCAAAGTGGCAACAAGACAACAGTATAGAGATAAATGCTGCAAATTACGCTTCAGTTATACACACAAAATGATCAGTCCATTTATTTTATTTGCAATTCAAATCGCGTTTGCCAAAAATCAAAAAATGTATTTTAAATTTCACAAAATCACTCGCTTTAAGTTTAGCCAAAAATTCAAAAAAATTCTGTTCAGGGCAACAAGTCGCCCATTTGGAATCCCGAAAGGTGCTGTGAGAGCCATGTATCAGTCAAAAGAAGCAAAAAAAAATAGTTTACACTTTAAAAAGAAAACCAAAAAAAGGATAATGTGAAACTGTAGCATACTTAAGTTAAGAGCGCGCGCCAGTTGGCCATAAACAAAATGGCTTACAAGTAGAAGAGTGAGATAAACACTTGATAGAGAAATAATCGTAGATTATTAAAAGTTAAAGCGTAAGTTGTAAATTGTGTGTGTGTTGTTGTGTTTTGATTTGTTTTAGAGGATGTGGGGAATTATGTTTTTGGTTTTTCTGTTGTTTTAGTTTTTTTTTCGTTTCATTTTTTTGCTTTTGGATTTTTCCAAATTAGTGCGACTTACAATAGAGAAATCCATGTGAATGTTTTGCTTGTGTATCTGCAAGAATACGATAAACCAAATGAATTGTAAAAATTAATTGGACTAGGGAATGGACATGGTTTGCTTCTACTTTTGTGGCTTATTTTATTTTTTTGTTGTTGTTTTTTTTTTGGTGGTGGAGCCGGTGTCTGCTGCATGCAAAAGCCACTAATTAGTGAACTGAACCAAACTAAATGTAAAATTCGAATGAAATCATAGATGATGCATGCCATGCCTGTTAAAAATGAATGCTACGAGTACTCGTATCGTATTTATGCTTGCACTTTTGCAATTGCAATTGAAATTTGTGGTTTTTTCTTTTTGGGATTGTGGCAATTAGTGTTGCTGTTTCCATTTCCGTTTCAATTACAGTTCATCGAGAGCTTGCAACAAGACCCCAGTCGCAGTCGTAGTGGCAGTGGCAGTTGCAGAGCTTCAAAGTGCTTTTAACGAGCTGCATTCGCACAAGCAGACAAACAGAAATTGTGGCTCTGTGAAACTCTCGCAGTTGCAATTTTCGCTCGGCAACTTTGATGATTGGAATGTATTTGTGTGGTGGCACCTAAAGAGGACACGCTAAGCTAACAAGCTGTTAAAACCTCCGCCCCGCCCTACACCCCCCCGGTCACACCAAACAAACTTTTATTGAAATTGATTTCAAAATAATTGCAATGGCGTTGACGTCAATTTAAATGTGCGGATGGGAATGCGGATGCGGATGCGGATGTGGATGTGCGAGTTTGCAGGGTGCGGATGAGGAAAGTATTTTTGTGTTGCTGCTGCTGACAAATGAAGGTCTGTTACAGTGTGTGTGTGTGTGTGTTAGTGTGTGTATCTGGTAATAGATTTATAGCCAAAATGGGATACCTTTCGTGTTGAGTTCAAAATGTAATTAGTTGGCATGAGTGAGCGTATTTCAAAGTAAACGAGTAAAGTATTCGGGTGTATAGGTATTTAAAGCGTACATTTTAAATTAATTTCAAGTGAAGACCCTCCATTTAGCACCAAATAAAATAAAGCCCATAGCTTAAGAACAAAATGAGAGATGATCATAATTCTTGGATATAATCTCGCTGCTTAATTCACAGCGTGGGCAGCCAGTATGGCCATAATTTTTTGATGACTGGCCAGGCGTCCAACTACTGCCCACTTGCACCTCCACTCCACTAAGCGCCCACCCACTCCCTCTCCCTCTCCCACTCCCCCTTCCCCTTCCACGTCCCCTTCCATTCCCAGTCGCATACGTCATAGCAACAGTGGCAGCAGCAGCCCCTGGCAAAAAAGCTTTGCGCTGAAAATGGGTCAACTTGTTAATGTTGTTGCTGTCTTTGGCGTTGTGGCTGTTGTTGTTGTTGTTGTTGTTGTGTGTGTGTATATAAGTATGTATTCTTTTTGTTGTGTGGCACTGATTGAATTTTGCATGCCAAATGTGAAGCGGCCAAAATGTTGCTGCCACGGAAAACCCCTTTTTTTTGTCAGAGCGCCTAATGAAGCGATTAGCGTGCATATGAAATGAAATAGCACACACACACACACCCACACTCCCACACACACAGGCACACTCTTGCATATTTGCATAATAAAGTTTAGCTTATTTGACTGCAAAAAGTACAGCTTGAAGCAAGCTTTTAGTTATAAAAGAAAGAAATTAATATTAAATACAAAACCTGCCAAATAGATACACACACACACACACACACACTCCCGCATATACCCCAGACAGATACACACATGAAAAGTTGTTTTGCTTGTTTTATGTTTCGTTTTCGTTTTCTTTTTTGTTTTTTCGATCAGTTGGCAGCCAAATTGCATCAATAAATTATGAGCCTGTTGAGCGATTGGGGAGCATTGTGCTGGCAAAAAGTGATTTGAAAGCGTTTTCTTTGTTATTGATATTGTTATTGTTATTGTTATTGTTGCAATAGACGCTAATGAAAAAACGCCATGATAAATAATGGTCGTCAAATGCAAAATGGCGGAAATGTATATTTAAAAAAAGTGTAGCATACTTTTTAGCGCAGTCACGCAACAAGTCCAGAGGAAATGCATATAAATTAGTAACTAGAATAAAACACAGAGCCCAGCATCAGCAGCAGCAGCTCAACTAATGTGGTATATACAATTAGGACTCTATACTATATGCATATATATACACTATATATATACTATATAGATTTATGTGTATACAGGCATTTCCCCTGGCGATTCCAGGAATTTGTTTATGTGCTCAACTCTCAACTTACCTCGTCGCTGCTCGGCTCTGTGTATCGCCTGCTGCTGATGCGACTGCTGCATAAGTGCATGATGACTGTGTGGCAGGGGCAACTGCTGCTGCTGTTGCTGTTGCTGCTGCTGCTGCGGCTGCTGGTGGTGATTTTCACGTTCTCTTAGCTGCGGAGGTGGCGGCTGCTGTTGTTGTTGTTGCATCACGGGTTGCTGCTGCTGTTGCTGTTGCTGTTGCATGACGGGTTGCTGCTGCTGCTGCTGCGGCTGGAGTTGGTGATGTTGCATGCTAGGCGTACCCGTTATGGGCAGCTGATGGTCCCTATCCCGATCCCTGTGCTCATTACTTGCTACGGCTGATGTTGATGTTGGCGCTGGCGCCGGTGGTGCAAATGTGCTTGTGCTTGTTGTGGCAACGATACGCTGCGGCTGCTGATGTCGATGCAGCTGATGATCCCGATGCTCCATATCCATCATCGAGTCCGGCATTAAGCCGCGCTCACAAAACGACGCCAGGGCGACGGATGTGGCCGCTGGCTCAAGCTGTGCGTCAAGCAGCCTCAAATCAAAACTCGAGGCTCAGGCCTCACACAAATTGCTGATGGTGGTGCTACTGGTGTTGGATGGTGGGGCAGTCTTAGCTTAGCTTAGCTTTCATGCATGACTCGCCGAGGAAGACAGAAATGATGCATGGCACACACACATACATACATACACACACACACACACGTACACGCGGTCACAGTTATACACGCGCACACTTTTCCACACTTTTGCACAACGGGTCGCAGTCGGAGTCGCAGTCAACAGCACAAATACATTGACAGAGCACAACAAATCCAGCTAGCTGACTGGCTGGGTTTAGTATGTATGCATGTATGTTGCACGCACACTCACGCACACAAGCACACACACACACACATACACACTACACTGAGCTAGTTTTGCTAGCACTCCTTCTGTCCACTCATACTCATCATCCTCATCATCATCCTGGGCTGGCGTCCTCTGTGTCCGTTGGCTGCTCCAAATGTTTTTGTCCCGTTGTTGTCGCTGCCTCGTTCAGAATCCAACTGAAAGTGCGCTGCCAGCACACATCCTTTTATAGGAGCTGCCACAGCCGCCACAGAAGCAGCAGCAGAGCTTTGCGTGAGAGGGTACAAAGAAAACTTTGTTATCAACGGCAAGCCGCAGCAGCAGTGGTCGAGAGGGAGACGGACAAATTGCTCAACGTATGCTAAATGGCAAATGATCAAAGAGCTTTTTTATTGCGTCGTTGCAGCTGCATCTGGGCTGCTGTTGCTATGGTTGCCATTGTTGTTGTTGTTGGTGTTGCTCTTGCATAGCTGCCCCTGCCAGCTTTTTACCTTTTCTCTTTTTGTTTCCAGCTTGCACTGACCTTGCGCACAATGCGACACGTTAACTATGCCCCGGCTTACAACTTCAGGAACAAAGCTTTCAGCAGGCGCCAAGCTTTCCTCGCCTGGGGAAATCCTTACAAAAGAGAGAGAGAGAGAGAGTGCGAGAGAGAGGAGGAGCCCCGAGAGAGAGAGAGAGAGAGAGCGGGAGAGAGTCAGAGTGAGAGTGGGAGCGAGAGAAAGTGAGAGAGTTGAGTTGGTAAGTTTTAGCACACGTTGTGCTAAAAGTTGTTGAAACAGTCGGAAAAAGCGAGTCGCTTTTTGTCACCTGTCTCGATTCGCGTGCACAGGTGACAAAAATGTATTTATGACATGCTGTTGCTGCTGCTGCTGCTGTCGACTCTTATTGTGGTATAGTATCACCCACTTGAGCGCCGCTTTTCAATTTGTGTGAAAACATCAATTTTTTTGTATTTGTTTACCGGCATGGAATGGATATGCGTAGAGCATCGACAACTCCTTATGATGGCACAGCCATGGTATTCGTTGGCATTCTAATGAACGTACTCGAATCTCTTGTCAAAGTGTCGCACATTTGGGTCACACATAAAGAGGGGGAGGGAGAGCTAGATGGGAGCAGTAGGGATTCGGCGTTGAGCCGTCAATTACCATTTACGCTTCATTAAATGCCACTCACACTCGCAACCAGGCCAAGTCTTTAAGAGGCACCCTCCTCTAGCCGACACTCCAACTCTGATGCTGGAGTGCCGTGTTAAATTTGGCACTACAGTGCGTATGAGTGTCGTTATGTGTGACATTTATGCATACACAATACTTTACTGCCCCCTCCACTTGAGGGTGCAGAACAGAGCAGAACAGAACAGAGTCGGACCCGTATCGTGTGGCACAGCAGTTAATTAATCTCAGTCATCTGATTAATGTACGAATTGATTTGGGCATCTCTCTCTCTTCCCTCTCTGTCTCTTTCTCTCGAGTGGCAGACAAATTGCCAGAATAACCTGAAATACTCCTCTGGTCGTCTAGAGCGGCAAAACATTCTCGAGCTTAATCATTGGGAATTTGTACACGTGTTGGCTCTCAAGGAATGCCTTTAAGCTGAAATTGTGCAGCTCAACTGGCTGACACTGAAATATATTGAAAATGCTGCTCGAAAGCATCCGCCTCCGAGGCACTTTTCGGCATTTTTATAGACAAACATAAAAAGGCGCTAAAGCACTTTGCGTATCGAAACAAACATTTCAGTTAACTGGCGGCACACAAACAAATCAAAGATGAAGACGAAGACGAAGGCGTTGCCAAAGCAAAAGAAAATAGCCCAAAACAAAAGGCACAAAAAAGGACATAAACAGATTTCTGACTGACAGCTGACTCAGAAAGAGAGAGAGAGAGAGAGAGAGAGAAGGAAAAAGACAGTTGATGGCTGTCACATATCGAAATGCGGCGGAGAACATGCAATGACAATGAGCAAAAGATGACAAAGAAGAAACAAAACGTTTAAGAAATGCCCTCAAAACAATGACAAGAAAACAGAGCTGAAGATGAAATGCCCTTCAAGACAGGAGTTGAACTGGAATCAACTTCATTTACGAAAATTCCAACTAAGGAGTATAGATGCTGATTTATATTATACAGAACTTATAAAGTTAAATTTTCTTTAAGATATCCTATCTATATGCATTTCAACAGCATTTAAGTCTTAGTTTAAGAAAATTAAAGATTTGAAGAACAAAACCACAATCGATGCTAGTCAGTCTGTTGGTTATTTAAACTATTGTTTCAATTTTATTATAGTTTCAGTTTTAGAGCATCAACCATTTCGTGAATTTCTTGTAACACCATCCAGGAGAGCAACAACAATCGAACTAGGCAGTTTGGTACGAATATCTTGATGGGTGTATCAACTATTCATGCATCAACTAAAGATGCTAATCTAAATTAAACAGATCTTATAGTCTCAGCTATGTCGGCCCTAAAGCACTAAACATTTCGTGACTCAATTATAATATCGTCCACAACAACCAGCATAAAGAAGCATAAAAGAAACTAGCCTAGTCAGATTACGAGTCTGTCAAGTGATGTGGCTAAAAGCAGATGCCAAAAGCTGCAGATGCCGTTTCACATGGAGGCCTAGGACTTTGAACCGCATGTCCTGCGGCGGTGCTCAGCAACTGAAATTAGCCAGGCAAATATGTCGCACTTAAATGCTAACGGAAGAACTGGCAAAAGCCTGTGGCAGAGATACCCAAAAACGGACACGGACACGTACACGCAGGCAGGCAATGGAGAACAGACGACAGGCGACAGACAGGACACAGAATGTCCTGGCATGGCAATTGCCCAGGCCCAACGGGAGAGTGTTGGTGGTGCAGGATGCTGGGTGGGTGCTGGTTGGTTTCTTGCGCCTTGTAATTGTTGACGTTTGCGCTTTTTGTCGTTGCTGGGTGGCATTGGGTGGCTTGGGTGGTTGGCTTGTGACTTGTGCCACAAATGCGTCGAATTATTGTCATATGAGGTCACTGTCCCTGTCTCGCAGTGAAAGTTTTTGCCAGACACCCGCACACACACACACCCGCAAACACACACATTGGTTTGTTTGCATACTGAGTGTATTGTGCTGATTGTGGAAGTCAAGTAAATGTTCGCTTGAACAAGAGCTTGGACAACAACTTGTGCTTACAACTTGTGGCCTTGTTACACTTTTAAGTGGACATCCTAAACACATTTTGGGGCACAACAAAAAACTAGATAAATGCCAATTGGTCATACGCCCTGCGGTCCGTTCCATAAACTATTGCACTCATGAATAGTTGAGTAGCCAAGAAACCACAGCAGCTCTTCATATACAACAAAATAACATAAAACACTTATTGATTCAGTTGGACAAACTGTTGCACTCGTGAGCAGTTGAATAGCTTTAAAAGTTTAATCCGTTATTGATAGTTCATTTAGTAAAGTGAGCTGATTGGCAATTGTTTCTTTCCTCCGTTGCTGTCTTCTTTGGTGCCTCGTCTTTTCACTACTGTTCTCATAAAATATGGACGCACAGTGAAGCACTCATGGAACTCGACCGAAATGAAATATGCGCATTCAATTTATGAAGCCTGATTGGCCTCCAGAGAGAATGGTGGGCGGCATTTAATGCGCCTGCTTCGCCCGTCAGAAATGGTTAAAGTTGTATATTGTATACAGACAGGCAATCAGTGGCAGCTCACTAATTGCAGTCAGCTCTTGATCAAAGTGCCATGACCACTTTGAAGGCAGGCAGTTGTTAAGTCGCCCAAATGTCCGGCTTAGGGAAATGTTCAATCAATAATTCATAACTGCACATTGACGACACATTCTGTGGCAATAAAAATGAAAAGCGAAATGAAAAATGAAAAACGATGCTTGCTGCAAGGAGTCGAACCAATATTTTAGCGAGTGGCAGCCTCAGTTCGCAGTCGATAGTCCTGCTGAGGTCTTGCTTTTGATGCTGCCAACGCGTTGTCGTCCTGCCATTGGACATGAACATGGAATGGCTTTATCAATGCTGACTTCCTTGCCCCCAGTAACACTCACTCACATACACATACACACACTATACACTATACACTACACACTACACACTATACACACATACACGCATAGTAAATGAATGGCAGGCGGCGCCAACGGCAACAACTGCCATACAATTTATTTTTTCTTTTATTTTGAATACCCTTGAAGAGAGTATTTTACTTCAATCATCAGTTTAGTTCATTTATTTTAATTTTTAAATTACTAAGTACCAAGCATAATGTCTTATTATTTATTATTATTATTTGTAGTTAACTATCTTACTATTTGATATGACTTATATTGCATTTTGGTGATCTCTGATTTATTGCCTAAATGTGCAAAAAAAAGAAAGCAACATGTTGTTCTCTGCAAAATGTAAGCCATACTCAACTCAACTAAGCTGAAATGTCATTAATATAGTTAAAAAGAAAAACAGTTCAATCGAGAGCATTCAATCTTCGTCTACTGTTGATGCTTATTTTATTCTATTTTTTTCTGTTTTGTTTGACGGCTATCATTGCGCCTTTTTTTGTCTGCCTCCCGATGATGTCGTGCGGCACTGCGAGTGTCCTTTAATGTTGCCCCGAGCCATGAAATATTGATGCGAATATGTATCGGGGTGTGTGTGCTGTGTTTGACTGTCTTTATAAGGTCATATTGAAACGAGCGAGTGCCCATTTCATTGATTTGCTCGCAAGCCACGAGTAATATTCAACTCGAAAAGAAATGCTTGGTAATTGGCAACTTTAATAAGACTAGATGCTCATTAACTTTTCCGCAGGAAATCTAATAGCTTTGCCGGATTGCGCAACTTAGCCCCAAGGCAATAATTAATACGCTTGCGTAAATAGAAAAAGAGTGTGGAAAAAGAGTAGTTAACCAGATGTTGACCTAAATGGAAATTAATTAGGATATTCTCGCTGGCGGCTTTCACGCGAATCCAAGCTGAGTTTCACGATATTTGTATTTGTATTTGGATAAACCTGCCTTTACACACGTCATGCAATACAGGATTGTCAGCAAACGATGAGATTGGAAATGTGGATAAACAATTGAGCCAGTGGCAAAGTGGCAAAGGGGCACGTGGCAGGTGGCCGGTAGCAGGCGACAGCTGCATTCAGTCACATGCTGATAACGTGGCCAACTGGAAAATCAATTAAAGCGCAGTCCAGCAGACACTGTCTATGTATGTGGTGCGGTTGATGTGGGTGCTGTGGGTGGTGCCTGTGGGGCATGTGGTCTAGCTGCTTGCTGGTAGACTTATTGCGCGTCACTTCGCTCGCACGATATGCCAGACGGTTTCAGCTCTCCTCCAAGCTCGTTTATATTCTACATACGTCACCAACACTTTGCCAACTTAATTATCACGGAACGAGCGGATGTGGCACTGCATGCGGCGGAAATGTGTGCTTCCACACATGCAACTCCCACACCGCCCACCTACCTCGTTTCCACTTGATGTTGCCAAACACGCCTCGGCAATTTTAAAACATATTTCACTTGAGCGCATTTCCTTTGCCCGCCCAAGTAAAAATCGTCGGTGCAGCCCAATAAGTGAAAAATGTAATGTGGAATGTGGCAAATGAAAAATGGAAAATGAAATGTTAGCTGCGACTAACCACATTAATTCATTGAGTGAAATATGTCAGCTGCAGATCTTGAATCCACTGATGCAAGCGAGATTCATTAAAGGAGTCGCTCTGCAAGGCCTCAGGCATATTATTTAAATATTTTGCCTGTTTTTCATTTATGATTTGATTTATACATATATATAAAAAACCCTGTTTGATATTCAAAACACTCCTTTTGTTTATGGAGTTTGAAAAATAAGCATAAATTCTTTTTTGCATGTTAAATTCAAAGAATTTCACAATTATGTGAAATAAATCAAAAACTGTATTCCGCTCTTGGGCGTGAAATCATTCCAACCCTTGCCTTAGTATTAGCCCAGATGTGTCCTAATGAAATACAATCATTTAGCCCGCCATTTCATTGATCGATTACCAATCAATCAACGATTTAATCAGCATACAAATTATTCCTTAAACGACATATTTGTATATGCCAGAATATTCTAATTTTTGTCATCATCTATATTTGGCAGACTGCTCATAAAAGAGCTAATCCAAACGAGGCTTATTTCTTTATTTAAACCTTACCTCGACTGAAGCCAAAGCCGCTTGTGGAACCGTTCGAGGCGGTTGTGTCGAGAGCCACCCTTCTGGGCGAGGCACTTATCTCACGGGGACTACTGTGGTTGCTGCTCAGCATTTTGTTGTAGTTTTGTGGTGCAGTTGCACGGTGCTGTCCGCTAGTGCGTTGGTGGTGCTGGTTTAGTGGTCGTGCTGCATGTCGTTGCTGACTAGCTGCCACTGGCATGCTGGCAGCGGTCGACTGCCACAAACTATCTGTGCGGTCCGATATCTTGAGGCCGTCTCCAAACTCGAATTCAATAATGTGCAACTGTTTGTTATTGGATTTTGTGGGTGCTTACGAATTTGTGTGCATTTTCTATACGAGAAGATAAATATTAGCCAGGTCAGCTTGCCACAGAAATGCATATATAGTTTGTGCTAATTGCCACAAGTTGCTGGGTCCCACTTGGCAACTGGCCAAAGGACATAACTTGGCCGACTGGTCGCTTTATTTAAGTTGCGCTTTAAACTAGCCAAGAACTCTATTAAAAAGTTTTACCCATGCCACAAACACACACAAAGTTGTTAGCCACGCCTCGAGTCTCGCTCTAAATGCATTTGCAGTTGCAGTCGCAGTCGCATTCATTCAAATTAGCACAACAACAAGGGCAATTGCATTAAAACATAAATGCAAGCACTCTTACAACCACAATTATTATTACTTTTACTGTAGAAAGTTTTTCTTTTTTTTTGTAATTTCATTTATTCGTTGCATACCCAAAATCGCCACGCTGCTGCGACTGTTGGTGCTCATGGCGCTTTGGTTGGGCAAACACGAAAAACTAATTTAATGAGGAAAACTGAGTGTGTTGAAACTGGATTTTCGTTCACTTTTATTATATATATTCTTGTTTATATTTTTTATATTTTTATTCCTTGTTTTATTTTTAATTTACTCGAAGTTGAAGTTGCTCGATGTGCACTGACCACCAACCAGCTTAGTTTATAGACCAGGCCAAACTGAACTGCGAGTTGTGTTATTAAAATTATTTATTGCGTTCTAGCATTGTGTCCTGCACGCTTTGTTTGCGTCACACACACTCACACACACACACACACACACATGCTCACACACAATGTGGACTGGCCCAGAAAGGTTGTGATTAGGTAGTTGGGGGCTGGGTGGGGAGAACCTTTAATGGCCGACCAATTTGTGTGAACTGTCATTGACAGTGGACATGTTAATAGCTGGCTTTCGTAACGAATATGATTTGAAGCCAGTCCGGCGCTTACGTACCGTTTTGTAGCTCAAGGATGCAGGATGTGCACTGTCAAGCTGCCTCGGAAATGCCAAAAAGCATCTTTTGTGTGTCAGAGCTGAGAACCTCGAACCTCGAACCTCAAACCTCGAAATACCACATGACAGATACGAGCGGAAGAGCGAAACCTTAACCGAAACCAAAACTGTAATTGTGTGCATTGTAAATGCCATGAGCCTATGAGCCTATGAGTCTATGAGCCAATGAGTCTATGAGCTACAAACACACACACACACACCCCGTGGACTCTTGGACTTGTTGGCTACCTTCAGTCAAGTCAACACGACTCAACTCAACTCGAGCCAAGCCAAGTCAAGTCAAGTCGAGACCCAGCCAAAAGGCAAACAGCAATCGGGCAAGTAGGCCATTTGCATGTTGCTCGTTGCAACAGCAAAGCCTGGCAAAGGATAACGACTTTCAACCGGTTGCTCCCGTGGGCAGGTCGTGGCAGAAAAGGAAACGACGCAGGCAGGTCGGCGAGTGAAAGTCTTATAAGGACGCTCTTGACGCTCTCGGCTCTGTCATTTACATGCTTGCATAAGCCTGAATATTTTATAATGCAACTGAAAACATTCAAAGCCAACTGTCGGCTCGTTATCCCCTTGCGCTGCTCTAGTATTGAATTGTAAATGCACTCAGAGAAAAGAGTCGCCCTCAATTTTAGAAAGTCTCTATACTCTTGACCACAAGGGTAACTCAAGTTATTATTTAGAAACCCGTGTTTTCCGAGTACATTATTCCATAATATGGAAAAATATGTCTAATGTCAAACAACTCTCAAAATTAGCATTTCTTCTTTATAATATTACTTATAAACATTCGTGTTTTAGATATCACATACACAACAACTTTAGTTTGCTTACAAAATTGAATTTTAGAAAGACTTTTTTATATAAAAATATTTTTGAGTGTATTTAAGTGACTGCATTTTGAAAAGAACTTCAAACTACTTGACGCAAACAGCGTATAATAGACGCTTATGCAAAGGTAAGCATTTATTTGCTTACAGCTCCGTCTTAAGCAAACACTCACAGCGATAAAGAAAAACTTGTACACTCAAAATATTTCCCATACTTTAAAGTTTTAAAGCGCATTATCATTAAATTTCTTTTCCACTTTCCATGGGACTTTGTACCTTTCAGTCGAGTTCCCAAAAGATTAATGAAAAGAGATATGTTTGGAAAATTCAGTCCATTAAGACTGATGAGCAAAATGTGTGGGTTTTGTGCACAATTGAAAATAATTACAGTAATTGGTTGTTAGTGTTGTGGCCATTTACTTACTGTCTGGCCAACAAATCACCCTTGCAACTTGCAATCACCCTTTCCCATGCCCAGTGCACTGGCCAATAAATTGCGCAGTTTAATTGGACAACCAACAGCAGGAACACCACCCACTCCTGCGATGTCCGGTGTTTCGAGCTCGTCATGGCAACAAGTTGAAGTTTGCCTTGGGGGCAATACATGGTGCATGCAGTCATCAATGGACCCAGTCTGTTTTTGGAGTAATTACGTGCAATACGTATACGTCCTGTTGCACCACGGATCGCATAAGCGTTGGCGCCACTTGTGCCCATTTTAGGGAGACCAGCAACAGCAACAGCAACAACAACAGCTGCGAGACGCCTTTGTGCGTCAAATTAACAACTTCCGCATGAGGCCACATGCCACTTGCCACTTGCTGCTTGCACCCAAATGCGTCATTCTCTATGCTCGGCCTTTGTACTATGTGCGACTTGTGACTGCCACAGCGAGCGAGACTATGAAACTGTGAAACTGTTAGAAGCACAGGCCACTTTGGCCATATTGTCATCGCTTGGCCAGCTGCCAGCTGCCAGCTGCCAGCTGCAAACCCCGACGATGCAGAAGAAGACGCAGACTAAAACTGGCAGAAGCCATTATTGTGCTTTAATGACTGTTAAACTGGCAGCAGCTTAGCAAGCTCAGCAGCCAACTCGTTGTCTGAAATAGGACATTAATTAATAAGGGCTTTCATGCCGACCGACTTTTTCCACAAGCAAACCTTCGCACAAGTTGCCCTTTTGATTTTCCACAGTCAGTTAGCTGATGTATCTAAGTGTTTGCATTGCGAAAAGAAGCAATTAAATCTACACATTTTCCGCATTTAAATGTCGTGTTGCCTTTTTACCTTTTATCCAAGTGGCACTTAAAGGCTTTCACTCACACATTGTCCACGATCGATGCCTGCTACACTATGCAGCAATGCCAAAAGTTTCTGCAAAATGGCAACTTTCAACCAGCATCAAAAGCAACCGACAAAGTTTGCCAACAATTTGTGAGCCTCGACCATGCTTCAAATTTAAGGGAAATGCCAAAAGCGAAACCAGTCTAAGTGCTTTCCTCAAATGTGCTCGACTACAGAATATGCTAAATATTCAAATGAAATGGAATTTTTAAAAGATTCATAATTGCTACTCCCATAACTTTGTCGAGACTCAACTAATCTTCAAAAGAAGTGCGTTTTTATCATGGTTTGACATCGAGATACATTTCTAAGCCCAACATTTAATAAAGTTAATTAATAAACACGTTTCTTCTTATGTGTGTGTGCCTTGTGTCTATTTTACCCTATGATACAAAGTTTAAGTGCAGGGTATCGTAACCAGCAAAATCAAATATAATACAAAATTCGGATCAAAGCATGACAGAAAATGAAAAAAAGGCACTCGATTATCTTGAGAATTCATAAGCGACTTCCGTCGAGCTGAGGGGGAGAAATATTTGCCGGACAAATTGAGAAAAACTCTAAGTGAAAAGTCAAAAGAAAACTTTTGCAGTTGATATGCAAGCGGTCACATAAAATTACTCATAGAGCAGCACACACAGAGTACAAATGTTTGAGGCTGGTGTGTGTCTGAGGCTTTGGCGATTTTCTTAACTTTTGCCATTGCTCTCGGGGCTGTTGAGTGCCAGTGCATTGAACTAGGCGCAAGTCTCACTTCTTTCTCTAGTCTTCACTTGGTGCTCCTCATCCTCCTCAGGAGGAGTCCTCCTTTTGCTCCGGCTTTGTTCTTGGCAGCGAAACGAAGACGCTGGCTTTGGCTGCGCTTTGGGTTTGTCTTTAAAACCTCAGACGAAGGGTCATCAAAGTGGGCCGAGGAAGTCTCGCAGTTTTAATTTCTTTTGTTTGGCCTTCTTCTGTTTGTTGGCCACGGTTTGTTAGCTTTTACTTTGTTTTGTTTTGGTTTTTTTCCGTTTATTTTTTTGTTTGTTTGTTGTTCTGCCTGCAAATTATTTGTTTTACTTCTGGTTTCGTCGTCGCTCGAGTATCAGCTGCCAGCTGCTGAATGCCAACTTAATGCTAAATTAGACCCTTAATCAGTCGAACGGGGCCAGGGGCAGGGCTGACGATAGGAGGACTAAAAACAGGCAAATTAGCTAATGATGAAAAATGCAGAGACTACTGTGTTGCTCCTTGTCATTTTCAGACACCCTAGGCAAAGCTTAAGCCTCGGGTATATGTTCAAAAGATGTGTAAAAGAAACAAACTTACTTTAATCTAATAAATGCGAATAATACAAGTTATAAATGTTAATTAAACAATTTGTCCTGACAAGCTTTTAAACCTAAAGATTTCTTGTATATCAAAAGTAAATGCTTGGATTGAGTTTTCAATAATGGAAAAGTTTTGTTTTACTGAATGAACTCGAATTATTTGTATATATTCTTGTCCAATTTCCGCTTTTGTTCAGATTTGACGAGGTATTTTACAGCTGACCTGTGTCTTGTTTTTGCTTAACTTTCCTCCCCCAGGCTGCCCCATTATTCACAGGTCAACGTGGTCATTAGAGGCGAGTGCAGATGATGTCTTATGTGCACACTGTACAGTTATTACCAAGTATCTGGAACAGAACAAATGAAGATGTCGCCTGTCGCTTCTGTGTGGACACAAACTTATCAAGATATGTATGTATATACAGTCAAAGCTGGCCAGGCCAAAACACCGAGGCATTGGCCAGCTGAGCTTGCAAGAGAACCCAGATTAGAGCTTATACAAATATCAAGTATACGCCACAGTTTCAACCCATTTTGCAGATTGTCTGGCCCCAAGACAAAGTTCCTGTTTAAGAATCACTTAGCAAATATTCTGTTATGCTAATTTTGTGGAGACACACACACACACACACACACTCACACACACACACGCATTTATGATTGCAATTGATAATTTATGTTTTGCGAATTTGGAAACTTAATTTTCGGCTAAGCGAATGCAATTTTAAATTATTATACATACTTACACTGGCACATTTTGTATATATATATATATATCGATATACAAAGCAAATGAAATATTTATGCTTTTAGGTTTTGATTTAATTTAATTTGAAATTTCAGCACTCACCAAGTCTACGTACTACAGATGAGCGAGAGAGTTGTGAGAGAGAAGCGTTTTTGGTTGGTTGGTTAGTTTTGTTGATTTTTGGTCGGTTTTTTGGTTGATTTTTGGTTCGTGATGCGTTTTTGTTATTTGTTATGCAAATTTGTACAGAGATTCGACCGAATACGACGAATTGGTTGAGCAAGCATCATGAAATGATTATGTTTATTGGTTAGTTTGGTGGTATATTAATGGTTAATATATTACAGTTCATATGCACTCAGAGAAAAACTTGAATTGAAATACTTAACTATTCGAAAATGAAAATAGTCGTAGTTAATTTATCTCGAAATAGATTTGGCAATTCTTGGAAACGTTTCTCGTTCTTTGCTTATTTGTATCTGGTTACAAATTGATCTAGTTTTTTCCTGAGTGCATATGTGGCATATGCTAGAGTATTATTACTAAGGATAAACATGCAGGCAGCGTGGGGCATGCAAGGCGTGGGGGTGCCGCGTATTTGCAAATACCGCTAAGCGAAATGAGAAAAGCTATTTATTTGCTGGCGCTGCCACTGCTGCTGTGGCAACTGCTGCTGTTTCTGCCCACCGGGCGGCCGGGATTAAAGTGTGTCAACTGCAAAGCCACTGGGTCAGGGATATTGTCCGCAGTCCCATGCAAAATCCCAAGCAGTCACAGGCACAGGCACAGTTCCAGCAACAGCAACAGCAGCAGCAACAGCAGAAGGATTTACCTTTCTATATATGTTGGCTCTTTGGGGGTGGAGAAAGTGGTGGTTTTTGCTTTGGGGGGGGGGGGGTACACATATACACATAAACACATATACATACACAGATATTTACAATGAGAGCTGACACACTTACTTTTCATGATGCGATTTCGGTATTCATCATCGCGCTGCATGGTCACACTGCCGCCGCCGTTGGAGACCATCGAGCTCACTTGCTCCATGGGCACAATATCCTGCAAAAGCAATGGGAAAAAGGATGCGATCAGATGGCAGCTGCATAATAACTAACAACGAGCAATTTGCATGGGTTTTAAATTGTGTACAACATTTTTTTGTGTAGTTAGTCAAAACTTAATTAGCAACAGGCAAATTGGATTTGTGCAATAAACATTGGACAAGAGAAGACAGCTCAGCTGTCCTCTTGGCCATTTCATATTCGTTCTGCTTCTCTTTTTTTCAAACACTTTTTATGTGCTCTGTCCATAGATGCTAAACTGAACCACTCAGAAAAAACCCTCTGAATTTTAGAAATTGGTCATACTTTTGGCGCAAAGGGTAAATTAAAATGAAAAAAGTCGAATTTTCTCAGTGTTTTTTTTATATGATGTGGATTCTTTTTCCATTTATACTTTTTAGAAATTCATTTCTTAATAATAATCAGAGCAATGTTTCTCTGAGTGTACATACTCAACCAGCTAGCAACACACCGTTCAGTACGAGCTTTCAAAAAAAAAAAATAGAGTACAAAATGTGTTTTTTCTTCTTTTTTTGACTGTATATTGTGCCAACAATAGCGTTGCCGTATGCGGTTTTTGAAAATGCTTCCACTATGTGAGCAATGCCCTGCTCCCACTCCCGCACACACACACACACACCCTGCTCCGCCCCCTGCCACCCTTTTATAGATAAGCTCCAGTTACAGCTTTTGAGTGTCCTGCATCAGCATCAGCATCAGCAGCTGCGTTTACCCAGCGGACTGTGATACTCTCCAATGTTTATTGTTTGCATTCAGCTGCCACGCGTACCCTTGTCCCCTAACCTCGACTCCTCCCCGCTCCACGCACTCTCCTGCTGGGCGTTGAGTAAAATGGATTGTATTCAGTGGGCTCGCTCGACGTTTATTAATGAAATTTACACTGGCCATTGTCCTGCAGGATTAGCATTGTTATAAACGTATTTCGAGCAGGCTGAACTGAAATTAGTTGATAAGAAGTTCTCTGTGCGTACCATAGCTGAACTGAGAGTAGCGAAAACAAATACAGTTTAAAGTAGAGTTCAAAATATGGTGGATTCCCCACAAACAGCGAGCATTACACATGTTTATCCGTTGTTCAACAGTTTTACAAATGAAGCTATTGAATTGCAAAATTCATAATACAATTTTTGCAAAGGGCTGCGAATGATACGCAAACAAAATCGAATGAATAACGAAATAAATACGAAATCAACATGCAGACTGTAAATAGCCAACTGTTCGCTGGCCCATAAATCAAATACGCAGACAACAACCACAATAACAACAACAATCCTCAGCAACAACAACAAAAACAAATCAGAAATCGCATTATTTACTTTTTGGGTCGGCGCTCAGCTATCTTGGCATCATCTTTTTAGCTGAACGCCCAACTGACAATAACTTTGAATTTAATCTGTCGCAGAGCAGACGTGGCCAGTCAAATATATATTCACTTTGTGTGGCAGTCATTTGTAGAATGCAGCAAAACGAGCATCACGTATGCGCCATGTATTATGCGCAATTCAATTTTCAAATAAATACGCATTATGCAGCATATTACGCATACGCCACGTGCCCCTTACACACACACACACGCACACACACATATATATATAAAAGATGCATAAAACAGCAGCAATTCAAATGCCACGCCTCTGCGTCGACTCGCTCCCTTGTGTCATATTAACGACTTTTGCATATTGAAAATGTTTGCTGCGAACAAAAATGTGACAAACTCTCAACGACTTGCGTCGTCCTCGTCGTCGTCGTTGTCGTCGTCACAGTTGCTGTTGCCACTTGCCACTTGGCTGCTAGAACTCTTCATCTGGCTGCATGCCAAGTGCCACTTCATGTGTGGTATCATTCTGGATGACGACATTCAGCCAGGTAGGCAGCAACGGACTCTACTGGGCCTCAATTAAAATGTGCCCACAAATTGCTTTTTTGTTTGCAAATAAACACACACACACACACACATCATACACATCCTGCAGCTCAACTAACAGTTTTTCAAGAGCCCACAAATCTATATACCAAAAACGATATTTACAAAAGCAAACAGAGTCGTCAGACTTTTCCAGCCACAAATGCTGATGCTGAGCTTGATGATGATGTTGATGTGGATGATGATGATCAATAAAAATACCAGTGAGTAGTTGCCACAAATTGTTGACAGTTAATGGATAGGCATAATGCAAATTATGATAAACTGACTGAATTTTAATTAAAATCTGATTTAAAAGCTGTTTGTGCACATTAATTGTATTAAATTTAAAATCATTATGTATTTATGACATTTATCTGAAAAGCATGTGCATAATTAACTTATTCCCACAAGCAATAAATATACTTTGACTAATTCAATTGTTAATTATACTGTATATCCTGAATATTTACAATGTTGTCTTTAGCAGGTTAATTTCATACTTATTTATGCAATTTACATTAGAATTATTTGCACAATTCACCAGAAAAACTGTGAACGTTTTAATAATACTTTGCGTAATTCAATTATCGATTATAAATATGAATACTTCTTCAATTTTTGCCACAGGTATAAAAAATAATGGAAAATTTGAATAAAAAATACAACGCAGTTTAGTAATTTAGTTTAAAGAAAACCTTGACTAACTCAATTATTTATCTTAAAAATTAATATTTAAAATTTGTCCTTAGCTGTTTGCATGTCCTGCTTGCTATAATCATATTTAAGTGCCTTGTATTCATTTTATATGCGGCACGTTTTCACTTTTCAATCGATTTGCTGGCAGTTAACTACTATTCATTTTGAGTACACATGTGCATGGGGGAATTATTAAGTCCTGCCAGATGCCATGACCAGCCAAAGTTATGGCTTCCAATCAACTTATAAACTTTAAGTTTTTGGTTCCCCTGCTGTTGGTTTTGCTGTGTTTTCCCAGCTAATCTCACATGTAAATTAACAGCTAAATTGTGGCGACAGCGCGACCGCAACGAGCACAGCTAACAGGACAATGACAGCAAGGACTCAACAGTGGGTGATAGTCAGCTGTGCACCCCACTCCACCGCAAGCAAAGTTAAACAAAGGATTACACACACACCCATTGTCTGATGTGACTTAGTGCGAGTGAAAGTTTATGGCATGTTGTATTGAATAATTAAATTTTATTGATCGCGATTGCGTACACACCCACACACACACACACACACACGCACTTTGTGTCTGCCCCAACATGTTTATTAGTTTCAGTGTGGCATTTAAGGCTTGCAGGCGGCTGGTTATTGTTAAAAATACGACACATAATTATGTTAGTAGATAAGATGTATGTGGTATATACTATATATCTATATACCAAAGTTTATCAGGGCGTGTTTGTGTGCGTTGTTTATTCAGCCGTTGGGCGCTAATAAAGTTAATGTGAACGCTAAACAGCTCTGGCTCTGGCCATGACTGGTTGTTGTTCTTGTTGTTGTGATTGGCCCTCATGACCCGTCAGAATGTGCGCTAATTGCCTTTTAAGCTGTTGACTTAACCCTCGGTGGCTTTGCCTTTGGCATAGTTAACATATCGCAAGGATATACGCTATCAGATTGTAAGCTTAAGATGTTGCTAAGTGTGTCAAGAAATACACGAGGGAATTTTACAATTACACACACTGTATCCCATAAAATTGTCACAGCAATTATTGATCTATCGTTGACATTTCATAGGAATAGTTTAACAAGTCTTTTTCCTTTCAAGTCTTGTATTTTTAAGAATTTGAAAAGAGTCTGCCTGATCTTATTGCACTCATTCATGTTAAGCTTATGTTAATTACAGTTCTTATCGATCTCAAGTGTTTAATTCAATGAAAATTTGGCCTATTTGCCATTCTATAATTCGACTTTAATGAACGTCTTTTTTCTTTTCAAGTCTATATGAGTCTTCTTTTTTTCTAACAATTTGACACGAGTCTGTCCTTTCTTCCATTCATTTTCATGATCTTAATGAACTCACTCTGTTAAGCCTATGTTAATTACAGCTGTTATCGATCTCTAGTTTCTCGAGATGCAACCGTATCTATTAAATTGCATTGTGTTATTTGCTTAATGCTTAATGAAAACTTTGCTTATTCGTTTTTTATAAGTCTAGTTTAGCGAACGTCTTCTTTCTTCTCAAGTTTCACATTCATACTTAATGCATTCATTCATGTTAACCTTATGTTAATTAGAGGTATTATCGTTCTCTGTGCAACCGTGTCTGTTACATTGCTTATGTTATTTGCTTTGCCATATTTAAGCTACATTCTTGCAAGCTTAAGCTAAATTCTTGCTAAAAAATATGAGGGTGCTCGGTGTTTTTTAAGCGATCCCACAATGCCAGGTGAGCGTCTCTCTCACTGAGCTCTAATGAATTATGAAAAACGACTAAACCTGGCTACACAAAGGATAAACGAGCAGCTAAGCTGGCAACTAGCAACTGGCAACTGGCTGTAAGCCGCATGCGGAAGCCAAAAAACAAATGCGGCTGTTGCTGTTGCTGACTAAGTGCAACGGTAAATGGGAGAAACAGCAGCGGCAGCAAACTGATTAAATATCCGGCCTACATTTGCATGGCAGGCTCAAAGAGTCAGCCGAGTGAGCCGAGTATATTGCCGTAGTTCTTGTTGGCAAATGTAATTTGTAGAACAAAACAAACAGCAGAGCTGCAAAGCCCGCCAGGACGAAAGGACGACAGGATGTCGAGCAGGTGGCTGCGTGGCGCGAAACAAAAGCCGCTGCTGCTACGGCTGTTGGCACTTGGTGTTTGTCTTTGTACAGCAGCAACAGCAGCAGGATACGCAGGACAATACCTTGCAAAGCGATTACCGGCTCAAGGATTTCAAGATTTAGTCAAAGGAGGAAGCAGGAAGCAGGAAGGAGCAGAGGGAGCGAGTGGGAGCAAGGCAGCCAAACTTACCTCGTAACGTGTGTCGATCTCAGGCAATTTCTCTAGAAACTCTTCAACCATCTTACGCTGCACGTGTGTCGACGCACACACACAGACACATATGTATATATATGAGCACCACACGTGTGTCTGTGTACACACACAATCAGAGAAGGAACATTAAGCAAAGGAAACTAGTTAAACAATGTTAATGTAAACGGGCAAAAAACACCTGTTGTTTTATTTATTGTTTCTCTGTCTTTGTAGTTTTGCACTTTGTTGTGAAATTCGCTTGTTGTTTCTTCTCTTAATTAATTTGCACTTTTTTTTCTTGTTTATTATTGTTGTCTTTGGGATTGTCGTACAAAATTTGGGCGCTATTTTTAGCTAGCACACACCCAATGAGAAGTGAGGCTTGCCTCAAATTCTTCGTCGTTGTCGCTTCAAGTGAGTGGTGTGTGCGACTGTGTGTGTGTGCGGATGTGTGTATGTATTGTGGATGATGATGTTGATGTGGCCAGCCACACGCTGATGCCCGTTCACAGTTCAGCACTAACAACAAACTGCAGAAAAACAAAACATTTATAGGCCTGCCTGGCTGCCTCGCTGCCTCGCCAACGAAGTCCGGAGCGGATACGAGCAGCAGCCTCAGTTGCCTCCCTGAGATAACACGAAGCAGCGAAGAGTGTTTTGTGTACTAAAAACTGGCCAGCATCAGAGAAGTTCGACACTTTGCCGAACAGCAGCAGCCAGCAGCAGCAGCAGCCAGCAACCGACACCAAAAACCGAAGCAGCAACTGAAATGTTGCATACTTTTCAGCGCCGACGCGCGCTTTTCGAAGGGGCAGCTGAACCAGTAGCAAGTGGCAAATAGGAGCTGCAAAAGAGCAGCAGTCGCAACAACTCCTGTATGTATAATAACTTTTTTGCCTACTCCTCAGCGTGACACACTTTTCGCAACTTCCAAAAGCTTTTGGGGCCCCCTTCAAAAAAGCATCGAAACTCAACTGAGACATTTTTTTAGCACAGAGCTTGCAGTTTTCGGCCTGTGAAATGCAAACTAAAACTAGCAGTGAAAAGCTACAAGCTTAAGAGTAAAAGGCTTAAGCTAAAAGCTGAAGTTGTTTGTGGAGCTGTTTCCTGGCTTAGAGTGTTTTCCATCCACTCGTTCATAATTTGCAGCTAACGAAGGCGGCGCCGGCACTCAACTAAGGACAACGAGCAAACTCAACCCGTCTTCCTGATTCTATTGTTTATCTTGTTGATCCCACTTAAAAAAGGGTGAGCAAAACTCGAGTAACATTTATATAGCATTGGTACCCATTCCGAAGTACAATGCTTTAATATTTTTAAATAAGTCCTAACCATTTTTGTTCACTTAAAATCAATTGTTAAAGTTAGATTAATATATTCAAAAGCTCTTGAGTCACTTTCAAAATACTTAAGCAGGTTTCATGATTTGCTTTCGGATTTTAATCAAACATTTTAGATCTGTTAAATAAATAAGTTCAGTCTGTGCTCGCCTTAAGTGGCAAACTGAGCCACTTTGTTTGAGGCAGATCGCATGGAAAAAAGTTGCACTTACCGAAACCATTGTCGTTTATTTAAGTAAACAATAAAAATGGCAGTGTGTCCTGTATTCGTGTCCGCACGCGCTGACCCACGATAACATACTAACATTTGTCTGCTATTGCATGCAACAATTTGTGGCCAACACACACACACAGTTGAAAGGCGAAGGGACGAAAAAGGCCCCAATAGGCTTGTTGGAGCGACGCCACCCTTACCTTTAGCGCATCCAATTCTGACAACTAGATATCTATTACTGGGCTTGCAACAATATTTGTACAGTTTGTACAAAGTGACGTATGAAATGATTGGATGAAATTTTGCATGTCCTTCGGCCCAGCTGTAGAAAAGTACAATTGCCTTCATGCGGCCATTAAATATTTAATGATAAAGTCAGCACTTCACTCATCAAGTGTCGCTGGACAAATGGCAATTTTAAAGTTGTCTAAGGAATTACTTTTTAAATATCCCGCCAAATTTGAAATGGCAACATGCAAAAGCTGCTTGCTGCAGCACTGCTGTATATTCATAGCAGTCTTTAAGCTCACCACTTTGAGATTGTTTGTACTGCATACCAAGCAGTTCACTTTGTTAATTATTAACAATGTGAAAAATTAAAAGCATACTTTTAGGTGAACACTAGTGCACTAATACATATCAAGAAAGTAATATCCCTACACGAGGACCAACTCTAAGAACTATGATCATGCATTGTGGAGTCATCTAAGAACCGAAACAAATAGCAATCTGCAATTTTCAAAAAAGAGTTCACTAAGAGCACAGTTTCACATCTTTAAGCTGCTTGTCAACTAACGAAAGAAAGTAGTGCAAATTAGCAGAGTTACACACCTTTTAACTTCTTAGCATACGCAGAAAGCAGTTTATTGGCGCGAGTTGTCTGCGTTTTTAACGCGTTTTTCATTTATGGTTATTGATACTAAATCCCAACAGAATCCGTTGGATTCAAAAGGAGCTCCTCTGTCGAACTGCATTCAAGGATAATGGGCTCAACAACTAGACACAATCAGATATTAAATACCAATGGAAATTCAATTATTTTCGCTTCGTTTTATTTTTCCTTTTACATTGTACAATTTGTAAGTTCATTTTTTATATGGATTTTTTTTTCTTGTTTTCTCATATATATGTTTGTGTGTATATATAATTTCTGACAAACTTGAACATTTAGTTAATTTCATTAGACATTTATAAATTTCATTTGTTACAAAGATTACATTTTTTTATTTTATTTTTTGTTTTTCGTTCCTTTTTGATATTTTTGTGTTGTTGTTAACGTTCCTGGCTTTTTAAATGTTCCCACTTGAAATCTTTTATCTCGTTTTGTCTTTTTTTTTTGTTTGTGCTGCGGCTGAATATAAAATGTCCATTTTGCCAAATAGTGCATGCAGTTGAAATTAAAAATATGAATGATATAGTTATTTAATTGCTATAGATGAGTACAAAAAATACATTGGTAAGTTTCTCATTGCCATCGACATCATTTGATTTATAATAAGTACAGATTACAGATCGAATCAATTCATTTGATTTTCATACTAAACATATGTCATGCTTTGCTACACACTTTATAATATCTTCTACCGATTCCCTATATATATATATATGTATATATACGGAATAGGGATTTGTTGTTGTTGTTGTTGTGCTTGATATACGAATATTGTGTGTATAGTTTTGTAATTATCACCCAGAGAGAGGCTTCTTTGTATTTACTCTTCGACTTATCGCTTAGCTTTATCGTTATGCTTCAGTTATACGCTATATCAAATATGATACGAATGATTGTAGGCAGGTGGTTGGTGGTTCACTTGACTTACAATATATATACCATCATCTTCATCATCGTCATCATCATCATCATCATAATCATCTACTCCTCTTCAGCTCAGCTCCATGCCAGATGCTAACTAACATTTAAAACAAATAAGTGTTTTAGATCTATGTTTAACAACTAAAGTAAAGTACAGCGAAATCCTAAACAAAACAGCCAAAATATAAATTGAGGATATTCCTATTTTCAAGCTTTTCAAGCTAGCTCCAACCCGTATCCGATGCCCCATCCCCATCCAACGTTTCCACCATCTGTGCGTTTCTGTGTGGCAACGTGTAGTTCTGCGCCGCATACAGTTGCCACAGTGCTCCAATCTGGCTGGATGAAATCGTGTGCCACGTGAACAGAAATTCCAGCTGATCGATATCACGCTCACCGCTCAGCAATCGCTGGCAATCGTCCACGTAGAGGACGAACGGGTGCAGCGTTGTGATCGTCGTGTTCGTCTGCTGCGCCAGGATGCCCGTGATGTGGACGTCGTCCACCCAGAAGTAGGCCGCGTGCTGGGCGGCCTGGTAGAGACGCTGCACCACATCCGCCGAGTAGACAATCGCAAAGCCCGGACAGTACGGCGGATAATAACTCTCGGCATATTCTCGGAAGCTGACACGCCATTTGGACTGCAAGAAGTCAAATTATATTTATTTATTCAATTTAATGAATCGAATCGAGAGTACCGTAAAAATACAGCCTATACTCACACGATAGGATCGCTTCACGCGGGAGGCCATCACTGGACGACAGAAGAGCAGTTCCCGCCGCTGCTGGAGCAGTGACGCCAACGTTGATGGCGTCGCCGATGTCGACGACGTCAGATTCGAGTTGAGAGTTGGCGGTTCGCGGAGAAGAAGCAACTTAATCAGCTGTGGCGTATTCACAAAGACATCATCGTCCACCTTGATGAGCAGCTGGGCATGCGAACAATTGCTGTTGAACCATTTGAGGGCCATCACATGCTTGTACGTCATATTGCGATAGGCATCCTGAAAATTGCCCTGCACCATGTCCCTGTGCCGGGCATTCTCCCGTTCCAGCGAATGCTGCAGCTCCAACTCATCGGCGGGCACAGCGCCCAGCAGGAAGACAAGCCGCAGCGGTGATTGTGACGTCATTGGGGCTCCGCCCCACGACTGACGGATTAGTGAACGTTTCTCTGCATTCTTCGGCGCCGTATGCACAAGGATTAAGGCGAGGATATGCGATTCACACGCCGGCTGCTCCATCAAATAGCCAAAATGGTGCAAATCAATCAACTGATTGGCATCTAAGGCCATTTCTGATGGCTCTGTTGTCATTGATGTTGTTGTTGATATAGGCGTGGCCGCCTTGTCTAGACTAACTACTTGGCTAGGACTATTATAATAATTAGAATACGAATAATAATAATAACTACTAAGGTTGCTACTAAGTTGCTGAGTGCGACTAGGGTCGTGTATTTGGTTTGGTTTACTACTACTGCCGTTGGCACTCGATTGCAATTGTTGCTGTTGTTGTTGTTGTTGGAGCTGTTGCTGTTGCAGCTGTGTGCTCAGTGTGCTCAGTGTGCCTGCCTCATCCGATTCGAGCTGTTGCATGCTGACCAGCCACAACACAAAGCACACGTTCACACAGATGATGAGGCAGCAAAGCGAACGTTTATCCATTGTAATATTGTTGTTGTTGTTGCTGTTGTTGTTGGTATTTTTAACTACACCCATTTGGCTGCTGCTGCTGCTGCAGCTCCAGCTGCTCCTTGGCCTGATAACGTTTTCTGCGTGCCTTTGCCATTTAGTAATTAACAATCGACCTAGCTAAAAGAAGAAAAAACAAATAGATAACAAAAAAACTCGAGTTAATTGCGTCACATGTTAAAAATAATCCAAGTGAATTTGACTTATCATCGAAATATTATCCGCGTTGCCATCAATCAGACAAACACCGAGGTGCAAATGAGAAATAAAACATTAATTTAATTGAGCACGCCACATGAACGAAAAAAAAACTATAGATAACAGAGGGGGGAGTGGGTGGCTGAAGGGTGTGTGTGTGTGTGTGTGTGTGTTACAATTCAATTATGTTTGCGCTTGTTGGCAAATAAGTTGCCCAAAGGATATTCGCCTTGTCACAACTCGAGTCCTGGCTATTGATAAATGCGACCAGTGATGAGCACTTTGGCAATATTCTAGCTAAATTTTTTGCTAGATTTGATAAACGAATCATAACTGCTTATAACTAGATAAACGAGAGAGAGAGAGAGAGAGAGAGAGAGAGAGAGAGAGAGAGAGCGCTGCTAACGCTGGCTATGTGGATATGTAAATAAAACTAACAATAAACTATTTATATTTCTTAATAAGCCACGCAGGGCTCCAAATTCAAACATATTATAAATTCACAATCAATTCAACGTTCTTTGCTGCTGCTGCCAACAGCAATAATATAAATATATTTACATACATACATTTTTGAAAGTATAGACTCAAGCATTTGATGCTGGATTTGAAATACCTTATCAATACAAAAAAAAAGAATACAAGGTTAATCATTAAATATTCATATTTTTCGCCTATACTTCAATTTAGATTCAAACGTTTAACTTCCATGCTAAGCCAAATCTCAAATAGTTGCACAATCTACAACAAACAAACATGTAAATAATCTTAAAATAATATTGCTGAAGGCTTTGCTTTGACGCCCCTTAAGCTCGATTGTTCTGTAAATTGTTATATTTACTAATAATAAAAACTGATTGTACCACTAGCCACGAGCTCAGGCAAACATTATTTAAAATAAATAGAAAACGTTGATAAATATATTGGATGTTTATGTTTTTGGGTTTCAGCAACAAAGAAAGTATCCCGCTTTATTGGACTCATTCTTTATTGTATATATATTTTTCAATGTTTTGTATTCTTCGTAAAAGTTATAAATGAATTTTTAATTAGAATCAAAATAAGATTGCATGGGGAATACATATCAATATACTTTACTATATTGCTTTAATATTTCTTCTCTACTGGATATCAATTAAATTATAAATTCTATAAATTCATTAAATGACGACAATCTAGAGTTTCCTCATGCTCAGAATCAATAATTCACTTACTCACACAGCTATTAAGCACAGTTGGCGCAATCGTTGACGATTTGCTGTTGCTATTGGCACTTCAAAGCTATTGTTAATTATTTATTCTTGTGAAATCTGAAGCAATAATATTTATTTTCCGAGTAATAACATCAAATATTGCCACCCCTCTGCTCAACTTGTTACCAATCACAACTCTCAGCATTCAAGCGATAAGCCTTATCAAATAAAAAAGGGGCAACTTAAGGGCTTAACCCTGCTTACTTATGTACACAAGGCCAATAGCCTCGATTAGAATTGCATTTACATTTATATATAAATCAAAGTATAAATTGCCACAACCAATTCACATGAATAAAATACGCAATTAAAATAAAATTGCCATTATTAATTCACGTGCAAAAAATCACATAATTTATTTAAAACTCACATAATAAATTCGCGTGCAAAAAGATAAAAAAATTGATTTGCCGACGAGTTCCTGTGCACTCTGCAATGCGGTAGGCTTTCCACAAACTGAACTGAATCAAGCATTAAACACTAACTACCAAGCACGATAACTTAATCACTGATCCCGTATCGCTCAACAGTTTGACTCAATTTCCATAAAAATATACATAGACAAAAGAGCTCAACGCTATTTGAGTTGTGAAATACATTGTTTCTGATAACCGCGATACACAATACAAATCAGTGTGCTCACAAACAAAAACTAATCAATAAATGGCAACTATTCCGCAAATGCCAACTTAAGATTAAACACGTATCAGTTGAGACACATTCAATCACAATCAAAATACTAACTGGCAGTATAATTAATACGTAACAAGTCAATTGCTACCCGTCCCCGACTCTTAAAAAATGTCCACGAATTATTGCTGTTTCTCACTTTCCGCTGGAGCCGTTATCTCATTGATAATGTATATTTCACAAATGTGGTAATAATAAGGCACAAGTACAACTGAAAGGTGATCCCAAGAGCAAATTTAGAACACGACGACGTTGTTAAGGAATCGAAAATAGACTGATGCCGCAATGCTTTGGCAGGTTCTTTGATACATTCTAAATAATCCTAAAGCTATTTATTCTTGTCTTACTTAGGACATTCTCTAGGTAGGTACATATTTACTGATGCAAAAGCGTCTAGACTCATTATCATATCAGTTGGGAGAGCACGGTCACGATGGGTGTCTGTTCACGTGTTTAACTATCTTCTCGTTCGAGTCGAGAGAGCTCGTTTTTAACTCATAGTTTCACCAATTCGATTCTTAACTTACTTGTTTGTAGGCTTGCTGATATTCAACTAATTAAACTTGTCATTTAAACCCTTTTCATTCAATTTGTGTTTATAAAATAAAACAAATTTGATCTGCGTGTGCAAATTGAGTGCCAATCGATATTCAGTTTTATTGTCAGCACAAAAATATGGTTACGCTTGAAAACCCAAAGGATATTCGTGAGCTGTGTGCAAAAACGGTTGCCCTTTTATAAAAATAGCAGATTTGCAAAGGACGTGGTTTGTTAGAATTGCAAGGACCACCTCGATCGCAATGCATTATATACATGGGTTGGCTTGACTGAATTTCGGTTGGTTATCCAAGAGTTCCTATATGACGCACTATAATAACTATAAATACGCAGCTGACTCTATGTGAATATCAATCATATAAAGACAAGTTTGGTAATTAGTTGCAACACAGTATCATATATATTTATATATACAAGTTAATCTGCTCTGTTGCATAAATTGCTGACAGCTTAACTTGTTTTTCTTTTTTGGCTGTTGTTTGCTTTTCGTTTTTAACGCAACTCTAATTCAGTCGCTATAAATATATATATAGATATATATTATATATATCTTACCTATTACAGCTTTTACAGTGGTTATCGCTTTTGCTAAGTGCCAATATATATATAGATATTCGCTCATGTGAGCGCCAAGCGAGGTGCTAAACACATTTTTTATTCCAGTCCGAATTTATAACAATTACATTGCCAGCCAGACACAACAAAACACACACACACACACACCTTGGCTGCACATGATATGAAAGTGTTGTTGCGCATTGAGAAAACAACATGAGAAATGCTTGTGAATTTGTTTTTCCCCGCATTGTTCCCCAGAGTGGCAACAAAGTGTTTTTGGCCAACAGCCAATTTATTTTAGCCAACTAGCAGTTAGGAACGGTGGACAAAGGGCGGGGGGTCTGCTGTCTGCTGCAAGTCAAAGCCTCGATAAACAAAAGACGATAGACGACAAACAAAAAAATGAAAATAACGAGAGCAGCAACAACAAAGTTTGAAGCGATACCATCTAACCTTCGACTTGAACAGAAACCAAGCCCAACAACACAAAATAAAAAAGAAAAACAACTGCAAAAAATGTTTGGCGCCGTTGCCATTATTTATCGAGTGCAAAATGCAAAAATAAACGGAAGAAAGCAGAAAACCATTGCCTGCCTGCCCAGCTACTCCACCCCTGACCATGCCCCTTTCTCTATGGGTGTGTCTGTGTGTGCATGTGTGTGTGGCAACTTGCGAGAGCGGCAAGTAGAGTAATTAATTGTTGCGAATTTATACTTTAGATTGCAATAATTGCAATGAAAATGAATGTTCGAATGTAATCACAGTGAGTTGCATAAGTCTACGTCCAATGTGAACAACAGTGAGTTACAAAAGTCCATTATTACGGATACAGTGAGTCACAGAATCGAATGTAATGTGTAATCCATACACACACAGTGGGTTTCAAAAGTCTAACATCACAACCAGCTTGGAACAGGCAAAAGTGGCCCAAGATCTAAGATCATTGACCTAAGCTAAATATCTATTAGGGTCTCAGACCGTAATTGGAATCGGAACCGTACTTCTGCCGATTGAAATTCACAATTGGAATCGTTATCAGAACCTAACTGAACCTGATATTATTTGGCCCGAAGAGACCGTATCGGAACCAAAACAAAACCAAAACTCACCAGCAATTTTGGGTTATGTGCCTCAGGTATTAGTGCTAATTAGTGCCACTTTCTCTTTTTTATTAACCAAAATTAATTTATCTTTATTAAGTTTTGTCTTGCTTTCTCTCCAAGTTTTTTAAGACTGCCTCAATAAGCATGGTTATTAAGAATTTATCATTTGCAATATAAACATAAATAGACAGAAAAATGTGGGAAGATTTATAGACTTTCAAAAATCGCAGATGTTTTCTATGAACGAACTCTGAAATATACCCACAGGCAGCAGAGAGTCAGAAAGAGAGAGAGAGAGATACCCATAGGCAAGAGAGTGAGAGAAAGAGGGGAAAAGAGCGAGAGATTGACCGAATATGTCTGTCTGCAGCTCTCGCTCTCTCTCTCTCGTTCTCTCTCTCTTTCTCCCACTCTCTATCTCTTTCTCTACCCCTATCAACAGTCTAAGCTGCACATAATTTATCAAGGCATATTTCTTGGCGCTGCAACTGACAAGCGCTCAGTTTGTGTCAAAGGTCACTCGGGGCTCGCTACTTGTAATTAGTTTTTTTTGTTCCTTTGGCCATAACTAAAAAGGCGTTTTGCAAAATGGCGCCGCATTTGCTTAAGTCGTCGTTGCCCCTCGTGCGTCGCCTCTTCAGTTATTCACTCTCTGCTGACGTCTGACGTCATCGCTTATGCAGCTTGTTGTTGGGCTGCTGTTGCTGTTGTTGTTGCTGTTGCGTGTGTTTTTTTTTTTGTGTTTTGGGCGAGGACAATTGTGTGTCTAGGCGCCCTATTCCACCATTGCCATGCTTCGTCGCACCAGCAGCAGCAGCAGCAGCAACAGTAACTACAACAACAATAACTACAACAACAATAACTACAACAACAACAATAACAATAACAGCAACCCTTGTGTGTTATTTACACGAATGTTAAACTTTATTACCTTTCGGCTTCGCCTCGTCTCGCCTTACCCCGCTCCCCGCCTCCGCAGGCTATGCCTGTTTGCGGCTCCTTTAATAACCATTGCCATGAACTTTTGCTTGTAACGGTTTTAAAAAACAGCAAACAACACGAAAATAACGCTACTTTCCCAAATAGATATTGATCTACATTTCGATATTAAACACAGGCGAATTACAAGAACTACTCAACTATCTGACCATGTGCAAAAAAATAAGCTTTTTATTGTGCAATTATTGCAAAAGCTAAATTGAGTATTTAGTTGGGGATAAATTCATAGAATTAAGATAAGATAACAGCTGTAACTAACTACTGATAACAGCAACTAGCGACCGATAACAGCAACTTGAATGTTGTTCACAGATCGACGAAAAATTTCGGTTGCGAAATTGCAATATATTAAAAGGTCTGCTGAGATGCAAGAACGTAATGAATTAATTTTCTCGCCTTTACGGCGTTTATAAGTACACTATTTTCTTGAAGATTACAATAATTTTTCATTCATAGTTTACTATTGCCGATAACTTTTTTTTAAGTAGACTTTATCATGAGCATGCTAGTCCGACTGAAAGATACGTGAAAATATTGATTAGTTACTACACTAATTGGACAATAGATTCACATTCGATAACTGTTATCGCTACTAATCTCATCGGGGCGCAATTGGCACGCTCGAAATCTTATCGCGACGACAGGCAACAAGCCAAACCCAATTGAGGCACGCAGCCTTAAGAGGTGTGTTGCATACATACATACAACATTTGCTAAATATGTAGAACATATGCTAAATATGTATAAGTGTGTGTGTATGTGGCAAACACATCTGTGCAATTGCTTCCTTAATAATGCAAACACCGCAAATTTCAATTACACTTCTACGCATAAATGTGTGTGTGTGTGAGTGCGAGTGTGTGTGCGAGTGTGATGTTGGCAATACGTGCCTGACGGGCACAAGCAGTACGCAGCTACCTTTTGTGGCAACACGTCACATACAAGCAGACGTGCAACCGACAACCGTCGGTATATATTTAATATAAGGCTTGAATAATATGTGCCGGAAGCTAAAAACTCCTCTTCTTCCCCGCTGTAACCACCACCAGCTTTGATAATATCTATAAGCAACTCATATCGCGAAATAGTTCAATATTAGTTAGCAACCAGAGTTAATATTATTATAAATAAGTTATACAAAGGTCTGTCTACATACGCAAGCCAAGTTCAGAGACTATAAGAGCCAGAAACTTCCAAATTGGATTACAAGTTCTCGTTTACCAAACGCAGTTCAAGCTTATTAATTTTATCGATAACTGCTCTTACTTCAAATTATCGATTCAAATAGATTTCCGATAGCAATAAAATACACTATTGTAGACATATAGCCTTCCAATTGAATATTATATAAACACCGAACCATTATAATTTATGAGTTTTCCTTTCTGCCGAAGTTTATTTCTATATATTTGACTATTTTAGTGCTCATTATGATTTATACGAGGATAGTCGTGGTGAGGGTCTCTCTCCTCCTCTTGCAACAAGCAATGACAGATTGTAAGTCCTCAGCTGCTGTTTGATGATTTTGTTTGCTTCAAGTTGCATTTTAAACGCTGTGCCACAGACACAACGAATTGCAACATATGTAAAATAATATTTGCCGGCCCACACCAGATGTGGATGTGTCTGTCGACGCTTTGCATCTGCGGCTCAGTAAATGTATATTTATCTGTATGTTTATGTCGCTATATCTCCAAAAGGAAGCAGGCTGCATTTGTGCCGGCGCTAGCAAATGCCCACATGCCACAAAGCAGCAACAAGCCGACATCGGAAGCAATCGGCCAACCAGCAGCTATATATATATATATATATACATACATACGAGTACATATATATATGTAATTAACTGTGAGAAGCACACAGAAAAAAACGCCATAAAAATAGAAAATAGTTTTAGTTTTTAGAAATAATAAAATATTAGAAGAAATTCATAAGCAATTAATGAAATTTACTAGCTCGACTTTTATATTATCGTAAGCTTTTTAACACCTTGGAAATCAGACAGCATTATAAAGAAGAAAATCAGAGTGCACGACTTGAACTTGCCCCGTAAACTTTGTGGACATGGTACACACTGAAAGAGCAAGGGAAAAAGTTAGTAAAGGAAAGTCAGTCAGCTTTCCAGAAATTGCCAATTAAAAACTGACAACAGCTAAATGATAAGTATTAGTTGCAAATAGTAACTTTTACAGGGGTGGGAACACGCCTAGTTGGTTCTGGGGGAGGGGGTTGTCTGCTTAAAAGGTGAGTCTGAATAATTTATGAACAAATTTCCTCGTGCTTTCGTATGAAAATTTAATTACGCGCATTTTGTTTACATTTTCACGGCTGTCGCAGTTCACAAGTCAGTCACAGCCAAGGGCCAAGAAAATGGGCCGTTGACCAGTGCACCCTTCCCCCACCAACCACCGCCACACATCCCTTCCCTTCCTCCTCTGTGGAGCTGGGAACGAGTGGCATGCACGCAGACATAATAAAAGGCGTGGCATATATATATATATGATAATTTGTGTATATTTCTGAGAAAGACAGATACAAATTTGAATTAAGGCGTTGACAAAGGTACAAGGGCGATTATTACATCTCACAATATATACATATATGATATGATATATATAAATATGTATTTTATATTATTATATTATATATATATATATATTTACATACATATATCTTCTTTATTATTGACTCAAGCAATGCGATTTATGCTTGGCAATCATTTAAAATTGAAAACATGGAAATTTCAGATAGCCAATTCGCTTGAAAAAATGCAATATTCAACTTGAGCAATAACATCTGCAATTTGTGCAAACTGCAGTTTTTGCCTTTTTATTTCTTATAATAAAAGTTTATGCAACTCGTGTCGATAAGCGTTAAGCGATAGGGTTCAATGTACTAGTTTGAATCATGTCTATCGATCAACTTGACCTGCGTTTCGCAAACGAGCACCTATAATCCAAATTAAGCTAGGAGATATATTCCTTCTTCGTATTACATTCCTTTGCACAATGTCTTCATGCTATTTTTAAACATTTCTTGAAGTGCATTAATGAATGAATAAAGATAAAAATCAATGAATTAATTCATATCGTAGTACAATTTGCAAACATTTAATTTATGTGTTTATTGACTGAACACTTGATAAGAGTGAATAGATAAGCGTAGAGCTTCAGGGCAGTTAATTATTGTCAAATCAATATCAAATCTTTTAAGGCAATTACGTCAAAATAATTTCATTTAATTGCTTGATAAGACTATCTAAATAAAGAAAGCTATGCAATAAAAATAAATAATGCGCTACTGCCAAATACAATAAGCAAACAATGAGAGAGAGAGAGAGAGAGAGAGAGAGAGAGAGAGTGAGAGAGAGAGAGAGAGAGAGAGAGAGAGAGAGTGATTAATTTCAGCCGCAGGTTATTTAAATTTTTTATTTTTTTGTTGGCAACACTTAATGGAAATGATTCATAGATGCAAAAAAAACATCAAACAAGAAAACCCAGGCAGATACGTTTGTGACGTCACAAGCAGTCGCTGCTGAGGGTTCAATGTACGAAAACACACGCATAAGCATCTTGTGTTAATATTTAATAGTGTTCAGTGTTGATCAGTTCCAATAAGCAAAAAAAAAAAGAGAATGTAAATGTTAACATTTACACACACATGCAAAGAAATACAGAAGCAAATGAGAGTTTTGCGACAGAGTTGCTGTAAGAGAGAGAGAGAGAGAGCGAGCGAGACACGGACGCTGCTGAACACGTGATGGGTGAAAGCGTCGTCGTCGTCAGCGGCACCGCTTTTAATAATATTAATTGACTGCAAATATTTGATTATTGCTTTGCCAAAGAACACATGCGTGTCTGTGTGTGTGTTAAGCAAACAATTTACTATGCGGGACTGCAGCCAAGGCCAAGGCTTCAACAACCGGCAGAAGCAACAACAAAAAGCAGAACAAAGACAGCTGGACTTGTTCAAGGTCAGTCGCATGAGTGCGAGCGCGACAGACGTCGACATGCAAAGAACTGTAAAAGTTAAAGTGCCAAAACGGAGCATCCAGAGAATTCCACGTATAGCAACAAGAGCAGACAAAAAAAGAGTGGGAGAGAGACGGTGCTAAGCGAAGTTGTGTGTGTGTGTGTGTGCGAGAGCACACAATAGCTGTTCAATGATGCTGACATTGCTGATAAGATACGACAAATTCAGGTGAACAAAAATAGAACACAAAACACATCAATTTTTTTGTGTATATGCATATGTGTATATATTTAAATGTGTGCACAATATTTTCACGCCAAATTTAATTCATAATTTAATTGCATGAATTTTAATAGAGGTTCCTTACCTGCCTACACACACACAAAGATTAGCAAGTGGTTGCGTATCTGTGTGGAATAAGCAATAAAAAGAAACATTTGTAAAAAAAATAAAATTAATACTCATTTTTTGCATCGTTTTCTTTTGGACGCAACATTTTAAAAAATTGACATTTCCTCATTCATTTATTCAACGAAAAAACAAAACGTTTTTACCTTATTTTTATTTATTTATTTACTTTTTGTCAAATTGGAATTTGCAGTAAATTAAGATATCTCATGGCATATACATATACACAAGGACACACACACACGTACACAGAGAGAAGGAGAGCAACACTCACTCACAAGGATGCTCCGTTTTGATGCTGAGATGCGCGTCGCTTTTGCAAATTTTTCACATTTTTGTTGTTACTTGCTTTCACTTATTTTCCACGTTTTCATGTATGTTTAACTAAACATAATTATTGCAAGCTTAAGCTTGAATTTTTTGCAATTATTATAAAGATATGATATAGATATATTATTATAAGATATCAACAGATATGGAGAACTCAGCACTTGATTTTTTTTTTTTTTTGACGCGCTTTTTATTTTTACTTGCGTCCGCAGCAGACGTACTTTTCCTTGGAGCAGCCGGCGCAGCACTGTCTGGCTGTGCTCTGTTACTTTGGTTCACACACAGGCACCTGTGATTAAAATTTAAACAATTTAACATCAGCGCAACGGCAGAGAGCGAGAGAGACTAGTCGATACGCAAGCGTACTACAAATATTTCCACACATCTTTACATCTGTTTGAAGCGCAAGCCAAGCTATCGACATATCGATAGTCGTTTGAGTTTCGATGGGCTTTAAATATGGCTAATGGCCTTATATAATAAATAATTAAATTTCACTTTTAATTTAAACTACTTTCAGGCATATCTAAGATGTTATTATTATGCATTATTATTTTTTTTTTAAGTATAAGCAAAGTAAACAAGCCAATATTATATCGATATTTTCACACAAATAAAATGCTAACAACTGCTATTACTGCTCCTAAATAATACCAAAAAAATATCGCATAAAATTGAGTTTTTGAAAGCATTTATTTTGTACCTACAAATATATATATAAAATACGACTAAACTATTGATAATATTGAGTTGTGGTTGTTGTTATTGTTTGTTGTACATGCAAAAGCGATCACAATTGAAATATGGAGGCATTCCTTATAAAGTTAATTACAGGAAATTAAGCATCTTTCTCAGGCACTTTTCAATTTGCTGCGCCTCAAAATCAAACTAGACAAATTGCTGTAAGGCAATTCAAAGGCGAGCGAAAATACAATGGATGCCAAATAGACGATGACGGCAAAGCCACAGGTGACAACGCACTGGAAAATAAAATATAAATAAAAAATAATATAGTAAATATATTTGTAGATCTTAACTCACCAGCATTAAGGGATCTGCATGCGTGCTGGCGCTGGTTAAACTGTAGAAGAAGGCAATCACCAAAGGATTTAGTAAATAAATCGCATACGAGAGCCGACTCAGATGCTGGAAGCCCTTGGCCTCCAGTATGCGGGACCACCAGACGCCACGCCCTCTCGCACTGCCCCTAATCATCCAGCAGACGCTCAACGAGAAAAACAGTCTGCCCAAAACAAATAGCGAAATGGCCAGCAAGGAACCCAGATCTCGACGAATCGTGGAGTAGATGCAGGCAATGAACACAAACAGCGCAAAGTGCCAGCAACAACGATTCCTCATCTTATTAGGCTCCACTTCTGGCTGCTTCGCCTCCTCGAGCAGAAACCAGGCTGTGATGGCGCCCAGAATATAGGGAAGCACTCGAACAAACGGCGATGTGTAAATCTCGGTTCCCGTGGCAAAGGCCGCGTCGAAAGACAATTGAAACTCGATGCGAAGACCAATAATGTAGGTCCAAACGGTAGTTGAGACCAAAGCGGAGGTAACCAGCGTCTTGGTGAGTCGGGGATGCCTGCAAAAAAACAGTTATTACTGTTAAGATATTTTGAAAATGTCTGCGCTCTGTTAAAATGCCAACAACTGTTACTGCTAAGAAAATACCATACGGAATTTTTTAATTTATTTTGAAAACACTTGCATACTTTGCACGTATAACAAAAAAGTAATGCTTAAATTTTAAGTTGTATTTATCGACATACTTAACATGTCTGCTCTCAGTTAATATTTCAATGTTGTTATTAAAAATAAAAACAAATTTATAAACGAACACAACTCACTTGGCATATAAAAAGAGCAACGAATTTGCCAAGATGAAATACTGCATTTCGCAGGCCAAAGACCAGCTCCAACTGGCGCACATATCGCGATGATCGAAGAGATTCTGAATGAAGAGCAGATTGCGCCACCAGTGCCTGGAGCACATCTCATCAAAGCGCTCATTAATATGATAAACTGAAGTGTCTCCAATATAGGCGTAGACCAAATCCACCGAAGCCATCACAACGAGATAAAGTGGACCCAATCTCAAATAACGATGAAAGAGCAGTTTGCCAAAGAGCTTCAAATTTTTGCGCCATCCATTTTGACGCACTGCGTCCAGTTGGGCGGCGTTGCGCAGAAAGTTGTACGTTTGCAGAAAGCCACTGAAATCATTAGTTTATTATTATTTATAATGCATTAGCAAAATAAGCAACAAAGTAAACAATTCAAAAGCCGACCGGCTTTGAAATGTTAAGTTGTGTATCGATATTTTTAACATCTCCGTTCTCTGTTAACATGTGAACAGCTGTAATACTGCCGCAAAATAATACCAAAAAATACCGACTGAGCGGAATTTTTAAATTACACTGAATGAAGTTCATTTGTATTTTGTATTATTATTATTACGTATTAAGCAATCCAAAAACCACTCACCTGATGGTAAAGAAAACATCGACCAGCAGCGGAGCTGAGGATACGTACTGAAAGAATGCCTGCTCCGCATAGGAAATGAGCACGGTTTTGTTGTGCACAGTGAAATACATGAACCACACCACATGAAAGATCATAATCCAAATGGCACACACACTCCTCAGCCCATTCAACACGGGTATCTCTTTCTGAGTGGGAATCGAACGCACCACAAAAATCTTTGCCCAATTTCCGGGCAAATCGTAGCAGCTGACAAATTGCTGCAGTTGCTCCCATCTCAGCAGGGAATGAAGAACACGCCACAGCTCGGATTCAGTTGGTGCCAGGCCAACAGTTGTTTCTTTGGTCGAATCCTCGCCGGCAGGATTCTGCTGGGCGCACAACATCAGGGCACAAGTGGCCAGCACACAAATGACGAGCAGCCGGAAACTGGTGCGTTGATAGAAAGCATCGCTCAGCTCCAGATCCTTCAGGTACAACACCTCCGGCTGTATGTCAAAGATGTCATTCTCCGCAAACATGCCACGGGACACATATTCCCCAGCCAGCTGTTTCACCTCGCCGCCGGTGCAGGCTCGTGGCAGGCAGAGGCCAATGTGGATAATTTGCTCGGACATCAACTTGATCTCCACTTGCCACGGTGAATTGTGCCGCAAATAAACCACGCGATAATCCATCTCGAAGGGTGCCTGCTGTGTTATTAGTCCGTGGTGCATCACACGCTCAAAGTTCTTGGAGAGTGTTATTCCCACAGGATGCTGTACTCCTTTGCACGCCTCCCGACTGCCCAGCCAATAGTTCTGGCCATACACAAATCCGGAGGGTTTTGTGCCCGAAGCATCGAGTACTAGAGAAGATTTTATTTTTGGATGTATAAATACAAATACTAATTATGTAATAAAACAATTACTATTAATAATAACTAATAAGTTGTTAACTATGAGCTATTAATAAGCAAAGTTCCCCTAATGACCCGAAGAAATTAATCAGATTACTGACCCAGCTGGTACATAAAGACGCATTTAATAATAATAATAATAATTATTGTTGTTCCAGCTGGGATATAAAAGCTCATTTAACATCCCAGCTGGAACAACAATTTGCCTAATTATAACCCAGGTTAAAATCCACTTGAACTCTCTCATTCACTGCTGTTTGCCTTTAATATTTATACACTGCATCCACAAAATGTATGCAAAAAGGGTATATCTTTTAAATATTTCCTATCTTTTAATTTAAATGAATTTGAAATTTAATTTTTCAAAAGTAATGTTATATATTTTGGTATTTTAAGTGTCGACTGACTTTAGTTCAAATTAAATATATTTATAAATATTTAATAAATATTGTGGTATAGTTTATAGCAGGCAATAGAAAGCATCTCAGATAATAATACAAGACACGACTGTTAGAATATAGCATTACAATTAATATATAGTATACATAGTAATGTTACTGATCAGATTTCAAATCCGATTCAAATATTTCTATTCTGATTACTGTTTTATGGCTGCTTTCATCCAGAAATCCTCTGTTCTCTCAGCTAGTCAGCTAGTCTAGCAATTTAAAAACAGAGTTCAGGATATCTTCCAGGCGAGCTCTCTCGACCAGACTATTCTTATTAGCTTCAGCATTTTAATATATACAGTTTTAACTTTTATTTATCAATGTTAATTTAAATCATAACTTTAGCTTGAACTCTAGTTGTGAGTCATATGAAAAATCGAGTGTCTGCCGTATTCCAAGATTTATTTCTGTTGCTGCACTTGTTAATATTGAGTAAACACTTGTTGAGTTTGTCAATAGACGTGTTGCCAATTTGAACTGAAAACTATTCCGGATTGTTCCAAAAATATTTGCATTTTCAATGCGGAAACTTTCAGACTCAATTACACTCTGAAAAAAATCGACTTGAAATTTCGTAAATTCTCCTAGAAAGTTTTTCTTGTTTTCAGAAATAATTTTCAAATATAAGAAAATTATTATCTAAAAATTTCTAATCGATAATCACAAAATGATAGTGTTTTTTTTTTTTATTTTAAAGAAATATTGTACAGTGAAATAAAGCGGACGATTCACTCACCTTTCATTGCCCAGGGCTGTTTGCTGAGAATGCCATGTTGCACTTGCCGCAAATGGGATTCACACAGGAGATTCACATTGTTCTCGTTGACCACTTTGGTCAAACCAAAGATGACAGAGCTGCGTGTCAAGTGTGGCTCATGGAAATCGCCCAAATTCGCAGCTGCATTTAAATGTTTATAATACTCGACTGGTTGCTGTTGTTGTTGCCACGTGTTGCTTGTTGCTGTTGTCTGTGTTGTTGTTGAGGAGCTCTGATTGGTGGCGCCCTTGGCAACGCCCAGTAGAGCCAACAAGCACAGACTGCGCCTAATTTCCATCACCTTGATTTTATTTGTTATTCTGATTTTCATTTATTTATAATTTATATTTACAAAAAATGTTTGACCGGGTTTACTTTTATTGGCTCGAAGGTCAGTTAACTATAATTACTATTTACCTTTATTTACTTTATTTACTTTTTGCTATTTACTATTTATTTGTAATAGTTCACACACAATTTTTTGAATGCGTACTGAAAATATAGAAAATGCAATGCAAATTAAGCTTATTTTTAGTGGCTTTAATGTCATCTTCCCTCTCTCTCTCTCTATCCCACTATATTTGCTTAGAACATTACGCATACGCCGCTTGAGCCACTGTAGCGGGTACTGCATTTAAATTTGTAGGTTTTGCCCATGTTGCTGTTGTTGTTTAGCACTTATGCAACAATTAGCGCCTCATAATTTTGTTTTTGCGTTTATGGCATTTAACGGCTCTTGCACAAAACGCGCGCGTAGTAAAAGTTTTAAAGCAAAATGCAAAAGCAAAACAAAACCAAAAAAGCAAACCAAAAAAAAAAAAGCACAAATAACTCAACCCAATTTCAACGTTTAAGGTTCAATTGAACAACAAAAACAAACCAATCGAGTTGAGCTGTTTTGTCCGCTGCTGCTGCTGCTGCTTCTTCTTCTTCGACAAACTGACCGCAGCGACTCGAAGTAAGACTCAAAAACTTGGAGTACCGTAAATTCGAATCGAGGGGTGCTTTCGTTTTCGTTTTGAGCGCAAAGCGAAACACACGTAATATAATTCCAAGTTTTTTTTTATGTTTTATTGCTTATTATTGCAAGAGCCGCTCAGCTTTAGGTCCGGTGGGCAATCGAAAAAAAAACTGGACACGCATTTTTCATTTAAATTGCCGCTTGCTGCGCGAGAATTTTTCAAGCTTTTGGCATTGCTTAAGGTCGCGTGCTGCTTCTCGAAACTGTAACGCAGACTGAACTTGAGTTATATATACATATATATATATATATATATATATATTTACTTTTTTGGACTGGGCGCAGTTCCTCAACAGACAAAACACACATACACAAGCAAAATTATTTGCATAGTTGACGCGTTTGCATTTTGCTTTCCTCAGCGATTTTTTTTTTTTGTTTGGCTTTTGCATAATTGTTGTGTGTCCATCTTCTTTCTTGCCAGATGTTGTAAGAGTCATCAGCGAGAGTGAGAGAGATCGAGAGAAGGAGAGGTAGAAGAAGAGTGGAATGGGTGTAGGGGAAATATTTCGAATATGTTTGAATCTGTTTTATATAATATTATTTATGCTGAGTTATGCGATTCGATTTCGAATTGTCAGCAAGCGTTGATGAGAGAGGGAGAAAGAAAAGTAACAGTAATATAGGAGTTTTTTCTTAACACTGAGCAGAAATTATATAATGCAAAAAGGAGGTAGAAAAATAGTAGTTTTTGTATTGAACACTGAGAAGAAGTGATGAATAGTAACTTAAAAATAGTTGTTTATTTTGAACAGTGAGAATTAGAGTCTCTTTATGCGGAAAATTAAAAAAAGCGAGTTTTTTTTCGTTAACACTGAGCACTAATTGAAGATTGTATTAAAGCTGTTTAATATATTATATTGTTTATTAATAGTAATTAATAATAGTGAACGCGTCTTGTTAGAAAGACTTGTAGAGAGAAATGTCTTTTTTTATGCACGCAATCCAATTAACAAGTTTTTTTCTTCATTATTTACACTGAGCACAGAACACTTAAGAGCAATTACTCTTATACTATTTTCGTTATTGGTGTTTTTTGTATTTTGGTAGTTTTCGCACAACATTTGCACTGAGATTAGAACACACACTCTTTATATGTTTATTTTTTGATTGGTGTTTTTTCACATTACATTTAGACTGTGGTTAGAACACTTACTCTTATATTTGTTTTTGATTGGTGTGCGTGTGTTTTTTTTGCGGTCAATTTTCACTTTGAGGTTTAATTACATTTCGGCTATAGTTACGAGAGCGAGAGAGCACGAGTGTGCGAGTGCGGGCGAGTGCGCGAGTGCGAGCGGGAGAGAGATGGAATCAAGATCCGTGTTTCTGTTTTGGACCGACTTTCGTTTTCGTTGCTGCGGCGGATGATGCTCAGCTTGTTGTTGTTGTTGTTGATAAAGCGCATAAAGCGATTAGTTGTTGTTGTTGCTGCTGCTTTTTTGGCCCTCGGCCCTGCAACTCGTTTGCCGATCGACCAAAAATTTCGTTTTACGCGGGGGGTGGTGGTGGGAAGTGGAGGTGGAGCAGGGAAGACGAACGAACCGACTGTCGTCGCAACGTTGTCGAAGCAACTGTGCGACGCATGCATTGTGGGCCCAAAGTTTTATAAACTTGGTCAGTAGTAAGTCGCAGCAGCAGCCTCAGCCGCAGCAGCAGCAAACGAAGCGTCAGCAGCAGCAGCAGAGAGATAAATCAACAATTGCTTAAAACCCCCTCCCCCCACTTAAGATCAACAAAAGCACCCCACACTCCCCTGCCTATTACTTCGCATGGTGTCCGAGCGCTTTTTGCGGCTTGCCTTTTGGGCGGCGCTTTCGTAATGAGTTCGAATTTGAATTCGATTTCGAATCGATCGCTGCTTTAAAAGCAGAGCGTCTAACGTGAATCGATTTTATTTGATTTTTGTTTGCTGCGCTGATTTAATGTTGATTTTATTTGAGATTGTTAAATTACAATAAAAAGTGTAAGTAGTAAATCAAATGGAGCTTGAAACAAACACACCCAAAAAAAAAATACATTTTCGTGGATTGTTTGATTGATGAGTGAGAAATGATTGATGACTGTAATAAAAATAACTTTATCTGTAATTTGAATAAAGCGATAAATTAAGATATAATATGTAAGAGAACTTATGTAGATACTCTGGAAAAAATGGCAGAGTTTGGAACTGTTTTTTGGATGTTTTGGCACAGAATTTTTATTTGAATTCCTACTAAAAATCGCGTTTCTACATTTAAATGCAGTATTGATTTAGATATAAAATCCTTCCCAAAAAGGTATCCCTTTTCGAAATTGGTTGAGTTTTCACTAAGTTATGGGAGTTTAAAGTCATGAAAAGTATTTTCTGGGGACTTAAAATATTATCTTTAAAAATATATAAATTTAATTATAATACACTATGTATGTTGTACATACATCATACATTTGATTCAAATTATAGGGTGTACAAAAATCTACACTTTGTCAATTGACATTTATTTATCTTAAAACCCAGAGCTTTTCCCACCTTAACAAAGTCGCCAGATGTCGCTTTACACCCCGCTCAATGAATCGTCGAAAGCTGTCACTCAGGTGAGCTTTTAAGCTTCGCTTAAAGCTGAAAGCACAAGGCGCAGCTCAGAGCACCTGTGAAGAATTCGGTCGCTCAGTCGTCTCGCGCAGCTTGTGGCCAACAGTTCAAAAAGCGGAACGCGCGCTGCTTATTTCATACGTCTACCCTCCCCGCCACGAGCAACACCCACAAGCACAACGAGAGCAAACGCTTGCATAGAGAGTGAGAGATTGTGTGAGAGAGAGAGAGAGAGGGGATAGCAGCAGCAGCAAATAACAATTCGTGGGTGCTAAGAAATGCGCGCGCGCAACTGAAAATTTCACGAAATTCATGAAAATATTATCTTAGCCAAAAGCTGAGCTTGTGTGCGTGTGTGTGTGAGTGTGTGTCAGTGTGTTGGTGAGTTGGTGTGTTGACAACAAATAAATAAATAAATGGAAAATAAAAGCAAATGCTAAAGAAAAATCAAAAAAAGCTAACGTGTTTTTTTACGTAGAATAAAACGTCGAAATTCAACTTCGATATTCAAAGTAAACAACTTGAAAAAACAACAAAAGCCTCAAAGCGGGTCAAATTCATTAAATATGAAACGAAACGAAACCAAATGAAACAAAAAAGAATAATACTAGAGTATACACATCACAGAAAAGCCAAGGGGAATAAGCAATAATTAAGTAAAGTAAAGTTGTTTACTGCACAGTTTGTTTTTTTGGTAATACCCCAACGTAATACAAAAAAAAAGAAAAAAGTAAATAAAAGTAAAAAAACAAACAATCATAGCAACAACTATTGCCATCCCGCTCGCACGCGTATACAGACAAGCTGCGCCAAAAGCTCGGCGTAGTATGAAAAGTGTAAAGAAGAGAATCAAGAGAAACAACAACAACAGCAATAGCCACAGCAACAAGTGAATAACTTCTAATCACAGAAACAACAGCTAATCGAAAATGCTACTGCACTTTTTGTGAGCAACTTTTGCGCATCCACAAATGGCTAAGGCTAAAGTAAGTTGACAAGCAACAACAGCTATTTAAATTAATGATATCTTTATATAGGCAATAAATCCACAATTTAATCGAGTAACGAATAACGAGTAACTGTAACTGTATATGTTGCCTGTAAGCGCAAAACACTTTTGCACTTTGGTTCTCACGCCAAAAAACAAGCGCCAAAAGCACCTTTGAACTTTAAAACAGGAGTGCACAAAGCAAACAGCAGTCATCAATAGCAAAATACAAAACTACAACTACAACAAAAACAACAACAACAACAATTGAAGCAGTGAACTGCAATGCTTACAAAACCTTTTTCAAACAAAAAAAAAAACCAACTTTTAAAGCGCAGACATTGCACAGTGGGCTGAAGGCCAGAAAACTTTTAAATACGAGATTATTATTAAGGGACTTATGTAAAATTTAATCTTCTTTTTGCACGCCATTTAAGAACGTTTGCGATTTATTTGAGTTCTTAAAATGAAAATGTTATTACTTTTTGTGAGACTTGAGCAAAATTTCATTTCTTTTTTTAATGCGTATGCGTTATTTTTGGGGTCTTAAGATGAAAAGATTTTTATTATTAACGAGACTTGTGTAAAATGTACTGAAATTTGTTGTTGATTTTATTAGGTATTTATGATTTATTTATTACTTATTTATGAATTTTATATTATTTATTTATTGTTATTTATTTACTTTAATTAGACACTAAAGACGTATACGTTATATTTGAATTCATTAAAGAATAATATATATTTCGCAATACACTACATAAGAAAACTAGTAGTTAAAGTTACAGCTTAATTGTTTAGCTAAGTTCTCTAATTGACCGAATTGTAAAAAATGTGGATCCATTGGAAAACCCCAACAACAAATGACGTGTTGCAGTTCCAAGTTCGTTTCCACGTTTCTCTGATGTGATATTTTTTTGCTGTATTGTTGCTCAAACACATGGCTAATGTTTGTCTCTATGGCCAGGCTTTGTCCACAATAAAAGTCATACAAATTGTAACCGGGCCAAATTGGGCTTCGATTTCCACAGTGGTCACCAGCGGATTGCAATGATTGCCAATGTTGGCCATGTGTTTTTAACCTGCACTATGGGCATGGACTTTTGTCTTTTGTACATGGCGCATAAGTAAGTTGCACTTGTCGCTGAAAACGGGTTTTTTTCTTTTGCATTTATTGTTGTTGGGTTTTTTTTATGATTATTGTTGTTTGCTTGCTTGGTTTGTATTTAACTGGCTGGCAGCGTTTTTAATGGCGCCGCTTTTGCCAGCATTTTTCATGTTTTTCCGGCTGACCTCCGTTTCAGATCTGCAAGCGGGGATTGGAGGGGATGGGGAGGGGTAGCCAGTTTAAAGCCAATTGAAACTACTTCTGGGCCATTCTAATTTGCCAATTTGCAATTGCCACCGGTTGTGGTCGATGTTGGTTTTTGTTTGTATTGTTTTTCATTAACTGGAGCACAGCTAATGAGTTTGTTCAAAAAAGGTTAAAGTTCGCATTCATTAGAAATAGGCGGCCAGAACTTGTAGTTCTTTAAAATTTAACTGTTGTCGGCAACTTGTTTAACATTTTTGTAAAAATAAACTCAAGATAAGAAATGGGAAAAACAATCAATAACAATAACTGCTGGCTGGGCGGTGAATGCAATTGAAAACTGTGTGAAACTGTATTGAAATTGAAAAGTTGTTTGGCCATAACCATAACACACAAACACACACACACACACAGTGGCCAATTGGATGCGGACAGAAATCAGAAATCAACAAATGGTTAACTATTAATAGCCAACAGCTAACTGTAGAAAAATGTAAAATGTGAACTGTATGCGGTAAACGGATCAGTCGGCAACCGGACACCAACAAACCACCACCGACAACAAACAATCAGCCGTCTCAATGATGCTTAATTGTGGCTGTAAATGTAGCTGTTGATGTTGAAGCTGAAGTTGATGCGGCTGCCGTTGAAGCTGCAAATGAAGCATTAAGTTGCATTCGGTTGCGTTTAGCTCCTGACCGCTATAGGCATAACGTTAAATATATACATATTTATACACTGGGGGGAAAAATAAGAGTACCACTCTCACAAGAAATGTTTTCAAAACCATTTTCAATTTATTCAAATTTACAAAATTACCTTTTACAAAAAATAGGAATGAAATGAACGAAAAAATAATGTTCACTTACAACTCTAAAGTGTAGAAATAAATTAACAATTTAAACAAAGTGCGCAACTATTATTTCTGCTACTACTACTTTTTGAATCTTTTCCTTTCAAATGAAAATTAAATATATGTGTCTACTGAATGAATTCCAGGAACAGTACTGACTTTAATTTATTGGGTTACTAAATACCAAACAATATATTAAAAACTAACACTGGAAAAAATTGCAAGGCTAATGGTATGATAGTTCAAATATCGCAGTGGTGTTATTATTTTTTTTGCAACTGTATATACATATATTTACATATATATATATATATATATATATATATATATATATATATATATAATATGTTATACGATATGCGATATGCGTGTTGCGTTATGCAACAATTGCTGCTGACTTGAAGATGCCTCCATAACTTGTCCAATATATTTACTGTCATATTCATTAAATGTTTTGTTTTTATATAACTCCCAATCATATATTTTTTATTTAAGTTATTTCCCATCAAGACGCAGTTGAATTTGTTCAAATTTAATAGCTGCACAATTCTTAGCTATATTTGGCTGAAGGTGAATTTCGAAAAAAATTTTAATAGCTGCATTTAATCGCACTCTTTGATATACTTGACGTTAGCAGTGCTGACAATCCGGGCAACGCCTTGTCGGTAATTAATATGATTCATAAACAGCTTCTTAAACACCTATTGCTTGGATTTTTATTTTTATACACTTGCAGAGCGCCTTTTAATTCTGTCATTAAGTTTGTTTAGCATTGAAGTCGACGTCGCGCAGTCTATATAGTATATATATTCTTGATCAACACTACTAGGCTCGTTTGTCTCTCTTTTCTATGCGAACTAGTTTCTCACTTGTGAAGTTATCTTGCTGAAAGTGGATGTGTTTCCGTATTTTTGGTGCAGGCAGTATATCATAACGCTGTCATAGGAACAATCGGTTGAAAGATGAGTTCTTGTAGGCGAAACTTTTTTGCTTACAGGGAAATCTAAGCCAAAATGAGTCCATATGTGCATCTCATATTTTGAGAAAAGATAGTCTAGTTCCGAATATAAGATAAAGTAGTTATCATAGATAATATCGCAACCAAACTCAATAGTTATTTTGATCCTTACATTTGGAACAAAAATCATTCAGATCAGACTATTATATCTTATAGCTGTCATAGAAAGAATCTGTTGAAAGATGAATTCTAATATGACTTTTTTCACAAAGATATCCCAACAAAGCTCACCACTTTCTAACATTTCTACAAAATATCATAAGTTTTGGGTTTTTCATGTAGTTTAACTATCGACATTGTCTGCAAGGGCATTTCGTCTTCGTCTTACCTAAGATCGCCGTTCTTTCTTGTTTATATAACTCTTATTATTGCTATTTTTTGTTTTTACTTTTTTTATATACACCTATTTAGTTGCATGCACGTAAAAGCTATATTTAGATATGACTATATACTTGAGAATTGTGTTCAAAGCAGCTGCTGTTTAGGCAGCGACACGTGCAATCTGAACTAATTAGGCAAATGACGCTTACTTTGTGCGAAGGCCTAATATAAATTGTGGTTATGGCCATTTCATATTATGTCTGAGAACATTGTCTAAATTGTGTTTATGGCCATTTTACACCCGCTTCGAGTTGAAGCTGCGCCCCTGATTCATGGGAGCGTCTTTTAGATTCCACGCAAAGCAATGCAAAGCGTTCACCCACACCAAATCACAGTTTTGCAACCAAAGCCTTGAGAATCTTAACAACTAGAATAAAAACTGACAACTGAATCCAATTACCTATTACAGCAAGGAGTGTTTTTATGCAACTGAAATCTGAAATCTGTGAAATGTGTCAAATAGCTCATCATATCCACTTCCACTTGGCCATAATTCAGTTGCGTTTTTTCTCTTTGAGCCATCTCGATTGCATCCCGCTTTTCACAGTCGCCGCAAAGCGTTAACTGTGAATTTGTGGCTTAATGACTCGCTTGCACGTTAACTGTTTTATTGTCGCTTTACTGGCAAATTGCTGCAAATCAATTTGCAATGCCTTTTTAACTTGTTGCAAAAGCTGTCAGCTTTTTTATTTTGCTTTTTTCGTTTTTATTATTAATATTGCAATTTGAGGCAGCGGTTAAAATTGAGTGGAAAAGTGTTGAAAGTGCTACTGTTACTCAATTTTCAATGATAGCAAGCTAATAGTTAAAGAAATGAATGCATGATTTTCGGTTATGGTGTATATATATATGTGCATACTCATTATATCCTTTCTGTAAGTGGATCCCATTTCGATAATTTGAAATTTCTACAGCCTTAAGAAACTTTTATATATTGATCACAGTTTAAAAGCAAGTTTGACTATTCTTTAGTAACCAACTGTTGTTCAGAGCTGCCATTTATATACAGTCCTTTGCTAGATGGCAAAGCATGTAATTTCTTACACATTTGCATGTACTTACTAATTGTACAGGTCCCATTGACTAACAAGAGCAAGATAATACAAACCAATGTTGAACAGCATGTTAAAATGCTTGTTAACCTCTGCGTTTGAAGCTAACACACAAATATGTGTTGCTAGAAGTTAGAAGCAAGAAATGCCTGCCGAGTGTGCATTTCATTAGAATCGAGACGTGTAAAAATCCGATACAAATTATTGTAGTATATCATTTATTATCCATGGGGGCAAACATAACATTAACATTAACAATACCAATAACAATGGAGCAACAAGCATTCTTACGTGTGCGGCGAGACTCAAGTCGATTTAAGTCGAGTCAAGTCGACTCAACTTGTGATGTGGGGTTCAGGGTCATCAATTGTTGTTATTACTGTACGAGTATTGCACGATTGTCGGCATCGAATTCTGCTTTCTGACTAAAAACTATGCATTATTTGTATTATTAAGTTGTGTGCTTGTCTCGCTGTTTATTGTTTTTACTATCGTTGTTGCGTTACTTAATATTTGTTCTTCATAATAATTATTTTATTACACAAAAATAAAAACTGCAAAAAGGAAGTTGACGACATCAGCAGATGTCGATTTTGTCATGCGTGGCTTGGAATTAAAACAATCGAAACTAAAACTGAGACGACGTCAAAAACACGGAGACTCACCTTCATGGCTGACAAATTGTGAACGAGCTATATATTTATATATATATATACTATATATATAGAGAGCTATAAGTATGCGTCTAATTGAAGATGTGCTTATGAGCTTAATAAGTATATTTTGTAAGTCGTGAAGGAAGCAGCTTTCTGGCTAATTGAAACTTGTTGGCCAGCCAAAGCTAACCTTTGTCGGCGCCCGGTTGGCCAACAACAATTAGATATGCCAGTTGAATCTGAGATACCTGTCTATAATTAGATAGATATACATCTAGCAGCAACGACTACTTGGCTTTCTAGTAATTAAAACAAATCTTCTGCTTATTGATTAGTTCCATAACAACAGCAACATTCTTGCCACCTGAACATTCCGAGTTGTGCTTTATTTCTATTTCTATTTCTCTTTTCTTTTCAAATATTTCTACGCTGAAACACAACATTGATTTATAGCAAAATTATTAATTTATTTAATTTATGTCTAACTGCTTAAATGCCTTAATTACTGTTGAAATTTCTAAGCATGTGACATCTTACTTTAAGTTTATTTATGGCGAGAGTTTAGCGAATTTACTTTCCAGCTGCCCAATACTTTAAAGTGGATTAAAGCAGACTTGTTTACATTTGATGTGTCTTTTTAGATATTTTGTCATTGATAAAAATGTATTGATATTATTTGTGAAATCGTGTCGTGTTTGTTGTTCATCTGTTAGCTCGTCCCACGATTTCGCATGTTTAAACAGCGCATTGTTCAACACAAAAGGCGGCACTAAGCTGATTTCAGTCTAGCTCTAAAATGATAAATATGCGTCTTTATACATATACAAGAAATTAAATAAAATGATGAAAGGTTTAAGTGGGTGGTTTGTTTTTATTTTTTCTTCTTTTTTTCTGATGCTTGTCGCAACAGCAAAAATTCTTTCGCACGATTATTTTTAATATTTTTTTCTTACCCGAAAATGTCTTTGCCATCAAAACTGCCAGCACTTAATCAAGCCGAACAATCAAGAACTGAACAGGGTCTGAAACAGAACACAGAACTGGAGAACTCTAACAAGCAACTACTACTTTAAACTCAAAGTCATCCAATTGTCAGGCACTTCAGAATTGTTCTCTGCTCTGTGCTCTGTGCTCGCTGTTGTTCACGTTGATTGAGCTCTGCTCCAAAGTTTTAACCCAGACCCAAAACAGTCCCAAACATGACACAAACCGCCAACAAAAAAAAAAAAGACAGTCAAAAGCCGTAATTGTCTAAGCCGCTTCTCCGAGTCTCACTTGAGTCCGTCCGTGTTTTTGTAATCTTATTGCGCGCATGTTTTTAACTTTAGAACGCTGATGTTATAAACAAATTACAAAAAAAAAATAACACAAGATACAAAAAAAAAATATGGTAAGATTGCTATGGTGGATATGAAATGACTAGCTGATACCCTGTTGAAAACGCCAATGGAGATCCACATTTAGTTAGGTTTTCAGAATAGTAATGAGAAATATGACAAATTTTTAATTAATATCAGAAAACAATAAAAATAGTTTCCTTAGGAACTCTCTTCTTCGGAAAAAAACAAGTTTAGTATTAAAAATAAAATTGAGCTGGCTTTCTCATGGGTCCTACAAATAAGAAACTATTTTAAGTATCTGGTGATTTTATTAAAATATGATACCATCATAATATAAGCAAAAAATTGTTGAATGTTTATATAAAAAGTGCACTGACTCTATTTTGGAATGCCCATTTCAATTAATAATCGCAATGAATACAGGGTATATAAAAAACAAACTCATGAACAAGCGCTGGCCATGTAAAAAGTAAAAAAAAGGCAAATGGCTTTCTTATAATTAAATTTCGATTTTGGTTTTTCTATTGTTGTTATTTCGTTGACGGTTAATTAATGAGCAAAAAATGTTTAATAATAATACATAAGAATATACGCAGCTAAAATTATAAGTTAGCCAATATATAATTTGAGAATCTTAAGTTCCACGCATCTGTCATGCAAATCTCTTTTGGTTTTCTTACAAGCATCCTGCTTGACTCTGCATCTTTTTCTGTTTCTTCCTCTTCATATCTGAACAATTAATCACTAGCAGCTGCCAAACTAGCACCAAAGTAACAAAAATATAGAGGAATCATTGAACTCGCGGGTTCTGTGAAAGGGATTTTGATTAATGAAAATAGATAGAAAGAAGATGGAATAATGCTAATGAATAGGTTGGCAACTGCTTTGTGTTTTGGCCACTTCTTCTTTAGCATCTGCATGACAATTGGTCATCGGCTAATTTTGGCCATTTGGCTAAATGTCTAAACATTTTTCTTTTCGGTATAATGCATAAAATATTTTATTTGTATTTATTATTTTCTACACAACCAGGCCTTCAAATTTGACCTGCATTTTATAAACTTCTTTAGCATCTGCATGACAATTGGCCACCGATTAGGTTTTGGCCATTTGTCTAAATGCCAAAAAAAATTTCTATAATATTTCTTTTATATAATATACTATATACTGTATATTTTATATTTATTTATTATTTTTTACACAACCAGGCACACCCATTCAGTTTTGAGCTGCATTTTATAAACGTTTTATGCCGCATACCAAAATCAAAATTAAAATCAAGTGAAATTTGACAACGTAATTTTGCGCAAGCGACGAAACCGTTTTGTTGTTGTTTAATTGATTTCTCGACAGGCAATGACACACATTGCCATTAAAGCCAGTCGATTTGCTTATAGCCACAGCAAATTCATAGTTGCTTATGCCTATTTAATGGTGCGCCACAAACGCCAAATGCTAAACGCCAAACTGTCAATTCCCATGTACAGCTGGGCGTATGCGTGTTTTTATTAGTTTCTATTTTGTTGTTTTGTTTTTTGTTGCTTTTATTATTGAGCCGGCGCAGCGACCTCAGTTATCACTCTTACTTAATGTGACTTATAATGATGTCGGTGCGAGTGTGCGTGTGTACCTGTGTGTGCCTGTGTGTGCCTATTTGAAGCTACGCTCCGATGGCCAATGGGTCGCTAGATCGTCAGACAAGGCAACTAACTGACACAACTCAGCATTGAGCAGCTCGTTGGGTTATCTGCCCAAGAGCAAAATTTGCTAGATCTTAATTTCGGAAAGATTGCTCAATCTTATTGTGCAATCATTAACTACATTTTAGCTGGTGTGTGTGTTCTAGTTTAACTCAAAAAGATCACAGCAATGCTCTTAGACTAGACTTTAAACTCACAAAAATTAACCGAATTGCACAAGTGATGACATTTTATATATTCTGGATCAGTATCAAAGGTCGAGTCGATTTAGGTGTGTCTGTGTGTCTGTCTGTATGAACAAATGGTTCTCAGAGACCATAAAAGGTAATAACTTAAAATACTTTCATTTTATTGATAACCCGTTTTGTTTCCGATAGCCGTAAAATAGAATTGGTAATTAATCTAACCAGACATATTAATGATCTGATGATCTAATGATCAACTGTAAAACACTCCTTTAAATTGGATAAGAAACACAGATTCTTTTTTTTGTTGATAACTGTCCCTGCTCACAGTTTCTGTGGCAGAATATCGATACATATCTATTTACTATCGCAACAAGAGCCTTTCAATTGCTTTATAAAACACACAGACATATTTAAATTTTAGTTAAATATATTAAGAAATATTTATTAGGGTTCCAATTTGTTCTTCATGCTTTGGCCCTTCGTTTAAGCATGTATCTAAATGTGGAAAGACAATTTTCAGTTTTCAAATTCAAATTCAAATAAACTTAAACTAATTGGCATTTAAGATTAACAACTGGCAGGGGAACAAGTCAAAGCGATTTTCACTAATGCACTAATGCAAACACTCTCTTTTCTCACATTTCCGACTATTTGCAGCAGCAGCAGCAAGGCGTACGATTTCCCAAGGCAGCAACACAGATAAGTCGCCAGCAAGACTTGAATTATTGCACGCAACAGCAGCAACAGGAGGAAGAGGCAACTGGATTTGCAACTGCAACCGCAAGACGACGACGACGACGCACTAACAATTGTGGAAAAGTGTGCAAACGAACAATAGCAACAACTTATGGTACTGCTACTGCTAGATAGATAGAAAATCAGTAAAAGCAACAAAAAAAAAAAAATAATAAAATAGAAAAACAACAAAGAAAACCCCGACAAGAAAACAGAGCAACAACTTTGATACAAAAATATATATATATACTTTTTGGTATATGCTTCGCTAACGATGTCGTTGATGAAAATTCATCGAAGCAATGAATCATTTTGGAGTTGTGGCACATTGATGTGGTTGTTGTTGTTGGCGCTGGCATTGTCATTGTTGTCGCTCGCAGAGACGACGGCAACATCGGCGACATCGACGACAGGCAGCGAAACGCAAACGAGTGCAACAAATGGTGCAATTAGACAGCAGCAGCAGCAGCAGCAGCAGCAAGGGGATCAACAGCAACAAAACAATGCAACTGCAACAGCAAATATTGCTTCTGGCAGCGAAAGCCAAATGCCAAATGCGAGTTTGCCAGAAATTTTGAGCGCCAGCGATGTGGGTAAGTAGATTTCTTATAACACATATTGCACATGCGACTTTGAAGAGTTGCACTTACACTCAGAGAAAATATCGCTCTGAATTTTATAAAAATGAAAGTTTGCACTTCAATTTTTTTTAACTCATTTGAAAATATTTGTAAAAAATTATAAAAAGACAACATATCTTTGTAGTTGCCGATTTAGGGCAAACCCTTCGAATTGTTAGACAAGTTTTTTCTTATTATTTTAAAATTGTTTGAAAAAAAACAAGAGAAACTTAATTGTTTTGGGGACGAACTTCTAAAATGCAGGTAGATTTTATTTGCTGAGTGTACAATGCAACAGCAACAGCGCCCCTTTGGCCAGGTAAAATTATGGGCCGCGTTTCGGAAAATTGGCCGAAATAAATCTTTGCCAATTATTGACCAACTGCCAGCAGCAACAAGCGGCGCAATAAAAGCTCCGCAAGAGTTGGCTGGCTGCAAAGAAATACAATTGGCCAGCTGAAAGTGCGGCAGAAGAGACAACAACAACAACTAAAACAACAACAAGTTTTGGCATTGGCTAATCTCTTGCATTTGAAAGACAGTCGTTAGTCAAATGGGGGCTCTAAGTGGTTTCTTCTTCAAGCTTGTTGTTTGCAGTACTTCTATTTGGCCAAGTATCTACAACAGTATTTATTATTGACTCGTTTATCTAAAGCCCTAGCACACGACTATATATTCAAAGAGAGATCAAAATCTATGTTGATTTTGCATGCTCTTGTTAAAATCTCAACAAAAAATAAATATAAAAAAAATAAATACACATTTTGATGACTTCGGCATGCTGCAAATAGCCTTCCTTTTCCATGCTTGATTGTCTGTTGCAAGTGAACTTTAGGCCAAACTTCAGCTGTGTACTTTAGACGCTTTAGCCATTTTTTGTCCATGGCGTTCACATATATGCTTAAATGTTATTTCTATCAAGTATTTTTATGAGCAATTACTTTGTTAGTTTCGTGGGCGTCAATTGTCTTTGAACAGGGGGTTTGCTGTGGTCGTTATCGTTGTTGCTGTTGCTGTTGTTTAGGCCTAGTTGCCAAGGCCTGCATTTTCACCTGAACAAAAAAATATTGTTTGAAATTTATGTATTTATGCATGTTTATTCATGAGCTGACTTGGGGCTACTCTTTCATGATGTTACCCAAGCTTACATAAACTGGTTATGGCCAGAGAGCAATAAACAAAAAAAAAAAAAAAAAAAAAAACTCCCAACTAAACAAAAGTTTAATGCATTTTGATTATTTCTGCTTTATTTTTTGTTTTGTTTTTTGGTTAAAATCTCTCCCGCTACTGCATGAATATATGTATTTATATATATGCATATATGTATTTTTATTTTTTGATATTTTTAACACCTCGCCAAAGTTACGAAATGCAGTTCTTCAGTCGAAGTTCGCTGGCTGTTGTTGTTGTTGCTGTAGCTGTAGCTGTTGTTGTTGTAGGTGTCACTTGAGGTTGAACTCAAACTAGCCAACAGCCAACAGTTAAAAAGCAAAATCCTCAACAAAAATATCAATATTGGTGGAACTTGCCACTCTTTGTTGCCTCCTTTGCTGCCTGTGTGTGTGTGTGCTCATTACATTTACCTGTTGATTGTCTGTCCATTCGTCTCTTTGTTCGTCTCTCTGTTTGTCTGTTTGTTTGTTTGTCTGCCTGTTTGTTGCTGCTGCTCATGTGCGTTCATTGCGTAATCTTCCGACACATTTACCAGGCGTCTTCAAGCGTTGGCTTCAAGCAGAAGTTGATGGCGAAGAGGCAGAGGAGCGCCTCAAGAAATCAGAAAAGTCAACAGGCAAAAGAAAACTGGCAACATAGCAGTTCGGTTAACCAGCCAGTCAACCAACTAGCTCTGCCAAGTGCAGTGCTTGCAAAAACTGCAACAACCAACAGCAACGTCTGCAATTTTCGTGCTGCATGTGCAACACAAAATCGGCGTTGTCGCTTCGTACCGCCTGGCGTATGCGCAATGTGGGCGGCATGCCACATACGTTATATACGCTGTACGATTGCCAATTTTAGTTGAAGCTGCGGTTTTTTTCTACTTTTGGTTTGGCGGCACTTAAGTGGGTGTAGCTATATAGATGTATGTATACACTGTGTAAGTGGTTATGATTCATTGTCTTAGGCCATATCACAAAAGAGCAAGTGAGTTAGCGAGAGAATACCTAACTAAAAGATACCCTGCTACCAGGTTTCAAAATAAATTAATAAATCTTCGATTCTTTAAAGAAAATCGATATTACACTTCTATTCAATATGATACAGAATTACAGTAAATGAAAATATACTTCTTCTGAATGTAATAACTCTTTTAACTCTTTAGTTTAACTAGTCTCTAAAAGGTTTACATACCAACGCCTATGTTATCTGACAGATTGACTTATCGATAAATGAAAATATTCTTATTTTATTATTATTTACAAATATTCGATATTTTCCTCGATGTTTTCCCATCTCTTTAGCTTAAGCAGTCACTGCGCTTATTGCCTTTTTTACAGGGCATACAAATTCCAGCTGCTGCATTACGTCTGTTAGGTAGCCAAGAGATATATGATTTAGGCCACTCCCCGTACAGACACATTCCCCCTTCGCCCTAAATCCCCTCTGCAGTCAGACGTAACTGTTCGAGTATTTGTGTGAATCTCTTGCAACGATGGCTGCCGCGTTACGTGTTTTCTGTTTGTACTTAAAAAAAACAACAACAAATAATCAATATAAATATTAGTGTTTTTCTTTACGCTTTATTGCAGCTTGAAGTACCCATTTTGTTGTTGTTTTTGTAGCTACTTAAAACCAAGCGAAAGTTTTTATCTTCTTTGCAACTTTCTAGGAGTTTTTCAGACTTTTCCCTAAACACCATATAAATTTTCATGTAATTCGCCAGAGAATTCCGCTCCCTTTTGCAAAGTAATTTTTCATTTAAAAGCGCATTTAAAATGATTATTTTGCGGTTGTTTGTTGAGCGCATGAAGGAAAAGGAAATGAAACGCGTAATTTGTGTGCGGTTCACAGCGGCTATTAAAAAAACTATTGGCGATTTTTAGTTGGCTTTGGTTTCGCTTTTTGCTATTTTGCTGTTTTGTGTTTTTTTGAGTTTTTTTTTGTTTTTTTGGCATTTTTGGTTGTTTACATAAAATGTTTTTTAATTTCATTTTCATTAGTCTCTGTAGCGTTGCAAAATGCGGCTAATTCAAACGAACAAGCGACCAGTTGATTGAACTCCACTTTTTGGACTCCTCATTTTGTCAATTTTCATTCATTTTCTTCCTCACCTCCCCTTCGATTTGATGGCATGTGATTAATTAAACGACGCTGACCCAAAGTCCAAAAAGGGGGGAGTTATGTAAGCGCTGGGAGCTTACATGATTTAGTTGAATTGGGAGGGGGGTCTACACTTAATTTGTGGCACAAGAGAAAGAAAGCCGGGCCAAAACTAATGATGCCAAAGTTGCAGGCGGGTCAAACCAAAACCAACAAAAAAAAGGGTTTACAAAAAATAAAACACACGCTGAAAAATCAGCTTGCAGTTGCGTAAAACTGTGCAACAAGCTGCTGCTGCCTCTGCTGCCGCTGCCCCTTGTTGTTGGCTGATGATGACGAGCATGTGACACGCCCCTCAGCCATTTGCAACGCCTCAATGCACAACAACAATATGTTGTGCGGGGGCATATTGAATACTTTTCAGACCGAGCGAGCCAAGCGACTCGCACTGAATTCGTAAAGCCAAAGCCAAAGTCAAAACAAATAAACGGAAGCCTCAAACGAATCACAAAAAAAAAAAAGATACTTGCAATTATCCAATGTGGCTGTTATTTCACTTATATTGCTGACGTCGTTAAGCATTTAGCTAACAAAAAAGAAAAACAGCAAAAAACACACCCATTTCGGTGCGGGTCAGTAAGGCAACAGCAACAGTTGGGTCAAAATGCTGTGAACAAGGCTGCCCAGCCAAGGGTTAATGCACAACCAGGAAGCATTTAAATAAAAACAAAACAAAAATCACCAAACGAACATTTAGCGGCATTTCACGACAACTCTTAAAAAGCTTGTATTTCCGCAAAAGAGTTTTGCTATTTTTTATTTTTTTATTTTATTTCTACCTTTGCCATTTGGTAGCTGCAACTTTCTCACGTTTGGCAACAGAGAAACATTTCCTGCATAATATATGCAACTGCACCTACGGCAAACCAGGCCCAACTTGAGCTGCATCAATTCCAATTCCATCTATCTCTCTCTCTCTGTGTCTCCAGTTAAGGCAAAATGTCACGCACATGAACTACCAACTATGGCAGTGTCGCCTGTAGAGTTGCTCCACTGTACGTCCGCCCTGCTCCCGTTATGCTTGCTGCTTGTTGCTTGTTGCTTGTTGCTACGGCCGCTTTTGGCATTTTATTTAGTTGCATGTTTCGATTTCACATTAGAAATGCTTTCGATCGTTTCGGTCTCCACCGAAAACGTGTCGGCCAAAAACAAGTTATAGCCAATCCATGCACATGCATTTGGCCAGCAATGCGCCGTAGGGTGCACCAAAAAAGAAAAAAAAAAAACAAATACAAAACGAAAAGTGCAATGCAACAAAAATACGAGAAAAATACAACAAAAACTGCAACGAAAGCGCGCAGAGAAAGTTTTTTGTGGCCAAGGCGGCATTTAAAAATTTTGTACGTATTTCTGAAGAAGAAAACAAAAAAGCAAAAGTGAAGCTGGAGCTGGAACAGCCAACACGTGAATTAGTGCCAATGAATTAATGAAAGTTTTTACTCAACTTGCTGTTGTTGTAGTTGTTGTTGTTGCTGCCTTTAGTTGTTGCTTTGATTTGTGTGGTGCGGAAATGATTCACAATTAGTCACAATTTGTATGCCAAACAATGACCAAGCTCGCTTTCAGGGCCAAATTTGTTGGAAGCAATGGCATTAAATTTAGCTGAGAATTAAGAGTGGAGTCTCTCACCCTCACCCTCCCCCTCCCCCCCTCTCTCTGTAATCCCCTCTCCCCTCTTCAATTCTTAACTTTCAGTTTTGCATTTGCAAACAATTCTGAGAAAAATTGGATTTCTATTTTTGCGCTGTGTCATATTTTTGTGAATACTTATATTATGTAAATTTTTTTTTCGCTGTGATTAGCAAAAATTTAAAATACAATTAGTTGTAGTCAACACTGGCGAAATTTTTCCCTGCTTTTTTTTGTATTAATTTGGACAATGCGCAACGTTGCGTATGATTGATAATTGTGTCAAAAAGGGGGATTTCATAACATTTGTAAGTGACACCATTAAAATCCAGTGAATTTTAGTCAATTTTAGTGCGCATTGTGTGTTTTTGTCATTTGTCAGGCCAGCCTTTTATCCGCTAATTAGCCAAGTTGACGGGCACAAAAGTCAGTTAGCTGCCCACTCGTGTTTGTTATTCACATTCAATTAAAAGTTCTAAAGAAAAGACATGCGATTCATTGAATCGCATTAATAGCTGACAAGTGCTTGCTGTCTGTATATATATACGTATATATATAAGTTCGCCACACTAATGAGTACTCAAACCGTATTCAATTGTTTGTGCTTAAAGTACGAGTATTATTACGAGTAATTAAAACTTGAATTTAATTCTACGGCAAATCATCCAATGGCCCAAAGCCAGTGGCCATGCACGGTAGCTGGTGGGAGCCTTGATGTTTTTGTCCAAGTGAAGGGCAATAACAAAAAAATAAGTAAATAAAGTTGGCTTAGAACCACTGCTCGTGGATTGTGTGTGATGATCAGTCAAATTGGCAGTAATTAAATTTCACATCAACAGTCAAACAAATTCTGGTAGCATGTTTTGAGCAAATATTGACATTAGTCACGGCTCATCTTGAAGATTAATAATTTTTCGTTTTCTTCTTTGGACATTGTGTAAGCACTCGAGTGTTAAGCTGCTTAGAATTTGGTATTGGCCAAATAAGAATCGGGAGAATTCTGTTGAATCAAAAGCGCTCGTTTTTTTTTTTTTTTTTTTTTTTGTGACTCGGTTTTGGTTAGCTTCGTGCAGTTGCCGCTGCCCAAAAACCAAATCGTGTCTATGGCTAAAATCAAATTAAAATTCCACAACGCATGCCAAGCAGCAACAGCAACAGCAACAACAACTTCGGTGACGATGGTCACAGCGGCAGCAATGGCAGCATAGCTAATGCCAAGAAGTGGCGCGGCCAAGTGGTTTGACGTTTGCCTGGCTTGCACCACCAGCACAAACACCAGCACCACCACAATGACAGCAATAGCGGCTACAAAAAAGCGATTGTGGCTAAGAATACACCGATGGCTTATTACACTTTGGCCACTTTGCTTTCCCTTACTCATTCTTTGTTTTCATAAATTTGAATAAAGATTTACTTCAAATAATCGAAGACTAGTCTCAGTTAAAAGCAAATTATCCCATTATTATTCTCCTATTATAGATAAAATCTTTCCAAATCAATTAAGATAGTCAACACTCCTTCAGTAAGGGTATTCCCCATAGGTAGGCACAGCAAACGCCCGCGTCTCGCAACACAGAGCAAAAATGGCAGTCGCAGTTCAAAGTTGTTGTTGCTATTTTGCCGTTGCTGTTATTGTTGGTGTTGCCATTGTTGTTGTTGTTGTTGTGGGTTCTGTTGAAGGCAGCAATGCGACGTGACGAGACGCCCAAATGGGGCACTGTTAAACAGTGTTGTAAAATACACTCCATCGAGCGTTATCCAAAATTCGACAAATTCAAATGCAAGAGTTAAGCAAAAAAAAAAATGAAATAACAAAAAACAATTGGCCAAAAGGCGGCAGCAGCGAGTTTTGTCTCTTGTTCTAGTCGCTGCACTGCGCTCGAGATGCCAGGCCTAACCTTGGCCTAAACTGCAAGCCAATGAACTAAATGCTTGTGAAAAAAACACAGCAACTGAAACAACAAACAGCAACAGCAACAGACAGCAGCGAATTGTGTGTTTGTGTGTGTTTGTTAACATTGTTGGTTGTGTTTTTTTTTTGGCAGTTTTTTTTAATGGCAACGTGAAAATTAAACAATTGTGCAAGCAGCCGCTTGATAATCGCCACAATGATTCATGGGCCTACAACAGAATGAGATTTGGCCAAAAAACACAACAACAAAAAACCCACTACCAAATGCAAAATGCACAATGGGCAGCTGTTTCGCTCAAGGGGCACAATAGCATAGCATAGTCGCCTCCAATTTGTGCTTAACTAATTACTCAGCTGCCTCAGCTGCCTCACGGCGCCAACATGTCAAGAGGCTACTTGGCTAATTGTGAATCAGTTCGTGCACAGTTCGGTCACATTATAAAACTATTTCTAGGCTAAATTAGACAGATTAATTATCTTTGGCCCACTGATGTTTAACAATATTATGAATGAATTTAATTAGACTCAAATTTTTAATCGTATAAGTGTCTGCTTTAAATGTGGGCAGGGCAGGGAATTTTGAATGAACTTAATTTGACTTTAATTTGTAATCTGCTTTAAAAGTGGGCAAGGCAGGGAATTTTGAATGAACTTAATTTTACTCTAGTTTTTAATGTGACTTAAATCAAATCAAGTTCATTCAAAACTCCATTTTCGTAGCCAAGACCCTTTAAAATGTTAAACCATGAAGTTAATATGTTTAGTTTTATTGCAAAATAATGCACAACTTCAAATTAAAGTTTTTTTTAGCTGAAAAACTCTTTGGGACTTCGTCTTTTAGTATGTATAATAAGTGAACTGATTGTTTATTATAAAGCGACACGCTTCAAATGCCGTCAAATGTACACTGGCAAGCTAAAACTACGAAAAAATCTGCAGAGTAATATGAAAATAAATCAGATTTTTAAATAACATTATTCGTTAACCCGAATTGCCTCCATTGAGCAATTGAATTGTGTAAAATGAGTTTCTGCTTGAAAATACAGCAATTTGAATGTGCTAAATTTGCTGTACGCAGGCAGGTACAGTGGCCAGGCATGGGTTAAAGTTGAGTAAGCGCTGATTTGCAGATATTTCAAAGTTGAAAAACTCTAGTCGAGTTAAGTTGATTAATAAGTGTTGATTTTCCAAACTACATTCCATGTATATATATATTTTTTGACAGCTTTTAAATGCGTTCAACGTTGCGCAACAGAATATTTAATAATTTATGCTTGGGTAGCGAAAAACGCACCACTTAACTTGGCTGAAAGGCGACCCGCCTCTGTTGGGCAGTTGTCAAGTTGGCCATCGAATTGAAACCAAACTAAACAGAACTCGTTTCGGTTTATGTGTTTTTCTGTTTATTTAGCGCTTTTGTTTGGCGAACGCACAATGTTTATTTTTCCCCACTGCCAATTCACAATCGAGATTGTGTTTTATTTTTCCAATCGCGTCACGATTCTGGCATCAAGTATCCGACTGCGACTTGGTAACAAGAACCTCGAGGAGCTCTTAAGCGTTGCGTACTAATCGTTGCCCCACTCTCTGCTCTCTCTCCTCTCTTGCAGATGTGGTTGCCGAGAAGCCGACCACTTATCGACCCGCTGGCGGCGGCAATCGACCCTCGATTGCACCACACAATTCGGCGCAGGAGCGTGAACGTAAATTGATGAATGTTTTGGCGGCTCGTCGCTCCGCCTTGCATCGTGGTGGTTTTCGCACGCGCATCGGCACCACCGGCCGCAGTGCCACATCGCCGGCAGCTGCTGCTGCTGCTGCTGTGGAGAGCACCTCGAAATCACCGAGTGATCCACGCACAGTTTGCATACGCAATTGCACCAAGAATTTCACACGCCGCACCACCGCCAGCTGTATGCGACAATGCGCCAATTTCACCCGCATGGCAATGGCGGGCAGCATAGCCAACAACAACAGTTCGGTGGTGCTGCGTGCGCCCAGCAAGGCCAGTGTTTCCACCGGAGAACGTGATACCAACGAGATTCTCTTCAGCGACGAATCGTCGCATGGTCTCTTTGTGGTGGCCAAGGAACAGAATGATACCCTCAACCACATTGCAGATGTGGCCAAATCTGCGGTGGTGGCCAAGCAACGTGGTCGTGTCAAGCCAGCGGTGGTCAGCGTTACACTTGCACCCACCTCCCTGGAGGATGAGGAGGAGGAGGAGCTGGATGATAATGATGGACTGCAGCCTTATCTGTATTTTGGTGCCAAGTTGCCGCCAATTAAGCCGGGCGCCTTGACCATCACAGCAGCCGCTGGCGATGACCAGCATCCACGCGTACTCGAAGTCTCTGTCGGCAGCAGCACCACTACCACAACCACTGCATCGCCGCTGGAGTTGACAGCACCACCCACCATCTCCACGCGTCGTCCGCTAACCGCTGTGGAGCGTAGTCGCAGCCGCTACAAATACCACATGCGTGAACGTGGTGTGGTGCCCACCACTGCATCACCCATCAGTCGTACACGCTATGTGGGCTCTGGTCGACCCACAGCGGGTCTAACGGAGACTTCAGTGGAACAAAAGAGCCAGCCAGAGACGAGTCCAGAGCTGGTCAAACCTGTCGTAGTGCGACGCTTGGCTGCCAGCAAACCACAAACATCGTCGACACCACTTATCATCACTGTGCTGAGCGCGGAGGAGGAGACAACTGTGTTGCAGCCTGAACTAAAAACGGAGAGCTCAACCACCACGACAAGTACATCAACAGCGAGTACCACTACCAGCACTACTAGCAGCAGTACCACCACCACCACAGCGATACCTTTGACCACCAGGAAGCCAACGACAAGTAGCACAACAACAGCAACAACAACGACAACAACCACAACAACAACTACAACCACACCAACTCCTACGACAAGCACAACCACAACCACAACAACTACACCTACACCAACCAGCACATCCACCTCAACCACTCAACCCGTGCAGAGCAAACCCAAAACCATCATTGAAGAGGATACGGAAAGATTGCGCGCCTTGGGTCCATCTCTGACCAAAGAAATCAACATTGAGGATCAGAATAATTTGATAATCTTTTGCAATAGCACCGCCAACTGTGAGGCACCACGCACCACCACCGACTCCAGCTCCAACTCAAAGATACTACGCACCACTGTGCTAAGTTCGGTGCGTTCCACGGTCAATCCACGCACCACCAGCAGCACAACAACAACAGCAGCACCAGCACCACCAACAACAGCTGCCACTGGCAATATTTATATAGGAATTGTGGAATCTTCTTCGACTTCCTCTGCGGGTCCAATGGACATCAGTTCCACAGCGATAGCAGATGATCGGGATGTGGGCTTGGAGATGCGGCGCATGAATCTGGTCACACTGGTGCTGGTGGCGGTGGGTGTGGTGCCACTCGTGGCCATTGTACTCTATTTGGTGCGCAACTATTTGGTGCGACGCCAAACCAAACAAGATGATGTCTTTGACATTTGCATTGCCGATCAGCTGCCGATTAGCCCGGTCAAGAAAGTCGACTCCAAGTATCAGCTGGAGCACGACGAAGACGAGGTGGATCATCATCAGCAAACCATGCCTATTTCTAACGCCCAGCAGCAGCAACAGCAGCAGCAGCAACAACAACAGCAACAACACATCAGGGACACCAATCACAATCGTTATGAGGACAAAACTTCGCTGGCCAGCGAATTTCATGAATTTGATCGCAGCAATATCCGTTTGAAGAGTCTGCTTGGTGAAGGCAACTTTGGGCAGGTGTGGAAAGCGGAAGCGGATGACCTCAGTGGTCATTTTGGTGCCACACGCATCGTTGCCGTCAAAACAATCAGAGCCTGCAGCGCTCAGGTTAGCCTCAAGGATGAGGCAAGCATTATGCGCAAGCTGGGCTCCCATCAGAATGTGGTCACCCTACTGGGTGCCTGTGTCGAAAGCGGTGCGTAATGAAGTTGTCGAAATTTGTATTTGTATACCCTGCAATTAGTTTTAATAGGTAGAAAGGAAGATCCCATCAACTAAACTATAACTTTGTCAAAATATATGGCCTGAGCTTCCCCACGCCATAACTTTATCAAAACTTAACAGATTTTCAAAAATCAGGTTTTTTTTAACATGTTTTGAACTCTAGGTTAATTCCACATATCAAGTTGGAAACGTGATTCTAATGCGAATTTCATGTTCAATATACCAGAACTTTCCAGATTAAACCTGACTTCTCCATAACCCCAAATGAAAACACCTCAACTAGATTACTCCCACTATAATTTTGCTAATCTCGACTTGTAAATATTTGTATACAGAGCCCCATATGATAATTATGGAGTATGCGATGCGAGGACGTCTTTTATCCCTGCTGCGGGCAGCTCGAAGTGCAACGAATATTCTGCCGGCATCGGTGCCGGGTGGACGCAGTCTGGCGCCGCTCTCGCCGCGCACCTTGGCAGGCTTTGCTCTGGACATTGCCTGCGGCATGGAGTACATTGCCGGGCACAGGGTGAGTAGAGAGACTCCAGTGAATATCAAAATATCAGCAATATTAATCCACCCTTTCACAGATTGTGCATCGCGATATGGCGGCACGCAATGTGCTGCTGGACCACAATGGCATGTGCAAGATCTGTGATTTTGGCATGTCCATTGATCTGGATGCGGAGCGGATGCGTAAGGAACAGGAGAAGAATGCCGCCAACGATATGCTGCGCAGCAATGCGCAAAAGTTTAAGTTCGACTTTGGCAGTCGCTACATTCTGCAGCACTGGCAGCACACCTTCGGCCAGACTGGCCAGCACTGCTCCAAGGATCAGGCGCACTCCGAGAAGAAGTCGCATGGCCACGACACGATTGGCAAGCGGCATGCACTTCCCATACGCTGGATGGCGCCGGAGAGTCTCCAATTTCACATGTTCACCACCGAAACGGACATCTGGGCCTTTGGCATTGTCCTCTGGGAGATTGCCACGCTGGGTAGGACTATATTTTATTAGCTCTGTTTCCGATTGAGTATCTATTCAAGATTAGAAACTTGAAATGTTTATGAGCAGTCCACGTTAAATAATTTATAGAACTTATGATAGCTTGATCTGACTTGATTTCCATGACATAGCCATAGCAAGCTCTTTCACAAATCTTTTCCACTTATCCTGCAAAGATCTTATTTGATTTTTCTGGCACACTCAACGAAAACTCTTTCCCAACTCTTTTCCACTCATACTGCAACGATGTTACTTGGTTTTTACTAATTACTCCATACTCCTAGGCTCCACGCCGTACTCTCACCTGACGGGACGGGAGGTCATACGCCGTGTACCACAGGGCCAGCGACCGGAGCTGCCCAAGGAGAGCCGGCACGAGTTCTACAATCTGATGTCGCGCTGCTGGCACAAGGATCCACACATGCGACCCTCGTTCGCGCAGGCGCGTCTGGAGATCACTCGATCGCTGCACAAGTGGGTCGACGATGATTCCGCCGCCTCCGACTATATGGACGTCAGTGGTTTCAGCGAGGATCTCGAGCATGGCGTTGTCTACTTCAATCATCGTATTTCGGAGTTCGAGTGCGAGATATGACGTTGACTGCAACACCCCCACCCACACCACCAACCTCAAAAAAAAAAAACGAAAAAAGAACAGCACCACCAACATCACATTAGCATCCAATTACAAACCACCACTTCGCCATTGCCAACCAACTAAATAATGTATATGTAGGATCAGGCTTATTCGCATACCCCAAAATTCATATTAATTCGAAATTCGCGTGCTTGTCGAGCAGTATTATTTGTATCTTCTATCTTTGTATCTATTCTCCCCTCGTACGTTTTCGGTTGCCAGCGGCTTTTTGCGAGCTCTTTTGTATATATATATTTATCTATATATATTTGTTTTTGCGTATGCAATTGTTTATTATGATTTACCATTTAGGCTGTATATTTAATGAATGGCGCTACTTGTGCTTAGTTGATATTAGTCAGTTAGTTCTTCTAGTCTGTATCTAAAATTCATTTTCCCACATGTTGAGCCGCTTTAACCTTAACCGTAGTCTTTAGTCCAGTTGACTGCACCGCAATATGGCACAAAAGTTTAGTTTTTGATATATATGTATATATATATGTATCTCTATAGAATATATACGCATACGACTTAATTTTATTGTTATCTATATAGAAATACATAATTGTACAAAATAAATTAAACACAAAATATATAATAATTATAGTTACACCAAAATGAATTTTCTTTTATTTAATTGCGGGCTAAAAAAGTACAAATTAAAAATATATTTTTCAGTTAATTTAAATATAAGTTTTATAAATTCAATAATGGCCCAAAATAACAAGATTCAACATTTTGTTATCTTTTTCTGCCTAGCTGGCAACGCTGTTTACTTGCCTATAAGGCTGCCACCTTCCAACATTTTTTAACTAGCTGGCAACCACAAACTGGTTCCGTTTTTTGCTGTTGGCTCTTTTGAGTTAGCCCCAATTTGAAAGCCGTTAAAAAACTTGAATCAAATTCAAACATTTATCGACTTCAGCTCAGTCGAGCGGAATAATTATAGCCGAAGTTTAATTACCTTGAGGAATCGCCATCGCGGAAGAAGCTGGCATCATTAGTGCCAAGCATATTCTAAACTAGTCTCAATGCATAATTAAGCATTCGGCATGCATTTAGACTGCATATTAATGAGCAAATGCTTGTTGAAGTTCACTTATTTTAACCACTATTGCACAATTGAGGAACTGAGATAATGATGTCATCAATCAGAGGATAAAAATGATAACTGCTGCTAACAACAATAACAACAATGCTTGACAGTAGATTGCAAATAAGTATTGTTGATTGTTGGTATTTTTTTTATGGCCAATGAAAATGGTTAGCGGAAAAGTTTTCTTCGCTGAAAAGTCACTTGACTCAAGCTGATTGATGACGCTGCAATAAAATAAAAAGCCAGCGATGCGATAACATGGTTAAATGTGCGTATGTGGCTTAAACAGCTGAAACGCATTGCGTGAAAAAAAACGAAATAGAAAAGAAAATGCTGCCGTTTTGCCACTGTGGTTAACCAAGAAAGTGTGAAGAAGGAAATTTTGAGTGGTCATTGAAGTGTGGAGCAGGTGCGAACTAAAGCACAAGTCTTTAATCTAATTTGGGGACCCCCCTCCCCCTTTAAATGATAAAGAAATAACCATAAAGTGCACAAAAGCGAAACACCCCTAAAGGCGAACATTAATCGTGCAATAACCGCAAAGAAAAAAGCCAACTAAATATGCCGTTGCAGTTGGCAGAGGCGCTAACTGTGCAGTTAAACTCTTGGCCCGCGGCTATTTTGGGCAAAACGAAAGTTTGGCAGCTTGTTTGCCAAATTGATTGACGCTTGAACCCTGACGAGGCGCGAGGCTGATTGAATATGATTGAATATTGCAGCCAGCTAACCTGTTTAGCCAAATAGTTATAGCTATCGGCTATTTATCTATGCAAATTGGTTTGGGCTTCCGTTAGGGCGCACGAACTGTGTTTGCTTCCTGACCCACTCCAAAAAAAAAAATGAAAAAGAAATAAAACAAAAGACTTAAGACACGAACTTTGTAATGAGGCGTGGATAAAGGCTTCCGCATTACGAGAGCGCTCTTTAACAAATTATGATATGTTGAATTAAATTCCAACTAACGGTTCAGCGAACTGTATTGAGCAGCACAAGCAGTAAAGGCAGCAAAGGCAATTAGACAATTGGCAATTTTAATGCAAACACGTCGCGGCCACAAATTGCAAGCAGCCAAAGGCAGAAGAACCAGCAGTCAGCAGCAGCAGTAGCAGTTAAGCCAGAGACTGAGACTAAAACGGAGGCCGTTAACAGAAAACAGTCGGCGGCGAGTGTTGAAAGCGTTAAGACGTGCAAGCTGGCAAAGCTGTGCACAAGGCAAAACAATTCAAGTTCAAGTTTTGCTCTACTCTCTTTCTAAACAGATCTGGTGTTCAACTCTCTCTCGCGCTCTCTTTCGCTCGCGGCGAGAAGTAGAAAATCGCAGCTAAAAGCTGCTAAATTAAGGCGCGTGTGAAATCTGAGAAAATTTGCCTACCCATCAACAGCAACAGAGTGGTAGACATAAAAAGTGAAAATTAGTCGCTTAAAGCGTTTGACAATTCTTCGGCTTGTTTACCGAACAGCAAATAAACGGGCCAAGGCGATACTGATACAGATATAGATATACATATACATAGTGATACCGATACCGATATCGAACCGAAGGTGATTTCTTGAGTCGCAATCTTTTTGGATAAAAAAAAATTAAATAAATTAATCATAAAACGCCAAGGCACATCGTAAAAATCGAAAATGGAATCTTTAAATATGTGAAATGGAAACAACTTTCTAAAAGAAACACACAAAAACTCAAAAACAAACAACAACAAACAAAAGTCTCTGACGACGTATCAAAAAATTTGAATTCTTCTTTTTATTCTTCATTCTTCCAAGAAAATTGTGTCAACTTGTTAAGCTCTCTATGTGAGTGTGTGTGTTGTGTACGTGTTATATTTGTTGTTGCGTTTATTTTTTTTGTTTACACTGCTGTGCATAAGTGGTGTCAAGTTCGTTGCCCAAGTCTTTCGTTTAGGGCCGACAAATTGAATTCCAATTGTTTGGAATTTTTGCCGTTAGCACGCAAAAACAATAATTTAATGATGATTTTGATGGAAACGGACAGATAGAGAGACAGACAGATAGACAGACTGACAATCAGTTCGATCTTGTAAAGTTGTCTAGGTCGTTTTGCGGGTTCTGCGCTTACTAGGTTAGTCGGTTAGTTGTTGTTGTTGTTGTTATTATTGCGATATTGTGTCTGCTTAGAGGATTCTGTTCGACAAGCGACTTTCTTAGTTGCTGCTGTTTCTCTCATTGCAACGCTTTAATTTGCTTGAAGTGTTTATGTTCTTTTTCGACTGGCCTCATTGCAAAGTTTTTCAGCGCAACGCACGCGAATTATAAGTTAATTAATGTTACCGAAGAATGTTAGAGTGCAGTGAAATTGCATTCAAATACAGCATCTCAAACCGAAATTCATCTCTCCATGTTATGTTTTAGCTGTATGCACTTTTACTTAAACGTGGGCGCCTGTTTGCATTTGTTCGCGCCTGGGAACCAAACATAGTCATGTGGGAGCCATGTATAGGCTTTGATTGGTTTAATTTGATTTATTGCAACATGATGGCGCTTTCAAAACTTATGCCCATGCATGCACATATGCAAAAGGCGCCTGCTGCATCGAATACCAGAAGCGCTTAGGTCGGCCTTTCTTTCTCTGTGGCGCAGGTGTGCAAAATAAATTAAATAAATGGCAGCATCTTCACGACCTGAAGCCAAGTCCCGAGCTGTAAGCGATGCGCACAAATCTCAGCTAGTTGCTGGCAGCTTTGCCTGCTTGCCTATCTGCTTTCAGCATTTTATTTACGAGTATATATATTTTTTCTTTTTTCTGTTAAGTCTTTGCTTCGTTACTATAAATGTCGCCTTGCTGCCTTTTCTAAACTGTCAACCAGTCGATAGATAATAGATAAAGCCAAACCGGCGGCTCGTTTTCACTTTTCAACTGATGCTGCTGCTGATGCTGCTGCTGATGCTGCTGCTGCTGCACCAAAGGTCAACTTCTTCAGTTGCATTTGCAGCTGCAGTCTACCTCTCGGGCCATCCTCCACGTCTTCTGGGTGTAGCCATCATTTGATTTTGTAAGCCATTCCATGACATTGGCATTCACAAGTCGCTGTTGCACTTTCCATTGCAATTGTTTGCATTCCGTGGGTGCCGCATGCTCATTTGCATTGTCAGACGACATCGCCACCTACCCAAAAAAATTCAAAATAAATACTACGAAATCGAAGTAGATAAGTTCCAGTCGAGTGTACGAGCGTGTCTAGCTTAATAATCAGGAAATCAGCTCGGTTTTTTAACCTCGAGAATGCAGTATTCAATGTGTTTACACTGTGCAAAAAAGCTAAATCTACGATTTGTAGTCTGCAACTCTTGAAACTCGCTCATTAAAAATGGGTAAAAGGGTATAATTAAGTTGTGCAAAAGCCTGTGACAGGCGCAAGAAAGCATGCCCGAGCCCATGAAGTATATATATAAAGTATATAAATATACATTCTTGATCACCATAAAACAACAGTCGACTTACTCATATACATGTACATCTGTCTGTCAATGTGAAAGACTTTTAGAGATAGAGGCTGATGTGGAATATAGATTATCTAGATATATAGATACAGTTTACCATTTTATATATAAAGAGGCTATGACATATTATTTATTATTATTATAGTGTAAACATTTAGTTAAGGTCGGCTAGGTAGTTCTTTTATAGTTCTTGTTTTACTCAGAGAACCATTATAAAATATTTATTTTTGTTAGTTAATCAGTCGATTACCATCTTCACAGTCAGTGTCGAATTAAGCGTAATTGTCCGACAGCCGGAGGTGTTAAAGTATATCACATATTCGTGGCTTAATCCAAAATCTTTACCGTTCAACAAGGGTATATTTTCTTTTGTTCTGCATTCTTGTTATAATTACTGTGCCAAGTTTAATTAATAAGGCTTTAAGCCTGACTAGTACCAATAGGTACTAATATAGGGCTATATCGCCTTTGTTTCTTTATAAGTGTCATAATTTTCTATTGTTAGTGTTATAATTAGTTCTGAGCGTAACTTAACAAGAAAATTATAGTTCTAGTTAACAATTGTTATGCTCCCATACACAAGGTATTTTTCAATGGCGGGATCAAAGCTTGCACTGGCTATCTGCGTTATGAGTGAAAAACGACAGCAGCAGCAACAACGACACTTATGAGTTGTTTGGTGCTTCACGCCTTGTTGAGCGGGCGAAGATGACGTTGGCCACAATGTGGCGATGTCTATGGGTATGACCATCTCCATGGCAATGGCGATTACCTGGAGCCGTGGTAGTGACTGCTGTTGTTGCTGCTGTTGCTGCTGTAATAGCCACTAGCATGACTTGATTATGATTATATGGCTATGACTTTGCCACTGACACCGAATGTGGTGGTGTTTTTGGCATGACGGTGGCTTAGTGGTGCTTACATATTTATTACGATTGTTAATGCACATGCTAATGGCTTTTTGTTTTTTTTTTTTACTTTCGGTGGAAAGGCAGAAGCAACCAAAACCAAGTCGAATGAAAGCAAAAGTTTGTTGCCTAAGTCTTTCGTTTAGAATGAGCAGTGGTTGCTTGAAAGCGTGCGACAACAAATTGTTTTGTTTTGCGTGTGTTTTTTCGGTTACAGCTGTTGCTTTCGAGTGTTTATTTTTGTATGATTATTTTTATTTCTGGCAATTTTAATTGCGTCTTAATAACTGCAATCTGACCGCCCATTTTCCCATCAACTTTCGTTTCAGCGTCAACAGAAAACAAAAAACCAAAAACAATAAACGAAAATGAAAGCGGGCCGCGCTTTTGGCTGCCTCTTTTGGGCGTTGCTCTATTGTGTGCTTTATTTGGATTTGGTCAACGCCAGCAGCGAGGATGAGCTAATGGATTTCGATTTTGCCGAAGCTGCTGTCAAAGACGGCGACTCAACAGCTTCGCTAGAGGACTGGCTGCTGGATGATGACCAACAGCAGCAGCAGCAGTCGCAGCAGGCGGAAAAGAAACTCGAGGACAATATGCTTGATTTTAGTGTGGATCTGGATGAGCCGGAGCCGGAGAAGCAGCTGCCCCAATTTGATTGGCGTGAACGGGTGCTGCGCACTGCCTTGGCCAAGGCCTTAACGGATCGGGCACAGCGCCAGAAATTTGCCGAAGTGATGCCCATTTTGCGTGTTCTATCCTCACAGCAGCGGTTGGCACTCTCCGCCCTCATCTCGGCCCAAATGAATGCCAAGCAGGGGCATGAGCTACGACTGGAGCAGGTAATTCAATTGAATACACTTCCCTTATCACTCTTATCAAATATATAAATATATGTTACTCTTGCCAGGTTCGCATGATGTTTGGCAATGATCGCAAGCTGCTGCTACCCGTTGTCTACGATCTGGCCAACCTGGTCAAGAGTTCAGCACGCAAATACATCAAACTGGGCAGCGAGATGGCAGCGGCTGCCTTGCGCCGCAAAGATGAGCTAACCGTCGAAGAATCGGAGCAGGATGATAGCGTGGGCACCATTGATGTGAGTGGACAGGCTGAGGATGGTCTGGAGGACTTTTTCGATGAGATGCAAGCGGAGGTGCTCGATCCACAGATGATCAATGAGGCACTGCAACAGGCGGACAATCCACCGCCCACCGCCAGTTTCAACTCCAGTGCGACTTCGAGTCGTGTGCGTCGCTCTGCCAATGAATTTGTGCACAAGTTGACACGCTCGGCGCCCATTTCGGTGTCGGAGCAGCAGTTGTTGGGTGGTGCAGCTGGACGCACCATCAAACTGAATACGACTGCCTTTCAGCAGCCCAGCGTTGCAGGCACACAGCAGCCAAGCACCGCCAGCAGCACTAGCACCACTACAACCACCCTGATAGTAACGCCAACTCCATCTTATGAGGAAGTTGAGAATCTGGCTTTTGCTGGTCTAAATGGCACCGAGTTGCCTTTGGGTGCCATTGATCGACAATATCAGGTGGGTGGTGACAACAGCAGCGCTGAGGAACCACTGCCCAATCCCGAGGAACTCATCGCCGGTCCGCGTTATCGCCTCAACAACCACAAGCGTCCGAGTCAAAAGTTGCCTGCCATTAAGCGCAAACGGGTGCAGAGTCCATCGTATGGCCGGGGACGACCCAAAACATCGGCCAGCTCTCACAATCCGGTGGTGCTGCCCACGCACAAGAAATGCGAAAGATTTACGAACAATATGTGCATACGCACCGACGACTATCCGCTGTAAGATCCACTTCGTTAGCTTGTTGGTTTCCCGGTTCCCGTTTATCCTTCCACAACTTCTTTAAACTAGTTTAGTTTAGTTTTAGTCACGAATTTTAGCTAAAAATAAAAATGTAATTTATTTATTTACGGTTCACCTGCTCCTATTTAATTGCACACTCACATATTTATACACTTGGTGGTTTCGGTGGTTCATACACACAAACACACACACACACACACATTGCATACAGTTAAACCCACTCTTCACTTTCACAGCGAACAGATCATGGGCAGCATTCGCCGGCACAAGAATGCGATGAGTGCTCTTCTCGCCGAGTTCTACGACAAGCCCAACAACAATCTTGAGTTTGGTGATGAGTTCGACGATTATGTGACCAACAAAAAGCGGTGAGTGAAAGATTGAAAGATTAAACCAAACCAAAACTATTTAATACCCCTTTTCTTAGGCGTGAGGATGAGGGCAGCGCCGGTGGCATGTGCCAGAGTGTTGTGCGTTATGCCCGCCCCCAAAAAGCCAAAGCCGCCTCGGGTGAATGGAAGTTCATTGTGAATACGGGACAGCACACACAAACTCTGCGCCTCGAGAAATGCAGGTGAGCCACATTTATGGGTTAGAAATGTAGTTTTATTCATTGCTTCATTGTGTTCAAATTTTGTCACACACTTGTTGTGTCTTCAAAAAGAAAGAGTTTATCAATTCATGAACTTACGTAAGGAAATTACACTATTTAGCTCACTGGCTTGTTAGTTACGCTATCACCCATCATCATCATCATCATCATCATCATCAACAGCGGCAGCAGCAGAAGCATCGCTATTAAAATTAGTTTCGTTTCATAGTTTCATTTAAACTAAATCAGTTTGTTAACGCTTTGGGGCTTTCTTTTTGTGTTTTTTATTGCATCAAAGCCATATATTAACCGAAAAAATCAGAAGAACGGATGAGCCCAATATTTTTGGCGCCATTACTTTGTGTATATTAAAATTTCCACACTTATTTGAAAGACGCCTTCGGTGGAAACTTATATAAATATTCTACCATAGATAATCTCATTTAAGCATGGAACCCAATTTCCGTTTGACATAAATATGTCAAAACTAATCAGATTTTTTAATGATAGCACACTTTGAAACTGTGAAAAAAATCTCACAAATCCTAACCCAAAAAATTAACTATGCATCTGGGTATAAACTTTCCACAGCCATAACTTTGTCAAAAGTTGGTCTGTAGAATAATCCTGCATTTACAGATGAATGAATGTTTCTGCTTTGAAATTTTTGTTTCCAATTGTAGCCAAAAAATTTGCATTTGGACATGGGTCTAAATTTTCCATAGCCATAACTTTGTCAACGCCTAATTGATTTTTAAAAGCAAGGGCGTTTTAATCATGGGTTGGCCTCTAGATTATGTCCACATTTAAATTTTAAATTGTGATTATTAGTCGAAACTAGTTTGAAAATTCTGCTGCTTTAATTTTTTATCAGTTAAGTTATTTTTACTAATAATACTCGATTTATTCACAAGCCATCTGCATATCATACAACAATAATATAAGCTGCAAGCTAGCACTAGTTATATAATGTCAAATGATTCTTATTCTAACAATTATTTCATTGCTCGATATTATTGAGATACTCCAATTCATTCTTAATTATAATTCTAAGCTGCTTTTCAAAATTCTAATGATTTCTCTAATTTGATTTGTAGTAATCCTGGGGATAGCTGTTCGTATCTGGCGCAGACTTATCGCTCGCACTGTTCGCAGGTGTACAACTATCATCGACTGTTGAGTTGGGACAAGGTGCGTGGATTGCATGTGGATATATTTAAGGTGCCCACCTGCTGCTCGTGCCAGGTGGATGGCTATCGCCAGCAGTTCCCACCACTCTCCACCATACAGGCCAAGGATTATACGCCGATAAACAATTATAAGCTCGATAATGGCTATAGCACCATCAATGAGGAGGATCTCGACTATAACGATGAGAGCGATGAGGATGATCTGGGCTTGAGTTATTCACCATACAATCATCATCGCGATACGAATGAGTTGAGTTATTTGGCCAGCAAAAAGGTGCGCTCCAAGCTGCCACTGCCCTCCAGTGTGGGTCCCTATTTGAGTCCACCCGATGATGACAATCACTTTGGCAGCTATAAGCCCGCTCACAAGAGCAGCAGCAGTTCCAGCTCCATTTCCAGTTCCAGCTCCCCTTCCAGTTCTAGTTCGAAAAATTATTATCAACATTTGAGCCGCCGGCGGCCGCAGCAACACAATGAGCCACGTGTCGATGTGGATCTGAGTCTGGATTTGGCTGGCAGCGAGACGCAGTCGGAACAAGAGGTAAACGTATTTGGGCAGCAACTGCTGGCTGGGGAACAGCCGCAGCAGCGGGTGCCGATCAAGCGCAAGCGTATTTATAGCTCCACACCCACCCACACAGCCACCACCACCACTGGAGGAACAGCACGCTTACCCATACAGCACGTATCCCACAAACCACAGACCACAGCAGCTGCAGCAGTCCCCAGTAGTGGTAGCCTACCAGCCCGAACAGGAGCTGCAGCAGCAGCAGCAAGTGGTGGTGCCACCTATGCCCATGAAGCAGCCGGGTCTGTTGCATCCGGCGCAACTGCACCATCTGACGCTGCCTTCCACCCGGGTCAGCGGATCAGTCACTATGCCAACGGCGAGAAGCCGCGACCTCGCTTCTATGCGCCCCTCCCGACGACGCCCGCTGCTCCAGTCACGATCCCAGCTGGCGCAGCGACGCCATTATTATCACCATCCAGCAGCAGCAGTACCACCACAGTCCAGCAGAAGCAATCGACGCCACAGTTTTCACAGCCAGCATCACATCTAAATTCCATCTACAGCAATAGTAATCATCATAACAATGGCAGTCGTCGCATCAACTACAGCTATCATCCTATCATTGATTTCTTTGAGCAGCGCGCCAACAGCCGGGTGGATCAGCACCAGCAGGAGTTTGTGGTGGGTGCCACACAGCGGGTGGAGCAACGTTATCCATCTACGACGGCGTCCAAGGGCAACTTTCAGCAAACGTTTCCAACGGCCAACGAGCGCCGAATGGGCTTTGGTGCTGGTGGTGGCGGTGGTGTTGCCAGTGGTGCTGTACGTTATGGCTATGTCAATGATAATGCTTGGCAGCCGCTGGTTGTGGATCACTAAACAATAATATTTGCAAAAGTCGCATGCTTTCACCTCACCTTTCTCTCATTCCTTTCTCTCACTTGGAGCCTTTTCTAACAATTGCTTGCAGCAGTTTTTTAATTGTATTAACTATGGTTTAGTCTGTAGTCCTAAATTTGTCTAGTTATTTGCAACTGTATGACGTAATAATGCCTAATCTTACCTAAACTTAATGTTTAACAAAAAGCAATACATTTAATTATTTATTTATTTATTTGTAGCGTGTAGCAAAGAAAAAAAATACAAAAAAAATACAAAGTGTGAGAAGCGGTTTAGAAATAAAATACAAATAATTTATAAAAATTAAAGAAACAAAATTAATTTATTTATATTTCTGACTTTTTAGCAGAGATTTTACCTAATTGAATCTTACCTTGTTTTTCTAATATTTCTAAAAATTTAAATGCGTCTCTTATTTAACGTTTATTTTGCTGTGTTCCATTTCCAAGCGTTTCGCTTGTTGGCGTTCCGTAGCTGTCAGCATTTGCAAGACACCGCTTAGGCGGGCATTTTCAAATTCTTGCCACTCATTTGAAATGTTGCTCGTGATTTACAATTCAAATGCATGATGATAGTGATTTATAATTTTGTGTTGTTTGGGCTTTCTCCGCAGCAACCCAAATTGGCAAACAAAACAAAGTTCAAGTTTGGGGTCAGCCTGCTGCCTACTAATGAGATATGAACTTCAAATAAACACACATTTTTCTATAAATTAATTTCAAACGTGTTTTGTGGCTGCAGTCATTGTTGATATGTGCCAAAACACAAGAGACGTTTGCATATGCAAAGTGGGTTTCTAAATCGAAAACGCGGCTAGAGAAAAGGGGTCACAGAGAGGACGACGACGGCGGCGTCTTTGACCGGTTATAACATTGAATGTTGGCTGCATTTGTTGTGTGACTTTGCAACGTCATCTGGAGTTGCATTTTGGCCAGTTTCGCTTTCATTGAAGACAACGATGACGACGACGACGACGACGACGATGAAAACGAAGTCTTTGAAAAAGACACTTCGTCATGGCTGCTGCTGCTGTTGGTGGTAGAGAGAAAGAAATGGCAGCCCAATCAAATGCCGGGAAGGGGAGGGACGGCGACCATAAACTGGAAAAGTTGTGCAAAAACACTAAGAAAATTTTATAAAGGCGCAATGATATCAACATTGGCAACGCAGTTGTTCATCAGCCGTCGACGTCGTTGTCCGAAATTGCCTAGCCTTCAGAAAACTGCACAAAACTCCACAAAAACCGCAGCGCGAAAGTGAAAAGCAATTGAGTTTAATTTTTATTGGCCTTGAAAGTGAGAGTAAATGGAATGGCGCCACAAGTTAGCTGCCTATTTCGACTGTTATTCCTGCTGCAACTGAGCCTAACTCTAAGCCTAAGAATTGACACTGCGCAGGAGTCAAGAAGCAATGTCAGCTTGCCAATTTATCGCGTCTCGCGTCCTGAACTCAAACAGCCCGTAAAACGTGTCCCGCAACATTTGCAGGATATACGACCCGGTTTCGTGGATGATGATGCTGGCGATGTCATCCGCATCATTGAGCCACCCCCGCACTTTCAGCAGCTCAAGCGCTTGAGGCAGAGGCAGCCACAACAGCCCTCAACAGCCGTTGTTTGGGAGCAGCCACGCAAGCTGAGCACAAATCGTGCAACACCTACAGCACCAGCTCAGCAGCGACCCAAGCTAAATCTGAAGCCAGTCAATGCAGATTTGTTGACGCAGGAGACACAGAACCATTTGCAGTTCCCCATGGAAATACTTGCCTCGGTGCGTAAAACGGAGCGTTTGTTGCAACGTCAGCGACAGCAGCAGCCACCAGTCGTCAGACAGCGCCACATACAGCGCCAGACACATACGCTGATTGGCCAGAAATCGCTGGAGCAGCAACGCTATCAGCGGGAACAGCAGCAACGGCTGCGTGCAACAATCAGCCAGGAGCACAAGCGGAGCAAGCGGGTGAAGCGGCAGACTGATGACTACAATATGGCACAGGGCTTAAAGCTGGTGGCGCATATAGATGAGTTGCTGCAGAATGCCACACGTTATCTGCCCGATGAGCTGGAAAAGCATGAAACAACAACAACAACGCCGGTAACAACAACAACTACGACAACGACAACACTTAAATCCAACTCAAGCAACTATGACAAAAATCGGCAACGTCGCCAGCGGCTGTTTAAGCTGCAGGGCGCACTTAAAAAAACGACAGCGAGGCGAGGGCGCAACTTCCGCCATGAGGCAACCACAACAACAATGACAACGGCAGCAGCACCAGCTGCAACAACAACGACAGCAACAACATCTGCCGAATCAACTTCCACATTAAGATTGACTTCCGCAACTCCGTTGGCCAGTCGGCTGGTTAACTCACGCAAATCCGCAAATAAACGCAATCATCTGCAGCAGTTGCCCTCATCCCGCAGCGATGATTCCGTGCTCTATGCGGATGTAATGTTGAATATATATAATTTGTGGCAGGAGCACGATGTTGCCACCGCACAGTTCGTTGCCCCGCCGCATAATAATAGCGACTATCGTGAATTGGATGTGTATCTCAAAGAGTTGGATGCCATTGCCAAAAAGTTGCCCAGTGTCTCGCCCATAACCTCATTGACAGGTGAGCGGGAGCTGTTGCCGGCCACGCCCACAACAACGATCAATTGGTATCTGATCAATAAGGAGGGCATGATCTATGAGACGCATCTAAATAGCGATACGAAGCCAATGTCTGCTTTGTTTCATCTCTTTCCAGATATGCCCCAGACAAATGAACCCATAACCACGATAGATCTGGAGTAGACAAAACTGTTACAACTTTTATTTATTTATTATTTATTATTTAGTTTCTCGTTTCTAGTTTCTCGCACAAAATAAATCACAAATTTATGATAATGTTTTTGATTATTTGCATTTGATCAGAGCAACAGACAAAATAACCTAGCAAAAATTACTCACTTATTATTATTATCAACATTTTCATCTAATCAAATAATTTTTCTATATACATATATTTTAAAAAAATGTCAAAATAACTAATTGGTGCTTTGTTTATGATTGCCATTTACACTTTGCTCTGATAAACATAAAAGAAAGCAACCTTGAATCAATAATATTGAAGATGGGCAAGAATCTCAAAACAAGACCGTTTATTTTTAAGAATGAACCACAAGAATGTATAAATATTTTATGTTCAAACGTGCCAACTTAATTTATAGATTCTTGCTTTAAATTAAAACTAGAATGAGCATTTGTCTTAGGCATGCCGAACAATATATGCCCTTAGAGACCGGACTTAAATTGCCATCTTCTAAATTTCACTATGAATTCTGAAAGCCGACTGCTTGTTCCTATGGGATTCTTTTGATAATCTTCTTAGGAGTAAACAAATAAGTATAATAGCTGAGTTTGGTTGGGATAACTTGGTAAACCAAAAAGCTTCTCATTCAGGAAGTCATCTTGCGACCGATCGCACCTATGACTGCTATATGATATCGCTATCCGATCCGGCTTAGGCATATATACTAACAGCAGTAAGAAGACGATTAAATGTCAAGTTACCACAAGATAGCTTTAAAACTGAGGGAGGTCAACTTATTCAAATGGGCGTGTAAAAAATGAGAGCCGACACACAGACGGAAATTGGGAATATATATGTACTGTATAAGGTCGGGGACATCTGCTTCAATGCGCTACAAACCTGTGGTAACATTTTACGACCCCCTACACGCGTATAATAAACTAATTTAAATATACATTTCTTGGCTTGGCTCCCAATAGTTCACATAAAATGTTGAAAGCCCTTGTTCTATGTATTTAATGAGTTTTGAGATTCTGCTTGGCGCTGGGGCAGCCAAGCATTTAATTTGGCTAATTACAACGGCCGAGTCGCAGGTTCTTGGTTAATGCGGCAATTTAGATAAGCAAACTGGCAATTAGCTGGCTAGCTAGCTGGCTGGCTGGCTGGCTGGAACCTTAGCATGGCTGTTGTCGAGAAGCCCATTGTCTTGAACCCTGACCCCGCACAACATGCACAAATTGCTGAGAAACGCAGCTAAGCCGGCAACAATTAGCAGTAAGAAGACAGACAGAGAGAGAAAGAGAGAGAGAGAGACAGAGAGAAAGATAGTGGAAAGCGAAAGATCATAAACAAATGTTGACCTTGTTACCTAGTGGCCTTTAGCCAGAACGAATCAGGTGAAATACAATTGGAAGTTGTTATGAGATATATATTTATGTTTACCATAGGAAATAACATGATTGAGTCTGGATTTAGCTTATTATTATATGTATAAACTATTATTCAAACTATGTACATAATTATATATTTAAAACTTCCGTGGCAGCTTCTTATCTGAATTTAATTAAACGTCTTTGCCAAAAATAAAGCTTTTAATCAATTTTTGCATGTCTATCTTATTTATGGGATGTTTTACATATTTCAACTGTTACATTTTATTAGTAAAAAAATAGATAAATAAACTGAAGCGTTCTCTTTTCGACATTTTAGTGTTTTTAGTTGCGTTCGACAAAGTTTTAATCGGGTTCATTATAGTTCTAATTTTTTATTGTTTTAGAATGTTGTTTAGCCACTTTGACGTATAAGACTCTAATTTATAGATCTATAGTGCTTTGACAGGAAAGTGTGTTGGTGTTCTCGGTCCATAATAAATTAAATCATTTCGGGGATACGACGCAAACGCAGAGAACGTGTTCTCGTTATGTAATCCGTCAACTTTCCCAAATCGTCGCAAAAGGTTTTTGAACCACGTTTTTGTAATTTATAAACGTGTAGAATAATAATTAAAGCATTATATTTGTTTGCGCATTTTGCCCATTGCGACATTGACCCCACTGACCAGAAAATGGATAGACTGTGCGAGAGAGACAGAAAAAGTGAGGGACAGAGAGAGAGAGAGAGATAGAGAGAGATAGCTAGACAGAGACTAAGATGCAGTATTGTAATTAGTAATCGGTCATGCAAGAAATAGTAGAAACCCCTCTAGGCCTCGCAGCAAGTACTTGCGAGTACTTGAATACCTGAATACTTGAATACTGAGTACGCTTCATTGATAATCTGGCAAATGGGTGGGTGGTTGCTTGGGTGGTTGGTGGGGCGTTGTTTGGGGCACACGCAGCCCAATTGGGGGGAACTTTTTGTTTTTTTTGTCATTTGTTGTAGGCAAATTTGCTGTGTAGACAATTGTTTTGTCGCTGCGCTTTGATGCCGATGGTTGCAAGAATCGCTGCCATTATATAAACATGCAGCACGGCCCCAGAGTCAGTCAGTTGGACACACACTGTCAAGTGGCATTATTTGCACCACACCACACCAAAAGAAGCAACTAGCATCCACAAGTAATCCAACAAAAATGTACAATTTGCGTTTCATTTGCCTGCTGCTGTCCTGCACCTTCATCTGCCTGCTCGTTGGTGGCAGTGAGGCAGCGCCACGTCCACAGGAGGAGCCGGCTGTTAGTGAGCTGGAGGCGGACGCGTCCGACAAGGATTTGGAAGGCGCAGCATCTTATGGCTACGGCTACTACTCATCGCCCTATCTGGGCGGTGGCTATTATGGTGGCTTTGGAGGCTTTGGTGGCTACTGGCCCCACTACAGTGGCAGCTACTACGGCCTGGGTGAGTTTGGTGAGTCCTGTCCAGAGAAATACCCCTTTTAAACTCCTCTTTGCTTTATATAGGCTATCCCTACTACGGCGGCTACTATGGATCGCATCATCATCATGGACACTATGGACACTATTATTAAATCGTTGTTCAACTTACTCCTCATCTTGAACTAGACTAGTAGTTTGCACTCTAGCCTCAATTTAAGTGCGCAAGGATAATTGCTTTAATTAAGCAACAAAATCACAAAAAAAAAGTAACTTGACGACTACACAGATATGCAAAACTATAAAAGAAGATAGAATGAAAACGTATTATACATTTATAATTAGTATTAGAGCTCATAAAAACTTAGCAAAGATGTTCGGCGAAAAAATCGCTGATATTAATCACAAAACATGTTCAAAAATGTAAAATTAGTTTGGCAAATATAACCTGAATGGGACTTGAACTAATTAACAGATATTTCAAATAAATTAAACATAAAATGTATCGAAGCGACCGACAACTCCAAATTAAATGACATTTCTTTTGAATTAAGTGCAAACGTTGTCACATACAGAATTCCAGTTGTGGTTGCTTCTGTATTTGTTTTTTGCTTTGTCTGCGTAATTTATGGGAATAATAAAAAACAAATGTGCGTAGACGAGACGAGTTATATTCGCTATACACGTTCACGATTGTGTAAGCAAAGCGCCCTCAGCTGACATTTGGTCAAGACGCAACAGAAAAAACAAATACAACAAACAATTAGCTATTAGCTATTGGGCCATAAATAAACACACACACACACACGCAAGCCGCGTTAGTCTGGGCCAGCTGTCAGTCTGTGTTGTCTTCAGGTGCAGCAGCAGAGGCGAAAGGTCACGGAAGTTGAACTGCAGCCAAGATTAACGGCTGTGTGACAGACTTATGTTGAGACAATAACCGTTTGATTTGAATCGATCAACATTTCGTACACAATTTACATGTCAATCAATGATAGATGAATAATATATACAAATATATGTATATATATCTTATATAAGCATTTGAGTGGTGTGAACCTTGCCAAAAATAAAAAAGGAAAGCCAAAATCATAATTGCCAAATGAAGCCAAGAATTCGATGCGTTATTGACCTTTAGTCACATTCACATTTAAGCTGATTTCCCTCTTTTATTTGTTGTGTCTATAGTTTGCTTTGTAAATGTCAATATCAAGAACATCTGAGTGTATTCATTCATTCATTCAAAAGCTGTTCCGTTTTGTATTCACCTTTTTGTATTCATATTCACATTTGCAGACAATGCCGCTAAATTGGCTATTAAATTATCATTTCATCTGTGGCAGCTCACGTTTCGCATTTGTTGCTGTTGTTTGTTGTTGGAGCGTGGCTAAAATGCGAGTTGTTAAAATATTATCGCATATTAAGCATTTATCATAATTTTCGCTTGCCAATTTTTTAGCAAATGTGACTAGAGGCATTTAAATAAGCTAGCAGTTGTCTAATTATTTACTATAAATATTCACATAAAACACCCACAAAACAATTAATAGTGTTCCAGTAGCAAGAGGGATAGAATGGAATATACCCTGTAATCAAACCATTGAAAGAGGATTCGCTTAAGAGACACTCTGTATTCAATTTCTTACCTATCACGAACAGAGTGTCAAGCTGAATCTTACATTTATATTTATATTTATTTATATCAGGAATGTTGTGATTCCGGTTCCGTTTTGACACCTCAATCGTGAATTTACCTATTACATTTATGATACCTCTTTCTCTCATTTTGAGTGACTAGAGGGTATGCAGACAAGACCATTATCTCAATTAGCAACAATAATAAACAAATCGGACTGCATTCCGTTGAGACCAGTGAATATATTTTTGGATCTTTGCTCATTGAGTAAATCGATTGAGTGAGCAATGATGCATTGGCCCAAATCTAAAGAGCATGACTCGGCTTGAAATACGCTTTCATTTTATAAAGCACAAAAATGATTTTAAATGGGTTTTACACACTCATTACCAAAGCGGACAAGCTGCTCACAAAAACGGAACAAAAAAACTGTTAAGTCATGAGCAAGTTGTCGGCTTGTATCTAGAAGCATATATTTCTTAATCGTTTATAGATATATATTTTTTTTGTTTTGTTTTTTTTTTTTATTGGTGCAGACAAATTTTTGACTGGAGTTCAAGTGCACGATCTGAAACGAGACGAGACGAGACGAGCGACTGTCTTTAATTGAAAGCGAACCCACAATTTTGGATTTAATTTATTTTTCCTTTGTCCGGCATAGCGTGGGTTTGGTTATAATTCAATTAGACGCTAATCTCGTCATTAGAGGGCGCCTTGAGGACGGCTCGAATGCAGTCGCGTTAAAATGCAATCAGCTTTCTTGCTGTAAACTATAATTATGAGTAAATAATCAATCTATATGCAGAGTGGCATTAACAGTTTAGAGTCAACTTAAAAAATAAAAATAAAAAAGCTGCGGGTTGAAAAGTTCCTGTTTGGCGACCAGTTCGTGTCTTAAGTCTTTCGTTTCACTGGCTTAATTGATATGTTGCGCACATGGGCAACTGCTTGCCTACTTGCCACCAAGGACACAGTGTCAGACACACTTGAACCTCATCCTGTTGTTGACCCTCAAACTTGGCCATTGAACTGGCCGCAAAAACTTGTTTTGCCGTTGCGGTAATTTGGCGACTTTTGTGGTTACAGGCAGGCAGGTGGTGATCAGCAGCCAACTGGCCAAGAACTGCGGTCACTTTGTATATGTCTCTCTATCTCTTTCTGTCTATGTGTCTATCTCTCTCTTTCTCTCGCTCAGTCTCTGACAGTTAAGTTTCGTGTTTGACCTTGCACGCTGATCTTCGCTGCGATCTTCATGTGTGAATGGCGGAGCACCGCAGGGCGCTCAACGGAATGTATGCGTGTTCTGTTGCTGTGTTCCCCTCCCCCCAGTTTCTACACCCCTTGTGTACCCCTTAATTATCTCTTGTCCCATGCTCGAGTTGGCAAAAGCAAGGGCAATCAATTGAGGGCCCACCGAGTAGCTCTAAATGCATCCGACCAGAAACGTGCCCAAAACAACAAAAATAAAAAGGAAAACAAAAATGGTTTTTGTACAGACTCTGGTAATTTTATTACCAGCAATTCAAAAAGTCAAGCGCTTTAATTAGCCATTAACTTCCGCAAACAGACAACATTTGCAGCAATGTTCTGCTTGTCCATCCACATCTATCTTGTGGGTGCGCTCCTGCCCACAAAGCGCCACTGAAATGATTTATGATTGCGCTGAAATATTCATAAAGTGTATTTTACGGCATTTGTTTGATTTGTGAAACCATTATCTCGTTTTGATTAAAACGATTAGTGCCGTTCAGTGAGCAATATAATCAGAGCCAGCTCATCGCACTATAAGAAGGAAACATTTTTTTTAAGTACATGTCGGCTGACATAATAAGACAACAGCTAGTTCTACATTTTAAGCACAAATTCTAAATCATATTATTATTAGTATTTATGCTGACGGGAAGTTTTAGTTTTGAATTATGGCCATGTTGGCAACCAGTTAACAAAATTGACTCAAGTGGAAACGACGCAACAAAAGGCTGCATTTGGAAAGGCACAAGGTCAAATCCTGTACGCAAGGTCGCGTCGTATTTCAATGAGAACCAGTCTCCGAATCAAAATCAGAACCAGAACCGGAACCAGAACTTGATCTTTACATTTCTTTTGTTTCGCTTCCTTCTTTGCAACAGGACCAGAGCGCTTCTCTTGGCACTAATGATGATAAATAATTGTAAAACAGATGACGATGATCTCTTTTCTGATGCGACCTTGGGGCAAAAGTATTTTTATTGTTGCTTTCGATACGGTGTATAATGTAAGCACTTAACTTGATATTTTAATGGCTATCTGTGCTTTGTTGTTATTGTTGTTGTTGTTTTTACGCTCGAACACTTTTGTAATGCTAATCAAAGCAAACTTAATCATTAAGAATTGGTATAAATGGAATTGCTATAAATTGAGCAGTCAAATTTCTCAAAAATTTGTTACAGCTCAACCAGCTTCTATTGTTGGTTAATTCAATTAAAAATGTTTGCTTGTTTTTTTTAAAGCTTACAATTTTATGGAAGTTCGTCGCAAAAGCAATTCAACAACTATGCCATTAAGCTGTAACACACACATTTCTGATGTGTTTCTTTAATATGGCAGTTTTATGGTATGTGGGTGGTTAGATTAGCAATATCAACTTGATAATTAAAAGCAACTTGTACGAAGAGCATTCGAGTTTCGACCTTGTGGTGTCAGCTTTCTTTACTCTGCGGCTAATTTATTTATTTATTTATTTTGTTGTACAATATATTTATATTTGTATATTGTATCATTTTTCAAAAATGTATTAAAAGTGAGTTTAATGAACTGTTCGCGGATTTACAGTGGGTGAAAATCATTGTCACTGATTCATTTATTACACTTATTGTTGTTGCTTTTACTTTTGCGGTTTTTGATTGAACGTCATTTTGTATGCCACTGGCGAAATTGTCGCAGTTGAAGTCACAGTAACAGTTTCGAGTCGAGTGTTGAAATCCATAAAAATCAATATTATTTATGAGACGAGTCGACGAGCATCTTAACTAGTGGATTCTATCCGTAGTGCTTTTGACATATCCTGACAGCGACTGTGACTTGGCTAGCATACAAATCACTAGCAGCAGAATGAGAGAAAGAGAGAGATAGCGACAGAGTGAGAGAGAGATAATCTGTCCACTTAGCCAGCACCAAAATACTGACACATAAATTGCGCAATTAAGTGCTTGAATTTTAAATATTTTCCCTATTTCCATAAATATTTAAAACTATTTATTATCATGTCAAGCTGACTGGGACTACTTAAGCGGATTTAAATGTTTCTAGTTTCAACTTTTTTAATATAACAAATAGTTAGCATATACATATAATCCAGTTGATGAGCTGGAGCGGTTTATGGCATTTGTTTCATCTGATAGCTACAATCTATCGCATTTGAAAGTTGAAATACTTGAAGCGTGCTTGGCTCAAAACGAATTGTACAAATCATTTTGAATATGGCTTGTGCGTATCTTCCGGTTGTTATTATTAATAATAATTGTAGCTTTAACTATTAACGAGCTGCGAACAACCAGCATTTTAGTTGTTTTTTTTTTGGTTTGCAGTGAACCCATTGAAAATGTTTAAAATGGGAATAATGATCTTCTACAAAAGTATGTAGCAAGCAGCGAGAAGCATCTACGAACTTACAAAGTGAGTATATTTTTGATAAACTTCAATAAATAAGGCGATTTAGCAAAGTTCGTTTATCTCTATATGAAAACTACGATCTCAGAGACTATAAGAGCGAAAGAAAGAATTAATCTTATATAACCTTGGTCAATATCGACAATAATCAATTACCGGTAGCAATAAAACCTATATTTTAAAGATATATTCTTCTAATCGAAAATCTATATATAGCCTGACATCATCTATTAGAATTTCAACAAGTTCAACTGAGAGTCAAGTTGAATATCTAAGACATTATTACGAGTTAGGATAGTTAAATCCCTGAGTTTAGGGTATCTTCTGGTCGAGCTATCTCGAATCGAGCATTTCTTTCACACGTACAGTTTTCAATTAATGGCAAATTGCAAACTAGCAATCCATTAAACGCTCGATAACACGGGCCATAATTTGTCAGCGCTGCTATTAATGAATGGGAAAACATTAATTAGCAATTAGAAGCGATACGAACAAGGTTTTGTAGAATATGAATAGCCGCCCCCAAATAATATTAACTGCATTTTATTTTGGGTGCAGTATTGTATTTAATTTGATTTGATTTTAGTTCCAGTTGCTCCGATGATTGATGAAATTGAAATCTGTTGCGCCTTTTGAATTACTTTTATAGCCACGCATTGCGAATCGACAAGCCCCAAATCTCTAGTGAATTTCAATTGAGACTGTCAGCTAAGGTTAAAGCTCTTTTGGATTTTTATATTTGGCAAAAAGAAAACTAAATCCAGTTTTGCTATTGGGGCAGTTCTCTAGCTGCAAGCTTGAGACAGACAGTCAAGGTCGCATTGAAAATTTGAAACAGTAGCCTACACTGAGAAAATTAACTAAAAAAATTATACTACTTATATTTTCTCTTTTTTAAGAAATTCATAAAAGACCATTTGATATTGAAATATAAAAAATGTGAAAATCTATGTAGTAATTTGATAAGCAACGTTGTTTCTTATATATGTCTGAAGAATATGAAAATCTATATTGTAAATTAATAAACTAAACGTTAAACTCTATAATCTAACTTTCAATATATTTTGCTGATTTTCAAGCTTAGTTGATCTGTATTTTCTGCAGTGTAGACTACTGTTTCAAATATGAAACTGACCCTGGCTGAATGTGTCTCACAAATTGTGGGTCTCTTTGAAGTAATGCCAAAATGCGTGTCAACAGCACAGTTTGAATAAATCGATTAGCGGGCGTAGTTCGCATGAGGAAACCACAGACGTGTCAGTAATGCTCAAAATTCTGCCACCTGCAACAGCAGTGGCAACAACAACAACAACCACAACAACAGCCACAACAACAACAGAAAATAATACTAACTGCACATGCGTAGAGCCGACGCTTCGGATTCGAAGTCGAAGTGTGGCCGAAGTTATTGTTGCCCGATGCTGTTATAAATAAGGCGGACAACGGCACAGCCTTTGTTATTTGAACTTCAAATCTGCTCGAGTTCGCATCGTTTACTCTCGTGCGTCGTCGTCGTCGTTGTTGTCGTTGTGATCGCTCGCGAAACGCGCGCGTTTTGATAGCGTTTTTTGGTGTGAGTGTTTCCAACAGACAAGTGGGTAGCAGTGTTGCCTTAAACAGAAACAGAGACAGAAACAGAATCAAAAACAGAACCAGCAACAGACTGTCATTGCTATATTTCAAACATTCCACAAATTTATATCAATAATATATATATGCACACATATATATTTTTAGCTGCTGACGCAAGTGTTACCATATTCTAAAATACGTATACGCATTGTTGCAACAAAGTCAGCAGTCAGCACAAGAATAAAGATGGTGAGTTCAATGTGTTAAACAATCAACTAATAACAATATCAGTTAAGACACTCCAATGCTAGAATCCAAGAAAGGTTCACACTTTTTTGGGGTGCAGTTGTTTGCAGTTTGCTGCTTGCAGTTTTGCAGCTTGCAAATTTGCCGCTGGCAGCTGGCATCGACAACGACTTCAACTTCGACTCGTCGGCATCGCATTTGTCTGTCAAACAAAATTGCCCAACCGACGACGAAGACGAAAAGCAACAAAAAACAGAGTTGCCAACAAAGCGACAGCAAAAACAAACAACTTACCGAATAGAGTCCACGATTTTACGTATACGTAAAATTTGCATAAATGGCGCTACAATTGAGGAAAATCGGTACAAGTACAAATAAAATAACACAAAACTGACAAAACAGGTGGCAGCAAACAGCAAATAGCAATAGCAAACGAAACGACAAACACGACCTGCCGCAACTTCAATCATTATGTTGTTGCATATCGCTGGATGACAACAACAACAACAGCAACAACAGCATAACGACTAACCCTTAGTCTAATGCCTGACTGAGTCACTAAGTGTTGCTACCCAAAAATCGCATGAATTCAACGCTGATGGGCGGATGAGCAATACGCAAAACCCACTGACCGGAAACACTCATAAATACGCTAATACCCCCAACTCCTTTCCTCCCCCCTCACCAACTGTCCAAGCACTTGGCACTTTTCACGCTTTGCGGCTACCTGTTCTTGGCCTCCAGTTTGTGGCGCTTCAAATGTGGCAATTTGTATGACCACCGACAGACAACGTTGCGTATGCGCAATGCGCTGAACTTCACATTCCGCATGAATTATATATAGCATAATAAGAACTAACAAACTCGTGCTGATGTTGGGCAATTCAGTATTAATGCCATCCATAAAAAAGCCACAACCAGATTTTCCTCAAGGTCGTCACACACACACACACACACAGACACCTTTTTGTGTTAAGGAAATTTCACACGCCTCAATTGTGACAATTAACGCGCTACAAAGATAGTTATTGTTGTTGCTGCTGTTGTTGCTTTTGTCACCATTACGCATTGTTGTAGAAAATGACTCGTCGTGATTTAACAATCTGATTCGGCCCACTTGTGGGTGCAGCTAGCTGCTCTGTTGTAACAGTTACCAGACAGAACCACCACAGAATTATGCCACTTGCAATGACTTGGCAATTTGTTAGAGATTTCGTAATTGCTAGTGGGCCAGCATAGTAATTATACAATTCGAAGAGCATTGAGAATAATGCTTACAAATGAAATCACAAAAAATTAGTAAGGCAAAATTTGTTATTCAGTTATAATGGCAAGCCTTAATTGAAGAATTTTCCATACATCTTAGATTCAGCAAATCTGAGTAAAGTTAACATTTGTCAGGGACTTATAAAAAATGGCAATAAACACAGGATGATTACTTCTGGAGTTAATCCGTAAAAATCAACAAACAGGAAACCTCCTGGTTGGGACAACTAGGTAAAGAAAAAGGATTCTCATGCACTCAATTTAAACAAATGATTTGATGATCTAATGAATTTTGCTACATTTTGCACTTAAATCCAGAATTTATTTTCAAGCTTAGAGAGTTTTTTTGTTGTTCTTTTATTTAATTAGAACGTATACCAGTATCTAAAAAAGTCATCTTGAAGCCGTATATTGTTGCCAAAAAAATAAAATAAAATAAACATTTCCATATGTGTTTAATTAAATAAAAACTTGAGACAGAAATTCGTTTGCGGTACGCCTTCTGCGAGGCACGTTGAGAATTTATTGTATGACACCTGAGTCACAGCCATATACATATAAAAACAAAAAAAAAAAGAAGAAACTAAAACTACTTAATTGGGCTGTGAGTTAATGGCCAAGATATCACAAAAGTGGTTGTTCGCGGCGAAAAAAATCATTTAAGCCATAATAAATGTCGTCCAGCACAGAGTGAATCTCAACATGGCCGAGAAGGAAGCTAAAGATCGTTTTAGTGCAGTTGCACTTTTGAATAGTTGACTCGTTTTTTAGTTTATTTTTTTTAGACCTGACAGCTGACAAGTGGCCCGCGTGAAGTAATCACTGCTGACAACTTGGCAAAAAAGCGCTGTGTGGAGTGCCATTTTTTATGTCTGTGTGTCTTTTTTTTCATTACAATTAATAATAAATTCTGTTTCAGCTCGACAAGTTGTTTGAAGTCATAAAACAGTTGCGTGGGAGTTGAAAACTATTTATATTTATACATATATGTATAAGTATGTATGTATATGTATTTATTTATTTAGATGAGTTCTTTGCGCTGGGTTTGATAGCTTGTCGTTAGGATTTTATGGCTTTTGAGAGCCCACTTCAAGGCGGCCAAAAACTTATGTACTTCAATTCGAGATCCGAAATTCCGGGTTCATTTGCGATAAAAGCAAAAATTAAACGTCAGGCTTTGTTTGTTTGCCACTCAAAAGATCAATCAGCTTAACGGCTTGAAAGCAAACTAAGCCTGAAAAAAATGCAACATCGAAAAAAAAAGTGGATAAAAGAAAAGAACAACTTTGTTTTTACGAATATAATCATTCAGAGTTGATCATTTGAATTCTTATCGTGATAGAATACACAAAGCGAAGGCCTTAACATTAGTTCGCTTCTAATGGCAACAAATAGTTTTCTTTGGTGTTTTCGTCTCAAGGTTGACATAAAAACTTGCCACAAATTAGTTTTTAAGCAATTCGCCGGTTGCCAATTTAAATAAATTAAATTGACGAATCGGCAGAGTTTGTTAATTAAGACACGTTTAATATTCAGACATGTGTAAGAAGTTCTTTGAACTTGATTTGAGCATAAAAATACCACAAAAACCCACGTAAAGTCATTAGCACTTATGTAATTAGAACATTTCGACTTAGGATCTAACTATCACATGTTAATTACAGATGCGCTGACATTGAACCAGTTAAAACAACAGCTACCAGTTTTATTTATTTGTTTATTTTTTGTTGCCACATGCGGGCGCCTTTGGTTCATAATTAATGGACAACCTATCATTTATGGGGAGGCAATCAGCATTCCATAATAAACTGCTTTAAATGCTTCAAGCTTGTTCATCAAATGTAGTTTGTAGGAGAGTTGGTGTTGTTTTAAGTGACCCGATTAGTTGTAGCCTTAATTGTTTTTGACTACAGGCGCATGTTGGCAAATCAAATATTTCAAAAATATTACAAATTGCCAGTCGCCAAGTTACCACAGGTCTTAATTGCATGCAGATATGTATTACGTGTCATTGACAATATAATAAACACACTTTCAGTTGTCCATTGAAGCTGTCGCTCAGCTGTCTAAAATTAATGCTTAGCGGTTTCATCTTGTTAATGTCGATTGAATAATAATAGTCATCATAAATAATGATTTAATTTTGTTTCTTCTTCTTTTTCTTTGCAGCAACTTCAATTGCTCTGCCTCGTTCTGGGCGTTGTGACAGCTCACTGCTTGTCCGCCTTTGAACCACAGCCGGTAAGTGCTATAGTTAAATTCCTTTCAACACATCGCTGACTTTCAATATTTTTTAGGACTTGAGCAATCATGTGCACGGCGGCTATGACTATCCACAGCCGAAGGTGCCCTTCACTGATGGCTATTCGTATCCACGTCCAGCAGTACCATTCCCACCGCAGACTCAGCCACCGAGCAAAGGTTATGATTATCCCAAGCCAACGATTGTCTTCCCACCGCCTCAGCCAAAGGTTACCAGCGGTTATTCCTATCCAAAACCAGCGGTGCCTTTCCCACCCGAGCAACCAAAGTATATTCCACCACCGCAGCAGCAGATCGTTCCTGCCCAGCCGAGCAAAGGATACGATTATCCCAAGCCAGCGATTCCATTCTCGCCACCAGTCATAACTAAGAGCCCACCTCAACCCCAATACTTGCCTCCAGTTAAGATCAATAGCGGATATGATTACCCGAAGCCAGCGATACCATTCCCAGCACCGACTTTGCCACCCGTTAAGCCGACACCCAAATACTTGCCACCTGTGCAGCCTACAAGCCCACCTCAACCCAAATATTTGCCACCAGTGAAGATTAGCAGTGGATACGATTATCCCAAGCCTTCGGTTCCATTCCCACCACCAGTTGTAACAAAAAGTCCACCTCAACCCACCTACTTGCCTCCAGTGAAGGTTAGCAGTGGATACGATTATCCCAAGCCAGCGATTCCATTTCCACCACCAGTTGTACCAACAAAACCACCTCAACCCAAGTACTTGCCTCCTGTAAAGCCCACTAATCCTCCCCAGCCCACATATCTGCCTCCAGTTAAAGTTAGCAGTGGATATGATTATCCCAAGCCAGCGATTCCATTCCCACCACCAGTTGTACCAACAAAACCACCTCAACCCAAGTACTTGCCTCCTGTAAAGCCCACTAATCCTCCCCAGCCCACATATCTGCCTCCAGTTAAAGTTAGCAGTGGATATGATTATCCCAAGCCAGCGATTCCATTCCCACCACCAGTTGTACCAACAAAACCACCTCAACCCAAGTACTTGCCTCCTGTAAAGCCCACTAATCCTCCCCAGCCCACATATCTGCCTCCAGTTAAAGTTAGCAGTGGATATGATTATCCCAAGCCAGCGATTCCATTCCCACCACCAGTTGTACCAACAAAACCACCTCAACCCAAGTACTTGCCTCCTGTAAAGCCCACGAATCCTCCCCAGCCCACTTATCTACCCCCAGTAAAGGTTAGCAGTGGATATGATTATCCCAAGCCACCAATTCCATTCCCAGCACCAACTCCTGCACCCGTTAGGCCAACCAGTCCACCTCAACCCAAATATCTGCCTCCCGTTCAACCGACAAGTCCACCACAGTCCAAATATCTGCCTCCCGTGAAGGTTAACAGTGGATACGATTATCCCAAGCCATCAATTCCATTTCCGCCACCAGTTGTGCCGACAAGTCCACCAAAGCCCCAGTATTTACCTCCCGTAAAGACTACAAGTCCACCTCAGCCCAAATATCTGCCTCCCGTGCAGCCCAGCAAAGGTTACGATTATCCCAAGCCGGCAATTCCTTTCCCCGCACCCACCCCTGCACCCATCAGGCCAAGTAGTCCACCACAACCCAAATACTTGCCGCCTGTGCAGCCAAGCAAGGGTTACGATTATCCCAAGCCAGCAATTCCATTCCCAGCACCAGTGAGGACGACACCACAACCACAATACTTGCCACCACCTCAGCCCAAGCCTCAGGGCTATGACTATCCCAAGCCCTCAGTTCCCTTCCCTCCACCCACCCCAGCGCAATATCTGCCACCAGCGGCACCCAAGAGCGAGGGAGGTTACTCCTATCCAAAGCCAGCGATCGCCTTCAATTACTAGGCTTACGTTGCGCCTGCCCTGATGCCCAATCACTAATTAATTGACACGATTGCCTCTCCGTGCCCATAGGAACGTACGATATTGAATAATTGTAATTAACTATAATAATTTTATTTAATATTTAATATTAATGTTGTACCTGAGTTCGCGCTTCGGGCCTCTGTAATCGAATTTTAGTCATTAAAATATGTTTATACCATTTATATCTGCGCGAATCCAGCTGAAATAAAACGAACGATATCAATGAATTACAATTCTGGAATTTTAATGAACTTCATAAATGGATTTTATTTTATTTAATATTTTCTAATGGCTGGAACACCCATGCATTTGAAAATCTGATCCATTTTGGCAGAGCTTTGGCACTGGAAAGTTTATATCAATTGCATATGCTACGATTATGATTTTAACATGAATTTCGAATCGGAATCATTTAACTATAAATGGAGAATTGTTTTCGAAGTGACGTTATGACTAAAAAACGTCGGTTTTTGGAAATCTCATAATTTTTGACAAAGTTATGGGAAGCTTGGACTCAAGCCTCTAAGCTTATGTTGTAGCTAGAATTTTATCACGATTTTCGAGCCAGAATCAGGTTTTCAACTTTAAATGTATGATTAATCTAGATTATTAAAAGCCTAGGTAGGGAAGTTTAGATCCATGTGCATATTCCGATTCTGTGGATAGAAGTGTAGATGACTGTTGACATAGAATCTTGCTTAATCATTTAGGTATAGTAGGGGAGTATTTATCATAGCTTATGTAAATTTGGACACAATACTCTGTTGACAGAGAATAGTATACTTTCGGGTGCATTCCAAAATGGCACAGAAAAGTAGGCTAGGAATTGTTGTCATTATTTTTGGAAGCAAGATGGTCAGCATACTTTTTCCCATTTGTTTTGTGAATTGTTTTTAAACTTGGAGTAGCGAAACGTTGCATATTTTGAACAACTTGAAGACCTTCGTTGAAAGGAGGTCTTAACAGAATTAATTCATATTGGTGCTTAAAAATCCCCATAAAATGTAGTTTTCAATGAAATTATTTATCAGACATTTGCACTTTAGCAAAGCTTATAAATATTGTTTTATTGAAACTTATTTTTGGTTGATAAATTTGCTTATCGCTAATTATTAAAGCTTAACTATTATTGATTTTTTTTTTGTTTCTAAGTAGCTTTTAGCTTAATAGCTTGTCACTTAAATTATATTTAAACTGATTAAAACATTTTGTTTGTCAATTAAATCGGTTTCAAGGCATTTCTTTATTTATTTCGTTCCCTGGCAATCGCCATACAAAATCATTTAATGGTAACTTTGGAGTCAAAGTAAACATTAGCGTCTTTGCTGGCTGTCTTCTTCGGGAGCCTCAAGGAGCTTAATGACGACGACGGAGGACGACACGACGACGCTGGGTCTTGTAACGGTAGCCATCGCTGGACGAGAAGCTGTGTGCGGGGGCAGAGGCACCGGTATCGTAGCTCACAGCTGGGGCAGATGCAGCACCAGTGTAGGAAGAGCCGCCACCGAAGGAACCACCGCCGAGGGAAGAACCGCCGAATGAACCACCGCTGCTGTAGCTGGGAGCAGGAGCAGAGTAGCTGGCAACTGGAGCAGAGGCAGCACCGCCATAGGAAGAACCGCCGAAGGAACCACCGCCGAGGGAAGAACCGCCGAATGAACCACCGCTGCTGTAGCTAGCAGCAGGAGCAGAGTAGCTGGCAACTGGAGCAGAGGCAGCAACTGGGGGCAAGTAATCGTTGGATGGTGCAGAAGCGGCGCCCTGGACAGGGGGCAGGTAATCGTTGGAGGGCAGATGGCTGACATCACGACGGTGGCGACGGAGCACACGGCGACGGTGGGTCTTGTAACGGTAACCATCGCTGGACGAGAAGGTGTGTGCGGGGGCAGATGCACCGGTGTCGTAGCTCTCAACGGCAGCGGGAGCCGAGTAGGTCTGGACTGGAGCAGAGGCAGCGCCAAAGGAACCACCGCCAAGGGAAGAACCGCCATAAGAGCCACCGTTATCATAGGAGGCACCACCAGAGTAGCTCACAGCTGGGGCAGAGGCGGCTGTCTCGTAAGAGGCACCACCGAAGTCAGCGGCAGGAGCGGCATAGCTCTGGACGGGAGCCGATGCAGCTTGGTTGGGTGGCAGGTACTCGTTCGACAGATGGCTGACATCGGCTGCAACGGCAGCAATCAGGGCACAGATCAACAACACTTTCTGCAAATCGAACAAGGGTAAGCAAAATATATATTATTATTATTGCTATTGTTGCTGTTGCTGTTGTTGTTGGTGTGTTTGTAAAAAAGGACTTTTAGTTACCATTTTTGCTCGCTTGCTTTGATCTCCAGCTATGTGTAGAATCCAAGAAGAAATGATGCTGTTCACAAACTTCTGCCGCATTTTTATATGATTCTAATGGTTGAAGCTGATGCCAAAAAAAATCCCATTAGCATATGGCTTTGCATGAAATTAATGTATTTTGAATTTTAATAATTTGTACAAAAAAATATACTGTAGACACCAGCCGCAAAAATAAATCTATTATAGTTTTTTCACAAGCCGGTTTAATTCAAGTTTCTTGTGCGCTTGCTCGCTAGCAAGCTCTTCTCATTGTCAATACATACATACAGATATCCATGTACATGTATATATATATATTATATATATGGTATATCCGCTGCGGTTCAATCGGTCGGGGCCGATACACCCCAGTGGTGTATTAATATTGATGTCAGCATCAACTTGCAGCTCACTGATTGCTTTAATTTGCAGTATAATAATAATAATCTGTTCCAATTATCTAAGTTAAGTGCTTTCAGGTTTTCAAACTTCCTTTTGCCCCACTGTCAAATTTCACTCAACTTGTTCCAATTAATGGCTATTCATTTGTAATTAGACATTAGTATAATCATATTATGGTATAATTTGCATAACTCTTGTTTAGCAGCTTGCTTATCGCCCCAGACAATTTGGCAGACAGTGCTTAAAAAATAATGTTGCATAACCCACGGATGTTAAATATGGGCCTACGACTGAGCAATCAAGTCTGTTATTGTTATTCAACACACATTACTTGCTAAAATGGCAAATATATAATTCGAAAATAAGTTGACAGAAATCCTTATTCCATAGATAATCGTGTGTAAGTATCCACATTTAATACAAAATTTCTTTAACAATCACTTTGGTTATTTAATCACTATATACATAGTATATAGTATATATATAGTATAGATATATGAATAGAGGCTTAGCTTAGACTTCTACGTGTCAATCTCGTTATTGAAAACTAATTTTTATTTTTATAGTCTGCCCCCAAAGACTTTAAAAACTTTGTCATTCTGTATTCTGAGATCGGATTCTCAGTGCTTATAAAAGCTATATAATTTGGAATATGAGTTCTCATATATTATAGGCAGATCAAGTTCAAGGATAACTGCCCCCGATTCGCAAATATCAATATTAAATCTTATTCCGATAGCCATAAAAAAGCAATTTTAAAGATCGTTTATGAATATACCGTGGCATATTATTGATCAACTGTAAAAAAAACGAAGATCGGGTAGGAAGTACAAATTCTGTTAACCATTAAAAATAAAATTTAATTAATGACTAAGTTACGGTAATCTTGAACAAAAAATATTAACAGCAAACGTTTTCGATATACATACGTACACAGATAAATGCTTGCTTCTGTGAGAATGTGAGAAGAGAACACCACGACAATTAAAGTGAACATAATTTAGTGTATATGTATTTTGTAAGTCCCCAATATTTATGTATATTTAAAATTATGTAAAGCATTACTAACACAATAACCTGCTTAGTCTCGTAAAGTTGAATTTTGTTATAATCGATTTCTTCTATTCTTACAGCAATCTTGCTTGCCGGTCTACTAACATCTTCAAGGTTGCTCCGTGGGATGGATTTCTTCGTTTGTGGTAGCGGAAATCATTTGACCCTTTTCGAGCTTGGGGCAGAAAGTCAGTGAAGACATTAGCAGCGAGAGCAATTAGATCTATCGGATTGTTCTGTGAGGCATATTTGAGCTTACTAAACAAGTTATTAAGGGGGGCTTGTGGATTTGCTTTTATTCTTGTCTGATTGAGTTGCTTGCTCACAGCAATTAAAACAATATACCAATGCATTTATTCAGGCGTTATCTTTTATATAAATTATTTTATAAATTCTTCCCATCCAGACTATTATATAATCTAAATAGAAATGATTCTGTTTACAAATAACATTTCGCTTTTGTTTTTAAATATTATAATTTGCATATGAATATTTGACACAACAAACAAAAATTGGCAATCCAAAAATAAGTGTGTTATATAAATCTACTTTAATAATCAGGTTTAATTGAATCTGAGCAGCGATTCAATCGGTTGACGACGATCAGTGGTGTGAATATTGATGTCCGCATTTGAAATATTCGAAATATTATAATTCTATTAATAGGTCACGTAATAGGTCAAGCCTCTTAGATGTTTTTAATTCCCATCAACGATTTCAATTCAATAAATAAAAGTCATTAAGAATTATGGATATTTTCGTTATGTTTTTATTTCGTGAACGAAAAGAGGATATATTCTAAATGTATATTAAACTCATACTCCAAAATGAGTACGAGCCGATCACTTAGTGAATCATTTCAGATGAGGCTTAATGACGACGACGGTAGACGACGCGACGGTGGGTCTTGTAACGGTAACCATCATCAGCGAGCTCGTGAGCGGGAGCAGCCTCCGGAACGGGAGCATACTGGACGGGAGCTGGGGCTGGGACTGGGGCAGCAACAGTCTGGACGGGTGGCAGATAATCGTTGCTGGGGACTGGGGCAGCAGCCTGAGCAACTGGGGGCAGGTACTCGTTGGAGGGCAGGTGGCTCACATCACGACGGTTGCGACGGTAGACGACGCGACGGTGGGTCTTGTAACGGTAACCATCATCAGCAAGCTCATGAGCGGGAGCAGCCTCCGGAACGGGAGCATACTGGACGGGAGCTGGTGCTGGGACTGGGGCAGCAATAGTCTGGACGGGTGGCAGATAATCGTTGCTGGGGACTGGGGCGGCAGCCTGAGCAACTGGGGGCAAGTACTCGTTGGAGGGCAGGTGGCTCACATCACGACGGTTGCGACGGTAGACGACACGACGGTGGGTCTTGTAACGGTATCCATCATCGGCAAGGTTTCCCTGCTCAACCTGAGCGTACGAAGCATCGTTGGCAACTGGAGCCAGATACTCATTGGTGGGGGCAGCAACAACTTGAGCCTCCTCCTGAACAGGGGGCAGGTAATCGTTGGAGGGCAGGTGGCTCACATCACGACGGTGGCGACGGAGCACACGGCGACGCTGGGTCTTGTAACGGTAACCATCTTGAGCGAGGCTGCCCTGCTCAACCTGAGCGTACGAAGCATCGTTGGCAACTGGAGCCAGATACTCATTGGTGGGGGCAGCAACAACTTGAGCTTCCTCCTGAACTGGGGGCAGGTACTCGTTGGTGGGCAGGTGGCTCACATCACGACGGTGGCGACGGTAGACGACGCGACGGTGGGTCTTGTAACGGTAACCATCATCAGCGAGCTCATGAGCGGGAGCAGCCTCCGGAACGGGAGCAAACTGGATAGGAGCCGGGGCTGGGGCTGGGGCAGCAATAGTCTGGACGGGTGGCAGATAATCGTTGCTGGGGACTGGGGCAGCAGCCTGAGCAACTGGGGGCAGGTACTCGTTGGAGGGCAGGTGGCTCACATCACGACGGTTGCGACGGTAGACGACACGACGGTGGGTCTTGTAACGGTATCCATCATCGGCAAGGTTTCCCTGCTCAACCTGAGCGTACGAAGCATCGTTGGCAACTGGAGCCAGATACTCATTGGTGGGGGCAGCAACAACTTGAGCTTCCTCCTGAACAGGGGGCAGGTAATCGTTGGAGGGCAGGTGGCTCACATCACGACGGTGGCGACGGAGCACACGGCGACGCTGGGTCTTGTAACGGTAACCATCTTGAGCGAGGCTGCCCTGCTCAACTTGGCCGTAGGAAGCCTCATCGTTGGCAACTGGGGCCAGATACTCATTGCTGGGGGCAGCAACGGTTTGGACAGCCTCCTGCTGCAGGGGTGGCAGATACTCGTTGGAGACATCAGCAGCGACAGCTGCGATCACAGCGAAAGCAACCAGGAACAATTTCTATGGAGCAAAAGTGGGAGTTGAGTTTAGTTAGATTCAGTTGATTAAGTTGGTAAGTGGATTTGGTGGATTAGTTGGAGTTATTCCAGATGTTGGTGCGTTATGCGTACCATGTTGACTGCTTCTTGAGTTTTGCTTGTTGTTAACACCAGTTAAACCAAAACTCTAATGAAGAAATACGCAGAACCTTTTGGTATTTATACAAATTCTTCTCGGCATTCGTAGCTCATTACAGCCCTGCTCACTAACAGCAGCGCTGTGTTTGCTCTGCTTCTGCTTCTGCTTTCTCACTGCTCTGCTTTTGCTCTGCTTCTGCTTCTGCTTCTGCTTTGCGCGTGGCTTTGCCCCACGCCAACGCCAACGTCAACATAATCGGCATGTGCTTTGATCGCGTTGTAAAAATTCGCACGGCTTCGAACTCTGCACGAGTTCTAAGCCGCAGCCGCAGCCGCAGCCGCAGCCGCAGCCGCAGCCGCAGCCGCGGCTCCAATTAGCTGACCATTCCGCTCAGCTCAGCTAAGCTCAGCTCAGCTCAGGTCAGCGACGGTGACGGCGGCAGCGACGGCGACGTCAGCGTTTACATTCGCTTTGCAAATTCGCTCGAATGGATTCCCTTAATTGTTTTCTTAAGTTTTATGCAAAAACATTTGATGGACAACACGCAACACACACAATACACACAACACACACAACACACACCACACACAAACAGCTTGATTTGATTTGATTTGTTTTTTTTTTGTTGTTGTTCATTCAAGCTGCTAAAAACGCGTTCGACATTAATTTCAAAATTGTCTTGCTGCGTGTATCAAATAAAAGTCATCTACTTATTATGATCAGACATATATGATGATTAGGTACTTTATATGTTCATATTTTGTGTCTATTGTGAATCGGTTTAGTGTTGTTATTATTGTTGTTGTAGTTGTTCATTAATCATTTAAAGCAACCGCCGCAGTCAATTCAATAAGATGTTATTTTGATGGCACAATTCACTATAGTTTATTTAGTGCGTGAATTATATGCCGGATATAATAAGTTCGATCAGAATACAAACCTAAGCCAAGTTGCCCCACATATAAATGAAATATCTAGCAAAAAATAATCAAAAGAAACCTTTACAAATTATCAGATTTGTTGGCAGCAACTCCCATCAACAATCTAACGGAAAACCCCCCAAAAAATATGTACATATATCTCAATGGGATCTGAAACCTACTTCTGCAGCAGCAATCGATCAAACATCAACGATGAACTGTTGCTATGATTAATGATCCATGCGAAAAGGAATTGCGAATTTTTTAAGTGTGCCAAATCAAAAATCAAATCAGGCTCGTTAGTAGCGCCCATCGAGCAAATTGGTTCCGCACGTTTTGAAGGATGATCAGGTTTTTTCATATGTCTAACACATCCAATATCCGCTCTTTACTTTTATTTTGTTATTGATACTCAGAAGAACATAATGTTTATAATTATTTATATGAGCAGCTGTTAGTCAAGGCTAGAGAGCGATAAGTACTTGAGATCAATCATTGTTTACCATTGTGATCGGCGTGGGTGGCTTTCAATTTGAGTTCAAAGTTGGTTAGCATTAGACTTGGTTAATCTAAATACACGTTTGACTAATTGACTTGTGCTATAAACCAAATTGTGATGGGCTATCAACATGTTTTTTCTTAGTATTCATTTTGAATGCATACGCATTTCTTGTTTGTCGCATATAAAACAATATACACAAAACAGAAAACACAATGAAACTACGAACTTTTCATTTCCTGTATGGCTCAATTGATGCCTTGACGAAAAATAAAATTTACAATCTCCAAATCGAGATCTATGTCTAAATCGAAATCTAAATCTAAATCAAAGCTCATTTACAAGTCCACTTTAAACAATTCTATTCTTTTATGTTTTATTCTATTTGTGTTATTGCCTGTCTGATAGTAGTACTGGTTCAGTTACTCGTCACAAATGGTGTTCAACAATACATCATTGTCGTAACTAGTATAGCAGCAGCCCTCGATGAGCCGGTCCAAGCACTTAAAAGTGCCATTTCGGCATTAATGTTTATGCTGAAATGGCATAAATATGCAAATTAGTGAATGGCTGCTAGCAAGCTTATTTAAACTCGTCCCGCCAAAATCGAGAACAGACAAAAATACACAAGCACACACGCCACACAAACACACACACACATACACACAATACTTTTAATATAATAATACAAATGGCCATTGGACATTAAACATGTGCACATATATACATATTCACGTTACCAGCTTCAGTCGATAAACTCCAGCTTAAATCAGCGCATCCCATTAAAACGTCTCTAGAAGATACGGGAATACGATAGTAAGCAGCTAGCAACCAAGTCGTCTTTTAGCTACGCTTCAGTTAATCCATGGCATATATACACAGCTATGGAGAGCTAAATATCACCAAAAAAAAAATATATACATTTCTCAAAATGTTCAAAAATTGAAAAAAAAAACTGCAAAAGTTGCATTACTTCTTATAATTGTTAAATAAAAATCGTAATTTTTACGATTTATATGTCCTTAGCTGTAGCTGCGGATGAACAATAGCGCTAAAATAAACGTCTGTTTTTGTATGATTATTTCTTTCGAATAGACAAATTAACATATATCTTTGAGCTTGGAAATGTATTAATATAACCCAAAACAACGTATCGAAACTAGTTTATAGGCTTTTAAAAAAAGAAGTGCAATATTTAAAAAAATATAATGAAAAGATTTTCTGGTTATATGATAGATATTTGCTAAAAATCGAGCACTGTATTTAAAAAATTAATGCAAAATCAATCAAATGTTCAAAAAGTCATACTGAAATGAATGAAGATATACTGTATAAACATATACTGTATGCAACAACGCACAATAAAAGCTGCATATATCTGTTCGACATCAGTTGACTAAGACGTGCAATCTTTTTGAAATGGCCACAGCCCAAATCAGACACCTTTTCAGCCCAGAGACTATTGATGGGACTTGGGCTTAATAAATCCTATGACAACAAGCCAAGCTTTCTTGCTCTTAGAAGACCTACAACAAATGCATTTCATTATCTGCATAAGACAACTCATTTGCCGATATTTAAACATCAATTTGTTGATGCACGACTGTCTGAACCCAATCCACACTAATAAAATCAAGCAGGTATCATTATCCTTGAGTCAACGCTTTTGTTCCACATCTTTTGGCAAGTGATCGCTTACATAAAATATTAAAGCGCAGCTCAAACAACTACTGTATTGATAAGTGTAATATATTTTTAGCTGGTACTGTAGGCATGTTTGCTGTTTTTTTTTGCTTGAAGTTTGCTAAAAAAAATACATAATAATTCGACTATGGCAACAAGACGAGCGTCGCTCTGTCTAACAGAAACCTTTTTGCGCTGCTTTACTTTATGCAAATTCCACTTTAATTAATATTATTCACATTGGTATTAGCAATTTAACAGGCAGCAGCAGCAGCGGCATTCTCTTTCTCTGTCACTGTCTTTATCTCTGTCTTCGTCTCGCTTCCTTCACCTTACTCACACGCGCGCCTTAATTTAGTTTTCTAATCTTATACTCTAAATGAATGTGGGGCTTAAAACTTTGACAACATGCTTACAATAGCTTATAAGTGAATTCGGATTTTTGGTATTTGCATATATTAAAACATGCATGCAAATAATATTCTTGAAATAATATTTATATATAGAAACACCTACAGAAACATCTATAATCCCAATTTTAATTACTCTTTTATTTGATTGTGAATAGAGTATACTCTTTTAGTCTATGAGTATATCAGATTTGGTTTTTTTCTTGTTAAGTACAAGTTTTAGTTTTTTATAATAAATTAAGCTTTTGGCTTTAGCTGCTCTTTTTTGTTGTGTTTAATTTAAATGTATGATAAATCATTCTGGAAACCAGTTTTCTTTCTCGCTTCGAATGCGATCTAAGCAGCAACTAGAAAGTGCCGACAGCGACATGGATCTCATCTTCAGACCCGAATAAAAATAAAAATAAAACAGAAGAAGACGAAATCATAAATAGAATTATAATAATCGCGCACACTTCCAACACGCGGCGATGGGCATCATTTAAAATTCAAACGCGTGGCACAAGAAATTTGGCAAGTTCCTTTCAAATTGTCTATTTTATTAGTTTTTTTTCTTTTCTGTTCATTGGCGAGTAAAGCTAAGGGGGCAAGGGGCACTTAAGTGTGTATAGAGATGCTTCAAATGTGATGATTTCAGTTGAGTACGAATTAATCACTTGCGGTATGCTGAATGTAATTGTTTGTTGGGCTAAATTTAACAGATGACGTAAGACAACCAGTAGGGCAATAGGGCCCTGCTTTCGGCTAGTTCCCACACACCTAAATATGAATAGCTTAAAGCCCGCACAAATGAGTCTATGAACTGATGTGCCAATTAAGCGGGGCGTGCTCAATATTACCAAAATGAAAAAACCAAACCAACCACAGTACACAAATGGCAAACAGCTGCGGATCATTGAACTCTCCACTCCGCTCTCAACTCTCAACTCTCATAAGCGTAATGCTCGATCTCATCGTATTCGATCAAATCTGATCCGCACTCGCTTTGCAGAGCTACAATAAAAAAACAAAACAAAACAAATATGCATGCTCTAGTCGAGAGCGCGTGACTTGAAGATACCCTGAACCCAAGTCTTCAACTACCCAAAGTCGTACTCGTCTCTTATTCTCTGATACATGTTTGTCTTGATGTACTCGACTATTGATCCCCATAAAGAATATAGATATATACCTTATGGGACTTTCAGATACTTCCTACTTGTTACACATCTTCACAATAGCCTTTTTACACATTTGCATAACAAGTAGAATTCGCAAATTTATATATATAATCAGGGCCGAAATTCAGCCATGAGGAGGCAAATCTTTGAAATTCTCAACTTATTTCTTACTCATGCCACATTGTCATCAATTATTAATATAAAAAAAGTTTTAGATTGTGTTTAAATGTAGTAGCTGCAGTGTAGAGCTTGTCTGATGCTGAACAGAGGCCAGCCAACGCTAAAGTCAGCTACTTATTACAATGGGCTAATGAACCACTCATCGTGTGTAATAGCTGCACCACTGTTTTAGCCAACTTGAGAGATCTGGTCAAACAAAGATGCGTCTTAAAGCAACTCAACGACAATGATTTAAGAGTTCGCTGCCAAATATTGACATCGATGGTAAACGAAAAAATATTACTTTGAATACATTGTATGTATATGCAGATTTTGAACGCGTGGGCTCGCCTTAGTTGACCAGCTATATGTATGTAAATATATACATATATCGATATATATATGTGCGTTTGTATTGGCATAATACATCTTAGCTCTGATCCATTCAGTGCTGTACCCACGTCAGCATTAGGTTTTTATTTAAATGCTTTGATTATTTGTAGTTTTTTCTTTACACAGTCGATTGGTTAAATATTGTTTATTTTTTGCTTGTTTGCTGTTGCTTCTTTTTTTTCAATTTGCATGAGAATCGTATCTAAATGAACGCATTAATTTATGCTCACAATTGGCTTTGTGTGCTCATCTTCCTTTCTATTATGTCCAACAAAAAATAAAAACTTGCATGACCTGTATATTTCCATTGTGCTGCAAAATCTGTCCAACACTGAACTAGTTTCCTATGCACACACATCGAATCCGCTGTTTTCCGCTATACCCCACAATCAGCTATTGAATGATGAGTAAATCAGATACAAATAAAACCAAGTAAACAAGTCAGAACCAAAATCGTTGACAATCCAAAGCTAAATAATATTGCTTTATAATATAGTAATTAAATGTTTATAAATTTTTAAATTTACATTTTAAGAGCATAATAAAAAACATAACTGCTGATAGCTTGATAAATAAAAAAGTTCTACACACAAGAAATCATCTTGTGATCAATAAAGCCTATGGCAGCTAAAATATATAGTACTGTGATTCTATTCGATTTACAAACTTCACGACAAAGATATAATACCCTCTTATAAATATCTGCTTAATAGAAATCACTACAAATATATCATTTCTACTTTGTTTTACAATTGTGTAAACTATTGCACATACATATTTTTTTATAAAAAGTGTATTTCGAATATGCTTGATCAGCTTTTACTGAGTGTTTGTATATATTTATATATTCATTTAAATGTTCCGATTTTCAATCTCTCTGTAGCTCTGTGTAAAGTTCTGCTGCAAAGCTTTAGCTAGCCAGCTTTACTCGGACTTGACCACAATATAGCTTAAAAGCTCTATCTTCGCCAAAGCGGAAGCGGAACTTGCCATTTGAAAGAAAAGCCTGAAAGTAGGCAACACAAATTACAGATTTGATTCTGTTCTTCAAACAAATGCGCTGATATATTTATAAATATTGTAAACTACATACAAATTTGAATAAGACATTATTGGAAACTCATTTAGTATGCCTGGGATTCTTGTAGTGATAACCATCATCGTGATAGGATCTCTCCTGATGCTCAGAAGCAGCTGTTTCTTGATCCTGACTCGCTCTGTGTCGAGATCATTTGTGCTCGGGCCTTGCTTTGGCTAATTCTGGTGCACTGTCATCCAATCCAATATTTCTTTGAATGCCATCTGTGTCGTCGTCATCGTAGTAATCACCATCAGTTGCTAGAACGGATCGTTGGTTACCATTCTGCATGCTATAGAAGTTGCCGTCTATGATATTGGTGTCCTGCTGATTGCCCACTTCATTTGCGGGTCCCTGCACATTTGGTTGGCCAAATATATTACCTCTGACCACATTTAAGCCTTGGTAGTTGGAGCGATTGCGTTGACGTCCATTGCGTCGTCTGCCATTTGCTCGTTCAAATGCTACAACTTGATTTGGACTCGCATTTCCTAGCGCTTGAGCACCGGTGGCTAACTGTCTTCCCAAGAGCATATTTTGATTACCGGCTAAGGTTTGTTGAGCATCTAGAGTCTGACTCCTTCCCAGTTGAGCGCCCAACATGGATCTAAATTGATTTGGATTGCCGGCTGTCGGGGCAGGCAATTGTCGACCAAAATCGGGATCAGTTTGAATAAGAACTGAGCTTGGTCGTTGGTTAACTGCTTGTCCACCATTTAACTGAGCTGGTTGTGCCCCTACCAAAAGCTGTGCTCCATTTGCCGGCGTAAATAGATTCTCACCATTGCCATTGCCAGCGCCCTGTCCATTGTCCAGATTTACAGCCAGTTGTCGACCAACTGGAGCTAACCCATTGGCTGACAATTGACCTCCACCTGTGGTCAACTCAAGAGCTGGCAACGGACCCCCAGTTGCAGCTAATCCATTGGCAGGCAACTGACCTCCACTTAGAGCCAATCCATTACCCGACAACTGTCCACCTACTGCAGCAACTCTATTACCCGTCAACTGACCTCCACCAAGAACCAATCTATTGACTGATAACTGACCTCCACCTAGAGCTAATCGATTACGCTGTCCGCCCACTGCACGAAACCCATTACCTGACGCCAATCCATTACCCGGTATCTGACCTCCAACAGGGGCTAACCTACTTTCTACCAATTGATCGCCAAGCAGATTAAAGAACCGAGGACCACCCGAAGCCTGAGCACTGGCAGCTAATTGCCCAACTGGCCGCACAGGATCTGCACGGTATCGTGAGTTCAGTTCCGAGTCCTGCGACTGTACGTTGATCTGTGTGTGGAACACTGAGTTGGGAGCCGTTGCATAGACCAGCCGATTGGGACGACGACGACGCAGACGCCGACCGACAATATTCCGAGTAGGCGACGATCTAGTTCTGATTCCAGCGTTGGGCAATTGCGGATTGTGCTGTTGGTAATGAATATGCTCGGTCTTCATATCTGGTTTTTTATCATAGTGATGATAATGATCCACTCGCTTCGGTTCGTGATGCTCCTGTTGCTCCCTGTGGTGGTAGACAACATGTTCGCTTTTGTGCTTATCCTTCCGGAAGAAGGGCTTCAGCTCATGCCTTTCCAGTGCCAAGTAGTGACTATCCTCATCCTCATCGTCGTATTCCCTGTGCTGTCTCTGATGCTTCGATGGCGTCGCCTCAGCCAGCAAGGCAAATGCAGCCAGGAAAACGAGCAGTATTCTAAACAGCTCCTGTGAAATACATTTTGGACTTATCTACTGCCTTCCCAAGTTGGTATTCCTATCGATTCTTACCATATTGCGTCTGTGCCGAATGGAACATTTCGACTTCAATTATATACGAAATCGATATTGCATTATGCATTGTTCCAATTTGGACTGCATTGTCCAGCTATAACCTGTTGTGGAGCGTGAGAAATTTGTCACGGCACTTTATGTGATCCATTTGATTCATATCATATTGAATCAGCTCATTTATCTTGTCGGATCGAATCAACGCAATTTAAATACAAATGAGGCTACAAGACAAAAGACAAAACAAACATGAAATCACCGCCTCTGATCAAAGGCAATTGATTTTATGGAGCTGATGGTTCTGCAAGCGATTCGAATTGACGCACGAGCCGTTAGCCAATTAAATCGAAGCAGCACTTTGCTAAATATTAATGAGATTGGTTAACATATGCAAAAAAAAAAGTTGATTACTTTCATTCCATTCTCTCTGAGAGTTGTTTTATTCTTTCACAAGCAATAAGGGAGACTTGTTAAATATGATAAAACCGATTTTCTTTCATGTTTCTTGACTAATTCAATTTTTACAAATAATTAATTTTGTATTTTAGAATATACATTAATACAGAATACTAAAATTGGCATTACTCGTTGAAATATCGTTGAATCTATAATTGTTATACCGTTTTAGACTAATTAGGTATATCTCTAATTACGAACATCGAAAAATGGTAATGTCAACTTGTTGCCAAGAATGTCAAACAAATTTCTAGGGACTGAATTTCTAACAGGCTGAACAAAAATAAAATGTATTTTTCAATCTGATCTAATTTCATTTGCATAAGTTATGCATATTTTTAATTATCTTGAAAAGCAGTTCTTTCTCTTATATTCAAAATCACATTGACTAGAAGTTTGAGTTTATAGTGTTGTTATGGTTTTTATCGCTTATAAATTGCCACAAGGCCATATTGTTTGGTCAAATTTAAGATAATTTCCATATGGAATAATTTGTTTTAATTATCTTTTGCATTATTATGTTGTCCATTAGATTAGCCATTAACCATAGTGAATAGAAGGCAAAGTTTATACTCAATTTGAAGTATTTATTGCATATAAAATTCTTTCAAGTGTCGGCAACAAATCGTTTAGAAGCGACGTCTGTAGACGCGACGACGGACAACCCTGTACTCGTATCCGTTGTGAGCTGTGGAGGCAGCTGGGGCTGAGGCAGCTTCTTCGTAGGTGTCATCGGAGGCCGGGCTTTGGAAGTTGAAAGCGGGTGCAGCTGGTGCAGCTGGAGCAGCGAAAGATTGCACAGGAGCTGAGGCGGCGGCAATGTGATGATGAACTGGAGCTGGTGGAACATACGAACGAACCGGCGCCGGAGCAGATGCAGCAGCAGTAAAGGAATGTTGAACTGGAGCAGGGGCAAAGGATTGCACGGGTGCCGAAGCGGCAGCATGATGATGATGCACTTGGGTAGCAGGAGCGGCATGATGAACGGGGGCAGCATGATGAACTGGTGCAGGAGCATGATAAACGGGTGCAGGAGCATGATGAACAGGTCCAGGAGCATGATGAACAGGAGCAGGAGCATGATGAACGGGTGCAGGAGCATGATGAGCAACAGGTGGAATATAAGAGCGAACTGGAGCTGGAGCTGATGCGGCAGCTGTAAAGGATGGGGCCGGAGCGGAAGCTGCGGCAAAGTGATGAACTGGAGCAGGAGCAGGGGCGAAGGAGTGAGAAGGAGCTGGAGCAGCGGCAAACGACTGAACGGGAGCCGAGGCAGCAAAATGATGAGTTTCAGCTGGAGCAGCAGCAAATGAATGCGAGGGAGCCGAGGCTTCAGCAAAGTGCTGAACTGGAGCTGGAGCTGGTGCGAAGGTCTTAACGGGAGCAGAGGCAGCAGCAAAATGCTGAACTGGAGCCGAGGCGGCCGCATGATGATGAACTGCAGCTGGAGCAGCTACATGATGATGCACCTGAGGTGCTGGATAATTGTAGCCGGCATCAGCAGCCACACAGCCCACCAAGGCCAAAACGACGACAAAGTATTTCTGTAAGGATTAGATGAGATCAGCAAACGATAACAACTAGAATAGCAAGAATTTATTCCACAGAGCTAATTATTTACCATTTGGGATGCTGTTGTGACGACAAGTCTCGTACAATAACTAATAATCAGTGGGGAACTCAACTTTTATACGACTCGTCGCGGAACAGAAGCAGTGCATATATCATTAATCAGTGCTTTGCCAATCCGTTCATTTGCCGTACGCAAAACTGTGTGTTGGTCAATTAACAAAAAAGCTTCTTTAATTCTCACTCATTCTATGATGTCGTACGTAACAGAGATAATGGCTATATATATGAATATTCATACATTAAAACCTGATACACCGATACTGCACCGTATTTAATTTAATATTATAATTAGATTATTTGATAACAGGGATTAGTATATGTGTATATATATATATATATATATATTTATAAATAGATATAGGCCATATAGCAAGTTAAGTTCAAAAACAAATCGTGGTAGCATATAATTCGAACGCTTGATTAATTAGCTAAGAGTTTAATGACTGGCGCTTGAGGAACATGATTGAAGTTCAAGTTCCGAGTGTATTCATATAAGCATTGTTGCAGCTGTGCCCGCCTCGAAAAGGTTATTGTCTTTTTTTTCCTTGGGTTGTTTTTTTTTTTTTTTGCAGATGGTCAGCGATAATGCTGACTAAATTCTATATATATAATGACCGTTTTTGACTGTTTCTCTTTTCTCTTTATTTGTTTGCTGCTTTTGGTTAAAATATGCTAATAAAACTTGAAATGGATCTGCATTTAAAGAACTGTTTATTATTATTATTTTTTCCTTTTGTTAATCGCGGATTAGCATTTGAATGTAGTTTTGTGTTGTGTGCATGGGTAAAACCGCAAACCAGTTAACATTTTACTGAGGCAACATTTTGTGGAATGAGCAGAATTGTCAGCGGTTTAAGGCGGCAACTACGTGTGGCACGTACACAAACTCAGTTGTGGTGGCAACTACGTATGATCTAGGCTTGTGACTGATTTATTTCTACACTCCGTGGAATCAGCCAAAAATTGGCTTCAAGAGAATGATATGGATGGAAGGACGGCCTACATTCATTTTTCCTGTGGAAAATGTATGGGCAATCATTAAAGGAAAACTGTGAAATTTGCTACACAGTAAATCGCCTAGATTACCATTAAAAAGTCAAGAAATAAACTCCAGAAAACTATTAGTGTTTTATTAATCAATAAATAATAAATATAATGTTTATATTTACATATAGGAATGTGCTAATCAGCTTTAATGAAGCGTTATTGTTTCTGTACGATAAGAGGAATGGTTCAAAATGTTTAGTGCACCAACAAAGTGGTTTGAGTTAAATTAATTTGCTTGGTTCTTTTTATATATAGAAACTTGATATTAAAAATATTTTATTTAACTTTTTAAAAACAATGAAATTTAAAAGTTTTACGAACAAGAATTAGTGGCTTAGGATTTATAAACCTATGTATATATATATTGGCTTATAAACAAATGTATATATGGAATATGTAATAAATGTCGGATTTATATATTTATATTGTGATATAAATAAATGTAAATATGGAATATGTAATAATTGTCAGAAATAGAGATTTTTGACAGCTGAACGCTGCTCAACATATATATAAAGGGAATATGTAATGAATGTCGAACACAGATGTTTTTGGTAGCTGAAGGTAACAAGTTAATTTTTAATCATCAATCAATAACAGTAAATATATTTATTGCCATATTAATATTCTCTCACTTTGTGCTTCACAATCCAATCAATAAATTTAATGGTTGTCTCATCAATTGTACAAAATTAATCGGTAAGCGAAACTAAATAAATTCAAAACCAGTTGAGAGCAGTTAACATACTCAGCATGGACACAAACCACCTATGTTAAGTGACAGTTATGTGCAGAGTTTAAGTTTATGCTAATCTCGACGCACGCGGCGTATGCGTAATATTCTCAAATAATGATCATTATTCAGCTTGAGTCGTTGTTGTTGTTTCTTCTATTTTTGTGAAGATTAAATCATTGTTGGCATGTGTGGCATTTTATTTGTTTATTTTCAAAAGTGAATTTAATTTTTTATATTTGTATTTCAAATGGTAGTTGGCAAATTAGTTGGCTAGTTTCTTCAGCAAGCGGATTTGCACGTTTTGTGATATCGACAACATTCTTATTGAACCCTGCCGATTGTCACCAAATTAGACAAACAGAACAAGAATATATTCTAATCTAATTCCATGTGGGATAAATTAATGTTCATTTAATGTTTAAAAATTCACAAAAACTAATAGAACCGGTTGCATTGAATTTATATTTTATATGCTGTATATTAATATCCTCTTTCCAAAAAAAAAAAATGCGTATAAGGTGTTAAATTTATAAGACGGAGAGATGGACCCATTGATTTCATTATTTATCAACATTTTATGTATGCATATTCCAGCTCTTACTTTCGCATGAAAGTTCTCATATACCCTATCTGAACAAAGTTGATTTTTCCCTTCTCTCTAATCTAGGTATGAATCGATTACCGATTACGTTAAAAACAATCGGCACTTGGGTGCAGGGTATTTACTAGTCGGGCTCTCTCCTCTCGAGTGGAGCACTCTTACTTGTTTTTGATTTTCGATTATTCTAGCTTGGTTTTGTTTGGTTTTTTGGGCGATTTTTGGACAATTCAGCTTATTTCAGTTTCTGACAACAAGCAATAAGTATTTTAGATATAGATATAAATATATAAATAAAATGTAATTAATTAAAAATATATATATATATGCATAAATATCGCACCAACTCCTCTAATTTTTGCAATTGGCAAACCCATAAATAATTATACTCTTATGTGTTCTTATCATTATATTTATTTATGGCTAAGAGATTCAAACTCGTTTAGCGTTCCTCTCTTCTTAAATGTTTTTTTTAGCATTTAATCTCTAATTAAAATGCGATATTTTTTTAAATTCTCGCTCTTATGCGATGAAGTAATCGCAGCTAATTTGTATATGGAACATAATCTAGATTTGACTTCCATTTAAATGCCGGAAACTTGGCTGAAATTAATACAGTTAGATAACGGCTCCTGATAGTTGTAAATTGATAGTTGTAGATCAGCTGGTCAATCAAGATTGCAGTCTCAGAAAGCAAAAGTGAATGAATCTACTGATCATTCTGTTGCTGCTGTGATGATGACGATGATGATGAGTAAGATGCCCCTCAGGGTCATTGAGAATCACATTTACCACGCAACGACTAACGGTCGCAACTGCTGACGGATTACCGATGAAAACCAGTCAGACGCGGGCATATTTATTGTTCTGCCACGTAGTACAAAAAAATAGTTGCTTCGCTGAAATTTTAATATTTTGGTTTTCGATATTGTGAGGTGGCGGGGAAGACCCACACAGAACGTGTTCTATGTTGAGCCAAGAATAAGCCCAACTCTTGTATTTACATAAGCTCACAAAACTAAAAAATTTGATCATCTGATACCATGTGAAAGATTATAATATTTTTACAGAGAGATAGGTACACATTAAATGGGAATATTATTTGTAAAAGAATGACCAAAGTATATAAATACGAAGCATTATTCTGTTGTAGTACTTTGTTAGCCTTTATACTTGTTGGAAAGGTAATTCAATTACCTTTAATATCAGATTTCATATATAGGAAAACTAAAACAAAAAAAACTCAATTCAAACTACTTTGAAATATTTTTAATAACATTAAGACTTTATTCAAATTCCCGATCAATAAAAGAAAAACAAAAGAAAAACAGTTAAATGAAGAAACATTTTAAGTTGAGCTGTTGACTGCTGACGAATTGCCGATGAAAACCAGTTAAAGACACATTTATTTTAATTCATATAATTTTAAGCCAAAAAAATTGTGAACGGTGAAGACCCGCCTAGAACGCGTTCTATGTTGAGCCTAGAACCAACACACATTTGTATTTTGCATAAGCTCACAAAAATAGAATTATAAAATAAATAATTTGAGCATGTGATACCCTGTAAAAGGTTGGTTTATTTTTCAAAAATTAAATAAAAATGTCACCCAAAAAAAACCAAAAAAAAAATATATATATTTAGATTTGGTTATATTTGAATGGAGTTATGTCTACAAGTATATCACTCTACCAAGCCGTAATCAGAACCATAACTTTTCGGATTAAAAATTTCAGAACCGGAATTGAAATTCAACATTTTTTAAGGAATGAGTGTTCATTCATAATTGACACCCTATAAAGCACCAAATATTTTATAGCCCCACATAAAATTCAGCATTTCTAAAATACCCTTTCTCAATTACAAGCTACGAGGTATATTTTTCAAAAAGCAAATCAGCAACTTGTTGATTATGGTACTTTGTTAAAAACTACCCGAATTTTGATCAAAATTAAACAAAATTTATGTATGCTAAAAAGATCTATTTTTGTTACAGAATTGGAGACAAAAAACGAATCCCTTATTAATTGGAAGCAGAACAATCTTTAGATCATTTTAATTAAGCATATATAAATATCAATAGAATACGTATGGATGTGCTTTTTATTTGATAAAGTGCCTTAGTTCAATGCTCGCTTAGCATTGAGTGGAGCTTGATTAGATTATGCCTGCGTCAGTGATCTCAACATTAAGCTACAGCTTGATCGACTACAACACACAAATACCATGATCCCAAGTATCTTAAAATTTTTTATTTTTCTTTTTGGCGAGGCCAGTTTTAAGTTGAGTTAATTGCGTGCTAACCAACAAATCAACGTTCAAAGTTTTTTTTTTGTCTTTATTGATAAGCAACAACTAGTATTCATATTAATGTTTGCATACCACTGCTGTTCAAGAGTCGACAGCTGGACCAGAATGCCAATCCTCTAGTTCAAATGTGGAATGTCCAGAATTAAAGGTCACCACTGAGCCCTTCTTCCTTTCAAACTGGTTTCACACCTCACACACACACACACACACACACGCACACATGCACACCTACATATGTATGTGACCCAGTGTTTTACATGCGAAGGTTGCAACCAGATTTGCAACTGTCGTCTCTGGACTTGTTGCCTCTGAGTAATTGAGGATGACCCTGTCTCGGAGTGTAGAGTATCTGAGTACAGTCTATCAGACTTGTAAATCATACAAATTCTGTGGATTTAATATTCAATGGGTTCTCATAAATAAAACATGTATTCATTTAGATCGATTTGCTATTTCATTTCATAACCATAAAATGCCATATATTTTATGTGATAAGCCTGTCACACCAGTTTTTTTTTTTTAATAATGAGCTTCTCTGTTCAAAAATAAGATTGGGACGTTGTTGTTCTAACAGGAACATCAGCTCCATATATGCATGATACATTTATGGAGTCGATATTCTTCTATAAAATATTTAATAAGTTAGCTGATTATTTCCTTATGCAGTTTTCTATACAATATACACTAGAATTTGGGGCATATTAGAACAAAAAGCAGAATTATTGAAGGATTTCGGACTTGATTATTCAAAAGAGTATTCGCTTATTCGCTTATGCGAAACTTTCTTAAGCAGTTTTGTAGTTTTTAGTTATTCAATTTGACTGGCTATCATCTCGGTATTTCATTGTGCTTAAATCTAAAACGCTTTGGGATCTACCCAAAAGAGTGAACAGAATTCATAATAAAATTATGGGTGTCGATTCTGTTGTCATAGCCGGTTAGTTATCCAACCCAATCAGGTTCGGTTAATTTTTTTTTGACTCGGCAACCGCTAATCGATGACGGCTATTTTACTATTGTTGTTGTCGAGAAGATTCTGCCTGCTTTTGCCGAAAATCATATTTTGGATTGTTGAAGCGGTCCTGAAGCGACAACGCCGACGACGACGACGTCGTATATATAATGTCGTACTCTTCAGCAGCAACACAGTAATATTTCAACCTTCGTGTTGTGAATTTCAAGCTGAGCAAAATGGTAAGCAACAAATACAAAAAACTAAATAAACATAAAATAAAATATACAAAACACTGTGCAAATAATACAAGAGGATAACTGAGCTGTGAAAAAAGCAATAATAAAAAAATGGAATGTAAAACCAAACTAAATGTGAAGCAAACATATTTGCTTGATATCAGCTGTCAAATGTGATTTTTAGGACTATTGAATTACCTTGCCAAGTGTGAATTGTGCTAATAAATCAATCCCAATCCCCATCCCAATACCAATCCCCATCATAAATCCCAATCGATTGCTCTCGTTCTGCAGAAACTCCTGATCGCCCTCGCTTTGGTGGCAGCCGTCAGCGCTGATGTTTCCCATCTGTTCTCGCACAGCGATAACCTGCAGGATGATGGATATCATTATCAGCAGCCTGCCAAGCAGTTCGAAGTGCAGCAATACCATGAGTCTGCACCAGCTCCAGTCTACCACGCACCCGCTCCCGTAGTTCATCATGCACCCGCTCCAGTTTACCACGCACCTGCTCCAGTGGTCCATCATGCACCCGCTCCAGTTTACCATGCACCTGCTCCAGTGGTTCATCATGCACCAGCTCCAGTCTACCACGCACCCGCTCCTGTTGCCCATGTGGCTGCTGGAACTCTGAAGGAGGATGGCTACCATTATCAGCAGCCTGCCAAGCAGTTTGTCATCGATGTGCCCCAATACCATGCGTCTGCACCCGCTCCAGTTCACCACGCACCCGCTCCAGTGGTCCATCATGCACCCGCTCCAGTGGTCCATCATGCACCCGCTCCAGTTTACCATGCACCCGCTCCAGTAGTCCATCATGCACCAGCTCCAGTGGTCCATCATGCACCCGCTCCAGTGGTTCACCACGCACCAGCTCCAGTGGTCCATCATGCGCCCGCTCCAGTCTACCACGCACCAGCTCCAGTCTACCACGCACCCGCTCCAGTCTACCACGCACCCGCTCCTGTTGTCCATGAGGCTGCTGGAACTCTGAAGGAAGATGGCTACCATTACGGCAAGCCCTCCGTCAAATTCGAACCTAAACAGGAATACCTGCCCCCAGTTGTCCACAAGCCCGCTCCAGTGTACCAGCCAGCTCCTGTTGTCCACAAGCCTGCTCCAGTCTACCACCCAGCTCCTGTAGTCCACAAGCCTGCTCCAGTTGTCGTTAAGGAGTACTTGCCCCCAGTTGTTCACAAGCCAGCTCCCGTTGTCCACAAGCCCGCTCCAGTCTACCAGCCAGCTCCCGTTGTCCACAAACCTGCTCCAGTCTACCACCCAGCTCCTGTTGTCCACAAGCCTGCTCCAGTTGTTGTTAAGGAGTACTTGCCCCCAGTTGTTCACAAGCCAGCTCCCGTTGTCCACAAGCCTGCTCCAGTCTACCAGCCAGCTCCAGTTGTCCACAAGCCAGCGCCTGTCTACCACCCAGCTCCTGTTGTCCACAAGCCTGCTCCAGTTGTTGTTAAGGAGTACTTGCCCCCAGTTGTCCACAAGCCTGCTCCAGTCTACCAGCCAGCTCCAGTTGTCCACAAGCCAGCTCCAGTCTACCAGCCAGCTCCAGTTGTCCACAAGCCAGCGCCTGTCTACCAACCAGCTCCTGTTGTCCACAAGCCCGCTCCCGTCTACCGTCAGCCAGAGCCTGTCCATCATGGCCACCAGGACTACAGCTACCCCAACGACCCTCAGCCTTCTTTCGATTTTTAAGAAATGCTTGTTTTAATTAGAAACTATTCTCCTCTAGTATTAAATGCTTTTTTCGAATGAGAAGTCACTAGAAACAAATAAAAACGAAACATAATAAAACGATTTATTCGATATTTGCAATTGGGGGAGCGATGAAAATGGAATGGCCAAAATGGGGAAAATATTTTGCAAAGTTAAGAAAAATAAGTAATATATATTCTCGAAAATTATAAAAAAATATATCTAGCAAGTGCAAAGGTCCTACAGAGTAAGTCTTTTGTGTCTTGTGAGTATCTAGAAAACTAGTAAACATCTTGCTTTTATGCTTATATATACATATGTATTCCTTAATAATAACATTAATGGATGCATGTTCACCAAGGAATGAGATTTAATGCTCGCAACTCCTTATTTGTTCTTATAAGATTCCTTCACTTAACATAGTTCAGTTGCACATGTGTCGTATTACTTTATAATGTATCGGTTAGTACTATGTTCATATTGAATAATAACATATACTAGAATAAGACTACTTGCTAGAACAATAAAAATAAGATTTTAAATAATTGTTGCACGAAATATGTGTAATTCTCAGCTGTAGTCTATCAAAGCGCTCTCTATCGGTTGAATAAGTTATCAGTATCGCCCCTTTATATACTATGGAACTTTGACAACTATAAAAAGTCTAAAAGTATGCTACAAAAACCTCAATAAATCTAGCCCATTAACAAACCAATAACCTTAAGCAAAAGGTGGTCAAGTCTGTATATTTGTGTATTGACCAAGAAACTAACAGGCAAGAAAAGAATTACGATTGGAAAAAAAGATCAAAGCTGCCAGCGGGAGAGTGAGAAAGATAGATGAAGAGGCAGAGAGAGATAAAGAGAAGAGCAGCCTAACTCACCGAGAAGTCAAAGTCAAAGATCAAAAGTTTGACTCGACTCGCTGTCGAAATGTTGAAACGCTTTTATTTGCTTTAGATGGGGACAGCTGGGAGGTTGTTCGACTTTTGGATCTCTCTTGGGTCAATATTTTGAGATGTGATCTCTGTTCAGGGCTGTCAGCACGTTGAGCTGTGATGAGATGCAAAAGTGTCCAAAGCTGACAGAGACAAATCGACTACGATCTAAAATCGATTGACAATAAAGCCACAATGAAACGGAAATGTGCTCAAGCTGTTGACTGAATGATTCAAATTTGAATTGATTCTAGCTTTGCGACAAGATGATGAAGCTGCTGCTGCTTAAGTAGGCAGTTTCAATACTCGTGCATAGAATCAATAGATAGAGAGAGAGACAGATAGAGAAGGCAAGAGAAGAGCCGAGCAGAGCAGAGAGGAGACCCAAGAAACGAACGCACTGACACTTGACCCCACATCAAGCCAAACAAGTCTCGACCTTGACAATGAGGCGCATACTTTTTCAAATCGAATCAATTCGATTGGATGGCCCCAAACATCATACACGAGCTGACTATTTTTGTTTTTTTTTTTTAGTGATTGCTTGTTTATCTAGGGCCGCTACAACTATCGCAATCTGACAAAGAAACAGCAGCAGCTGAACAGCAGCAGCATCCAAAGCAAACGGCACAATTAATAAACTGAGCGAAAAACACGCTCGATATTTAGAAGTATAAATAGTTTGAGTCTCCACAACGCTGACTGCATTCGCGTCAGACCCGTTGCTGGAAGCGATAAAACGTTTATTTATTCTTTCAGATTGTAGCATACCCCCACCCCTCCAACATACCAGTTAATAAAATGGTAAAAAAAAAAATACTACTTTTAATAATATTACTATTAATATTTGTACAACATATTTTTTTTGGCTCTTAGCGTTTGTTGTTTTGGTCGCTGCTGGCGGCACTTTGTCTGCAGCATTGTGTTTTGGCCGATGTTTCGCAACTGGTTCGGTCGGGCAATGGGTTTGTGTACGATGTGCCCAAGGTCCATGAGCTGCAGCTGGAGCTGAACAATGAATTTCCCACTGGTGATGAGTTTCCCCAGGACGCCATACCCGTTGCACCCTCCGATGCGGAACTGGGTCTGGCCGAGGATCTGCCCGAGGTGGTGGCTGCCAGCCATGATAGCGCTGCCTATGCCTCATCTAAGGGTCATGGCTATGCCTATCGTGTGCCGAGCAGACGCTTCATCGAGCGTTAAACCTTTATTAATTTATATACCTATAAATTTCTTTGTACCAAAGTTCAATCACAATAAAAACAACAAAAGTTAGAATGCCCGACTAGTAGATACCCTGAAGACAACTGTTGAATGCTTGATGAAATTTGTACAGTTGATAAATAATATAATTATTACTACTTTCCTTATCAGTAACGTTTAAAAATTTTTGGTTTTATTTGGGGTTTTTTTGCATTTTCTCAATTCTTGCAATACATATTGAATAACTATAATCATAGCTTCTGTAGTTAACCTTTCGCCAACCAAACGGCTACAAGGGCTTCAGCTTGCCTTGACAATCGCTTAGAATGATAACCACGGTGGACAATATTGATATATATTTATTTATTTATATTGTATTCTAATAAACACATAACGCTTTAAGCAGTCTGTATTTGTATTTGCTCATGCCATATATGAACACATTTTGAGTTAAGAATCTGACAATTTCGCAAACGTTTTAAACACTTGTCAGCCTATGAATATATTTTGTGGGTTGTGTGCAATTAATTAAAATGATTTACATAAATTACGCAAAAAAATGTTGTGACTAAATGCGAGCAGCACAAAAACTCAAATTTAAAATCAATTTTATTAGTGTTGCTTCTTCTTTTTTTGGTAATCGATCAAAGCCGCTGGCGGTTCAACAACCCGCATTAATTAGCCAACAAGCAACGACGATAAGAAAACAAGAAAAATGAAAAGTGATTGTTGAAACACAAGACAAGATGCCAGCCGAGCAGCTTTGACTGCTTTAGACTATCTAAAAAAAATGAGATCTCCGATCTGCGATCTCTGTTGTTATTAAATGATTCGTGACTTCTAAATTCTAATTAGTGGAGCTTTGCGCAAAGTGTCGCTCAGTTTAAGGCAGCTTATGTCGCCCTACAATAATATGTAGGTGTGCTATTTAAATAGGTAGCGGACTTTTGATGGGTGTCTTAAGTACGCGTTTGATCCGCAAACGCTTCCGCAAGCTTTAAGTGCCATATACATACAGCAAATAAATAAAGAGAGACAACTTCATTGTTTTGCTGGGGCCATGAAATCTTGACCAATCCAACTTCTTGAGCGACGCAGCGTAATTATTATAAATGAACTCAAATGATTTATGACAGATAGACAGCGCAGTGCGCTTACAACGCAACCAGCGGCGGAACTGAATCTCTGTATCTATAGCTGTATCTCTGTATCTGTATCTGTATCTGTATCCGTATCTGTGTCTTTAGCCACAGCTCGGAAGCACAAGCAACAACAATAGCACGCATTAACAACAATGGCAACAAGAATTCAGACTCTTTATGACGTTGAGTCGCTGCTGATGGAAATATGCTCACGAGCATTTATGTTAAAAGCCGTTAAGATGCTACACAAAAGCATTTATTTTAAACTATTTAAATCTAGTCGAGCGACCTCGACTGGAAGTTGCCCTATAAAAGAAAATTAAGCTAGTTGAAATATATAAAATCGCCAATTGTGGCTCAACTTATAATTGAGTAACGAGGAGAGACACCACCAGCAATCGATATCGGCAGAGGCACAACATTTCACATATATCAAACTGCCAAATATCTATTGGGTAGCTATAAGCAAAAACAATTTAATCAAGTATTATTTATGGGCATGAACATTGTGAATAGACTAAGAAGCCAACTACTGAATCTGTCGAGAATTCCTCAATAGACATCATTGCTGAATATGTCGTTTCAACCAGAAAATATGTAGTATTCCATGGAAAGGAAAGGCTCAATAGATATCACATTACTTTAGCTAACGTCAACAGGTATCTCTGTCTCGATCTTGACTGATCAAGAATATATATGTATCTAATAAGAACAAAACTATTTTCTGCACAATGTTACATAGGTATGCATGCATTCAACACACCCAATTTGGTCATTCTTAAAGGGTACAACATCACCGACGCAGGCCCCCAAAACGTAAATAATGCATAATGACTCAACAACAACAAAATACCGATACATATGCAGATAGACATACGTATGTAGATACAGAAACAGATACAGATACAAAGAATACCCAATTTGTGCATGTACATAATATACAATATAATATAATATACAATATAATAATTGAGTAGCAGCATATCGATTTAAATAATAATGTTGTCCATGGACATGGACAACACAAAATGTATTGTGTCTTGTGTCTTGTCGCTCAAGTCTAGAATTGTGACTATAAAAAACAGGTGCTTTTGAAATTTGACAATCATTGAACGTCTTCGAGCTCAAGGTGTAACATGGTGCGTGCTGAACTGACTAAATACTATATAGATATATATTCTATATGCCATAACTGAGCTGACCTGTCATTCTTAACTTGTTTGTTATTTGCAGAACGCATTGTTGAGCTACTTTTTGGTCAGTTGCCTGCTGGCTTTGGCCGCTGCGGATGTTTCGCATCTACCACTTGAGCAGCTGGAGCAGCACTCGGAGAATGAGCATGGCTATGGCTATGATTATCCCAAGCCTGTGGTGCCATTTGTCATAGAGGCCACCACAACGCCGCCACCGACACCAGCGCCCACCTATCTGCCACCGCCGAAACCAGTGCCCACTTATCTGCCACCAGTCATCATCACAACCACAACTACGACGACGACACCTGCACCCACGCCAGCACCCACCTATCTGCCACCTGTCATTGTGCCCGAACCACAGCCGGGCTATCACTACGATCCACCCTCAGAGCCCTTTCACTTTTAGGCTGCACCACCCAAGCAACCCCACCTGTTGACTATTTGCCCCGGAATGCTGTTTGTACCGTTTTTCACTAGTCCCCTAATTTTCCATGTTATATAAGTTGAAATAAATCACTAAAATTTGTTAATCAAATTGAAAATTTCCTTCTATTTTTATACATACTTTGCATATTGATGAACTCATTTTGTGTGTGTGTGTGCGCGTGTGTGCGTATGTGTGTGCGTGGCAGACCTAATTTTGTTTAATTGCTCGGCCCGAAAAAAAGAGATGTGTGTGTGGACCCCATCAATAATTGGACTGGCCCAGCTGCAAGTTCAAGAAAACCCAAAAAAGAAAAGTGTAAAACTGGCCAATTATGCGTGTTAACCTTTTGTATTTCTTTTTGGTAACAAACGAAAAGCGACAAACGAAAAACGACAGTCAATAATTATTTTCATGTGTGTTTGGGAGCTGCAGCGTATAAAAGACAAAACGTCAACGGGTCAAAGCATTAATTCAGCTTGTCAGTTGGACAGCAGCACAACCAAGTTGCCCACTCAACACAAAAAAATGGTAGCTAATAAAAAATAGCTCTCTTTTCTCGGCTGAGCCCTTAACTCTTAACTCTTTTCTCTTTCTCGTTTTTTATCTATTAGAAAAACTTGGGCATCCTTTTGGCCTTCTTGGCCTGCTTGGCCATTTGCCGTGCTGACGTTTCCCACTTGTTTGGCGGTGGCGGTGGTGGCCATCACAATCATCACGATTCACACTCGCACCAGCACGTGGATGCACATTCTCACCACCACGTGGATGCCCACTCACACCATCACGAGGATCTGCACTCGCACCATCACGAGGATCTGCACTCGCATCACCACCACCACGAGGACACACACTCGCATCACCACCACCACGAGGACCCACACTCGCACCATAACCATCAACAGCAGCATGGTTCCCACATGCTGCACATCGATGTGCAATTCGATGAGCCGCGTCAGCTGAATGGGGCGGGCGGCGGTGGCTACAGTTATCCAGCACCAAAGCCCGAGTATCTGCCACCACCATCGCCACCACCATCGCCACCACCGAAGCCACCAAGCAACTTGTATTTGCCAGCCGAAAAGCCCGCTGCCAAATATTTGCCACCCAAGGTGGCACCATCGCTGCCACCACCACCACCACCGCCACCAAAGAAGGCGCCCAAGGCATCGTATTTGCCACCAGAGAAGCCACGCACGAAATACCTACCCCCTGCACAGCCAGAGGTGAAATATCTGCCCCCTCCAAAGCCAGAGAAAGTCTATCTGCCCGCAGCTCAGCCAGAGAAGAAGTACTTGCCACCCAAGATTCCACCAAGTCTGCCCCCACCGCCTCCACGACCTGAGCCCAAGCAAACCTATCTGCCACCTGCACAACCGGAGACGCAGTACTTGCCCCCAGCTCAGCCGGATTCGAAGTACTTGCCCCCAGCTCCAGCTGAGCCTCGTGTGTCTGCCTTTCAGCCCAGTTTTCACATACCAATTCCATCGTATGCTCTGCCCCTGAGCAGCTCCGCCCCGGGTTACAGTTACAATCCGCCGCAGCGTCGCTTCAAGTTCTAAGCGGAGATGCAGTTTATTTAAAAGTGATTGCTCCCTCTCCGCTATCCTTGCAGCCCTTTTCCCAAAAAAAAATTAGCTCATAAGCAATGCATTTAATTTGTAAGTAGTCTGGCGAAAATAAATCAACAAATATTTCAATGATTAATCGCTTTTGATTTTTGTAATTTTCACACAGTATTGAAAGTTTGTAAAAATCGGTATTTAAAAATTGTATCACAGTTAATTAACTTGCATCTATTTTGTAATCATCAAAATTGTTTTGAAAGTTAATAAAAATTATTTCAATTCATCTTTAATTTACCGGTTTACATCAGCCAAAAAAAAGTTATTGCAACTGAACATAAGTAGAGAAAGAAACTAGACGAGAGAATGCTCAACTATAAGATTGATTTTGAATGTCAATAAAATAGACTATTGGCTCAGCTTTCTGTTCCTGTTCTGATTTGATCCCGTGATTTTCTTTATTTACAATTATAACAGCTTATCAATATAATTTCAACTAATGATTTCAAAGCTGAGCATCTGTGAAGAGTATTAGCTAGTTAAAAATGCTCAGTTTTCAATCAACTTACTCAGTTTGAATAAAAGGTTTAATCTTAAATAATAATTAAAAAATAATAACTAAATAATAATAACTCAAAAATGGTACAAAATACAAAATAAATATAATGGGTCATTAGTATTTTGAGCCACTTAAAAGCCACTTGGCTTGGTGTTAAGTTCAGGTAGCCACATCAGCTAATGCAGCTCTTTCGAAAAAAAATCGAAAGTCATGAAATACAATTAACAGTAAAATGAGACCAGCGTTCGATATATAGTCGCCATAGCTTTCGGTATGTATATGATGCACTTAGCGGGGAAATGGGTCAGCGAGCGAACGTCAAAACAAGAGTTCAATAAAAAAAACAAAAGAAATAACTTAAAAAGTCGACTTCAGTTTCGATTTCAGTTTCGTTTTCATTCGGAACGTCATCAGCAATTGCCATACGATAATTATTGATTGAAAATGAATAATGAATGCGTGGTGTTGTTGATTGGAGCCTGGCTTCAGTAACTGTTATTAGCATATATTTTTTCTTTGTTACAAATACATTTGAGCAAATCGCTAATTGCCAATTTCTGCCGGCAGCGTTGAACTTGATTTTGTTGACCTCTTTCAGCGCCAAGATGATCATCATCGAACCATCGAATCAATACTCTAAAAAAAAATGTTAAATCAATAAAACCTAAACTCTTTGGGCATGTGGAGAGCAAGCTCCAACATAAAGAAGATATTTTTTTTGAATATCCATTTTAAATGGGAGGCGTTTATTGCCCGTCAGCTATAAACCAGAAAACGAGAAACAACCGCTATTTGTGCGAGTTGTCGAATGCATAAATACCCTAGCGGAAATAATATAATATGACAGCTCTATACGATATTGTCTGCATAAAATATTGACTTACTTGATAAAAGAATAAATTATTGCAACTATTTTAAATGACTCATCTTTTGTATGCTGCTAAATTAATATCAATACTAATCAGTTGGACTGATAAGCCATCAGACAATGAAATAGACTTATTGAGTTAGTTTTTGTTTTTATGTAGTTTTAACAATATTCAAATTTATTAAATATTTGTTTTTGTTTAGTTTGGATTATGAAGAGTCTCAGGCACTAATTTGAATCTGAATTAAAAAACAGGACGGTGATTTAATATGATTGGCAGAGGTAAAGCTTACGAATTGGTTCCACATTTTTTATAATATTGGTTCTTGTAACTGGTTCTTAAAATATGTTGAATTTCCGTTCCGGTTTCACATGTATGCCACTAGTTGAGTCTAATTAAAATCCAGAGCTATAAATATAATATACCCCTTAAATGCGGTACTCTTTTCATATTGCCCCATATTTTAGGGTATTACAAACTATATTGCCTCAGTTTATACATGGTCCATTACCATTCCAGAGGCTTATAATTAAGTGCAGATCCGCGATTTGATGTCCGCTTCACGCGGCGACAAAAACAAAGCAAATCGTCAATCGCATAAGGCGATTGGAAATTCAGAAAAAAAACTCATTTAATAGAATTTAAAATGCGAATAACGGCTGTCCCCCCAAAGAGGGGGGGAAAACAACGCATCGCTTCAAGCTGTCAGCAGCAGCGATTGAAGTCGGCGTCGGCGTAGACTGAAATGGAGACTGAAATTGAGAGACTTGAGTTCAGTTCAGACTTCATTGATCTCGCGATTCTCGCTCATTGTATATAAATAAAGAAGCACTTCCCGGTAACTGTATCATTTCAGAGCCGGTCATCGCATCGAGAACATTGTCTAAGAACTGCTCAACAGATCCCAAAAATATAAAATGGTTAGTATACAAATAATAAATATTTAAAGTAATTATTTAAACTGTATCTATCTCTGTTTCCTTTAGAAAGTCCTGGTGCTCGCTTTATGCAGTTTGGCTTTGGTAGCCGCTGATGTTTCCCATCTCTTTGGAGACGATCATCATCATCACGAGGATCATCATCACCATCACGATCATCCTGGCTACAACTATGAGGCACCCAGCATACCCTTTGACCTGCCAGCCAAGGCGCCAGAGTCGACTTATCTGCCGCCAGCACAGCCCAAGCCTGAATATCTGCCACCTGTGGCAGCACCTAAGCCTGCCTACTTGCCACCTGTGGCACCAGCACCCAAGCCTGCCTACGTGCCACCCGTAGCTGCACCCAAGCCTGCCTATGTGCCACCTGTAGCAGCAGCACCTAAGCCTGAATATTTGCCACCTGTGTCAGCGCCCAAGCCTGCCTACTTGCCACCTGTAGCACCAGCACCCAAGCCTGCCTATGTGCCACCTGTAGCAGCACCTAAGGCTGAATATCTGCCACCTGTGGCAGTAGCACCCAAGCCAGCCTACGTACCTCCTGTAGCAGCACCCGTTCATCAGCCAGAGAGCAACTACTTGCCACCAGCCCCTGCCAAGGTCGCTGCTCCTGTCCCCAGCTTTAAAATACCGATTCCCTCGTATGCTGCACCACTGGAACCGGACAACACGTATCTGCCACCACAGGAGCATGTGGAGCCACACAGTGAGGATGGTTATCATTACGATGCACCCGCCAAGCGTTTCTCCTTTTAGCCACAAGTGATTGGCCAACCTCAATGTGTATATACTTATATGTATTCTAACTGTAAATTGTAAATTGCCCAGTTGCTTATTTATAATTCTAAAAAATATAAAACAAACAAAAACACCGAACTCAAAACTTGAACTTCAACCGAGGGCATAAATCCTCATTGATTCCAATGCAATGACAACATAATTATATCTAAATGTGAATAATACTCAAATAACAACTCCAAAATAGAAACCGTTTCATTCATGGGCAAAGCTAGTTTGTCAATCTATCAATCTGTCAGTCTGCTCGCATTTAAACACCCACAACCGCGAACAAATTAAACAACGCCAGTAGAGACAGCTCGACTCGGATATACCCTGTTGAATAACTATTAGATGTGCTCAATAAGAAAATACCTTTTGGTTAGAAAAATCTGTGCTTCTTAACAAAGTGACTTTTATTGCAACCGATTATCGTATGGTATTTATATATTTAAGAAATGTAGACTTGAAGAGTTCTTTAAATAAAGATAAAGATGAAGAATTTAGCTAATCTGAGATAATTAAACTTCTTTCCAAATTTAAGTCTCTATCTCTGAGATCAACTTGTTGATGCAGACGGACAGGTGGACTTGGCTAAATCGACTCCACTGATCAAAAATATATATAGTTTGTGGGGTTTGTCTGCTGCATCATACCCATTTGCAGGGCATAGAAGCACACTTCTCATCCAAAATTCCGTATGATTTGGGTTTTTGATTTTGTGGACCGTTTGCTCATTTGTTAATAAGCGTGAGTAATTGGAAGCTAGCAGCAAAAATTTGATTCTTTATGGCCCCCAATGGAGCTGATGATTTATGGTCAACAGCCAGCACAAACGTGGCCCATTGTTTTCGGCCACAAAATGTGTGAAGATGCCACGCCCCGCCCCCTCTCCGAACTTAAGCGCCCACTGGCTACCAATGCGTGAAAGTGAAATTAATGCGAAGAGGAAACGAATAATAAACTGTGTTTAATTTTAGTTGGCACTTTAATTTCAACGGAAACTTGTTGACAAACTTCATTTTCTATTTCAGGCATAATCGAATGCTAAATTTTTGCAGAACCAGTTCATTCACTTTTCTGATATGCTAATTAATTAGTTAATTTTCAATTTAAAGCCTTAAATGTTTTCATTCTACAATTGATATTGCGTTTTGGAAGCACCGTTTAATATAAAATATATACAAGCCATTAATTATAATGATTCCAAGTTCCCTGTTCTACTAGCTATTAATTCTGTTCATTTGGCAACTGGTTTCTAATTCTTCCTCTTCAGCTTCTTGTTTGTTTTAGTTTGTTATGAAACTATTCGATTAAGTTATGCAAGAATTTAATCAGCGTTAAATAAAAGAGAAAGGTTTCCAAACTCCAGTAAATTGAGCGCAAAAATATACAAAATAGACAATCAGTTTATAAAATCGTAGATTTTATATTGATTATCAATAATATGTGTACGAAAAGTATAGCATACATAGAAGCTGATGAACAGATAAATAATCAGCTCTCCATTCTATGTACAAATATTTTATTCTGTGTACACAACAAAATAACTGCCATTCATTTAAGAAATTAAAATTCCCTTTAAGGCATGAATAATAATTTCCCAAAAATCATAATCGATTTTCATAAGTGCGACCTTTTTGTCATGGCTCGACTCCCAGTCTTAAAGCTGTCTGTTACATAACTTCATTAACGGCTAGAGGATATAAATACGCAAAATAAATTGAATATTCGATTTTTTGCCATACGAGTTACAGAATATCAATGTACAAGTCGGCTACGATTTTTTTATTTCTGATCACGGTTTGACCTCTAAATTAATCATACATTTGAAGTGAAAGATGTGATTTTTAGAAAAGTCTATGAATTGGCTTATAAAATAAGCTTACACAATTTATTTAGCAAAGGGTTGAGGCATCTTTGAGCACACATAAGACCGAATAAGGTGTTTCTTAAGTGCTTCTGCTTTTATCTACAAGCTAAACAATCACAAAGTTCTCTCAGCTCAAAAACAAACATCGGCTTTTGTCAGTGTTTAGACGTTGTTTGTTTTTATAAAATAAATTGTTACTTACTCAAAACTGTTGCCAACTTTTAGGCATCTTTTTGAGTATCCTAAAGATATGCTTTAAAATCATATCTTTGATTGGATTACTATTTATAAATACACAAAAGAAATCAAGCTATAAATAGTTTCCATTTGAAATCTGCGTATAAGCCAATTTAGATCTGCCGATCACTGATGAACAATAAGTGGGTTGACATATTCAAATTCAGATTGTGGTAAATCAAAAGTAGAAGGTCAACAATTGTCTGAAAGAAGTCTTACAACAATCTTGACGCCCAATCAGCAGCCATTAAATCGATCCAATAAAAAAAAGCAATAAATTCATCAATCAATAGCACTTTGTCCAGAACTAGATGAATAGCTGAACAGTTAGAAAGGCTCCTACAATCTTGGTGACTATCGAGCAGAAGCAACAAGCGGAATAACATCAGATCTTAAACCGGTTAATTGAATTTATTTCTGAAAGTATTTTGGCAGACTTACGTATTTATTTATGTGCCGAACTATTAAAAATCCCCATTCTAAATCGCCACTTATTTTTTAGTTAAACCTTCTTTTAAATTCCTTGGATATATTGCGCATCTATTCCAGGTTTAGTATACCCTGAAAAACTGACAAAAGTGTATAATGAAGTTAAGCAAAAGTTTGTCACGAAGTGAAAGGAAGCAACTCGAATTCCATATGATATATATATATATATTCTTGATCAGCATCAACAACTGAGTCAGTTCACTTATGTTTAAGGACTTCAAATATGGATTATGATGACTTTTAAATCGATGCAAAGCAGTGATCGTTAGCAATAAAGACCACAATTGTTAATTTATAGCCTTCCAATTGATTTTTGATATACCCAGACTTTTTATTGAACAACTGTAAGTAGAAGGTATCTTAATATTGAACAAAATACGTTCAGCAAGCATTTAACAGGTATTTAACAGGGTATTTTCTAGTGGAGCTGCCTTCGACTGGAGCATTTCAACTTGTTTTAACTGTTGGAATAATTCTCAGGCCGTAACCTGAAATATTAGCAGCAGCTTCCGTATGCAAAAATAGTACTCAGTTTTCGGAGACACACAACACACACACTCAAACACACACATTTATAATGGATTCTTCATAAATCGTGATTAATGATGAGTGACTAACTACCAGTCAGAAGGCATTCAGAGTTCTCAGCGGTGGCAATCATGAAAATCAGAACGAATCTCGCACATTATTTCGACATACATTTCAATTTTTGTGTATCGTTTGACGAGCTGTGAATACTGTAATTAAAGTCATGCCTCGATATGGTGTATCATTCAAAGACCTTGTAGAAAACAAATAAAACATAACCATTTGAATTTTTTTTCTCTTTTTTCACAAATAATTTATCTTTATTTATTCGAGTTTGCAATTCAACAATAACTAAATACTTTGACTCGAGTTCGTTTTCGATTTCGATTTCATCTTCATTTGTCTCTTTGTACTTTTGATGTTTAGTATTTTGTTATTTTGTGTGCGTGGGAAGAAAAAACGCACAGCAACGGCATTGTTAAAGATTTGGATTAGGATGCGATAGTTGAGGATATAGATTGGATAGTTGAGGATTAAAGCTAAACGTTTTGCAGTTCCAAGCGAGCATTTAGAGTGTAGAAAGCGGGATCGGGAACAGAAATGGGAAATGGAAAGAGGAGAAAGGAAAAAGATATATATGTATGTGTATATGTATATGTAAATAAAAACGAGAAGAAATTGATATTGAGTATTAGGTATATATTAAATAGACAATGTTAATATGCTAGAGGCCCTGTCTTTAATAGCGGCGCTGACGATAGAAGCGTCTTACATAGACTGGACGACGATATTGATAGCCGCTCTGGCTGCTGTACGCATGTCCTGCCACCTGTGGCGCCAAATGCTGCACACGCTGCTGCAAAATTGGCTGCTGCAACTGCTGCAACTGCTGATGCACCTGTGGCACCAAATGTTGCACACGCTGCTGCAACTGAGGCTGGGCATAGGCAAAGTTCTGGGCGATGGCAACGGGCCGGGCAATGGGACGTGCCTGCGTCAGTACTGGTCGTTGCACGGGATGTGCCACAGGACGTGGCGCGGCAACTGGTCGTGCTGGTGCCGGTGCCGGTGCCGGCTCATCGATATCAATGTACTCAGGTTCGGGTGTGGCAATGTCCTGCGGATTCGGTCCCTGTGTAGCAGAGTCCGGCAACTGAGCACAAGCAGCGCAGCCAAGCAGCGCCAGAGCAATAAAAACGAACAGTTTCTGCCACAAATAAGAAGCAAAACAATATTTTGAGTTTGAAATGAACAGCAGAATATCATTAATAGTATTTTTAACAGTAAATAATATTTACAGTGCTGCAATGCAACCTGCAGCTTAAAGCCATGTCTTCATTCGTCGGCTCAGTTAGTTAAGGCAGTTAAGTATTTTCTAGACCAAATGTAAAGCCTTTCATCCTCACTTGCATCTTTACATAAGGGTGCTCACTTTAAAGGTTGTTTCTACACTACTGATCAGATCAGACTTTGAGGCAGTTTCCTTTAAAAGCTATAAGTTGATTGAATTGTTTTTTATAACCTAAGCCCATTCAAAAAGTGAAAAGTGTTTAATCAAGTTGTGTAAGAATGTGTAACAGGATGTATAAGCATATATATAAGCATATATATTCTTGATCAGCTTAGTCGATTCAGTCGATCAACCTTAAAGATAACATTAAGTTCGCTTAAGAAACACAGCTTTTGTCAAACAAAAAGCAATTTCATTTTGAATAAACTATATGCAGCAAGGATTGAACATATCTTCTAGTCGGGCACTCTCATCTGTGGCATTCTAACCTGTTTTCAATAAGAAATTGCTTTCATAAATATCTAAAACTGTTAAATTCTTTTTTAATATCAAAAGTCAAATTTCTTGTTGCTTATATACAAAAATCCATCCAGTTCTATATTGAGTTCAGTTAGGTGAGGTTATTTATTTTTATATAAAAAAAAGACATCCATTTCTACATTGAGTTGAGTTGAGTTAAGTTAAGTTATTTTTAGCTGTTGTCTAGGTGCGAGAATGAAATTTATGAGTATCCCACTCGAGGCTGTCCGGTTCGCAAATGAAGTTGTGCACTTGAGTTGGGAGCACTCCAACATAATGTAAATGTTCTGGATTCCACACACACACACAAACCCTAAACATAAATTTAAATGTGTATATTTTGTTGAACACTTGTCACTTTTGTGGTTTAAGACTTGTCCTTGATACACTTTGAAAGCACTAATATTCATTATTCAGTTATGCTTGCGAGGATCACATACCATTTCGGATTGGAGGTTATATATTTGTATGTTTTTTGGTTATGCAGGAAAATTTCTCGTCCAGAAGAGCCGCACGAGCAATTTACACTCAAGAAGTTCAAATCACAAATGATGATGAGTTGGGCAGTTTCTATGAAATTTATACTATAACTGCTTGGCCGTCCAGTTCGGTTCAGTTCGGTTTGGTTCGGTTCGCTATGTGGGTCTGAAGAGAAACAACCAGCAGAAGCAGAAGCGACGACCGCCAAAAAAAACTCGATGAAACACATAAAGTAACGCTGCCAACAATAACAAGCTTGGCAACAACACGAGCAACATTAACAACATCAAACAAAAACAAATCAAAATTTAAATTATTTAATACGTTATTGGCCAGAAACGACCACAGCTAGAAGTGGTCACATGTCTTTAAGTAAAGTCAAAAAAACATCGGCATGCCGCGTATCAGTCGACAATCCAATATTCAAAATCTCAAATCCAAACAATCGCATAACAACCATCGCCAATCACTTTGGTGTCGTCACGTCGTATGCATGACGCATCCGAGTCAAAGACTAAAATAAACAACGCAGAACAAACCAACCATAGTCAAATTAAAAGCATGTAAGTGTATTACAATCGGGAGTGCCAGACTTATAGGTATTCTGTACAACTTACATTAAAATTCAGGGAGATAATATTAACCCGATTAAAATGTGGTGCCAAATTATGAAGAGTAACCAAACCGGAACCGAAACCGTTAATCTAAGTTGACCAATTGAATTCAGAACTTTTTTCTGAGCTGAGAAGGTTTAACTCTTTAGCTATCGTCAGCTTATACAGATTTAGAATATATATTCTTTATTCACAACTTTAAATATACCCATTTTAAGTAAGTACAGGGTATAATTACATGATTTGCCTTGTTCTCTCTCTCTCTATCTCTCTCCTTCTCGCTCTCTCCCTTTCTTTGCTCTCTTAAATGCGTGTGGCATATTCCTGAGTGCTTGGCACGGCTCGTGTCTTAAGCGAAGTTCGTTGCCTAAGTCTTTTGATTCAGCATTCTAGAATTCAATCTAATTTGCATAACATTTTGAAAGAATAATTTTTTTAAATGAAGTATGGCCATCTTAATTATGTAAAGTTCTCAACTTTTATTTTCTTTTCTTTTGTGGGTTGTTCATAAATCTGTCTAACTTTGGGCTTTTTTAAAGCAATTTAGAGGCATTAAAGGTTTAGAGGCACAGGTTTCAGTCCACTTTTGTCGCAAGCATCCAAAATCTTTTGATAAACCTCAACTTGACTTGAACATGTCGAGAGTTTTATGTTTGTTGTGGAGATTGTCCAAAAGCCCATCGAATTGTTTGCCTGCTCACTTGACCTCTGGCACAAAAACAAATAAACACACAACTGAACAAAAACCAAAACAATTTAACGACTTTCGATCACTACGAATATCATTTCCGTTTACGAAAAACAGCTCGTACATTTATTTGTGTGGGGGGAATTACATTCACCCAGCCAGGCCAACAAGTGTTGAGCCACTTGAGCCTCTAAAAATGCAGCCAAGGTCAACATTTTACACAGGAAATGCCGCCGGCTAGGCTCACTAGTGAATGGGCCCATTAAAATGAGTTAGAACTTTAGGCTTGAGCGTGTGGATTCTTTTTAATTGTGTGACATCATTGCTAAACTGCCTTTCACCATCTGATTAATTGTATCTTTGTCATTGCAAAACAGCTGGTAAAAATTTACAGTGATGGTAGAAAAATCAGCACTCTTTTCTGAGATTTGCTTTAATGTTTTATGTGTTTTCGTTGCTTATCTAATGCGACCACTGAATACAAGGAAAAAAACAAGACTATTAAATACACAAAGGTTCATGGATAATAATTTTATTAGTGTGGACTGGGTTAAGACATTCATGGATTAACAAAGTGATGTTGAAATATTGGCCAACGTGTTTTGCCTTATGCAGATAATCAAAAAGAACAAAGAAAGAATGTAAAGACAATTTTTTTTTGAAAAGCCAAAATCTAGAAGGGGTTTTCGATCTGTTTTGCTTATATATTTTATCATTCTTACACTTATGAGCTCTAAAACATACATATTTGTATTTTGGTGCTATTTTTTCGACCTCAGTTATATCCTATATGGAAATAAGTGAATTAAGAGTTGCGCATTTTTTAAATGTTTCTTATTTATTGATATTTTCACGGTTATTAGAAAAATTGAAAAGTAATCAATAATGACTTGTGCTGTAGCATATTAAATGTCAAGTCGAAAAAAACCAAGCATACATTAATCTCCCATTAGCAACGCATCGTATCAGATGTATATCATACGTCAATTTATTGTTGCGTCAACATATTTTGTTGACTGGCCACAAATATAAAAAAAAATTGTCATTTAAAATGGCAAACGGAAACTAAATCAAAACAGAGACAGAATCACAAAACTAAAACAAATTTAGATTTAGTTCATAAATTTGTCTTTTTGCAGGGCGTGGCAGATTTATTGAGTTATCGTAAATGAATAGATGATGGCTTTTAACAAATATCGCCCATTTTATACATGTTTATAGCCATAATAATCAAAGAGTCATTTCATCTTCTTTTTGGCCAGCTTGTTTTGCCGCGCACCGGAACCAAAAATAAAGTCTTTGCCAAATTTGCATAGTGGCAGCAAGAGTTGATAAAAATGTGTATAAAAGTCTATATATATAATTATATATATATATATATATTATTTAATCGATAGAACCGGTACACAAAAAGGCTATCAATAATAAAATCAAAAGCCGTGAGCCGAACCAAACCGAACCGAATCGATCGTCGGCATCATTAGCCAAGCGCACTAAAAAACTGGCCCAATTGAAAGCGAATGGAAAGCCCAAAATCAGAAGCAGCCAAATTACTTGTGATCATTAACCTTGTCAGCTGACTTAAGCAACGCCTAATTCAATTATAATGCTTTAAGCGTGCTGCCGTGACAATAGCTTCAAGTATTATATAAATTAAGTACACGACCTGTTGGCCAATCCATGTTTTTTTATTATGATCGCTTACAAGCGACACATGCAATATAGCGATAAGAACAATGCGCACCATTAATCCGATCAAAAACAAGCAAAAGTGATCTGTAATTGAGGGTGATCGACTTGCAGTTTTACTGGAGCATATCTGCAGGAAGAGAGATCCTCGATTATAGTCCGATACCAAATGTGGAAGAGAATATTGAAGCTAAAAATAACAGATGGACAGATAGTAGCATATTGACCTCCCTATTGATATTTAGCGATACACTTCAATACTCAGCCCCCTTGCTCTTAACGTCTCTGATGTCTGTCAGGCAGCTGAACACGTCTATCAAAAATCTATAAAACACTTGATAGGTTCGATACAGAATTTTGTCAGCCTTTCAACAGGCTACAGGGTATTAATATTAAACTGCCCATCAAAGCGTTTCCCACGTCTAAAAATAATGTTCGGTAAACGCTTAAAGACACACCTCGTTCTTCAGACAGCTGCTGCTGGTGTCGCTTTGGTATTTGCATTTGAATACGCTGAATAAGATGTAAATACAACAAACTACGACAACGACTAGTATAGTATTACTATTGCTGATAAATTTGCATGGCTGGGCACAGTCAACGAGCGTTTGCTCCATTGTCAACCGCACAAATTGGGCAGCTTTTGTTTACTTTAACATTTCAATCGACCACACATAAAAATGACAATCTTTTGCTAAATAAGCAATGCCAAATTGAGTTGCTAACTTAAGATATCCAAGCTTCTTTAGCATAAGCTGAACATAACAATAATGAATTAAACAAAGAAGCTGCTTAAAGTGCACAATTTTAGAGAAAAAACACACATGTTGCAAGCGACGACTTGGCCTTGACTAAATTGCGCTGAAGATTCTTTATCTGTGTGAAATTAGCTACAAGCAACTCATTTGTTGTTGGACAAGCTTTGCTCCTGTCAAACACTTAAAGTGATGTTTGTCAAGTGTCGACAACAATTAATAGTAAATAACTGACATATTTCCGCACATTCACCACATTAGCATTATAAATATTCAATTAATTACGCATAACGCATAACAGTAAATACCCGGTCTATATATACCCTAAATGCATCACTAATTGGAAAAAAGTGTATAATGAAGTTGTTCCAAATTTGAATATATGAATATATATATGTATATTTGTATGAATTAACCAAACGAATAGCAGAATTAGAGGCATCAAATTTAAAAGATAAGTTTCCTTATACCATACCCAGATCATATTTATTCGATTTGATTGATAACCGCAGCCATTTTGCGAATATCGATACAAATCAATTATCGATAACAATAAAATAAAGATAAAGCCTTCCAATTGATACATTATATACTCAAACAACTTCAGCCTTAAATATTTCAGTGAGCTTGATTGAGACACACAGATTTGGTTATTCACGACGAATTTTTCTATTGACAGCTGTGTTCAGGGTATCTCTCAGTCGAGTACTCGCAACTGGAGCAGTCCAACTTGTTTAGTTTGTTTACCTTCTCTGTCAAGTTATGAGTGTATCAAATATTTAAAGGCATCCAGCGTACAAATTTATTGCAGACAAACAGTCAAACTTATGTAGAATGTTGTGTTGAGCACTCTAGTGATTTATAAACGCTTCAATAAATTGTATTTAAATGGCTGCTCTCGAGCAAATAAATAAAATGTTGCCTTAAGTATTTCCGCCTCCGCATTGAGCCAATCATATTCATGACTATTTTTTTATATTTTGTTTAATTTCTGTAGGTCCCAAATACTTGACCCAAACAACTAACTGACTGACTAAGTAGTTCAATCAAATGCAAAATAAAATAACATTCCTCTTTCTCTTGCTACATCTATATTTATATCTATTTATTTTTTGTTCGTTTTTTGCCGTTTCCAATAATCGCCACGCGCTGTGAAAGCTGCCAGCGATGTTAAAATATAATTGGCCCGCAGAGAATTCATTATGCAAATTGATACGGCAAGCCGTAGAACAACAAATAGCGCTAACATAAAACTAGACACAAGCCAGTCAGCTGGATCTAATCATTATTTAACGTAGTAATTAGCTTTTATATCGCCAGCAAAAAACCAAACGAATAAAAAATGCTATAATGATGGTCGTCAGCTTAGACCCGTTGGCAAAATGATGGCCAAAACGTTAAGCAAATCAAAACTTTAAGATTAGACACTTTGGCACCTTTTGTGTTGGCTCGTGCCTCGAAACTTTGACACTTTGAACTTTGATAAAAAAAAATCATCAAAAAAAATCATTGAACAATTGTTAATCGAATGAAGCGCAATTTGAACACGCAATTTGTCTAGATAATATCAAAGAAGATAGATAATGATCGAAGAAACATGTTTGCAGTTCGCTTGAACTTCATTCATATTTATGGTGACAAAACTAGTTCATACAGTCGGAAAAAAAACGATTTAATATTTTGAAAATCGTTTTGAAAACCTGGTTTTTCAATTCGCAAAAATATACAAGAAAACATAATAAAAAAAAATAAACATAAATAAACATATGAAAAATGGTTTCGATATAAAATAATTCATAAAGTATTTATGTGAGTGGAATGATTAAAAATAATGTTTAAAGTAACAAAGCAGCTTATAATAAGAATTAACTGTACAAATATATAAAACTCAAATCAAACCCGCAATTATAAAACAAACACACTGCGTTTCACAAACGTACTTTTAAATAATAAGTTGAGCCTCCCTTAAAGATTTTCTAAAGTTCAGATCGATTTTTTTTCTCAGTGTAACTAAACATATTTGCGCTATCGATAAACATCTAAACCCGTTGGAGCACTTAGCTTAGGTAAGCAAAAGACAAACTAGTTGATTTAAATGTTTATACTCTTTTATCTCTGTCATTCAAGTTAATTTGCACAGAAACAAATGGCTATAATCTTTGTCGCGATAGCATCTTTTGTATTTGGTTGTTGTTAGTCAAGTTGATAACTCGTTTCGACACGTGACGCAGTTGGCCAAAAGAGCAAAAAAAGGTTCTCAATCGCCCGCCACAGTGTCTGGCCAAGATGTAAAGTTCTACACGGTGTCAATGGCCTAGCTAATTGTAAGAGATCTACATAATCTGTTGTGCGAGTGTGTGTGAGTGATATATTATGCGTGTGTGTATCAAAATATAAGTAACTGCTCTTTGACATTGTTTCGCTTGTTGCGCTTTTTTTCCTTTTTCTATTGGCTTTACGAGTATTCGTTTTGTTGCTGTGCATCTTTATAAATGACTTCGAATGCGATTGTGGTGTGTGTGTGTGTGCGTGTGTGGTTTTGTGTGTAAGGCCAAGGTTAAAATTTGTAAAGAGATTGTAAACATTGGATAATTTAATTTTTTCTTGTTTGTTTCTTTTTTTCTTCTTTTTTTTGTGTGGTTTCTTTCGGTTCGCTGCTGCTGCCTCATTTGCATTTTGGTTGTGCTCTGATGTTTGACACGTATTATGGATTTTTCTTTTGACAAGTGCCTGTCAGCTACAGGGCCCTCATGGCGCACGACCCACATTGTTGTCACACACACTCACGCACACACACACTCGCACACACACACACACTCGCACACTCACAACACTGGCTGACGTGCCGTTAATTGATTCACGCAGAGCTGCCAGCAGTTTCCTGCCATTTGGTAGCCAGTTGGTAGTCAGTCGTCAGTATTTAACAGCATTTGCGTGACAAAAGCCACCCAGAGGCATTATGAATGGTTCAAGTCAATACACAAATATATATATGTATATACATATATTATATCTAAATAAATGACTATGAGTTAGCATCAATGATCTGCTTGTGTTCATATCTATCACATTGTTCAAACTTAATTGAATTTTAATAGCCAACAATATGGTTTGTTTTCTATTCCCCAAATACATTAAAAATGAGAAAAGGCATACTATGAAGTGAAAGAAAACTGAGTAACTGACAGAAGGAGGCATTTACGAACCAATAAATTAGATATTCTTGATCAGCATCAACAGCCGAGTCGATTTAGCAGAAATATCAACTTCGTCTCAACATATTCAACAACTGTAAACATTTCATTAAGATCAGATAAGAAACACAGAATTAGTTAACAAAAACCGTATTTTCTCATTGAACAAACTGTTATCAAGTATGTTTACTATTTAAGACCTGGGTCAAGGGTGTCTCCTCGTCGAGCTCCCTCGACTGCTGCATTCTAACTTGTTTTTTTTATATTTTTATTGGTTGTTGTCTGCTCGCGCCTTGATATTATGGAAATCGTGCTTAGGCCTCAAAAAACCAATTCAATTACAAGATGAAACATCTTAATCCCCACACCCCCTCGTCGGATAGCACTATGCTATATATATTTAAACAAAGGCTGAGCTAATGAGCTGAGCTGATTGAGCGGCTGTCCACAAGTCGGGAATAAATGGCAACAAATAATTGGCAATTTTTTATTTGCTTTGTTAAACGCTAAACGATTTTGTTCGCGCTTCGTTTATAATTCATAATTCGCATCTGTTGTGGTTTTTCATGTTGTTTTCTTGTTGTTGTTGTTGTTTTGGTGATGCTACTTAGAAAAGATTTTGATTTATTTGCAATCACTTGAACGCTCAGAAGGTTAATTGTGGTTAAACGTCTATTAAACTATTGATTAATTTGCAGTCAGACAAAAGAAACGTGTCTGCCACTGTGTGTGTTTGTCTGTGTGTGTGTGGGGGTGTTTTAGCGGTAAATTATTTGCAATATCAGTTAATCTAATTCGGATAAGGAAGTCAAGATCAGCAATTAAAGGAAATTAGCTTTAAACCACTGATCATATACAAACAAAGTAAGGATTTATAATTAACTATAACTAATCAGTATTTTGGGAGTGATAAATCTTCTCAACTTATTCGATTCATTCATAACTCGAGTGAGTAGTATTCACAGAAAGCTTGCTTCTCAGCAGCTTGGAAACCAACCAAAAGTCAGCTCCAAGTTGTACTTGACAACTGAAAGTAGGCAACAGTTTTAGCAGCTTAAAATAAATATAAATATTAAACAAACTAAAGCACAACTTCAGGCTGAAGTTTGGCAAGAGTTGCTCACTTATACTTAAGCACAATCCGTTTATCTAAGCGCAATCATGATTGCGTTAACAATTTTCATGCGTGGCTGACTTTAAGGTAAATTTTTTCAGCTGCTGCTGTCAGAATGTTTCACATAACTCTTAACCCCGAGCCGTCTACACAAATCATCGCAATAAGTGTGTGTGTGTGTAAAAAATATAAAGTGCGTTTGCTGACTTTGTTATACCCTGAAAACAATAAAAATCGAAAAAAGGTACAATAAAGTAATGCCAAAGTATGTAATGGGCAGAAACAGATATCTACAAGCCCATAAAATATATATTCCTTGTTCATGAGCAACAACAGCCGAGTCGATTTAGCCGTATATATGAACAAGCCGATCTCAGCGATTAAAAAAGCTATCATCTTCAAATTTGGAATATAAGTTTCAGATAAAGTTCATCATTAAAAAATGGGTTTTCCATTGTAAAGGTAAAGCCTTACAGCTGATATCTAATATACATAGAAGTATTATTGATCAACACTAAAAATGTAATTAAAATCGTCTGGAAAAGCTACTATTAGTAAGCTTACTAAACATTTTTAAGAGAATCTGTTAGTCGAGCCCGACTAGAGCATTCTGACTTGGGGCTTCTGTCGCTGTTTTTGTTGTTGTTGTTGTTCTTGTTGTTGTACACACCTCACTTTGGCTGTTTGTTGTCTGCCGATAACAATCAGCAGTCCAATTCCATGCCAGGGGCAATTTCGCCTTTGATTGATTTACAAGAGAGGATTTCAGTTGTTTTGTTTTTTGCTGTTTTGCAAACGTTGCGTATGCGTAATTAGAAAACATGACGATCTACTCAGGCGCTCGAAATAGAAACAATGATGTCGATAAAGTCATAATTATAATCTGTTGACTAATAATAAATTTGATTATATTTTGAAATTAATATTCAGGCAATAGCTATTGGTTTTTTTGTTATCTACGAACAAATTCCAGTTAAGATAAAAACATTTTGCCGACGGCGCCATATGTTTGGCGTACAGCCAGATTTGATTTTAGAAGTATTAATATTAATTAATTTGTTGCTCAAATTATTTACATACATTTGCGTGTTGTTCTGTCGCTGGGAAGAGCTGACTCTACCCGAATATAAATAACTTGTATGGGAAATTACACCCGGATGGAATAAGTCATTCATACCAATGGAATCCATGCCATTTGTCTGTATTTGTCTGTCGACTGTCTCTCGTTACACGGCATTCGATAAGGTCATCACGGCAAACTAATGAACTTGTTCTACGCGCAGCTCAAACAATGAATCTGCCAACTAATCAGCACAATGCGTGCCGAATCTTTTGACATCTCGAAAATAATCTCAAAACTATAATGCTGTAATCATAAATCATGCAAAAAACGCACAAGCCACAACTCGGATACTCAAGTGGCAGCCACACGTTGCAGCTGCAGCCAAGTCAAACACAATAACAACCAACAACTAGACAAAAGACGTAAAAATAACAAGAGGGCTCGACATTAGAGGGACTGGCAGACTGGCGTATACCCTGTAATGTTACTTTGCATATGCTAAACTTAGTTATGCTATTGTTGTCTAATCATTTATTTATTTAATATAAACTAAATTCTGAGTATACATTTTAAGCGATTAAAATTTAAAACATATTTTTGGAAAAGTGAAATAAATAAATCAGAACTAATTTGAACAGTTAAGCTAAAATTTAAAATAAAAAAAATATAGTAAAAAAAACCATCTTGACTTACACACCTACTCATATAGTTGCTGAGAACAAATACATATATAGATTGATTGGTGGAAAACAATTCTATAATCCAAATCTAAGATCTTCAGCTTTAATAATTTGTGATACCACCCTTGCCACCCTGTGTCTGCTATGAGCAATTGTTTACAGGGTATAAAGACATAAATCACGCCCGAGAGCGACACTCGTTAAGACGTTAATCAAAAGCAATCCAGAGAGTCGCGCGCGAAGGGCGCGTGTCTTCGTCAAAAGCAGCAGCAGCAACATTTGAGCAACATTTGAGCAGCAGTTGAGGAGCAAGTGAAGCCGTCGTGTCCAGCTGCAGCTATGGCCAAATCGAAGGCCAAATAACTAATGCTTGTGTAATTACACTCGGGCCCTGTGGCAAAAGACGTTGCTCAACGAATTGCAATTGCAAGTTGCAAGTTGTAAGTTGCAGTTGCACTTTTTTTGGGTGCCTTAATGAAGCCAACGGCAGCAGCAGCACCAGCTCAATTTATTGACTAAATGACTGATGAACTGACGACAGCTGGTGGGAATTGAGTCGTCGCCACATTTCTATATTGATTTTGGCTCTAACCGAGAACTGAGTACTGAGAACTATAAGCTGAGATTCGGATTCGGATTGGGGCACCTTGAGTGCGCCCAAGTATGGCAAATACAGGTTGCTCGGCGACAGTCAAGCATCGTTATGCGTTTATATTTATAGCCATTATGGGTTACACTATGGATGCATACATGGAATTATGGATTTGCTAAGCAATCGACAAACATTAAACAAACGACCCGCCTGAGAAACCAAAACACGGCTGCTTGACGTGCTCGGTATTTCCGACTGTGATTTATTGGAGATGCCATAATTGATTGATTTGACACTGTCCAGGTCACGTTAACCTTTGACTGCAAAGTGTACATACATATTATTATTAGCTATATATAATTATTAGCTAAACTGGGATTAAATCTCCTTATGCTTATACTCTTTATATATGTATGAGTAGGAAGGGTATAATGAAATAGTGCAAAGGTATGTTACAAGCAGAAGGAACCAAATCCGATCCCTTGCGCGTATATCAATATTAATAGATTTCCGATAGCAATAAATCACCATTTAGGTTTTAAAGATTATACATATTATATAGCCAGGTATAATATTGATCAACTGTAAAGCACTCATTAAGATCGACGAAGTGAGACAGATCTCGTTAACCATTCACAAATGAATATCAGCAAACCTTTTCTGTATTCAGGGTATTTCCTAGTCGAAAAAGTTCGAGCACTCTTTCAGATATCTTTAATGAAAGTGCTAACTTATTTTTTATGACGTATACATAATATATATTAATATAATTAAGTTGCGGTCGTTTGTGATGATGACTTTAACTCTTATACACTGGTTAGTGTTAAATTGATGGATACAAGGAACTTGTTAGCTGATTAGGTAATTGTTTGAACGATTTTGATTTGTTAACAAGCTAAAAGATAGATAAATTAAGTAAAACTTGATCATTTTATGACAGACTTTTTCGACAATAGTTTTGAGATTGCCGCAAAAGTCAATCGTAAAATCAAATTTTACCTATCAAATTTGACATTCTTCCACAATAGTTCTAAGATTGTCGTAGAAGTCAGAAGCTATAAAATTGGTTGGGCCGTTCTCTAATTTGTCTTGCTGTGCTTAATACTTTAATTACACAAATCATTAAGATTGACAGCGTAGTCAGTCATAAAAATATTAAAATAAAATATTATATAAAACAAATAGCAAATATTTTTATATTTTAATGACAAAGAAGTCATTAAAATATTAAGCACAGAAAACCAATAGACAAAAGTTCAAGGATCGTCAAAGAAAAACTGATTTTTTAAGCTGCAATTGTTCGTTTTAGGGAGCTGTCACTGTGCTTACTGTACTGTATATATATGCATATGTTTCCAATTCAATTCAATCTCAATTTCATGCTGCTGCACTTGAACCGTTGGTATTTTGACTGCTGCTGGTGGTGGTGGTGGTGGTGGCATTTATTGTGGTGCCGGCGCTAATGACCGCCGCCATATATCTTTGAAAGCGTCAACAGGCTGTCAGAACTGACGCCGCAGAAGGTTAACTGCCGTTAAGACTTCGCACTTGGCCACACTTGGACATTGGCCAAGTGCAGAAATCCCAACACATAATTGCTATTTGCTTATTGTTGATTGTGGCTTGTTGTTTGTTGATTGTTGTTGTTATTGTTGTTGTTGTAGAATTCTTCTTTATTTTTGAAACGAACATTTACAAAAGGTTGCCTTTGCAACAACAAAGGGTTCCATTAACTGATTGCTTTATGCTAAGAATACTTAAGTCTGGGAATCGAGGGCAGCATCTCTATCTAAAAGGTAAACGGCCTGGCGGGCTTATTGTAATTGTAGCCATCGGGACCCAGGGAACCAGCTTCGGGTGTCGGGGGGGCGCCGGGCTGGTATCTGGGTGGTGCAGCTGGACTAGAATGAAGAGGACCGTACCCAGCAGTACCTGCCGGAGGTGCGGGTGGGCGTGGCTGGTAAACAGGTGGTGCGGGAGGCTGCAATAGTGGCGGTCCATAAACGGGAGTAGGTGCCAGTTGTGCGCGTGGTTGTAGTGAGCGTGGCTGATACACAGGTGGTGCAGGTGGGCCGGATGGAGGAGGACCATAGCCGGGAGTGGGAGCTGGAGGAGCTGGTGGCTGAGATGGAGGAGGACCATATCCGTTAGAGGGTGCCGGTGGTGCGGGTGGTGTGGGTGGACGGGGCTGATAGACAGGTGGTGCAGGTGGTTTAGATGGTGGCGGTCCATAGCCGGGAGTGGGTGCCGGTGGTGCAGGTGGTGTGGGTGGGCGTGGCTGATAGACAGGTGGTGCAGGTGGACCAGAAGGAGGAGGACCGTAGCCGGGAGTGGGAGCTGGAGGAGCTGGTGGCTGAGATGGAGGAGGACCATATCCGTTAGAGGGTGCCCGGTGGTGCGGGTGGTGTGGGTGGACGTGGCTGATAGACAGGTGGTGCAGGTGGTTTAGATGGTGGCGGTCCATAGCCGGGAGTGGGTGCCGGTGGGCGCGGCTGATAACTGGGTGGTGCTGGTGGTTGAGATGGTGGTGGACCATAACCATTAGTGGGTGCCGGTGGTGCAGGTGGGCCGGAAGGCGGCAAATACTCAGGTGCTGGCTTTTGAGGACGTGATGGCTGTGGACGTGGCCTTGGCTGTGTGGGTGGTGGTCCATATGCAGTTGGTGGTGCCGGTGGCGAAGGACGCTGCGGAGTGGGACGAGGCCTTGGCGGCTGCTGCGGCTGATCGGGCGGCAAGTATTCCGGTCCAGCCGGTGGTGGCGATGGAGGCTGCGTCTGCGGTGGTCCATAAGACGGACCTGGCACAGTGGGTTGTGGACGTGGTGGTTGGGTTTGTGGTGGTCCATAAGATGGCCTTGGCACAGTGGGTTGTGGACGTGGTGGTTGCGTTTGTGGCGGTCCATAAGACGGAGCAGGCACAGTGGGTTGTGGACGTGGTGGTTGCTTTTGAGGTGGTCCATAGGATGGAGCGGGTCCCGTCGGCGCTGGCCGAGGTGGCTGTGTCTGTGGCGGACCATATGAAGGACCCGGAGCCGATGGCGTCGGCTGTGGACGCGGTGGCTGCGTCTGCGGCGGACCATACGAGGGCGCAGGACCCGTGGGAATTGGCTGCGGCGCTGGACGCGGTGGCGGCGTCTGGGGCGGGCCATAAGAACCACCTGGTTGCGAAGGAGCAGGTCCGGGAATCAAACCGGAATCCTCAATGCCATTGCCAGTGGGCGGCAGCGGAAACGGTTGCGATGGCTGCTTGTAATGGTATCCATCCTCGCGTAAATCTGTGTCCAGGTGCGAGACATCCGCATGGACGCTGGCAGCGAGCAGCGCCGCCAGAGGCAGTAAAAAGCGCTGCGAGATGCAAAAAACACAACAGACACAATTTTAGAACTGAATGCAGTTCAAGTCAATCAAGACATTCACACAGATCACACTCACCATGCTGGCTCTAACGTTAGCTACAAATACGATTCTCTCACACAAAAACTTGCAACTATTTTTCTTATTTTCTTTCTAATTTATTTTTTACCGGTTTGAGCGCACACGAAACTGAAACTGGACTCGAGTCGGGGTGGCAAGCGAAGCGAAGCCAGCGACGTCTTCGTTGCAAAATCAGAAAATCGAATGATGCCCAAATGTTCTCCCTTGCCGCATTTATACCACAAGCAGCTAGCAGCCAGCAGCCAGCAGCAACAAACAACAAGCAACAAGCAGCAGCAGCCCCTAAGCTCCAAGCTACGCTCAATAAGTAGATGGCAAACGATTTTGACTCGTCGTTCGAGCCAACGAGTTTTGGCTCAAAAATGAGACTCACTTGGCTCAGTCATCATCATCATCATCGTTGGCGTCGTCGTCGTCGTCGTCATCGTCGTGATGCTGCAACCTTTGTTAGTTGTTGTTGTACTTGTTGTTGCTGCTGCTGCCGTGCTTGGTAATCAACAGCGATTGTAAGTCAATAACAACGCGTACCAGTTAAGTATCTACTTTTTAGTATTTTGTATTTAGCGCTTAGGGTTTTTTAAATTCCAATCCGGTGCTCTGGCTCCGGCTCTGGCCCAGGGCCATTGATGTGTTAACCAGGAATCATGCTTATCAAATAGTTTGCTCATCAGCAGTGCTCCACACTTAGGCAAAAAATCAACCAACTTTTAGAAATTATTTCTAAGTGTACGACAAAAATGTCTTAAAATTAGAAATCGTTCGTTTTTCTATTTTCGAGATATGTTATCGGTTATTTATAAATAAATATATAGAATTATATTTATTAATAAAGTTCTTAAATAAATATCTCGAAACATTTTACATACATTTTAGAAAAAACTATTCTGGAATTGAACAAAGAAACACACCTAATTTGCTTTAAGACACAAATTTGTGTTTAAGGAATACACCTGCTAAATAATAAGTTTCCGGCACCAGAAGTTTGCTGATTCGCTCACTTTTACTTCAGGGCAATCGTTTTTCCGAGTGTAGATGCCCAGCGTTGTTTTTAACATACACTTGCAAAAGGCATTCTGACTTAGTCATGCTAGGTGTAACACATTAAACATTGTTTCTGTAACGCCATTGATCAACAGCTACAGTCTTCATTTGGCAAGTTGCTGTTGATTTTCCAAGTAGCACAAAAGTCAAGGATTGCATTTGGAAGCAGTATACAATAAATTGGAGATCTAGTTGTGCATAGAAGTAAAAGTCAGAAATATTACAACTCCACAAAATTGTATATGCAGTTAGTAGCAAAGGACAAATCAGATAAAATATAACAATGTCCCGAACTCAGTTTAAAATTCGTTTTGCTCCACAATGTTAAGATTCTTCCCACATATAGTTTGTTTTTGAAGATATATTGATAAGACTCATGAATTACGAGTCTTGGTTAGACTCCTCTTTATTCAAATTGAGGTTTAAGCCGGTACCTGAACAGAAACCGCAACTATAGCAATTAACAATATAAGCGGAACTAAAATTCCACGTTTTTTCATGTGCCATTTCCAGGAATCGATTTTACGAGTCATCATATTGCCTTGATGGAACCGAATATCGAAAAATATCTAAAAACCAATTCATAAATTTTACCAACAACAAACAAAATACGATTCGACTATGACACAATGTTTACAACCAAATACATTGTTTTTTGTGAACATTTCTCTAAAGCTCTTCAAGAATGTTAACTAGTTTTTAATTAGCCGTAATCTGCATAGTTGTCTCCCTAATTCGTCTTAATACGTATCTATATTTATCTAATATATAAATCAATCTTACATATATTTATTGCCTGTTAGGGAATTCAAGCTTTGTCACTCTTCGTTTAGTTAGTTTGGCTCTTTTTGTTTTGTTTTATTATTATGAATGTAAACTTAATCCCAGTCGAGTATTTGCTCAGCCAACCGAACAAACTGACAACATCAAAATAGGAATACAAGTAGCGACAGCAATAGTAGCCACCGCACCACCAACCCGCACCACCAACCAACGTTGGAGGTTGATAAATGTGTGAAATGGTTGAGCGTTTGCATATTTTTAGATATTTGCAATCACAAAACAACTGAAGATGGCTGCTATGACAAACAGCGAACGAAATCGTGCCAAATTGAGAATGACAGATTTGTTGTATTTACAGTTACTTATGGCCAATGCACAATGGACAGCAATTGAAACTAATTTGAATTGACAGCAAGACAAGCGCACAGCTGGTCAAATAAATATTTCACTCGAAATAAAGCGCCAATATCAATTAATTAATAAGCCAATTAGCCGGGCGGGTTACGCGGCGTATACACAATATACGAAGCCAGCTGGGCGAGTTTTCAAGCTGAGCTACAGTTTAAGTTTTCTGTTTATAGACTCCATACTATTAAAAATATCTAAATAGGGTATAATGAAGTGTTCCCTAGGAATGTAGCAGGTTAAGTAAATATATATTCTTGATCTAAAGCAACAGCCGACTCGATATAGCCATGTCAAGATAAACTCAGATACTATCTGAGCTAAAAACTTAAAATTTCGATTGGAAAAGAAGATTAAAATATATTTTTGTAAAAATGTAGCCTTACAATTGATATATAATAAACGCAGAAATATAATTTATCAACTGTAAGATCGTATAAAAAACACAATTTATGTTAATAGAAATGTATTTTCATATCAAACAAATGACCATCAGCAATATCTATTATATATATCTATAACAGCTGATTCAGGGTATCTCCAAGCCGACCGGTCTCGACTATCTCATTTCAACTTATTTCATTTTGATTTTGTATTATTTTTTTGTATTAATTAACGTTGCATTTTTATTGAATTTGTGTTTGTTTTGCATTTGCTACAGGTTTTGTTGTGTGATTGTTATTTGTTTTTGCTTTTGATTTTTTTCATTATCTATTTGTTATTGTTGTGTTGCTATTTTTGTGCGTGAAGCATTTACAAATTGTGTGTGTATCTGTTTGTGTGTGTTTAGTTTAATCTTAAAGTGTTTTACTTAACGGTCTAACATAACAAGTTGGCAATAACTGTCAGTTGTTGAATCAATGTGTTTATTGCACTTAAACTAAATTCACTTTACGATGAAAGTAATGCACAATTCCTCTAGTTGAATTTAATACTTTTGTTTTCTTGTTATGATTTCTATGCCTAAATGGAGAAGCGTTTATTTCAGTGAGATAATTTTTAATTGTATTAACTTGTTTCGCTAGCCTGAATTTTCATTTGCCAATCGTTCTCTGCTTCTATTCTGATTTTCTTTATTAAAATCTATAAAATGCGCTTAAATCGTTTTTCATTTATTGTTGCGCTTTGCAATGTTTAACCTTTTGTAGTTTTTTTGTTTTTTTTTTTTTGCCCAATTGGGATGCATTAGTCGATTTGTGGCGCTTTACTTGCCACGATAGATTTCGATGATGCGATCCTGATCGACGTACTCGAAGATATGTGGCGCATCCATCAGAATGCCAATCGTGCCCGCAGTGGTTACTATAAAGAATATATATAGCTGCAAGCGATCGATCACCATTGCCACATATTTCCAATCCTCGCGGGTCTAACAAAAATAAATCAGATATCAGATCAGATCAGTTTCGCGATAGATACTCACCTGTATGTAGAGATCCTCGTTGCGCAGATGCTCGGCTATAAACTCAACGGCTTCGGTCGCTTTGCTCGCCTCCGGGGAGAGTAGAATCGAATCGGACGATTCGCTTTCGCGACGACAACCATCGCCCAGGCCCAGATCGGCGCCGCTGTTCACCTTGCGATTGATCTTACAGTTGGGATGATGTAGATCCGACAGTTCCATGACCTCCATTTTGGACTGCTTGCCCCCAATGGCGCTGATATGCTTGGGCAACTCGGCCGGCGAGCCATACGAGGGATGCGGATGTGCTGGCATACTCATCCCGGGCATCTCCATCATCCAACGGAGACGGGTCTTCCGCGGCCTCTTCATCAGCAGAAAGGCGGGCAAATAATGCAGAAACACGGATCGTATCCACATGGGCATGCGATGAGTGCGCGGCCCACGGAAGTTCCAATTGATAATGATGACCGTGACCAGAATGGACACCGTGTTCATAATGAAGGTGAACAGCAGATATTTGGCAATCAATGGCAACACCAGCGACGTGGGCGGTAGAATCTTCGACACGAGCAGCATGAACACAACCAGTGACAGCAGATACTATGCCAAGCGTGACCTAAGAATTAAATAGACACCATAAGTAAAACCAGTAAAAATGTGGAAAGAGTCGAGAGAGATCGAATACGAGATACCCTGTACTCTTTCAGTAATGAGATTAAAATCAGTACGCTTTTTGGTAACTAACTTGGGTCAGGAATATATATACTTTATAGATCGGAGATGCATCCTTCACTATGTTATACACCACTTGAACAACTTCATTATACCTTTGCCCTTGTTTAATGGGTAGTTCTTATGTCAAGCTCACCTTTTCGCCAGCCTCGGCGGGCAGATAGAAGACGAGCACGCAAAGGAATGAGATCAGCACCGTGGGCAAAATTAAATTCACCGTGTAGAACAATGTTTTGCGTCGTATAATGATGTAGAATGTAATATCCGTTTCGGTCGGGTGATTACTGTCCCCCTCGTACACATTGAGATAAGCAGGCACCTCGATAATATCCCAAGTGCCCGACTTCCAATAATCGGAGAGATCCACAAAGTTCTTATTGTTGTACAGCGCCAACGAGACCTGATCCCCATTGAAGGTCCACGAGCCGAACTTCATGATGCATGTCTGCTGATCGAAGGGAAAATAGGTGACATCAATGGTGCAGGAGCTCTGATAAATTGCGGGTGGCACCCAGAGCACCTCGCCCGTGGGATAGATGAGCACGTTCGATTTGTAGCGCACCTCGTAGTTGCCATCGGCACTAAACGGGTAATTAGATTGGAAAGCATAATGAGTGTTACTAACTTGAACAGAGTAAATCATCTGTTAGCCTAGGTACAGTCAAACAGTTAATACACAACGATGTACAGTTGTACAGTACAGTACAAACACACACAAAAAAGAGAGACAGTGGAGTTAAGAGTTGATTTCAGTTTGTACAGTGAGTGTACAGTTAGTAGTTAGTAGCTAGTAGTTGCTAGGTTAGGCGATCTACTCACTTATTGAAGAGCACAATGTCCGGCTTCCAAACCTTATCCGGGGGCAGACGTAGCACCCCAATGCCGCCGTAGTCAGCCTCATCCCATTGCAGCTGATAGTCGTACCAAACCAAACGTAACCAAACGTTTGATTTCATAATTTGATTTTTCTCATTCTTGGTTTCAATTTTGTATTTTTGTTTTTTTTTTTTGTATATTTTTCGGGTTTTCAGTACGTTTCGGTAATTCAGTTTTGAGAATTTGAGATTTGATTTTTTGAGATTTTTTGGTTGTTGTTGTGGTGATGATGGTTGGTGGTTTGGTTGGTTGTGGTTTGGTGGTGGTT